>NC_090775.1:1406666-2110000 GCF_001761485.1 Yarrowia lipolytica | reverse complement strand
GTCTTCCGAGGGTGTCGGATAGGCGACAGGCCATAGTCTCCAGGGGGGCATCTCAATCCCAGGGAGGAATTTACTTTGTTTACAGGGAGGGTGTAGCGTTAACCATGCCCAGGTTTCCAAGCATGTTGCTATGAACTCAGGGACAGAGTTCTCATAGGGGGAGTGCCCCGGAAAACCCGTGTCTACTGACGGATTTTCGTCTTTTAGAATAACGACGCTACAACCCAGTCAGTTTTTCAAACCAAACTTGCAATCCACCTTTCGCGTCCGCAAGAGGGGAGTCTGATTGCATAGAGAACGAAACCAGACTAATGCGTCACTCACGTTCTCGGCGGAAACCGGCTCGGTGAGATTTACTTTTTTACTTTTTTATCGATGATAATTTTTGGCAACTGGTGATGTTGGAGCATAGGAAAGATGGTGCTCTTGGTGTTGGGAAGGTCGGAGTTGGATTTGGGGGCTTGTTTTGAAAGACAGGAGGTTGTGGGGAGATGAAGGTGTGGTTGGGTGGTGGATGGTAGATGAGGGGAGTTTGGAAGGGGGTGGTTGGATGGGGAAGATGAGGGGAGTGGAAGTGATGAAGCAGTGGGAAGATGAAGGGGTGGTGGGAAGGGGCCATCGGCCCGTGGATTGTGGCTGCTTAGAGTGTGTGACGGAGAAATCCTGAAACCTTCGGGATGTTTCGCCTTCTAATCACATCCGTGTGTGGGGGAGAAAGCACTTGAACCTTCGGGTTGCGTGTCCTTCTCAATCACATCCGTGTGTGAGGGGAAAAGCACTGGAACCCTCGTTCTCAATCACCTCTGGGTGCGAGGGAGAAAGTGCTCGAGTCTTCGGGTTGTGGTCTTCTCAATCTCATCTTCCAGAGGCGGCGGAGGGAATACTGGATAAGGCATTCTAAGGGGATGTTGGGGTTGTGTGGGTGGGATATATAATTAATGTATTAATTGTCTTGAAGCACAAGAGCTGTATGTTTAATAACCCAAATCGTTGCTTTGTATTGTGTAAATGCTACTGTATTTTGTTTTCCAAGTATCAGATGTTGTAATGGTCACAATGCGAAGCAGCTGTGTTTTAGACCTAATGTAAATCATCTACGATCCACATCTAAGACGTATTGACTCTTCGAAAGGCTTATTGACTTGAGTCATACCTGCGGGATGGAAATAGGTAGGGGTCATTTATGGAACAACGGCAAAGAGAGCTGGTGTTGGCATCAAATAATGGGTACACTCAGATACTACCGGATCCTAACGCCACCCTACACCTTTTTCTCCTGTCCGATACTGGGGAACAAGATACAACAGTATTTACTCCCAGACCCTATAACCAGCCTGAATAGTTTTTTCCAAGACAGAGAGACCTCGAAACCACCGATAGTCATATTATGACAACTCGTATATCTGTAGCTGGTGCCAATTTTAACACATCGATCAGTGCCAGGAAGAAAGCTCTGCTATGGCCAATATCTGGGAGCTCCTGCAGCAGATTAAAGCCCTCTGGATGGCGTCGAACTTCGATCTCGTCATGTACCATCTCAGTCGACCTTTCTGGGGGCCGGGATCACTTATTGGTCATAACGAGGTGGATTTCAAATACAGTACTGTACTGTACCTAAGAAAGTTGATTGATATCCGTGTAAGAACTGATCTGACCTGCAGATGTTTTTTGTGTACCTGTGGTAGAAAACTAGTACAAGTACTAGATACTATGAGCTTTGGTAGAATTACAAGTACAAGAATCTCATTGTTTCCTTGATTTTTAGTTTTCACAATGATAAGTCTGCATCTAAAATTTTGACCACATGCTCCTGCAGACCAGGTCGCGTATTTAAAGAGAACAATTCCCTCAATCCCTCAAAAATTACTGCAATTTGATGATTTATTTGACTAAGCTCTCGATAATGCCATTATAGATACAGCAAGTATTATTGTCCAATCATGAGGAATCTAATTCAATCATCAATAGCTCATCGCCCAATTAACAAAGTTTCGACTATATGCACTCCATTGCATTATCTCAACCTTAATATATTGATAGTTGTGACTGTGACATCTATTCAATACAATTAAAAATATATATAGAATAAGGGATTATATCCTGGGAATATACATCGTGTATATTTTATATTTTTTCCTATTACGGTAAAACGACTAACAAAACATACAATTAAGGTGAAGAGCCACAACATTATACCACGTCTGTGTAACATCTCCACCTTACCTTATTCTGAAGATGTTTGTGGCCTTCTATTTTTCTTCCTCATTTCTCCTCACTCTACGACATCAACTACTACCTCATTCACGACACTTCTACGACATTATTATGACACATCTTCTACGACTAATTCAACGGACATCGACTCAATCCTCTTCATTCATTTCAGGTTGGCTTTTGGGTGAGTTTTCACGATCTCTAGCTCTTTGTGTCTGTGTCACTTCAAGTGAGCTGTCAAAGAGACATGTGCTAATTCCACGTAAGCCTTTGAAAACTCTAGAGCGATACTAACACAGCGGGAGGTAGCTTTGGTTCCCCTCCATTTGGCACATAGTGCCGGTGGAGGACCCACTCTGTAAGGAGGTTACAGAGCCAGGGCCGGAAAGGAGGTGATGCAGCGTTGGGGTGGTGGAAAGTTCCTCCCAAGGCCCTATAGAGCAGCCTCGTTTCAGTTCCTTGGAGTCTACCACGGATCAAGGTCGTCTCAGCTTCTTCTGGCAGTTTTGAATAGGAAGAAACGTCGTGAGACTCGATTGGGAAGGGGAATCCCCATCCCTCTAGTGTCTCAATTTCCTTTACAGAAGATTGCTCGAGGCGGTGGATTCTGCCAGACCTCCAGAAACCGGAATCTCGCAGAGATGCCACTTTTGTTACCCTTCGACCACGCCCCCCAACCTCACGTGGTCAAGGTCTTACGCTTCTTTCCAGTGATGCAAGTAGGTCTCGGGTGCCCCCCAGTGCTCTTTTTTTCTTTCGGGTGTTGGCTCTATTTGCGGTTTTGGCTTTATTTGCGGTGACGGCTCTTTTTCGGTGACGGCTCTTTTTCAGTGTACAAAACACAATGTCAGTTGTGTGGTGGGGTGTCGGATTAGGGCTCAGTGGATTTTCCACTACTTTTTTTTATTTGCGCGTCAAGCACAACGGGGGACTGGCTGCCCTGATGAGACCAAACCCATGACTAGCGTCGAAACATCAACAGTGGGGGCTGTTGGTGTCGGTAGCCACTAGTCATAAACTTGGACTATTTTCAAAGTACCAGCAGTGGGGACTGTTTGGTACTTTGAAAATAGTCGTACAGTATATATATTAGGGAATTATATAGCAATATAAGATAATTATGGACTATAAAAGTTGAATTTTCCTAGTTTTTTCCCTTAAGATCAGTAATATATTACCGGATCGGGAAATTTTCATTGTTGATATTGAAAAGTTTATATACTCTTTCGTATACCTAAGAAGTGAAGCTACTTGCATTGCATTCCATGACACTTATCTACAATTCAGCACAACTACTTTTACAGAAACACTATAACAGGCGATGATTTGGGTGGGCTTTCATGGGCCATAATATATTAATCCCAGAGGTTCAGCTCACTGCTTACATCCTCTTTTCTATAGACTAAAAGGTTCGGTCTCGTCTACATCCTCGTGTCGAGGTTCGACTGCCTACATCCTTTCTTGGATCAAGAAGATCAACTTCCGACTGCCTTTAGTATGGCTCCTCTGTGGAGCTCTGACTCTTTAGATCTGGCTCGTTGGCTTTGGATCTCTCTGCTCTTATTGGCTCTGGCTCGATTCAGCTCAGGCTCTCATTGGCATAACACCTAGCTCTTATTAGCTCATTGACACTCACTGGCTTATCGTCATGGCTCTGGCTCTTACTGATTGGCTCTGGCCCATGCTCTCAAGGTGCTGGCATTCTGCTCTCACAGTTCACAGTTCCACCTTCGCGCTGCCGTCATCGTTTCACAGTGTCACTCTTGTGCTGGCATAACTTAACGTGTCTCAGTCGCTACAACGTCTCCTTCTCTGGGGGCTGGTGGAATTTCACCATCGTGCAACTCCAGGCGGCTTTTCAGCATTCTCTTAGTGTTTTGTTGTTGGCATTTGTCGGTCGGCGGCTCCAGTTCTGGCTCATTGCGGCTCGGACTGGCTCTTTGCTCTGGCGGTCTGGGGCAGGTTGGGCACAAACAACACTTTGCTCGGTGGCGGTCTTTGCAGACGCTTATGGCTCAGGCGGAAAAAAGCTGGTTCAGGTTCGGATCGTGTGTCAGCGGTTCTCTTTACCGTGAATTCCTTGGTGTTGCTGATACCAAGTCAACAGCAGATGGAGGAGACATATGACTGTTCAAACGACAGTCCATCCCTCCAAAGCATTCAGGAGGTATTATCCATACAGGGAGTTGCACCCAAGGGAGCTACCCATACTTTCGGAGAGCTCATGGACGTTTCCGTGTCCGTCACCGCTTCATATCCACGGAGACAGGATTCATGAGGGGCTTGCTAAGTCTCCAACTCGTCATCACCCTGCGTCCTCTTAGTGCATGTACTGAGGGGTTTCCTTTCACTCGGTAGCTTCGTAGTTTGTGCTCAGCTTCACGTTTTAGTTACTCGCTCATGCGTTTTTAATCAGTCTCACCAGTTGCGTCGTAGCAGAGGCTTTGCAGCATCCGTTCAGCAACTTCTGGAATACTGTCTTGCGACAGAACCAGTAGAGCAGACCCCAAAATGTTGTTCATGCTGGGAGTTTCACCCGTGGTTGCGAACCATCTGAGAGAAGGAGCTCCTGAGTAGATAGCGAATCTTTGCTCGTCCTAGCTCCATCCCGTAGATGCATGAAGAGAGGTGTGCTGACTCTCCAACTCGTCAGTTAAGAGAACTCAAGTTGTGTCATGGTAGGGGTGAAGTGAATATCCGCTCGCGCGCCAGTCGAGTACTGATTCATAGCTTTCGCTCAGCGGTGTCTGCATCTCTCGAAGTGATCAAATCCTCTGCAAAAGCTGAGAGACTGATCGACTTCTGATACTGGAAAAACAGGGCGATCAAGGGGCCTTTTATACTGTTGAGGTAGCCTTATTGAGTCTCCATTCGTAATGTCAGAGTTGCATTAGCGGCGAAATTCGTGTCGACCCCTGCATGAGCAAAAGCGAGTGAACATTCTCGAAGAACGGGCGTACAGCAAAGGGAAGTGATATACACGGAGAAATCAATAACCATATCTATTGCATAATTCACAATATTTAACCAATGCAAATATCATAATAACAATCAACCGTTCATGTCCGTACCAGATTTTGGTGGATGTTCATTTTGTCGTATTCGGGTGGAAAATAGAACCTTAACCTTGATTTTGCATATCTAGAGCATTCGAGAACAAATGTAACCAATATGAGAAAACAAATATCAATTTCATTGAGTGTATAGAATCGATTGATAAATTATTTTTATGACCAAGAAGTTCTCAAGATTTCTGCAGGTATTGCGGTGTTTTCTTGCCATCTAATGACCCGTATTGTTCTCATCTGCCTTAGCAACTCCATCTTTCAAACTGTTTGAATGTGACAGAACTTCAATAAAAATAAATAAAAGAGAAAATTGGGGAAATAGAGGAATTATCCAAAGAATGATTCTAATTAAGCCCCGACTGGATCAAACTCGTCGTCGGTTAAGTGAGTGGACATGTTGCTATGTTGCATATACCAAGGAGGGAGTAGTACGAGTACGAGTAGGAAAAAGGACAATATGTACTGTATGTTCTACACTGGACCGAGTTGTACTTAGTAAGGGTGAGGGGAAAGGCCAAATTTCAAAGACTTTGTTGTGAAATAAATTCATTATTTGTCATGGAATATGCTCAACATTCGTCCTAGTACAACTCATTTCATTAGTCTCTGTCGTGAAGCGTTCGAGGCAGCTTGACTCTGCCAAGTCTAGACTTCAAGTTCTTTCGCTGCAACAATGATCATCTCTGAGATGAATGAAACGTCAGTATGACAGTTTATTATTTTAACATACGAGGATGAAGTACTGTATGTACTTTTGGACGTACCATGTACTTATAATGAGAAATTATGTCAGCATAGCTCAGACACTGAAGTTGAGAAAAACAGGACAATAAGATATAGTTACATCATATATATTCTCATAGAATAATGTCTCAAAAGGGGCCCTTGAATTTCAGTATTGGTTTGCTTGTATGACTGACGAGTTTAGGACAGATGCTACAATTTCCGTTGTTGAAATTATTATGTGTTTTGCACACATGGGTTATATTTCTTGCTTTGATTCTGTGTGTGTGTTCTAGAGTCGTTAATATGGTCGCCCATGGCTCATTGAGTACAATTACCCGTACTCAGTCCCATAAATCTCAACAGTCTTTTTTTATCGCAACTAACCCATTCGATGGTTTACTTCCTCCAAAGTGGTGGACTCTCTGTGGCTGTTCGCGCCCCAGCCCAGAGTCAACAGGAGGTGATGCAGTCTTGGATAATAGAAAATTGACTCCAATACTTCTCCTGGGAGACCTTCCATTGATTACTCTGATTGTCTCGACCTTTTGAAGAAGTCTTTTTATTGCTTATTATTTTGTAACACATTCCACCTCCCCATTTTTGAGACAGTGTACATTGTCAGTCGCTTGGACCCGCACTGCCCAGTGGTCGCACACCTCTACAAGTAGCCTATATCTTCCATACATGATCTAGGTTAAACGCTTCTTTTCAAGTAATTGGATGATCACCGGTTCTGGGAACTTTTTTTCTTCATTCTTGAGAACTCTGTTCTTTAATTTTGTTTTCTTTTTCTTCGGCATTCAGTGCCTCGGCATTCTTTTCTTCGGGCGTGTGGACTCATTTTTTTACATCTCCTGTTTAGTTTCCACTGGGCTCTCCATATGAACAGAGCAATGGCATCCCTGATGAGTCCAGCACAGTACCGTTAAAACACCAATAGTGGGGGCGTACATCACAAGAGCCATGATGATATTCAATTGTACCAGTACCTCTCTAGAGAGTGTCTCTCTGTTGCTATTTACAGCTACGTGCACACGCATTGCGTACAGTAAAGTAAGTACTGCACTTATGTACATTATACTGAACAAATCTCGCATCATCCAAGTACAGTGTACACTACAGCATGTTCCTAGCTGGAATGGAAATCGTCATGTGCAGCATATTGTATTGCAATTGAACAATTTTGACCTTTTACAATTTCATGGATTTCCGAAAGATACTTCAAATACTAGCAGCCTCGCACGTTTACTTCTGCTGATGATCTAATAGCCAGATCTTGTCCGTTTCATTGCTTCACTATCATCCAGTTTGGTCACATTTCACTCTACCCCGCCGCTCCATGCCACGATCTAACAATAGAACCAATATGACAAGGAGGCGCACTGAGAAGTAAATGAACAGAATGTGGATGGGTTCTCGATACGGAAATATTTCGGAGTGCATGTGGGTACAGGAAGTTGCAGCGCGGTTGCAGTGCACAAGCTGACTGGTTAACGGTTAACAGGGACAAGGGCCGAATAACAATACAAACAACGAAGGGAATTATTAAGAACATGTCATCTCAAAATATTGGTGACTGGTGACACTGCAAGCTCTTGTTTCAACCACAAGACGGCTTGATGCCAGAATGAAACACGGTGTCTCATTTGTCCGAAGGGTTCTTTATCTGAGAAGAGAGCTTGTAATATGATGAGGTTCTGTTTTTGACACGCCATATCCGATCTCTATAGGACTCCCCAAAGGGTATGTTCCTGTAGCTGAACAAAACCACGTAGGAACCGTGTCGAGCATAACGGAGGATTTGAGAATTCGGAAAACGAAGCAGAAAAGACCCAAAATGGGGGGCATATCACGGGTTCAAATTTCGCGTAATTTGGCCCCAATATGTCCGAGAGTCTCTTCGTCTCGGGATAACAATGGATCGTGGCTCTATTGTGTCTCAAATAAGTAATTTTGCATCCTGCATATATGAACTCAAATATGAGGGAGCATGTCCACCAGGTTTAGGCAGGTTATGGAGACAAGTTGTACAATTGCTCATCAATTTAGAGAGAAATCAATTGTCAACAAGTTGAACTGATGCTTCTATTTCACTAATGATGTCGGATTCAGTGTTGTGAGACTATTACAAGTGCGACTATGATGTACTGTTCTCTCGTCAAGAGCAAATCAATGTGTCTAAAATTGACTCTGCATCTTGGCTTTTCCAACCAGTCAATTGCCCAACTCTATAACACGATACTCATCGGATACTGTATAACTTTGCCCATACGAGTGTAGCGGGTATCTAGAAGGATATCGATGGATATTTATGAGCAGGCAACCTGTTGTCTTCAACTACTTTTTCTGTGCACTTTCAAGACATTTACCAGCTGACTAACTTCTCAATACACCCACTGACTGCGGCTCCCAAATACAAGATCATCCGTTGTCCAATGCCTCATACGCTTGTTCAAAATAAATTATACATGCGTGGTTTGTGGCATGGAACCTCATTGCTGTGGATTTCCAACTGAGGGGGGCCCCAATATATAAATACAACTGTTTCTGTGGTGATGTGGTCCGGTACAACTCAGCACTTTCGTTTTACAACTCCAACGACATGAAACCATTCTACCTGTTGGCACTGCAGGCACTTTTAGTGGTTGCCAAGGAGGTCGCATCGCCTCTGACCTCTCTTGATGTCCACACTCTGGCTGATAACTCCAAGGAGGGCAAGTTCTCTGCCCAGTGGATCTGGGACTTGGACTTTGAGCTCAATCCTACTGCTGACGATATCCAGTCTGGCGACTACTTCACTTTTACTGTTGACAACCGGGCTAGTGTTCCGTCCCATGACTTCACAGTCAAGGACCAGAACGGAAACGACATCATGCAAATCAAGAATTCTGGAAACACTTTTACTGCCACCTACACTGACTCAGTTCAGGGAAAGACTGACCTTTCTGGAGACATTTCTTTCGAGGCTCCGTTCGACAAGTCCAAGCTTGGCGAGACGGCTGAGACCATCATTGTTACTGTCGAGTCTGGCTCGCAGACTCTCTCTGATACTATTACCATCGATCCCAGCATAGAGGTTTCCGAGGCCCATGTATTTGGACAGCGAAAGGACGACATGTTTGCATGGACTGTCAGATTTCCCCAGACCCCTTGGGACCGAATTCAGTTCACAGTTACAATTCCTGATGGAAACTCCGCCTTCAAGAGCGTCAAGGATATCAAGGATAACATGGTGCTGGAGCTGCTTCACGACGTTGATGAGTTTGGAAATCCTTCTGGTGTGACCCCCATCAACCCCTATGAAAACAGTGACTACACCTCTGTTACCAAGGCGGATCCTACTTCATTCACTGGTCGACTTTTCAACCTCCCCAAAAACCATCCACAGGGCGAGTACAACGTAGACATGTCCTTTGTTTCTCATATCGAGAAAATTGCTGAGGTTTACCATCTGGAAGTTGAATGGACACTGTGGTACCATGCTAACCCCAACGAAGATACTCGATGGACAACCCCCGGGGACAGAACCGGTACTGCTGCCGGAGCTGCCGCCTACATTTGTGACGCCTGCCCACCCGAGGGCGGAGGATCTGCTTCTGTAACCGAGTGTAAGTATTTCGAATTCCGACACAAACACGTGTCGAGCAGTGTTACAAACTCATTGAACGCCGTGGTTCCTTTTACTTCAATTTGACTGCTAAATGGGACTACAATTCAAAGAGATGCATCACCTAAACCGTCCTCTTCTCATAACTAACATAGCGATTCCCTCTTCTACTGAACCCATCACTACCCCCGAGGAGCAGATCACTCCTTCTTCTACAGAGCCTTCGACCACTGAAGATCCAACAACAACTCCTGAGTCGTCCACGATTCCCTCTACCTCTGAGGAGCCCACCAGCACCCCTGAGTCCACCATTGAGCCTTCTTCCACTCCTGAGACTACAGAGCCTTCCTCAACTGAGTCCTCTTCTACTCCTGTGACTACAGAGCCTTCCTCTACTGAGCCTTCCTCTACTGAGCCCTCTTCCACTCCTGAGTCAACTACAGCTCCTTCAACCACCGACGATGTCACCACCACTGACGATGTCACCACCAAACCTGAGTCCACCACTGAGAAACCAACTACTGATCTCTCTTCTTCTCCTGTGACTACAGAGCCTTCCTCTACTGAGTCCTCTCCCATTCCTGAGACAACAGAGCCTTCCACCACCCTCGATGTCACCACCACAAATGAGTCCACCACCCCTAAGTCTACCACTGAGAAACCAACTACTGATCCCTCTTCTTCTCCTGAGACGACAGAGCCTTCCTCTACTGAGCCCTCTTCCACTCCTGAGACTACAGAGCCATCCTCCACTGAGCCCTCTTCTCCTGAGACAACAGAGCCTTCCTCTACTGAGCCCTCTTCTACTCCCGAGCCCACCACTGAGCAGCTGACAACTGAGCCCTCAACCACCGAGACAACCACAACTCCTGAGAAACAAACCACTCCACCCTCTTCTACCCCTCAGACAACAGACCCTTGTGCGACCACCTCGGTTATTACCTCCACTCCTCCCGTTGGACCTCCCATCACCACTACTGTCACCACAAATACTTGTTCTTCGTCTGTCCCTGAGACTTCGATCCCAATCACTTCAGAGACTTTCACGACAGAGACTCCTTCGACCTCTGAGCCCATCACCACTGATACAGTCACTTCTACTGACCCCTGCGAGTCTGTCACTACAATTGTGAGCACACCTCCCTCAGGAGAGCCTTCCACTTACACCATCACCACTGACATTTGCACTTCCAAGCCTGTGACTCCCATGACCTCTGTGCCGCAGACTGAGCTCCCCCAGACTTCCGATCCCATTTCGGAGCCTTCCACGCTCAGCACAACTCCTGGACCTAGTTCCACTGTGTGTGTGACCACTTTGACCACCACTGATCCTGATGGAAACCCTTCTACCACCACAGTGACCACAGATTACTGTCCTCATGGCCCTACAACTTACACTACAACTGTGACTGTATGTGAGGAAGAATGCACCACTATCCCTATCACTCTCACCACCCACGTGCCTCCCAATCCCTCGTCCACCACAGTCATCACCACCATCTCTTCCAAGACCATCACTCTGACTGTTCCTTGTGACCCTGAAGAGACCCCTCAGCCTCAGAAGTCTACACCTACACCTGAGATCCCTCAGATAACTACTCCTACATCCGAGATCCCTGAGAAGTCCAGTCCTGTACCCGAGGTTCCTGGCAAGCCTACACTGACCAGACCTCTCTTCCCTGTCTACCCTATCATCACCATTCCCGTGATCAAGACCGAGACCGTTACTATTTGCGAGGAGGAAGTGTGTAAGACTGTGGTGACTACCACTACCGTTTGTGAAGACTGCACTACTCCTGAGGTTCCTGGGCCCAAACCCACTCCTGAGGTTCCTGAGCCCAAGCCCACTCCTGAGGTTCCTGGGCCCAAGCCCACTCCTGAAGTTCCTGAGCCCAAACCCATTCCTGAGGTTCCTGTGATCCCTGCCGAGCCTGTCGAACCCACTCCTGAGCAGCCCAAGCCTACCCCTGAGGTTCCAGCGATCCCTGTGCAGCCCACTCCTGAGCAACCAGAGGTTCCTGTTGCTACCGAGGATCCCGAGGAGCCCAAGGAGCCCCAGACCCCTAATGAACCTGTTCCTGAGGTCCCTGTGGAGAACATTCCTGAGGTTCCCTCTAGACCTGAGGTTCCTGAGTTTCCTTCAGAGCCTGTCAAACCTATTGAATCTGTTGTGCCCACCCCTGAGGTTCCCCAGCAGCCTGTTGAGTCTGCTCCTCAACATACACCCGAGCAGGCCAACTCTGCTTCTTCAACCAGGTTCTCCATTGCCCTTTTCATGGTCCCCTTTGTCGCTCTCGTTGTCTAGGAGTCTTTTATAGATTATAACGTGTTTTATCGAGTACATCGGTTGTAGACTTGATGAAAGCGAGTTTCGGTGTAATATAATTCAGCCTGTGAGATGTATTTTTTATCTTTTTGATGTACTTTGTTATAACCGCCCATTTCTTGATTTGTTTCATTCGCAGTTTTGTCGGGAACCAAACCAGTTCATAGACATCTGTCCTGCGCTTGTTGAAACAAGAAGAAGACAAACCTGATTGTTCGAGTCTTTGAAACATTACGATGTCCTTTTCCTGTTGATTCTACTCATTTTAATGGCTATGTTCAATTGGATTAAGATACTATTTGCAAATAAAAGTTAGATCAAAATTAGTTTGAAATTAAACAATAATCAAATCAAAATCAAATCAAATCAAAATCAAATCAAAATCAAATCAAAATCAAATCAAAATCAAATCAAAAATTAAATAATAAAAAAAACTGACAAAGCAGCTACTAGAAAAATACCAAAGCCCTGCTATTCATTGTTTTAGCCAATATATCGACAAATACCTACCAGATAAAACGATTGATTATGTCTAGATGTACTGTTTTATGACTTTCCCTGTTTCCGGTTTTGCAAGTATTACCTGTACAGATACCGTGCGACAGTTGTATTTTTCTCAATAATTGAACTAAAAAAATAAAAGAAAAATAAGACCAAGCATTTCAACAGGTATTTATAACGTGGATGTTTTTCTCACGTGTCCACTATTTTTTATCCACGATCAACATTCTCTGCTCTCTTCCTCGGTCACCCCGGTTACAGTTCTCGTGCTTATTCAGCAAATTAACTTTGGAATCATGTCGTCGACAAGGGCGCATAACGCAACGTACCTCCAGTGTTCGTCGACCAAGCCAACACACGCACTTTGCACCGCACAGCTCCGTTCGCTGTATACTAACACAACCACAAGCCCACAGTCGGATTCACCAAACACATATCAACAATGTCGCATGCTTTGAACGATGATCAGGTGAGTAGAGTGGAAGGAGAAGGGCATGACAAACCGACAGCCAACACAATCAGGGATGGACATGTTGCCCACGAGTGACACAAACACGGACGTGGGGAGGAGACACAGATTCTGGTATTCAAATGACGCAATTGAAAGGATTGACTTGGTGGTTGATTGACTGGCGTACTAGACATGTGACAATTCATGTGCCGCATGTCTTGTGTACATTTTTGTCACATGACAACGACACATGTTGGAAAGATGCCAAAGTTGTTCGGGTGACCTCAGTGATATGCCATCTTCGTCTACCAACTACTGTTGTGTTCTCCTACTACGTCTGGGGTGTTTCAGACTTGTGCAGTATATGGTGTCTATGGAAACATCTATTTGTGTCTTCTGTTTGTAGCCTCTGTTTGTGGCCTCTGTTTGTGGCCTCTGTTTGTGTCTTCTGTTTGTGGCCTCTGATTGTGGCCTCTGTTTGTGGCCTCTGTTGTGCCTGTCAGTCGTCATATGTGGAAGCCCCCCGCCCGTGAATGATTGCCACGGATTGGTTCTGCCCGCACCATACTAACCCAGGTTGCCGGAGAGCTCCGGAAGATGGTCGACTTCATCCAAAAAGAAGCCGAGGAGAAGGCCAAGGAAATCGAGCTGAAGGCCAACGAGGAGTACGAGATTGAAAAGGCCAACATCGTGCGAGCTGAGAGCTCCAACATCGACACCCAGTACGCCGTCAAGGCTAAGCAGGAGTCTCTGTCGCAGCAGATCACCAAGTCTACCATCAACAACAAGGCTCGTCTCCGAGTCCTTGGCGCCCGACAGGAGGTTCTGGATCAGTACTACGAGGCTGCGGGCAAGCAGCTCAAGGACGCCTCCAAGGACAAGTCTAAGTACACCACTGTCCTGCAGGGTCTTATTACCGAGGGAGCCTACACTCTCCTGGAGCCTGTCATTTACGTCCGAGCCCGAAAGGCCGATCAGGATATCGCCAAGGGCACTTTTGATGCTGTTTCCAAGGCCTACGAGAAGGAGACTGGCTCCAAGGTCGAGGTTAAGCTTGACGACGAGGTTCTCCCCGCCGAGTCTTCTGGAGGAGTCATTGTGTTCAACGGTACCAAGAAGATTTCCGTCGACAACACCCTTGAGGAGCGACTCAAGCTTCTGTTTATTGAGAAGCTTCCTGCCATCAGAACCGACATTTTCGGACCTTCCCCCACCAGAAAGTTTTTTGATTAAGTGGAATGACGAGGCTTATCGGATGGTTTTAGAGCAGCCAGTTACAACGTACTGGTTTTGGTGCAGCCAAGGCTGGTAGCAGTTGTCTCAGGTTCATCAATAGTTTAACAGTATTTGTAGTATGGGCTGTGTGTGTAGTTGGATAGTTGGAGTAGTCCGGGGTCTGTTACTGTCAGGTTCTTTCATTTCCTCACATCGCATATACATGTGCTATGCTGTCTCTCACCTATTTCCACCTCCTCCATAACGTCAATTCTCTCATAATTCATTCAGTATAAATATATATATCATCTCTAATAATTCTAATTACATGTCTCAGCTATTGCTGAGACTCCTACTAACGTCTCTTGTTCGTCAGTTACCAGTGTGATGAACTGGTGTTGTCTCTCTTTCTCTTAGAGTCTCTTTCGGATGTACTCCAGAACAGAGAAGAAAATGGCTCCGTTAATGGCGGTTCGGATGCACGAGATTCCGAGACCCTTGTAGAGCCGTCGCTGGAACAGGTCTCGAATTCTGTTGATCTTGACCGCGTCCTTGTTCAGGTCCAACTTCACTCCGTACTTGTGGGCCATGGCAGCAGCCACAACATTTTTCTGGTAGACAGACTTGAGAGTATCGAGGGGGAAGATAATAGTCCAAGACACGATACCGGCGCAGGCTCCGGCAAAGGCAACGGCGACGTTCTGCATGGTTTCCGACTGCTTTCCAAACATCTTTTGGGCCACCACAATCTTGGCAATCTCGTAGGTGGTGAAGTAGAAGCCTGTGGAAATGGAGTCTCGCAGAAGATGGTACTTGTATCCAGAGTAGAGTCCTCGCACTCCGGCACGTTGCAGAATCTCCTTTCCGGTTTCCATGACCGAATGGGGCTTGAACCCGTCCAGCTGGTTGATGTGGCCTCCCTTGTTTTCGGCCGCGGCTTGCAGCTGTCGGGCAACCAGTCCCTCAATCTGTGAGCTGAGCTTGGTGAACTCGAACGGGGCACTAATCAAAGTGCTACTGGCTCCAGCAATGGCTCCAGGTACCAGGTACAGCAGTGTCATCTTGAAAGACTGCAGCAGGAAATGGTCCAGGTGGTCACCGACCATGACGTGCTCAGGGTCGTGCAAAACCGGCGGCAGTTGAAAGTGCACCGACCAGAAGTCCCGCGAAAAGGGCACCGTAGCAGCGTATACAGAAGCACCAATGGTTCGCACCACACTGGTGGAAATCAGAGGAGCCCAGATACCTCGGTAGAATCCCTTGATACCCTCATGGCGATACGTGTCGTAAATGACATGCAACGTACCTCGGTAGTTGTATGTTTGCTGCCGGGTTTTAATGGAGTCGAGCGGGAAAGTCGATGTCGTGGAAATGAGAGAAGCGATAGTCGCACCCACGGAGGTCCGGTACTTGTGGATGGTGTCGTTCTTCTTCAGCTTATTGAGAAAAGCAAAGGTATCGGGGAAGTTGTACAGCGTGGGCGGCGCGGCCAGCTGGCCCTGGGGCATTTTCAGCGACATTTTCGTGGCTCTCCAGTCGAGTTGAAGATGGTCAGAAGTAAATGTGAAATTTGCCGAGCACGTCCCGAAACTTTATTTGGATGTTGGGCTGGATATAGAAGCATCGCAAGTAGATGTAGCCACATCTAGACACTATATGAAGATAACTACTTGTCTAACCATTCTATTCCGATTGATAGCTTTCTGATGGACTCGATATTCACTATTGCAGAGGACATCAAAAAATCTATGACTCTTGTGAAATGGAAGTTTATTTTTGGCTCGGTACACATTCACGTTAAGACGTGTTATCCAGGTGTTGTCCAGGAGTTGGGAGGTGACATTATATATTTTTAGATACCCAGATTCCCAGAAAATACAACTATCAACTCCCTTTCGTTCCTAACACCAATATTTGCTCTCCTAGAAGCCATTGTCGAAATGCGGCTTTAAACCTTATATCGGGAAAAATATGCGAAATCGGGCTACTCAACGGAGTAGCGGGAAATTGGTGTTTTGCACTAAAATGAGCGGTCCAACGGTTTCTGTTGGACGCCATGTGTGTCACAGGTTGTGTGTGAAACCAACAACTAACATGGTTGGCTTCACGGGCCGGTTTCTCGGATTTCTCGGAAGATACCGGAGTGCATGTTGATGGTAAGAGATTGCGAGTATGG
This sequence comes from Yarrowia lipolytica, assembly GCF_001761485.1. Lineage (NCBI taxonomy): Eukaryota > Fungi > Ascomycota > Dipodascomycetes > Dipodascales > Yarrowia > Yarrowia lipolytica. The sequence continues at coordinate 2,093,716 of NC_090775.1, read as the reverse complement.
TGGAGGGGGGATGGTGATCTATCACGTGATATCTGCAAAGTGAGACATCCGAGACCCAATTGTCACCAAATAAGCTGCTATGAGACTCGTATATTAACGTGCCGCGTGCTTTTACGCCGTTGAACAGTGAGTGGATAGAGTTGCATAGATAACTGAGCCCACTTCTTTTTTCAGCTTCTTTTATCGGGGTGGAGACGAGACCAAAGCAGGTACCGTTGGATGTCAGAATGATCGGCTAACCGCCTTGTCATCATCCGGGACTTGTTTCTTCCCGCACAAGACCACTCTCATCATATTTCTCGATGAATGCGTGTGTTTATAACCTACTGAGAGACATTCAACTCGCTTAAAAATAGCGAGCGAAGGATTATGTTATCGATAAAATCAGTCTAATCGGTGGAATTCGAAACCGCCGCGTGTCGTCGGACGGGACTATAGATCATGTCCCTCTTGCTGCGAGTTGAAAACCACCGTTATTCCTTTCGCAATGACGTCACAATACACCCACGAACACGTTTTTCAAGTGTAGTGTCTCGTTGTACTGAGCCCATTCACGTCGCTCCGGTCCCCTGACGTCACAACGTTGGTAGTACGTCTCAAACGTGGTGCTCGAGTTTAGTCAGGATTGGCCGGGTGCAGGATGTAGATCCTTTCCTTTTTTGTCAACGGCAGTGTAGTGAGCCGGATATTGGTGATAGGAGAAAACCGAATACATCCCGAGCAACAGCACGACGAGGCGATTCCGATGGTACTACTTTCGTCTCATTCGAGAGACAATTGCAAAAGTTGGCCCTCCTACACGTTTCTGGATGTGCTGTCCTCAACGAAGTCTAACTTGGCGATGGAGAGACGAAGCAGGGCAAGATGCTCATGTGGCTGGGACTGTGGCCAATAGACACGGTCTGGACGGTGTCTCAAGTCACAACTAGTAGGTCACGTTCCATGGATGTGTAAGCAGGTGGCTCCGTTTGTGTCTTTGTGTTTTTCCCCTCCTTTTTGGACCATTTGTCAGCATGTTGCGTAGGTCTGGGTGTTTGACTGTTCAGGTGGTGGATGACGGATGCATCATCTGACGGCAGAGTGGGTACCTGGCAGTGGCAGGCTCGCAGACGAGGTAGAGAGATTCTGAAAGGAGCCATTGACAGATGGAGAATTGGATACTCCTGGTATGTCCTCCGTTTCCACTTTTGACGTTGGTGACGTGCTCTGGAACGACTTTTTTCTTTTTCTTTAAAACAAAAAAAAGAAAGAAAAAAAAAACATTTACTACTACCAGTAGTACACCTCAACATTGGGTCCAGAACGTCCCAACTGCATGAGTCACTGGAGTCATGCCGAGGTCGCTAAGGTGCTGTAAAATACAACGTCAATTGAGAGAGACACAGGCGCAGCGCGCCGAGGGAGAAACGAGGCATTTATCTTCTGACCCTCCTTTTTACTCGTAATCTGTATCCCGGAACCGCGTCGCATCCATGTTAATTAAATCAACACTTACACTTGCTTGCTTCGTATGATGAAGATTTCTGACTGGCAACCCAGTCAGCAGCAGATTGGGGCAGATGTAGTAATGAAAAACACTGCAAGGTGTGACGTTTGAGACACTCCAATTGGTTAGAAAGCGACAAAGAAGACGTCGGAAAAATACCGGAAAAATCGAGTCTTTTTCTTTCTGCGTATTGGGCCCTTCTGCCTCCTTTGCCGCCCTTTCCACGCTCTTCTCACACCCTCACACTCCCTGAGCACTATGATCTCATTGCGCAATAAGATATACATGCACGTGCATTTGGTGAGCACGCAGAACCTTGTTGGGGGAAGATGCCCTAACCCTAAGGGCGTTCCATACGGTTCGACAGAGTAACCTTGCTGTCGATTATAACGCATATATAGCCCCCCCCTTCGGACCCTCCTTCTGATTTCTGTTTCTGTATCAACATTACACACAAACACACAATGTCTTCCAACTCTCTTGAACAGCTTAAGGCCGCCGGCACCACCGTTGTCACCGACACTGGTGAATTCGAGTGTGAGTATTTGATCCTGACGGGGACGCAATTGACAGATGTTACAATGGTTGGTCATGTCACGACATGGTAATGTGGCGCGCACAGCATTGATAGGCTGGCAGGGCAAGTGGCAATTGACTCAATTGGGTCTGTGTTACCCAGTAACGCATGCCTTTCTCTTTTTCGGATTGCTCTGTCCGCTGCTACCGGTGCCTCCATTGCAGTTGTACGAGTTTGCCTCTGAACACAATCTAACCCAGCCATCGCCAAGTACAAGCCCCAGGACGCCACCACCAACCCCTCTCTGATCCTGGCCGCTTCCAAGAAGCCCGAGTACGCCAAGCTCATTGACGAGGCCGTTTCTTTCGCCAAGACCAAGTCCTCCGACCCCAAGGAGCAGGTCAACATTGCTCTGGACCAGCTGCTCATCGAGTTCGGCTCCGAGATTCTCAAGATTGTCCCCGGTCGAGTCTCCACCGAGGTCGACGCCCGACTCTCTTTCGACAAGGACGCCACCATCAAGAAGGCTCTGCAGCTCATTGACCTCTACAAGGCCAAGGGCATTTCTTCTGACCGAATCCTCATCAAGATCGCCTCCACCTATGAGGGTATCCAGGCTGCCAAGGAGCTCGAGTCCAAGCACGGTATCCACTGTAACCTGACTCTTCTCTTCTCCTTCGTCCAGGCCGTTGCCTGTGCTGAGGCCAAGGTCACCCTCATCTCTCCCTTTGTTGGCCGAATCCTCGACTGGCACAAGGCCGCCACCGGCAAGACCTACGACGCTGCCGAGGACCCCGGTGTCATCTCCGTCAAGAACATTTTCGACTACTACAAGAAGTTCGACTACAAGACCATTGTCATGGGTGCTTCTTTCCGAAACACCGGTGAGATCAAGGAGCTTGCTGGCTGTGACTTCCTGACCATCTCCCCCGGTCTGCTTGAGGAGCTGCTCAACTCCACCGACCCCGTCCCCCAGAAGCTGTTCGCCGACAAGGCCAAGTCTCTGGACATTGAGAAGAAGGCCTACCTCGACGAGGAGCCCATCTTCCGACGAGACTTTAACGAGGACCAGATGGCCACCGAGAAGCTCTCCGACGGTATCCGAAAGTTCGCTGCTGACGCCGTCACCCTTTCCAAGCTCATTGAGACCAAGCTCTCCGCTTAGGCGTCTCTTTGGTTACTTTTATTTATGTATCCTAACAAGATAGATTGTTGATTTGAATTGTGAATTGTGAATTGTACTTGAACTGTACATACTGTACTATAGTAGAAATCGGCTTTTGACTTGATTGCTGTGAGAGATATAAAATAAACTTGAGGTTTGTCGTATATGAAGTCAATTGATCAGCTGTAATGTTGTCTCGGAATGACGAATGCACGTCTCTCAAATGTTTGGGCACCGAGATTTCTGTGTGCTCGGCCCGAATCACAGTGGTTCTTGCTCATTCTTTTGTCCTTGTGACATTCTCAGGCGGTCCTGTTGTGTATCGCCATTGTACAAGTACTTGTACATAATACAGGCACAAGATGCACTACTTGTAGTACAAGATCCACATACCTGCATGGGCGGTTCGGAACATCCATTTACAGCCATGCGCTCGTGTATCGCGGACCGGTTGCTAGTTAGGGAGGCCTCAGAGGTGGTTTCGTCTCGGTTCGGGGTTCCGAACCGCGTCCAGAACGTTGAATGGTATTCTGAGTCTCCATTTGGTGTGTTATGATCTGTATTCCAAGCTATAGTAAAATAGAAGCTACTGTATGTACTGTTAAAGTACAGCCTTCAGCAAGACAGATGCAGAAACACTCATTACTGTACATACTGTATAACCGGGCACGACAGCTATTTGATAGAGAGGCAAAAATGCAAAAAGATGGCGACATCCGCAGGATTCGAACCTACGCGGGGAAACCCCAAGAGATTTCTAATCTCTCGCCTTAACCGCTCGGCCAGGATGCCATTTTAGGACAAAATTTTTTTTTGTTTAGGCCACTGACATGTGTCTTCCGATGACTAATCTTAGAAACTGAAATAAAAGAATATCCCGGCTTACTATAACGTAGATGTATAGCTGTAAAGAATCATTAGAATTAGAAAAAATTAAATAATGTATTTCCCTAGAATGAAAAAATAAAAAAATAAAAAAATAAAAATAAAAAATAAAAATATTGGAACAAAAACGAAGAATCCATTGATGCTTACTAGATGCACACTAATTTGTAGTTATTTAGTATCCCTTAGGGCGTCGAATGACACAATACACAACATGCATTGTCTGATCGTCTTAATGTGTCACCAGAATTGAAGATTCTGGGCGTAAGACCTGAAACACGATTCTACATATTTCGATGTATATTGAGTGGTCAGACTAGTCTTGTCTTGATAATTATTGTCTCAGCACCTGATCGTACTATCCATGGAAAAGCAAGAGTGATAGCGGGAGGTGAACTAGATATCCATGGAAAAGCAAGAGTGATAGCGGGAGCCAGAACGAGTTATCAGGGTTTAGACACAAGAAAATTGATCTAATAGGGTGTATATCAAGTGATGACCAATATGAACCTCCAGTACAGAGCTGTGATACCTGTACTGTACATGTACTGTATGTACTATACTCGTACTGTATTACTGCTCTTACCGGTTTCCAATGATACCCAAGACCTAGTAGCAGGCCACACCAACCTCACGAACCCCACAAACCCCTGAAGTGTTTCACAAATGCCTTAGAACGCAGTCGAATGGGGCAAATCTGACCTTGGTTCTCAACTGGGCGCTACGATATGGAGGACCAATGCATGGTTGAAGCACCAGTTTTGTCAGCAAGTCATCGTCAGTTTTGGGTTTGGTGTGGCAGAGAGGAATCACGACCTAAACAGCCAAGTAAGAGTGCAGTCAGAGAAATAATAGAGGCCCTGCTATTGTAAATACCGGTGAAACAACTTTTATTTCACGCGATCCAAAAATGTCTTTGAACAAGTCACAATGACCCGTTATTTCTACCTATCATTCTGCATCACTTTAGAAGTAAAACCTTAAATACAAACGTTATGCATACTCAAAACCTAAATACGAAACTCAATATCTCCACATCCAGACTCTTTGGAATACGCATCTGGAGTTGGGGCTGGAAAAATAGTATTAAATGACCCGGTCTAGCCCTTTTATCAACAATTTACAACGCGAAATGTTCAATTCCCACTTGCAGATCAACGTCATTCGGTCGCCCATTGGTGACTTTTCGTGTTTCTCGCCGTTAACTTCCGTCCTCACCTCCTACCCATGGACCCCCAAAACCGCCATTGCATGGACCGGTCTAGAGGAGGGCCGTTTCTTCGACCTCTCTTACTCCCCCGACCATGTGACCAACCCCAACGTGGCCATGTTGCGCCTGAATCGGTCCACAGAGGCTGCTGCGACCACTAAAACTAGCACACAAGGGGTTGGGGCTGCTTCAGGTCAAATCTCCCAGAACACAGGCCCGTGTGGCAGTTATAAAGGGTCTGGCAAAGCCGGAAATAATATTGCCAATGATCGCCACATGACTTCCAGCAACAGTCACGAACCAAACGACAGCACTAGCCACGGTCGATACGGTGTCAACAACATTGTCAGCAACAGTATCAGCCCCCAAAACATGGATACCCTACATCGCAGCATATCCCCCAACATGACCAGGACCACATCTCTGATCCTCCCCACTCCAGACACAACTATCGACCAAAAAAGTGAAGAGGTGGAAGCCAATTCGGAGGAGGAGACCGAAAATGACGTCGAAGAGTACATGTGTTCCGTCAATCGCGTGCGAGAAATGTACGCCCGGTCGTACCCCAACATTTCACTACCCCCCATCAACAGAGAAGACTCTTATCAATATTACAGAAATGCCTCTGTTTCAGATGGAATTTATTCTTCTACCCCTTCCCCGACTCCTTCTCCTACTCTGCCGTCTCTGACGTCTGTTCTGGGCGATCTTGTGCCCCGGATCGAAGGCTTCTCCGATACAGATGGAAACGGTTATGCATCCAGCGATTACGGCGGCAGCAACGGCAGTGATTCCACCTACAGTCCTGGGTCTATTCAGTCTTCTCCTGAAGCTATTTACACGAGAGATACACGAGGCGGTCGCCCCGACGTCATTTACCATCACAGAACTACAAAGAGGGACACCGTGCAGCCCCAATCTACCCACCAGTCTCCTACAAATCATGAATCCACCAAACTCGCACCCACCAAACTCACACCCACGAACCGGTCTCTTTCGTCCGCTCCTTCTTCTTCTGCTCAATACTCTTTCTTGTCCGCTTCGCCGCATTCCCACTTGCCTTCTCATAGCTGTGTGGCAGAACTCAAGAACCGAGGGTTGTGGGAGGAGGCACAGAAGAAGAAACGTGGAAAGCTTTCGTGTTCGGAATGCGGCAAATTCAAGCACTTGGAGAAGTTCAACAATCTTGCTGACCTCGCCAAACACTTGGACCAGGAACACCAAGACCTCAGCCACAGACTCAAGTGTCCACATCCAGAGTGTGCCTGGGGCGTGGTCGGCTTTGTGTCTCTCACGGAGCAGAAGCGTCACATTAAGCATCTGCACGAAAGCCAGCCCATCCAGTGCGAAATCTGCTTCCGCAAGCTGCAGCGCCAGGACGGATATATCAGACACATGCGGGACGTTCATGGGGTGTCTGCCACCAAGACCGACAAGTTGCCCCACCGCAACGCAAGGAAGGTAAAGCCAGATAAACAATAACTGTTCATAATAGTAATAATTTATTGCATTAAATATTTGCGTTGAAAGTATATCAGCCATTTCACTGGAACCAGGACTGTACTGGCATCGCTTGACTACAATGTAGCTTTCCTTTGTTTTCCAGTTTGGGTTAAATGAGATGAGGCAAAATAAAACTTGTCTGTTTCGATGGCGTAATCATATCTGGGGTACAAGTACTGTATTAGTAATATACCATGTGAGATATCACGTGTATTAAGGCACGTGATATTTACTAGAGTAGGTGTACGGTACAGTACTCAAAACCAGGTTGGAATGGGCTGCTGAACGGACAGGATCATCTATCGACAGTATCAAGGTGCTCCTTATACCGCTCTTGAGGTCATAAAATTTAGTGTCCGAAATGGGAAACTACAAACCTGCCCCAGTTGCACTACCAAGCAGAAGCCTCCTTCATACTGGGTCGCTATCATTTTTCCTGTCATCATGATATCTAAAGATTATAAGCAAAACAAATCAAAACATGCTATTTGGGAATCCTGATACATCAACTAACTTACTGTACCTTTTCTCGTATTTTTTTTATTATTTTTTTTTTGGTATTCTAGGGAAATGCGCTTCAGCTCTTTCCTTTTTTTCCTCATTCTAATAATTCTTTTTTTTCTAATGATTCTTATTATCATTATTGTTATTCTTTTAAGGAAACCTTCTTCTTTTGTTCTCTTTATTTTATTCATTTCTCAATTCTAATAATTCATTAGCTTTTTTTTATTTTTATTCTAATGATTCATTACAGCTATATACCTACAAGTAGTACGCCGGGTTATTGGCGTTCAATAAATCATACACTTCTGAAGGATTGCGGTGTGCGGTGCGAGGCGCATGTCAGTTGGTTTGTAGACGCTTCGTCTCGTTCTTGTCCTTGTCGTGGTATCGTGGTAGTGAATCATGGCTAACAGATCAAGTAATCATATCAATCGTTCCATGTCTTATCCAGACTCGAGGTTGGTTTAGTTTGTTCTCATAAAGATCGTAGAATTTATTTATTTATTTTTTTTTTTTCATTCTAATAATTCATTACAGCTATATGCAATACTTACTAACCCGAATTATGCTACGGACAAACAGCGTCTTTTTTTCAACAACAACACCGGTCCCTTGGCCCAGTTGGTTAAGGCGTCGTGCTAATAAGAAATTAGCCTCTTTGCAACGCGAAGATCAGCAGTTCGATCCTGCTAGGGACCATTTTTTTCCAAACAAATGATGACATCTTTTTTTTCTTACAGCGAATACTGTAATAAAACATTTGACACGAGTGCACTATATTGTTTTCTGGATAGGAGTATCTCTCGACAATGTCCCGTAAATCATGTTTCTTTTTTTAATTTTTTTTAATTTCTTTGTTTAACCATAACTACTTAGCACTTTGCTTAAACCGTTTAATGGAAGCATGATTAGTTAAGAAGTATGACTAAATCACAAAAAATACATTCTGTAGACGAGGAACGGAATTTTTTTCATTAATTAGCTACTACAGATCGGAAGGGGTAATCTTGAAGCTAGGAACCAAGTAGATTTCACGATGAACTCGCTCACGACTCGAGACTTGCTACGAGAAATGCTCATATGGTCGTGCAACAATTAGTTATCAAACCAATAGGCAAACTGACATGAAGCAAAGTGGATGGCTAATTGGTAGGACTGTGACATCTGGACTGCCCTCCCATGCTGTCGCTTACAAGCGCGCTCTTCACTACTCTTTTCGATGATGAGATGAAGCCAGGCGCTCTGAGCGTCCTGCTCGCAAGGGAAAACCAGGGAATTGCCTTCAATCAGCACTTTTCTGTCGGGATGTCGGGTCAGAGCTTCTTGCTGGGTATTTTGCTGGGTATGTTTGAGGCCATATCGTCTTCCAGGGAGGGATAAGAAATAGACAGTTGGGATTACCGTCTTTTCCTCCAATGGCGCGACTGAGACATCGACATCAGAGGTCGTCTGAGATTCCGATGACATGGGCAAGTCAGGAACATTGGTGTCGCCGACAAGAGCACGGCACCTCGACGTCAGTGTACTTTCGACAGGATCTCAGCAACATCTATTGGATCTCGCAGCAGCTGGGACTGAGGTTGAAGGTCAACAGATCTTTCATCCTCTGGATCAGCATTGAGCTCTACCACGCTGTTATCAACGCGTTTTCGTTTAGTAGTAGTTATATGCGGTGCCTTGCGCTGCGCTCACAACTGGTCGCTGTCGTCTCTTGGACTCAGTTTACGCTCTGTGTCTTTGGTTCTACGGGGAGAAGTAGACGATCGAAACCTCCTACCCTCACGGTATAGCGTCTACCATAACGAAGGGGCTCACCATCATCATACACGACTGGAACCTCAATGGCAGCCCAGAACATGCCCCGGCTGTATCCTTCGTTTGCTTGCAGGTTCTGTTGCACAGGATTGACACCTAGAGGGGGAACCTGACCCTTCCGTCTTTGGATGTTTGCGGTCGGTTTGACGAACTGGTGCCCGAAGTAGTTGGCAATCACATCGGCAGGCATATCGTGACATGATTTGAACAGGCAATTGAACTTGGGCAATGTAACCAATGGTGTCAGGCTGGAAAACTCGTGCTGAGGCTGCGTGAGTTCGGAGTCAAGAACAATGTCATTAGATCTTTCACATTCAAGCCAGGGTTCGACCAGCAAAAACCAGACTCAATGGTGAAACTGAACATTGTTTATCAGAATGGCAGCTCTGTTGGTGGAGGAAATCTTTTGTGAAGTCCATCATGAGAAACCCCATTGCGGTGGTGCGAGCTCCATCCAATCACTACTCTGCTGATAGTATCGGAACTTCATGGTGCGATCCGGACCCATGAGGCTCGGGGTATCCAAATGATCAAATGCAAACAGTCGCATTCGCTCCAATGGCATCTTGGTGACCTCCCTGAGCCCTTAGCTCGTCAATCCCTGCATGATCGATCTCGCAGGATTTCAGCTTGCTCCGGTTGGCTGCTAGCTCTTTCTGAGATTTATCGAGATCAGAATAATTGTCTGCCGCTTCAATTCGCTCTGCAGAATCTCGACACTTTGAGGATCGAGAAGTTGGCTGAGGATACCAGGTGGGTTTTCTGATGGATGACAGTCTCTCATATTTGATTTCAGCAATGGCAAACTCCTGTTCAGCAAGTGAGGATTCTAGCACCCTCACAGTTTCTGCCCTGCCCCCTTGTTGCTCAATGGAACAAGAAGCTCGCTGCTGAACAAAGTACGCCGACCCCCAGAAGGCTCAACAACCTCACTCTGGATGGGACGCTCTGATCTACACTCACTGAGCCTGGCATACTTTAGTTTCTCCAGCTTACCATTTATCCTTGCAGCCGGGTACACTTGCTCTGCCTTGGATCTGGAATTTAGTCCTTTGTGTACCTGTAACTATCCTGCTTCATTGTCGAACCACTCGGGGCGGCCTTGTGGGGCTGATATCTAAGCTTGTCAAGCTCATTGAGCTCAGCCTGAAGCTCCAGAACCCTCTATGACTGCTCCCTGCACTCCTTCTTGACTTCTGCCTCACACGTTCAGCAGGACCCCGAGGAGCATTCTCGTTGTGGGGGAGTGATGGAACGATGAAGACCACCTAGGACAATGCCTATTGCCATAAATTGTCGGTGTGACCTTGTTGGATCCGTCTGAATACCTCACATCATTACCGTATATGTTGGTCCACCCTTTTTGCAGTCACAGGCTGCTTTTCGCCCAGATGACCATACCACCCAGTTGATTTGACTACCACCCAGTGACTACCACCCAGTTGACATTGTCGAAGTTCAGTATCACCAAGTATTATCAGCATTGTAGAATTGGAATATCACAAGGCATTCCAAACGTAGCCCAAGATTTCAACACAGCCTCCGTATCTTCGAGTGAGTCTTGAACTGGATGAGCCCGAACTGAGAGTCTTGTAGTACCCTGGTAAACCAAAAATCCAATGGCATCTCTCCTGTCATTTTATAGATGGACCTGTAACCGTGCTGAACTTCCAAGATTCGGTCCATACACACACAACCAATCCGTTTTGCGAAGGGTTTATCAAGTTGGGCATTGCTGACCACTTCAGAAAAACTCTTGGTCCTGATCATGTAATCGAGGTATGGAAAACTGCAGCCCTTGATATCGTCAAGCGTTTTGCTCATTCTCATAAGGGCTTGGGCGTGATAACCTGTTTTATTGAGGTGTCTTAAAACTTCCTTGTCGCCTGCGGCATTGCGAGCACCAGGAATGTTGATTTAGCAGGCAGCTTCGGGGAACCATTCGTCCATTTCGTGAACCGAGTACGGACGTTTCCGAGAGCGTCTCCTGTCGCTGGGAATGTGTCGTCTGCCAGTAAGATTCTTATATTCTCTCACCCTCTTTCCAGCCCCTCGCGGTTCCGAATCAGTGGTATAGGAAGCCTCGTCGCATGATTCCCCTGTCGCGGATATCGTCTCCGTCGTAGATATGACATTGTGGGAGATGATCTCCTTCAGGGAATCTCAGCGTGAGAAACGTAATTCTCGGTTCAGCGGTGCCTGATCCACCCCATGCATAAAATGTGCACGTCGACGTACAGCTTAATAACGACGACGTAAACCGCGGTTCTCCACGGGCCAGACTCGATTGTAAGCCTCTAAAGGTGGGGATGGGCGGAAATCCGCTTCAAGGAGACTCAGGATACCCCTACTGGCAGCTATGTGATTAGTCAGCTTTTTCTATCCCGTTATTTGACGTTTTTGGATGCCGTCCGAATGCTCTGTTTTGACGCCACCCAATATACTTTGCAACACGAAAACGCACGCGCCACCACTTTCAGTAAATTAGACTTCCTTTCTAGTCAAGACACAACACGTCTTTTTTTTTTTTTGGGGATCTTGCCGCGACATTCGCAAAACACACCCTCAAATGGCCGACGAAGAAATCGAACGAGCGGGCGCCATCCCCATCGAGCGCCTGGCCGTCAACGGAATCACCCAGACGGATATCAACCGCCTGGGCGAGTTTGGACTCTACACAGTGGAGAGTGTGGCGTACACGCCCAAAAAACACCTGCTGACCATCAAGGGCATCAGTGAGGCCAAGGCCGACAAGCTGCTATCAGAGGCGTCCAAACTGGTGCCCTTGGGATTCACCACCGCCTCAGACGTGCACCAGACCCGTTCTGGACTCATCACACTAACCACAGGCTCGTCGCAACTGGATACTCTACTGGGAGGCGGTATCGAGACCGGAGCCATCACAGAGATGTTTGGTGAGTTCCGAACGGGAAAATCGCAGCTGTGCCACACTCTGGCCGTCACCTGTCAGCTTCCCATCGATCAGGGAGGAGGCGAGGGGAAGTGTCTGTACATTGACACAGAGGGCACTTTCCGTCCCGAACGTCTGCACCAGATTGCCCGGCGATACGGACTCAACGGAGACGAGGTGCTGGACAACGTGGCATACGCCCGAGCCCACAACTCGGACCATCAGATGCAGCTGCTGCAAATGGCGGCCAACATGATGACCAAGTCGCGGTTCTCGTGTCTCATTGTCGACTCCATCATGGCGCTCTACCGAACAGATTACGCAGGACGAGGAGAGCTGTCTGCCCGTCAGACCCACGTGGCCAAGTTCATGCGAACCCTGCAACGCCTTGCCGATGAGTTTGGCATCGCAGTGGTGATCACCAACCAGGTGGTTGCCCAGGTGGATGGAGCTGTGTTCAACCCGGACCCCAAGAAGCCCATTGGAGGAAACATTGTGGCTCATGCGTCCACCACCCGGCTCTACTTCAAGAAGGGCCGAGGAGTGCAGCGAATCTGCAAGATCTACGACTCGCCCTGTCTGCCAGAAAGCGAGTGTGTCTTTGCTATTCATGAGGATGGAATCGGAGACCCCAAGGATGAGGAGTAGGCGAGGGAAAGCAATGGTTGCAGTAAATAGTGAGACCCATTTTATTTAATCATTTCGAGACTGTAGCGAGCATCTCGACCACATCATGGTCCCATTTTGATTACCTGAGTCGACGGGAATGGTCTCTGCGAACATCGTGCTTACAACCAACTCGGTAAGAGTTCATGGAAAGGAAGAAGGGATCTTTGATCTCCAATTATTTGATATTATGGAAAATATTATCTCAACACTGCAAAATTCGTCGCAATAAGGACTACTACATCACACAGCCTAAACTAAACGAGAGTCGACCGCTGAGTCAGCAGATCATAACGCCAGGGTGAAGACAGCCCAGGAACCAGTAGAGAAACAATATATCACGAGAGAAGCAAAAAAGAATGGACGACACCGGAATCGAACCGGGGACCTCGCGCATGCTAAGCGCATGTGATAACCAACTACACCAGACGCCCTCGATGTGTCCCGGGTAGGACACCGGTATTTGATCTCGAATTTGGAGCATCACACCGAAAAAAACGCCGTATTTCGATATGGAACTGGAAGAACAGGTGGACAAGCGAACACGAGGGTCATGTGCTCTTCAGAACAGTTGAATCTGAAACCGATGTGCTGGTATACCATTGTTTATAGGCCTCGAGAAGTTGTAGAGTATTCCCTAGAACAAAAAAAAAATAAAAAAAAAACAAGTAAAAAAAAAAATACAAGTTAAAAAAAACAAGTAAAAAAAAAATTACAAGTTAAAAAAAACACTGTAATGTTATATATGAAAAAACCGCTCCAGTTTTGATCATAGGGGAATTGTACATTGTAGATAGCAATGGATTTAATATCAAGTGCAATTTGAATTTTTTAAGATACCGAGATTGTGAAGGTCTAGACCAAATCACAGCGACGTTTGGTACTGTCTTGAAGAACGGCTATCCCCAGTGATTAATGGTGAATTACTCGGAATTTGACAATATATGGTTACTAAGTACAACTGAAAACTATTTTTGAACTACAATCTACCATATCCGTATGGTCATATGGTCATTAATAGCCCAGTAGAAGATGCAACAGTACACTGTGTGTATGTACTTGTACATAGCCAGCTGTGCAGTATGGACAATGACAATGATGATGTTATATATCAGTTAGCTACGACAGTCTCAATTGCATATTACTCTTTCGATTCCACAACTTATATTGTCATTCAGATCTTATGAACGGATTGTCTCTGAGAAGTTCCGCACCTTACCCACCACAGATTCAGACTATCATACATTACGTACTGTACCCGTGTTCATACTATCTGAGACGATTCCAATCGCCGCATTCGACTCGCAATTACTTTTTCTCATGGTATAATTCCTTTTTTTGGCTGCTTCCAAACCATGCCATGAGCTGAAACCAACGTCCAGTTGACTCGGCTAAGGACGGTTTTCGGAGCAACCAGAACCCTCAGTGATTCAGACGTCAGTCGTCCTTGGAGAGAGTCCCGTAATACAAACCCGCAACACGCCCCTGGAACCCCCAACTCCATTCACCTTCTGCTTATTTCCTTCACGTGACCGGTTTCCTGGAGCTACATGAAGTCTCTCATTACTAAGTATACTGTATTGTAGCCGAATTACCATTCACATGATCCCCAGATTTTGTTAGCGGCGGTTTTAGCGTGCGCCGTTGAAAATTAGGGCTACGTGTAGACGGTGTTGTAGTAGGGCTATGGAAATGAAAGTGGTACTGCAAGAATCTACATCACCTGGAGAATTGATTGCTAATCTCAAAACCCCCCATATATATCTCCACACACTCACCAATCTCCTGCTACGAATTCCTCCACCGAAACCTTATTTGAACCACATCCCATACAACAACAAGGTTGGTGACCAATGAGATGAGTGGGAATTGTCTTTTGAGGAGAGCGATATAAGTGGGTTAGTAAGCAAGTCGCGTGATACGGTCATACAAGCAGATATCTGCAGGCAATATAATAAAACCCCCCCGGACTGTTGCTGTCCCCAACCCCCCCACCAATCATCCCAGGGTTAGGGCTCATCCCACTACCCCACATCGGTGAATGGACGGAGGTTAAACAACTTTATCCCTATTACTCTCGGCAAGAGTTCATTTTTCACAACTACACCACGCACTACACTCACTTCACCACCCACCACGCGACACTTGTGAAGACCGACTCTCCTTCTGAATCCCCCCATCTTCGAAATGTCGGCTCACGGGACGTACGAAAATAAACGCACTTTGGCGTACGTGTGCAAAAGCGGTTTGGCAGGAGGCATGGCTGGATGTGTTGCTAAGACTGTGATCGCTCCGCTGGATCGAGTCAAGATTCTGTTCCAGACGTCGAATCCCGAGTTCCGCAAGTATCGTGGCTCGTTTCTGGGCTTCTGGCGCGCAGGAAAGTTCATTTACAGCCAACAGGGCGTGTGGGGTTTGTTCCAGGGCCACTCGGCGACGCTGCTGCGAATCTTTCCCTATGCTGCAGTCAAGTTTGTGGCCTATGAGCAGTTTCGGGCGCTTTTGATTTCCGGTCCCGACCAGGAGGTGGCTCTGCGACGAATGGCAGCCGGCTCTCTGTCCGGAATCGTGTCTGTCTACTGCACTTATCCTCTCGAGTTGATTCGAGTTCGCATGGCGTATGCCACTAACGAGGTTGGAAAGCCCCACGGAGGCCGGCTACTGGCAGCGGCTCGGTCCATCTACGCCGAGACTCCGTCGGCAAAGGCCACCCAATTCTTCTCGCCCAGAATAGCTGCCTGGACCAACTTTTACCGAGGCTTCACCCCCACGATTATGGGTATGATCCCATACGCAGGCGTCTCGTTTCTGACCCACGACTACATCCACGACCTGTTCCACACACGGTACTTCCGATCATGGACCGTCAAGGGCGAGATTGCGCCGAAAAAGACTTATCCGCATCTACTGGAAACCAACAATGACGATGTCATGCTGGAGGGCCATCACCATGAGGACGAAGACAAGAAGGTGTCATACAAAAGAGAGCCCCTCAAGGCGTGGGCACAACTCATTGCCGGAGGAGTGGCCGGAATGGTGTCGCAAACTGCATCGTATCCGTTCGAGGTGATTCGACGACGTATGCAGGTCGCAGGCGCACAGGCGGGCTCATCAGGAGTGCATCCCAGCATAGTGGCGACCGCACTGACAATTTACAAGGAAAGCGGCTTCAAGGGTTTTTTTGTGGGACTCACTATTGGATATATAAAGGTGACTCCAATGGTCGCATGTTCGTTCTTTGTCTACGAGAGAATGAAGCATTGGTTGGGCATTTAATGTATATATTTATTGCATGTCGAAGCGGTTGGACCTGGAAACAATCATGTCCACCTGCAGACTTTGATGAACTGACACATGGGTCTTACAATAGGAGAGAACACTGGTATGCGTGAAGGTGCCAGTGCGGCTTACAGAGTTGAAAGTCAACGTATGCCTAGCTTTGGAGATGGGGAGATGGCATTGTAGAGGTGTGGGTTTCTGTACCATGTGATGTACGTGTAGTATCACTTCTTATCTGTATTAATGGCAATGAGCTGAAAGTGTGCTTGAGATGTCCGAGACTACTTGTAGTACAGTAAGCACCAGATCCACCGGTGACACGATCAGATGACATGATCCACAGATGGGAGATCCACATGTTTGTCCACGATTGGCTCACAGTATGTCTCTTGACTGTCTGTCCAGAGCGCTTGGTGATTGGTATCTAAGCCAGAGCTCCTAAGCCAGACCCTGGACTATGGTGTATGTCTTTCGAGACTCCAGAACTTATTGGGCGAGAGCTATTTGTATCACACTCTGCATCAACAACAGACTCCAACAGTTGTTTATTTTCCAAAGTCAGCAACAATTCAAAGAACGTCAAATGGCATATCTTCAGTTAGCTACTGGGCCGCTCCTGCAATATTTTGGACCTCGGCTCGGCTCGGCTACCGTTTGTTTGAGCTGAGTCATCGGTAAAACAAATAGATGCACCTGTAGAATCTACAGAGCTAGTTAATCTCTATATTAACACATGATCCTAGCAGTACCAATAATGGTCGTTTTTACCGCCATTTCCGCCTTCTCCAAATGTGGGGTATTAAGTTCAAGATAATGCAGAAGCGAGCTATTTTTAGGTTTCAAAGTTGAGATGTGAAAAAGAAAAAAAAATAAAATAAATAAAAAAAAGCGATCAAGGCAGTGATGATGATGAACAACGTTGCAAAAAACAATAAGAAAATGCTCCTCAGTGGAACGGGAATAAGTCGGGTATTTCGAATTTCATTTTGCCTGTTGATCGTAAACCTCTTCCTGAAAATTGGTGGTATACCGGTGGTGTTCCCGGTCAACTGGCTCTAAGAGGCATGAAAAACGAAAATTCGCGAAAACCGCTTTGGTTTAAAATGAGGGAGTCGTCAGAAAAACCTATCGAATCGTTGGAAGACTTATATTTGTTAGCCGCGCGGATATATTCACAGTACACTGGGTGAACTCACATCACCGAAACACCCTCAGAACACCAACTTCAACAGATGACTTCATTCTAAAAGATCTAAATGAGCGGTTCGGTTTGGTCAATTAGTTCACTCTGCTTTTCATTCTGAGATTCTATACAAACAAGTGTCTGATTGGCTACAAAGGTTTCAATAACTCTGCCGACCAGGTGTCGCAAGCTTCAGGTATGTATACTCACTTGTACGTACCAGGTACCAAACCTGGAGAGCATCAGCAGTCACATGATCAAAGACTCGAAATATCTTTTCCATAAGCGATATACTTTTCCGTAGGCGATCTACTTTTCCATGAGCGATCTAGTCACCTCTTGAAGCGCTGTAGTATGGGTGCAAGTCCGGAGGCCGCCACGATATTACATACTGTATGTTTAGTCGTACTGCATCATGTAATTCACGCTACTATTCTGAATTGTGATAGTATTTCCACCTCATTAACCATTCTTCATTTTCCTATCTTTTCAATCATCCACTTCTCTTTTATCCAACTTTGGACCTATGTGCAGTTATCTTGAAGAGCAATCTTGGGTGTGATGAATGTATCGTCAAACGTGAACTAGTGACACCGTCATGAACGTACTTTGGCAATGCCTTATTCACGAAAAAACTCTTCACTGTGGCTCCTTTAGCCCGGTTATCGAATCTCGACTCTTGGCTCTTGGCTCTTGGCACGAGAATGTGAAGATGCCGTATCCTCCGTCAAGGAGCAGAGATAGTCTCAATGAAATCTGAAAGCCAAGACGATCTTTCATTGGTGTCATACACCCCGGCTATATTTGCTCATCTCTGTCCAATGTGAAGTCTGGGCATCTAATTTTTCACCCTTCTTTATCTGCTCACAAAAATGAGCATGATGATTGATCCTGAAGCTTGAGATGGACAGACCTTGAAGGTCGTTTGTTGGACACACACAAAACACACAGAATTAAATGTCATCTCATCTACAACCAGACGAGATCTATCTAAATATCTCCAGTATCATCCATATCCGATACAATACCCGTAACTATCTACACGCACCTTCCATCTTCGCCATGCCGATAAATCTTTTATCAATCTACCGGGATTGCACGTACGAATGTACTGTCCCTGGACTTGGTGAACAAAGAGTGGTGAGACATGCCCACCTTTGATGAGACAGACGATCAAAGGTGGAGTGTGTCAGCTGTCAGCTGTGAAATAACCTCCTAGCGTGTTCTCATAGTCAATACGGGTTGGTACAAGCGCAGTATTTGTTAGCCATACACAATGCTCTCTACAGCTGACCATACCCGCTCTGTCTTGTCAAAGATTCTGACCACTGCCCTGGCTCCTGCATCATACTCACTCCTTGGACGTACTCAACATGTTGAAAGCCAAGAAAGAAGCCGCTCACCTCCGGAAGGAATACGACCCCAGGCACACAGGTTACAGGCACGGACTGGCTATGGAGGAACAATCAAAATGGAACAGAGCTACGGACACAAATGACAAGCGCGCGCTACGCCGAATGTTTGAGAAAGACAAAGAAAGCAGGTTTCCATCCGGGGCTCTGTTATCAAAATCATCTCAGACACGCACGAGATGACGATAACTGTGGCTGGTGAAGGTGTGGCGTTGTGGCTAGTGCGAAAATAGGCTCGCATGCATGTGCATAGAGAGCAAAGAATCAAGGGGCATTTTGGAGATGTTACGAGTGATGGATTCTGGTAGTTATTGGTATCAAAAAGTTCACATTACCCTGTCGAATTCTTTTCTATAGCCCAAATCCACTCATAAATCTGGGTTGATGTCCCATTCTTCCTTCCTCCAAATCTGACACTCTCTGAGGTCTCTTTTCCAATCTGCTCACTTATACGTGATCATGCATAGTAAATGAGCAGACAACAGCCACCTTGGGGGTTATTTCGGGCACCGTGTCGGAGAATGGCCTAGAAGTATTTCTAAAATGACTCATTTGAGATAAGTCATAGGTTTCTCTCGTACCGGTTCTTGAATCTGTTGTTTTCAGCCTCGCCTACCTTGTACAGTAGTCTATATTCTTTTACGACACTCTAATCGGGTCCAGTATTAGGGTCAACTAATTCCAAGTACAATTAAGGTTGTTCCAAGAAAAGGAGGCTGTTACCCCGAAGTCAAGAGACCCCGGCGAGGACAAAGAAGACGAGATCTTTCAGCTCCATTTTGCGATTTCTTTGGATTATTTTTTTTCTTTCGCTTTTGTAGAATACATCTGATATGAAATTGCTCAATCGCAACATATATATAACAAGCATCCGGTCACTATCTATCTGATCTCTGTATAACGATCTGAAGATCTACGACACTCAAGAAAAAACAAAGGCGAAAAAAATGAAGCTGTCAAACCTCATCTGCTCCACGATGTTGGCTTCAGCGGCTGTGGCCTTCTCACCCATCAACGTGCACTCCATCGAGCCTCTGATCAACTCCAGTGAGTCGTTGCAAGTTCGAGAGATTCTCAAGGTTGACCGAACCCGACTCTTGTGTGCCGTTGACGGCGCCGGAAACAAGCGAGCTTGTCTGACTGAGTTCAACAACAAGAACATCGATGTGTTGGCAGCTTCTCTCAACAATGTTCTGCTTGGAAAACAACTCGAGGCCCGGTCCGAGGCTTCTTCGAGCTTCTCCGGAGCCGGAAGAAACAGCGACGAGGAATTGGACTGTTCCTTCGAGCCTCGAGATCTCAAAAAGCCCATTCGAATCGGCGCTCTTTTTGCCGTTCTGGCCACCTCGGCCCTTGGTGTTTTCCCACCCGTTTTGGCCACCTCTGTGTTCAAAATCAACCTCCAGTCGCTCCCCATGACCTTCGTCAAGCAGTTTGGAACTGGAGTGGTTCTGAGTACCGCATATGTGCATCTGGCAGCTGAGAGTCAGGAGGACTTCACCAACGAGTGTCTTGGAGACCTTAGCTACGATCCCACTGCCATGTCTCTTGCGTTGGCTGGTACTTTCATTGCCTTTGTGCTTGAATACGGCTCTGCCAGATGGCTCCGAGCCCGTCATGAGCGAAAGAAGCCCAACCACTCCAGTGAATCGGACGATTGCGACAAGGACCAGGTCAAGGGTGCCGTGGACGTAATTGAAACCCAGATCGACATGTCTGGAGCCGCCAACATGGGCTGTGCTGCTCACAACGCCACTCTGATTGATCCTAACGATAAGATCTCCGTCATTATCATGGAGGGAGGCATCATTTTCCATTCTGTTCTTGTCGGCGTTGCAGTCACAATTGCCGACGATGACGGCTTCATTTCTCTGTTCATCGCCATTCTGTTCCACCAGGCGTTCGAAGGTATCGGCCTTGGGTCTCGAATCGCCGGACTTCGTGACTCGTCTCTGTTCTTCAAAATGAGCATGTGCACCTATTTCACCATCATCACTCCCATCGGCATGGCTATTGGTCTCGGTGTCATGGACTCCATGAACTCCAACGACCCTGCCACCATTTGGGCCATTGGAACCATCTCGGCTCTGTCTGCTGGCGTGCTCATTTGGGCTGGAGTTGTGGAGATGTTGGCGTTCGACTGGCTGTTTGGAGATCTTTCTTTTGCACCCAAAAAGCGAGTCTTTTTCGCAATGTCGGGTCTGGTTGGAGGCATGATTTGTATGTCCCTCATCGGAAAGTGGGCCTAGTCCTTGCCAAAGGCGATATAATGATTAATGAATAGATAATACGATTTTATGAGTTGAGTAGAGAAGGATGGACAAGTGCGGAACTGAGAAATAGCTACGAGTGGTGGAGTATTGCGGTCCACTGAATAGTTGGAAGCAGCGTCATAACTCTGCATCCCATTTGGAATGAAGACGAGAGAAGTGACGATGTGATCTGTGAAGGTGAAGGGTCAGTTGATCACGCACAAATGATTAATTAGCAATTTGACATGGCATACAGTGCACTGACAATCAACAATATATCCACAGATAACAGTTAATACTTGCAAATGCCCATCTGACAGCCTACACTAATCGTACAATAAGACTCGCGGCAAGTTGGGCGCTCTGTAGCTCTGCTGCTACATCCACTGCACTCGCTGCTACACAGCTAGTACAGTTCGTCAATCGTTTCATCATATAACATACATAGTTCCTTCATCGACAGTGTTAGGTTGATACTGTCAATGCAGGGTTGTAGCTGGAGTTGCCGCTTATCTGGGACCAAGCTTGGCCAGGCATGCGGGGCCCTGCTCCTCCCACTCTTGTTTGGAGATCCACATGTGCTCCTTGTCATGCATAATGTTAGCAAGCACGGCACCTCCCAGGAAGACCATATGTCGTCGTCGAGGGGGGTCCTCAATTTTGACCTTGAAGTTGTTGAGTCGGGTGGGGTCGCCGTTAAGCACCCGGGTGAGCCACAGCTGCTTGAGCTCCTTCTCCATTCGGGATGGCAGACCGGGATACATGGACGAACCTCCAGACAACACAATGGCTTTGTACAGCGACGATCGCACATCAATGTCGGCGGCCTGGATAGTGTTGAACAGCGTCTCGGCGATTCCAGGCTGTTCCGAGTCGACCAGATGGGGCTGGAACAGACACTCGGGGGCCTCGAATCGCTCTGATCCCAGCTTGATGGTTCGGCCGTCAGGAAGTTCGTAGGTGTCGACCAGAGCAGTGGTTTCGTTGGCGAGCTTTGTGTCGAGGTCCAGGTCGTAGGAGACGTAGCAGAACTTCTCCTTGATCTGTCGCACGGTCTCGAAGTCGGCAGTTCGGTTGAAGGCGTATCCTCGTCGCAGTAGCAGAGCAATCAGCTGTCGGGTGACATCTCGACCAGCGACGTCCAGACGACGGGTCAGGTGGTTGAGCACCACAGACTCGTAGACAGGCACCACGTGGGTAACACCGTCTCCAGAGTCCACCACCACTCCTGACGACAGGCCCTGTGCGTACAGAGCCAGGACGGCCTGGATGGCTACATAAACGCCATTGAAGCCGTAGTGCTCAAACATGATCTCGCACATCTTTTCCCGGTTCTTGAGGGGGTTCATGGGAGGCTCTGTGAGCAGCACCTTTCGACCCCGGGTGTCAATCTTCATCTTGTCGTAAAACGAGTGGTTCCACAGGTGACCCATGTCTTCCCAGTTTCGAATCACTCCGTTCTCCATCGGGTACGAGATCTGCAGCATGTTTCGTGCCGCGGCAGCCTCGTCTCCACACATAATGTCCTTGATGGCCACGTCGCCGTAT
The DNA here is from genome assembly GCF_001761485.1 of Yarrowia lipolytica. Taxonomy (NCBI): domain Eukaryota; kingdom Fungi; phylum Ascomycota; class Dipodascomycetes; order Dipodascales; genus Yarrowia; species Yarrowia lipolytica. The sequence continues at coordinate 2,071,380 of NC_090775.1, read as the reverse complement.
GTGTCTGTGGCCCGCTCTTCAGCCCGCAGAATGGGCCGACCCACCATCGACGGGAAGGTGTGTTCGGGGAAGTTGGTGCCTCCGTAGCCGATTTTCACAAAGCCGGTTCCTTGATCTAGCACAATTGGTTGTTCGCTCATATTCGCTCAGTGGTGTGGATGGAGGGTGGATGTCATGCACTGTCGAGAGCGCTGTATGCGGGAGTTTATTAGTCAGCCACCCTCGACGAGCCTGCAAAAAACCGTTGTTTTGTAGGCTGACATGGCCAGATGGATGTGACAATGCGACCAGTACACCCCAAATAGCTCAATTGGGTCTCTCTCTTACTAATTGCGTCTCAAACACGCCCTTCTATACACTTTCTTATCTCAACACCGAGCTCCAGCTCACCTCCCATCCCACCTCCGAATTGCTATCTCCATCTAGCCAGCCTGGACAACTTTATTTCCAGGCCGCGAAATGTCGGAGATGTTCAAATAGAGTAAAAAAGGGCAGAAAAACAGCTGAAAAAGGGTAAAAAAGAGCAGAAAAAGAAGCAGAAAAAGAGAAAAAAAAAAGAAGCATAAAAAATAATAAAAAATAATAAAAAAATAATAAAAAATAATAAAAAATAATAAAAAAAATAATAATAATAATAAAATAATAATAATAAATAATATAAATAATAATAAAAATAATAAAAATAAAAAAAAAAATAAAAAACAAAAAAAAAAAATAGTAATAGCTACGGCCCCCAGTCGGGGAACGCGGATACTGTACGCTTAAGGGTTGTGCTAATAAAACAATCTCCTCTTCACCCCACCATCCATATACAATGTACTCATACTAATACTCTTACATCCAGTACATACTGTTCACTCATGGTTGTAGCTTGTTGCAGTGCTACATCAACACTTATCTGAAACAAAACGACCAAAATACTTTGGTTGATCGCTTGATATTTATTATTACTAATGGAAAAATATTACTAATAGAAAAATGCCAAGAATTGCTCACGTTTTCTTTTAGTACCTGGCACGTAATAATCAATCAATAGTCAGACCTTGTTGAAAACATCACTTCCAAGACTCCGTATCTCCGAACTATAGAGGTGAGACAGTCATAGGCGTAATCAACCATCAAGTACATAACTAAACTTACAACAACCAGTGTGATGTACACACCTGCCCTCCACCAAAGCCATGTTATCATGCAATCATAATTCGTTATATAAATAGCTATATGCATATTTTTCAAGATGCTTTTCGTCCCCTCATTGTATATCGCCTACCGTGTCTCTGAGAAGTCTAAGGATTGTGCCGGCGCTGGTAGAACAACACATACGCATTCTTGTTAACAACGGCTCGCTCGTTCACGTTTCTGTTCACCACCGTATCGTCAAAGTAGCACCATCCGAGCTTGCCACGCTTGCAGAACGACGTGTAATGACCCCCGCGCAGCGTTCCGTAATGGTTGGCCACTCCAAACAGTGAGTACCGGAAAGGAGCCGTCTGGCCACGAGGAAGCAGCTTCTTCAAGAAGGGCTCGTCCTCCGATGTGGGCGGAGGCCAATACCGCGTGAGATCCATCTCCAGAGGGTACGTAACAAACGTGTTGAGCTTGTCTCCATAGCCCCGTGAGTGGTCGAACCGCTTGAGATGGATGATCAAAGTTTCTGGAAGCCGCGAGATCTTCATAGACTTGATAGTGGGCCGCGGCTTCTTGCACGTAGGGCACTGCCACATGTTTTCGCCCTCCAGCAACTCCGGCTGCGTAAACTGGTTGAAGCAGTCGTACAGCGTTGGGAGAGTGGCCCCAGCGTACTTGGGGATGGGCAGAGTTAGCGACGAGAATGCAGTGTATGTCGTCGACGTCATTTTGCACACAGTACACTGGAGCTTTGATTGGTACTGGCCCTGAAATTCGTCGACAATAAACGAAGACGCGGACTTGAGGTACCGCTCCCACTCCAGAGATGACACAATTCGAACACTCATCTCCTCTCGTCGCTTCTCCTCGCTCTCGGTCAGCTCACGGGGCTTGTATTGACCATCGCCCACAGAGTTGAGCTCCTCATGCAGGCCATCAAGAATGAAAGTCAAAAATTCCTGACAGTCATGCTGCTCCATGCCGCTGAACTGAGAGTTGACATGTGCAATGATTCCTTTGAAGGAAGTGGGGACCAAGTAAGGGTAAGCGTTCGCCACTAGAGCCTGCACGAGATCAGCATACTTGGCAATCAAAGCTCCCTTGTATCCCAGCTTTGACTTCATGTTGACTCGATGCTTGTATGCCTGATTCACAATGATCTTGGTCAGCTGCGATGTGGCAAGACACTGGATGATGCAGTTGATATAGCAGGTGTTTCCGAGGTTCTTGAGACCTGTGGTAAAGGTCAGAGACATGGGGGGAGGCGATCCGGACATGGGTGCAAGATGGGGCAGGTACGGCGACTGTGGGATAGGCTGGCGCACACTCTTGTAACTGGGGAACTCGCCATTGTGTTTTTCTTTTGGCGAATAAGCACTGGGCGGCTGTTTGATCGGTGAAGAGGCCGTATTCACCGACAACTGAGGAAGAGCATGGGAGTAATAGCCATGCGAAGACCGGGCAGCCTGGGCGGGCTGAGATACGCCGTGTGTGTGGTGCCTGGACTCCGGTAGGGGCTCGTTGAGATACGGATGACATGAGTACATTTGATTTTTGTACGAGCTGGGATCCGGCAACGACGTGGATGAAGATAGGGCCATTGATTGTGGGAGGTTGAGCGACGACGAAGACGACATTGCAGAGGGGGGTTTCGGAGGCGGGGTGGTTGGTACTGGAGGGGGAGTTGGGGATGACTGGTTAGGACCATATGAGTACGCATAGCTGGCGTAGTTGCTGGCGTAGGGGTGCGAATAGACTCTGTTGGGGTCGTAGGACGCCACGGGGGTAGGATCCGTTTGTGTTCGTGCCAGCTCTGCCCTTTGCTGTAGAGGGGACCGGGTGTCAATGAAAGATGTGGCAGCTCCTGAGTGTCTCCACTCGTCCAGACCTCCAACCAGCAGACATGGAGGGCGTTGAAGAGGCCGCTTGAACGCCTGGCTGTAGAGCGCCTTGAGCAGAATTTTCAGCGGACGGGTCTGGTAGCTTGTACTGTTCTGGTCGTAGAAGACAACGATTTCAAACGCCGATCGGGCCATGAACCGCTCAAACTCCTCCGTCGTCAGTGCAGCCAGCATTTTCTCCTCCACTTGCTCATCTGTCATGTCTGCTTCCAGCAGGTGCGGTTCCACACACACAACGTTGGGAGCGGCAATATGGCATTTCTGGAAGTCTGCTCGGGGTCTAATGTCGAGCAGCAGCAGAGTCTCGGGAGCGTGTCCAAGGTACGAGATCAGCTGCGGCGCCTTGAGCGTGATAGTGTGACGTGGCGGTGTGGGCGGAGTCACTGAATGGGGCGGTGGGGAGGGCACAGATGCAGGGCCCACATATGACTGTCGTACGTAGCCTCCGTTTTGCGGCACTGGAACGGGCGGTGGCGATATCTTCGGTGGGGGCATGACACCGTTTTTCGTGGTGGTGGTGCTGCTGCCGTTGGTCGTCAATGTAGCCCGCTGCACCTCGGGGCTCCTACCACGCAGTTTCTCCAGCTTGTCTTTGAGTGGATCAGTCTCTGTGGGGGGGGCAGACTGTTGTTGGACGTCGAGATGCGAAAAGCCTCGTATAGTGTCGTCGATGGATTGCAGCAGGTCGTCGTTGGACTGTCGTCGCACACCCGATGTCTTTTCCCGCACATACTTGCCCTTGACAGTGGAGATGAGCTCCAGCACCCGTCTGTCGGTTTCGGCCAGGTCACACAGCTCCACGTACGTCTCGTGGAAAGGGCCCTTCTTGGCCTGGAATTTATCGTAGTCCGGGTGGCGAGGGATGCACACAAACAGAATCTCGCGGGCCTGGAATATGTGGTAGGCTGCCAGCTCCAGGTCCATCTCCAACATCTGCTTGTACTGCTCTATCTGAGATAGTGCCAGATCGACCATGCGCTTGGGCTTGAAGCCCGACACGGCCCCTGTTGCCTGCCTCGCGGCCTTCCCCAGCTCTTCTAGATTGGTGTATCGCATGGGTACAACTGGTGTGCGGTTGAGCTGGAAGTGGTGGTTTGTGTGTGGTTGGCCATGGTTATTAGGTTTAGCTCCGCCTTGTGTGGCACAGTGCGACACATCATCACGAAGTTGAGGTGACAATGACAAACCACACCCTCGGTGAGGGGACAAAGCGGCGTAGTGCACAGCAGAAGACATAACGATGACGGGAATAACTGTCTCTATATATAAGTTCCCAACCACATTTGTGTCACTAGCACAAAAACTCACTTTATAAAACTGTATGCCATGTCGCACATTATTACCCCAGATCTGATAATGCATAAACGTGTCCGTTATATATGTGGTGACGGGCAGTAACAAATCAGATATTTGTGATTAGTAAGGGGCTCGTCGGAAAATAATGGCTTAGTAATAATATACCTCTCGCGCTTCTTCAACAAAAGAGATTGTTATAATCCCTCGTGTCTGCTATTCAGGCTGTATGATTTGTACAGAGCTGAGATGTATGTATGAAAGTGTACTTGTACATCCAAATACTCGTACATGCAGTTCTATATTTAGGATGGGTTTCTAGGACATGTTGTTGAATTTCCTTCAACAAATTTGTGGCAAAGTCTGTGAATATATGTTATAGAGGATATTTATTGGCTTTTATATTTTTTTATTTATTTTTCTCGAATTTATTCGATTTTGTACCCATTTTTCCCTCCAACCTCTAACTTCAAAGTTCCAGCAAGAATGCAGTTGACAGTCACCCGAGAATGTCTCTGGAATCAATAGGGAGGGCATTTTTTAATTTTTTTATTAATATTTTTTCATTTAATGAACAATATATGGCTCCTTTTATTCTTCTCCGCGGTTTCGTGCAAAAAACAACGACTTTCACTAATCCATATCATATTTAGACCACTCAAGGAGCTATCTATAATCGAACCTTTTCTCCAACAAACTTGGTTGAAACAGTGTGCCCGCTGCTTCATAGTGATGGCCTTTGGTGGATCTAAATAGCGGATATTGAAGAAGTTTTTTGTATCAAATTTATCCCCTCGGTCTCTTCTTCTCACTCATGCTATTAATTTTGCGCTGGCTTCAATATTGAGTCCATTATCGCGAGATCAAAATTCAATCTAGTAGTATGTACTCATTCTCAACTACCCCTGACGAGGTGAAACAGACGAACCTTTGTAAGCTAGCTTTCAAGGAGGTACTGTGCTGTGCTTGTACTTCGGCTCGGCTGGCTCTGAATAAATCTTCACATTCGGGGGCTCAAATCTCCCATCGGCTCGTGTCATTGTGAAACCCGAACCCATGGTCTTGTCTGACCATCTCAACTACAGTTCAAGTAGCACCATAAACCCACTTGCCGAAATACTTGATAAAGTTCAACTATTGTGCTGGCCAGTATAAAATTAAAATAAAAAGTATCGTGGCAAATAAATATAAAAAATATATATAAAAAAAAAACCGTCATCATCACTACCTCCATATCTTTGCACCAACCGCATGACAGATACGACCCATGGCTCAATAGAGACAGCCCCGCCAACCCAAGATAATCGCCTCTGACAATGATTACTAAGGACATGGTGATGAACGCCGCGGAGAACGGTGCCCGGTACAGTATGTACATGCAATCTAACATCAGTGGGCTCCATGCCGCCGATTCTGATGCGAAGAAAATGCTGACTAACTGACAGAGGTCAACCGTTTCAGGGTGTCTCTGGTTCTGGGTAGCACCTGAAGAAATAAAGCATATAAAGCTCAGTCAGATGTTACCTCAGATTTTAATGGGCCCCCCCAGAAATGGTCCCCCCCCCCCCCCCCCCCCCTTCAAATCATACACATGCACACACGTATTTATTACTGCCAACTATATGCACATTTACTATATCTTACCAATCCTTCTTACAGTCCTCCACGCCCGAGGCCAAAACCTCGCTGAGCTCCCAATGTCGCACCTTGCCGTTGGCATCAGGCATTCCCTTGCCATACTTGAAGGACAGAATGTTGCCGAGCTGCCACATGACCTTAATGATTCGGTCCAGATCTTCCTTGGTCAGCGCGGCACTCATGCAAAACCGGGCCCGTGACGACGCAATGTCTGTTGCAGGGTAACCCACCACCACCACGGCAATGCCCATCTTCAACAGAATTCGGCCCATTTCAGGCATTTTGGCCGGCACGTACAGGAGCACCGGAATGATGGGCGAGTCGTCAATGCCGTAGACAATGAAACCGAGCCGCTTGAGCGCCAGACGGAGATACCGCGAGTTGAATGCGATACGTTCCAGACGCTCCTCTCCCTCACCAGGCCGAATCTCGCCGTCAATCGTCTGCAGGGCAGCTGTGATCTGTGCGAGAACGGGTGGTGACACGGACTCTGCGTACACGTTGCCCATGTTGTTGACCCGCAGGTGGTTGATTAGCTCGTGCGACGACGCAATGTAACCTCCTGTGGCGCCAAACGACTTGGTGAAGGTGCCCATGAGGATGTCCACACGTGCGGGGTCGACGGCCAGGTAGTCGCAGATACCTCTGCCTCGCGGTCCCAGAGCTCCGATGGAGTGTGCTTCGTCCACAAACAGGTAGAACTTGTATTTGTCTCGTAGATCGCACATGGTGGGCAGATCGGTCATGGTTCCCTCCATGGAGTACAGACCCTCGACGGCAACGAGAATCTTTTTCCAGGGTCGGTGGGTCTTGGGCTGGCCTTGCGAAATCTGTTCTCGCAGGACTCGTTCCAGGTCCTTGGTGTCATTGTGTTTGAAGATTTTAATGACGGCACCAGAGAGACGGGCGCCGTATCGAATGGATCCGTGGTTGAGCGCGTCAGAGAGCACTAGACAGTGCTTGTCGACGAGCGACGAGAAGACCGAGGCGTTGGTGCCGTAGCCCATGGAGTAGACGAGAGCGTCCTCCTTACCCAGAAACTCGGCAACACGCTTTTCGGTCTTGACGTGTGCGTCCAGAGTGCCGCAGACGGCTCGGGTGCCAAAGGACGAGATTCCCTCTGTGTTGATGCTAACCTCGGCTGCGTCTGTGCACTGGCCTGAGGACTGGGCAAATCCAAGGTAGTTGTACGACGACAGGTTGAGACAGTCGGTGGAGGTGCCCAGGTACTTGTAGGTGGTGTTGTAGTCGTTAGAGACTCGGTCCAGCACGGTGATGTATCGTCCGGGGACGCCCGTGACCACTCGGCCGAAACAGTCTCGCAGTCGCTTCTGCAGACGTCGGATGTAGAAGGACTCAAAGTCGGAAAACAGCGGCGCATAGCCGTCCTTGGCCATGAAGTCTGCCACCGTCTCGGGATGGAACACCTTGGCGTAGTAGTCCTGCACGTGGCCACACACAATCATAATCAGATACCCCAGGTAGGTGAGCAGCAGCATGTAGTAGGCCGGCTCCTCTTCTTCGACATGGCGGATTTTTTCGCTGGGCTGCACCTTCTGCTTGTACTTGTACTCCGGCGACGTTAGTCGACCAAACTCCTTTTCCAGCAGCTGTGTTTCGCAGGCCATTGTAACAACGGTGGTGTGGTGTGGGGGAGTAAGAGACTGTCACGTACCAGGTGATGCGTAGAGGCAATTTTTACGTGTCGTAAACTTTAAGGGGGGAGTTGGAGCGTAGTGGTGTGTGGTGGTGGTGTGGGAAAAAGCACCCGCTGGAAGCCCCGCTGAAAACACAAGAACACGTGGCGGCGGAGATCGGGCGGAAGGGCGAAGGGGCGGGCTTCGGTGCTGGTCACGTGATATAGCGCTATGGGGGCCGCGGTCGGTTTGTGTCCTGTCGGCTATAGCGGCTTTAAGCGGTGGTTTGTGTGCGACTGAGACTGGAGTTGGAGTTGACAAGTTGGTGGTGGAACTGGGACCGTAACTCTGTTATTTGAGGAGTGCTCAAACCGGTATGTATAGATGGGGGAAGGGGGGGTGTTGACGTATTTCGGCTATATACAATCTGATTCTGTCTGTGTAACTTGCTCCGGTCTACACTACGAGTGGGAGTAGTTGTAGTTGTAGTTGTAGTGGATGATCGTGGTTGTATCTCGCGTCCTGCTGCGTACCTGGCACCTCCTGCAGCCGAATGCGGGTTCCGAGAATTGAACCCGAGAAGCCGATTTTTGCCCATAAAAAGTCCGCTGGGCGCGGTTTTGGTCACATTCTTCCGCGGTCGGGTCGATAATAGGCATGAATAGCACTAGCTACAAGCAGGCGAATGGCAGCATGTGATAATTAGAACCCCGCGAACGTTGATCTCAATAGACATAATTTTGTTAGTCTTCAGCCGCGAAGTGGAGCCGAACCCAAGACGGGCACCAAACGGGTTGCCTTCAACTTTTGCCTCACATTGCATAGGCAAATGGAGAAGTCCTAAGTGGGCGTTCATTGGAGTGGGGGCCCCAATTGCTGACTAAGATGAAATGGGTAATTGTTGCTGATCTGATGTAAGACGGTGTTGATTAATTGTTGCTGATGTTAGAGTATTGTCAGAGTGCTGTTTTTAGTACAGCCCAGTACTCGTATTGGTGCCCCCCTTTTACGATTACTCCTAACTCTGCCTGTCAGGTCGAAGATATAGCTCAGCAATAATAAATGAACGTCACACGATCAAACCAACTTGCGACAAGTTGGATTGTGGGCCGTGGGCCCTTCGATGCACAAATGTGTCAGGAGCAATCTATCGGAAGCAATATATCATGGCATCCAATCCATTATTTGCGCGAATAAGGGCAATATTGCGGGACTTCGCCGTGTTTATTCTAATTAATTTATTTGAATCATACAGAAATCGAAAAAAAATCGAAAAAAATCTAGGAAGATTCAATCAAGTTATCTCATCTCCATCGGTAGAATGGTAAATATTAAAAATATTAGTTACTCGGTCGCTATCACCATCCTTCAAAGGTGTGCTCAATTGTTCTTCAATATTACGTTCTGGACATTTACTGAATTATTGTGCTACGGCTGAAGCTGCAAGTATTCGTACACGTACTTGTACTAGACCAAAAAACACAATTATAATAACGTCATCGTATTGAAACCCTTCAATCCTATTCCACCACACACAACACCCTTCAATCGGTTTTTTCAGCACCATTTTTCCACACCATTTTTCCGACCACCCAACACCAACATGCACTGAACATGCACATGCACATATGCACTCATGCAGGAGCGTTCACCTCCATTATGACTAAGCAAAACCCGGACTTATCATAGGAGCTGTCTAATGGAAACAAAGAGGGTCAAAAACATGCCGAAAAAAAGTTTGCCAGAATCAGACCAGCATTTGAACATCCCTGAAACGTTCCCAACTCTCGAAACGCCTCACATGCAGCTCCGGGTCGCCACCCAGCGATTTCTCAGCCGCTTCAAAATCCGCTTCGGATCTACCCTAACCCATACCCAACGTTGTGTATGCGCGTCCATGCACTGATTCATCTACACTTTCGATTAGCGACTAAAAACCCCGATTAGCGACGGGACTCTCACGATAAGATATCTTTGAGACCGATCAGTTCATTGACTATCTACAGCATCCGCTAGGACGTGCTGTTTTTTTTCCACCAATTTTTTCGATTTCTCCTGGATTTTGCTGATTTTTTTCACCCATCAACATTTCGATCTCAACCATGGTTTACAGACACCTAGATCAAGGAAGGACATCGTTTCAGACCATCAAGGTGGAGCCAAGGGCCAGTGGAGAGAAACTGTCGACCAAGTTTCACTTTGAGTCGAAAACTCGCGCCATATTCTCCGGCGACTCCGCAGGGGCTTTCATGTATGCAAATTACAAGGGACGGCACGATCTCTGGCAGCAACTGTTGGAAGAAGAGCCCTATGACTTTGACAGCCCCACGTTGGATGTGGCGTCAGGCTCGGGAGTGTCTCTGATGAAAGTGTGTGCTCAGAAACGCGCTCGAAAGGACAAAAATCAGCTGGTTTGCAACGTATATGCTATTGACAACTATTCGAGGGACAAGGAGCGTAAATCGCGCATGAAGAAAATCATCAACAACATCCGATGTGAGAATTTTGTTGACTTGGTAACGCTCAACTCGGCGGATCTCACCCAGTTACCGTACGAATCTGACGTCTTTTCCTTGGTGACTTCTCCATGGGCGTTCAAATCATACGATAAGGTGACCCAGAGACAGATACTAAGAGAAATGGCACGTGTGTGCAAACCAGGAGGCTATATCATCATCACAGACTTGAAGCTGAGCTCCAAAGGACCGCTAGAACAATGGATACAGGACATGGGATGGGAAGAAGTGAACAAGAAAGGAGCCGGACCTTGTGGATGGTTCGGATACTGGTCTACGGAATGCTACAAGTTCCAGAAACCGTACGATGACAATGACAGACACTCGGTCATCACCTCAACCACCACCTCAACCATTCCACCAAGTTTGGTGTATGATACAGATGCTAGCTCTTCGCTCTTCAGAGGAGATACTGATAGAAGCAGTTTGTTCACCGAGAGCGACGCAGACACCATTCATGTGTCTATTAGGTAGCAAATAATGATGAGATCAGACATACAAGCCCATAATTAATAATTGATGCCTTCATGACAGTAACCGCAAAGCCTAGGGCGTTCATAGTTGGCACGTTTGCTGCTTGAAGTCCGGCTACTAGTACAAGTACGTACGTACTATACTTGTACTTGTATTAGTGGATCAAAGAGTAATGAGGAAGTGGCTAACTTTTCTCTCTCTCGTCGAAATGCCACACTCGTTCTGGTTTGGTCATTTTGTCATCGCACAATGTTCCATATGGAGAGCTCATATAGCAAGCATAAAAACTACATTATAAAAGCCTTCAAAACCACTCAATATATGTCATATCTTTTAGAAATTGAACGTATTTGTTTTATGAAGAGCCTATAGACTCTATATATGTAGAAATACCCCCAAAACTCTTGATTTTAAACCTGAAAAAAACAATATTACGTAATAATAAATATGAGTATATTGAAGATTTAGTCTTTTGAGGCACAATTGGGGCTTGTAGTGTAGTGGCTATCGCGTCCGTTTCGCATACGGAAGGTCTCCGGTTCGACTCCGGACTGGTCCATTTTTTGCCCCGTTCCGGTCATTTAAGGTTTACGCATATGCCCAGTTCGATTCTTGTCGATGTCAGTTTTTTAATTAGGTTGGCCACCTATCTCTATCATCTGCACACATTGCAACATCATCACCAAATACCGCAAAAAAAATGTCGTATCAGCAGGCCAACAACGATCTTTTGGACGTGGACGACGACTTCATCATCGAGGAGGACACTCCCGCCCCCAGCAACAGCCAAAACACCACGTCTGTGGGGAGCGAGCAGCTGGTCACCCGACGATTCATGGGCGGAGATACTTTAGACGAGCCTGTGCTTCGAACTCTTGGCCGAGACGTGCGGGGGGTAGGAAACCGGCTCAAGGAGGTGGTGTGGCCCGGCTCCCTTTCCGGCTTTATCAACCCCATCGACAACTCTTCTCAATTGATCAAGGAGTGGGACATGTGGGGTCCTCTTGTGTTCTGTTTGATTCTGGCTCTCAGCTTGGGCTGGGGCAACAGCGAGGCGTTTTCCGGAGTCTTTGCCATCACGTGGATGGGCCAGATTCTCGTAACTCTCAATATCAAGTTGCTTGGAGGAAACATTTCTTTTTTCCGAGGCTTGTGCATTGTGGGCTATTCGCTGTTCCCCGTGGTTCTGGGATCGGTGGTTGAGATATTCATTCCCTGGATCTGGCTGTCTGTGCCCGTGATCGTTCTGAACGTGGCCTGGGCGCTGTGGTCGGCCAACAACTCGCTCAAACACTCGGGTGTTCTCCCTGGACGAACCGTTCTGGCTGCCTACCCCGTTGGACTCTTTTTTGTGTCTCTCGGATGGCTGTGTATTCTGAGGTGATGGAGGTGACGGAGCGGAGATCAATTGAGGACGACAGCAGACGACGGCAGACGACGCAGGATGACAGAAGATGTCTGAAGACAGATGACGAAATAGGGGCACCTATAACTAATGAATTATGATGGATGATTGATACGGAGATAAGACAAGTAGATAAGGAGGAAGAGGTCAGCGGAAGAATGAATCCAAGGAATGAAACAGGGACAAACATGGCTGTATTCTTCAAGATCTTCCCTATTAACTGGACAAGAGTCCTGAGTAGAATCTAATAGACAGAGAATTTTCAAAAATAACGTCACGTGAATCAACACCACATGTAGCCACCAATATCGTATACATTGTGTTCACATCTACAAGTTTACATCTACAAGTACAGTACCTTCTGGTTCTGGGGATCATCGCCACCTTACGTAATCAGAAAAACTCTAACGTGCTTCACTGTCTGTGCAGGCACATGTTGAGCTGCATCTCATTGTGTTTCGGCCGACTATTGACGACAAATTTTGAAAAAAAAATGAACATTCGAGGAATTTCCCGGGGTCTTTTGCACGTTTCGCGGGTCGCCGGGGTCCGTGGACCCGCTCACGTCACCCGATTCGCTTTCCCCACACCCGTCTGTGCTCCATCGCGACTTTCGTCTGTGAGATGGTTTTCGGGCACCCCCCAGACGATGGAGAGAAGTGTAGGACAGCCTGGCAACGCCAACAATGTCACCAACATCAATTCCAAGGCTGAGGGTCAGCAGGAGGACCAGGGTGGCGACAAGGAAGGCAAGGAGGGCAACAAGAAGAAGGCCACCGGAATCAAGGCTCTGGTCCAAAAGTACGGCTGGGTGGCATTGGGAGTCTATCTGTCTCTTTCCACCATCGATCTGCCCATCTGCTGGCTCGGAGTTCACTCTGTGGGTCTCGACAAGGTGGTGGAGTGGCAGGTATACCTCAAGGAGTTGGTTGGATGGAAGACCACCCCCAAGGAGGAACTTCAGGAGGACAATGTTGAGGGCAGCGACATTGCCAACACTGTGACCGGCGCTCTTGCCATGGTGACTCCCGATATCGGGGCTGCTGTCGAGGACCAGAAGGTGGACGAGAAGCTGCCGGAGACCTCTCCCACCGAGTCGTACTGGTTTTCCAAGCAGATGTGGGCCGAGTTTGCTGTTGCTTATGCGATCCACAAGTCTCTGATTTTCATCCGACTGCCCATCACTGCTGCCATCACCCCCTCTGTTGTCAAGATTCTCAAGCGATGGGGCTTCAACATTGGCAAGAAGAAGCCTGTGGGTCAGTTTGGCGTCTCTCCCAGCCAGCGGCAAAAGTGGTGGAGCTGGTGGTTCTAAGTCCTGACCAGAGATGATCACTGACACTCCCCTAACAAGAATATGTATATAATGGCTTTGCCGAATAGATGTTAACCTATAGTGTAGTGTAGATGAGATGAGTATGGTCCACGATTCCGGTTTTAGTCCAATTATTTGAATTTTCTTGAATTTATCCCGAAATTCTGGAAATGCCAACAAAATGATTGCCTTCTCTCGTGCAGAATCGGAGACATCGGGCAAACTTTTGAAGTCCAACGCCGCGCGCGCGATAAATAAATTCGGTCGAAACAGAGGTTTATCGGTGATAGTGTTAGTTAGGGAGCTTTGTGAGACCCTGGCTGTTAGTTACTAGGCGAATTGTCAATTGTTGGCTGTTAGTTGATACCGAGTTGTGTTGTATAAAACTACTCAGGCAGTATGTCCATCTAAACTAAATAAAAAAATAAAAAAATAAAAAATAAAAAATAAAAAATAAAAAATTGAAAAAATAATGAGGAGTTGGCCTATGCACTTGATACAAGTACTGAGATGGAATCAGAACACATGATTGATGTTTTAGAGGACCGTTGTCACTTATCCAAGAGTCTGGTCGAAAAATTGCTGATCTGTGGAGCATGACAGATATCCATGATTGTTCGAGGAGAGAGAGAATCAATAGATGTTGCAATTCTACAAGAAGCTGCTCCGTCACTGGTCCTATTTCAAGTTCTCCTCGCTCCCTTTCATATCGAAGATGTTCTAGGAAAGGTGCAAATCCCCAGGTCTACTTCGGACATGGGATTGAGGTACCAGTACATACTCTACTGTAGGCAGATTCCAAACAATGGCGATGAACTTATCAGCATAATAATTTATCAGCATTATCGATAATCTCAGTTGTATATATCCCCGGGACTGTTGAAAGTTCCGATGGTCAGAGTCGCCATGAGCCATGTATTCAAAGAGCAGGTGTAAAAGCGCGCATCAGTATGTACTATTTGTTGCTATTAGACCAAGTGAGTGTCTAATAGAAGTAGACGACTGCTTTATTCGGGTCTGTACTTGATCTACAGCACTTGTAATGTAAAGAACAGGAAGAACTGTCTTGGTAGCATTTAAGAAGATGGGTGGAACCATTTTTGAGTCATATAAACACCAAATTTGTCCCATGAACCTTCCATAGAGATGCTAGCCATCGGTAAATTGTCATTCTATGTTATAGTTCCTCCCTCTAAACCAGAGATGATGCTCCTTACGCTTTTTGCCATCGCTCCAAGCCTTGATTCGGCCAATGTTATAGATACTATCCAGGAGCCGGGAATCCTGCTTGTCAAAGATGTCAAAAAACAACTTCTTGAGTCCCTCGGTGGATGGCATTGGAGATATTTACTGAGTCCAGAGCCTCTAGGTATGATCTCTATACCAAAGGATGATACATAGAGTGTACCTATGTTACAGAACTAGTACAATTGTGAAAAAAAGTTATATATCAATTCCAAACTTGGATCTATAGTCCTCAATTGTAATAATCCATGTCACCGTAACCATTGATTGTTTTTTCATGCTTCTCTAGATCACATTGCTCTTTCTGACAACACCGCGATGAAAATCGCTAATAATGCTTGCTATGCAAGACAGAAACGAAATATAGATCTAAAAAACCCCAAACGTATCCCAAGCATGGTCATCAATAATCAATCACCTATTTGTTTTTCAGAAATTATTCATTTTACCCTTCCATCGGGGCAATTCTCCCTTCTATGATACACTAAAATTTCCCCAAGCTGCAGATTCAGGTTTTTTTTTTTTTTTTTTTTTTTTTTTTTTTTTAAGATTTATTGAAAATGAAAGATAAGTCAAGAGAGAATTCCAAAGCAGAATGATAACCATTTCATGCCACAAATTAGAGCTGATATCTATGATGTCTACAACAACATTTATTTCTTACTACAAACAAATTTCAAAACACATTTCTTAACACATTTTTACCAACTGAAAAATCTAACCATACTGGACTTACAGGTGGGATATACAATCTCAGCAGACTTCATAAGCAGAAAAAAAATAAAAATATGTACAGAATATGGTACTTGAATTGGAATATATAAGAATATATATTCTTCGTTAAATCTCTAACGGTAAAAGTAGTCTTCTGGCTACTTTCTCGACGTCTGTATTGATACGGTGGCAATCTCACGTCAACTTCAACAGTCGCTCAAAGAAAATGCGTTACATTTCTCTGCAACAGCTTATTGAGGTCGAGGTGGCGTTAATCTCATTAAAACATTGAGAACATCTGGGCATGTGGGGAAGACTTGGAACAAATGAAATGTCTATTCTGCCATTTGTTGGTAAATGTATCTCAGTTGGTTATCCACAATGTTGTCACCGTCGTCGGTCTTTTCCGTCGTTGGTCTTTTCCGTCCGTCGTCACTCTTTTCCTTTTCTCTCGTCCAAATTGATACAGATATCAGACACATCAACCATGTCGATAGAAAACGAGGAGACAATCGCAAACTCCGTTCCACCTCTCCCCAATCTGAAGATCCCCGTCTCGTTCATTGTCCACCTGTTGTCAGGAAGCATGTGTTTCAGGTCGTCGTCGGAGATGGTTACAATGAGCTCGCTGGGGCTTCGGTTCTTGGGCCATCTTATCTTGTCCCTTTCAAAGAAAGGCCTTTATCGACCACGAGTAGTTGCTGATGACCAACCAAGTCGGTGACGTGACGACGAACCAGTCGGAGGCCCACATCTTGCTTCTCCCCTTAGCTGTATGATCCAAGCAAGCGGTAGACGTTCCAAATGATGTTCATCAACTTAACAGGTTGGTTAATTGATGCCATTTGCTTAACAAAAACTAGTCAATTCTTTCTCGAGCTTTCTGCGAGTCTTTTCTTGTTGACGTGACACAAGTGTGAAGTAAATGCTGCTTCCTGGTAGCTGACTCTCAACCGTTGGCGACAGTCGAGACGCATTTCCACGAACATTGATGAAATGATGGACACAGGAATACCCCATTTTCACTGGCTGCTTTGTAGGTCGAGCCGGTCCTGATGACCTCAACACTGGCCCTGTAGAAGTGGTGCTGCGAAGATCGCCTCCGCTTCTTCCCTTTCGTGTTTTGACCATGACTAGTGATGAAAACATGTGTTGGAGGAATACCTTTCTACTGGTACAGTATGTACTGTAGTGGCAATAGTAATGTGCAAACAGCTCCTCGTCTGTAGCATCACTAGCGGAATGTGTCAAATTCAGGGATTTGTGAAAAGAACTCGTTTCAAGACGACTATCCCTTGAGTAGGACGTCACAGACTCAGGATACGAGTGTAATGTATATACTGTGCTCATACAAGTCCTTTTTTTTTTTTTTTTTTTTTCGTTTTTCCCCTCAAAAAAAAAAAAAAAAAAACCTGTCGTTAAAGAAGGTATTTACTGGAAGAACCCCCACAGCTATTTGTACCTCATCCCAGACTCGCAAAAACTCAACAACACTCACCTGACCTTTTCCACCGTTATTTACAGTGGGGATGTAGAATTAAGATTACCAACAAAAACCAGCTGAAAACTGTTAAGTAGAGTGAGTAATTAATGAGACACCTTGAGATTTCCGTTAAATCTTATATGAAGGATACGGAACACAAAAACAATGACATGCTCTCATGCTGAAATAATTATATATAGATTTAGTTGAATATTAGTAGATGTACGACCAATATATGATCTTTTCCAAGAAATCTGTTGAGAACATTTAAGCTATAAACAAATTGTTGAGTAACCTTAAAAGGTGTGCCATAAGCTTGCGGTGCCATAAACTTGCAAGATAATCAGGCCACTTTTAACAGATAATCAGGCCATTTTCACGAAGCTTATTTCATCGGGCATAAAACAACACCAGAGATATATTTCTGATGTTAGCGTTGATAATGCAGGGACTAATGAGATGAAAACTTTAGTATGCACTACTTCGAACCCAAAAAAACGATATCGTCGAAGTTGGAGTTGAATGGAGTCGAATTCGCGGTTTTATATAATCCATCTTGATACGATCCCCGCACGTAAAAATCAGGCCATAATTTAAGGTCGCATGTTAGCTATAGCTTAATTGTCTGTTTGTGTAATATAAATATACCCCCAATTTCTAGATTCTCCAGAATCCTCTATTCATGTTAACCATCATCGCCAAGAATCCGCCAAGTACGTGTTTCGTCTCGAACACTGAAAAAGACGGCTTTTTTTTGTCGCCGGGCTAAGAAAGAGGCGGGCTTGAGTGAGTATTTATGCTTTCTTCCGTTCGACTGGCACCACTGGGACTTTTTGGCAACGTTGTTTGGCGCAAATTGGGTGTTTGTGACACAAACAGCTCGACACACGACATCACACAACGTCATGGGATACCTTGATTTCATCACATAGGTCGATGACACTGCAACTACAGACACTGTCTCGATCACCGACCACGCTTTTCGACGACTGATACCCACAACCAAGCCATGTGACACAAACACGACACTAAGTGACACAAACGCGACACAAAAACGACACAAAAACGACACAAAAACGACACAAAAACGACACAAAAACGACACAGGCAAACAACACACTACAGGTATCTATGTTTCCAGCACCTTGATCGCCGTCCAACCAAGTGTCTCAACTACAAGAGGAGTCCCCACAGTTGCCATGTCTTCTCCACCACATTTTTTCAACTTACTAACACAGATGGGCGTCCTACGATCTAGTTACTACCATAGGTAGAGCTAGTCATAGACGGGTGCTTCCCGAAGAGCTATGAGCCAAACGACTGCGTCATCCGAGGGTGTCGGATAGGCACCAGTCAGGCCAGAGTCCTCCAGGGGGGGCATCTCAATCCCAGGGAGGAAATTTACTTTGTTTACAGGGGGGGGTGTGGCGTTTAACCATACCCAGGTTCCAAGCATGCTATGAAATCTAAGGGGACAGAGTCTTCATAGGGAGTTGCCCCCGGAAAACCCGGTGTCTACTGACGATTTTTCGTCTTTAAGACAACGACGCCTACAACCCCAGTCAGTTTCAAAACCAAACTTGCAATCACCCTTCGCGTCCCAAGAGGGGAGTCTGATTGCACAGAGACGAAACCAGACTAGCGTCACTCACGTTCTCGGCGGAACCGGTTCGTGAGATTTACTTTTTTACTTGCTATCGATGATAATTTTGGCACTGGTGATGTTGGAGCATAGACGTTGGTGCTCTTGGTGGTGGAAGGTCGGAGTGGATTTGGGGGCTTGTTTGAAAGACAGGAGGTGTGGGGAGAGTGAGGGGTGGTGGTTGGTGGATGGTAGATGAGGGGAGTTGGAAGGGGGTGGTGGATGGCAGATGAGGGGCGGTGGAAGGTGACGAGGGCTGGAAGACGAGGGGAGTTGGAAGGTGATGAGCAGTGGAAGATGAGGGGTGGTGGGAGGCCGTCTGCCGTGGATTGTGGATGGTTGGAGTGTGTGAGGGAGAAAGCACTTGAACCCTCTGGTTGTTTGGCCTTCTTAATCACACCCGTGTGTGAGGGGAAAAGCACTGGAACCCTCGTTCTCGTTCACCTCCGTGTGCGAGGGAGAAAGTGTTCGAACCTTGGGTTGCGTGGTCTTCTCAATCACATCCTCCAGGGGTGGTGGAGAGAATGCTGGGAGAGGGATAGGACATTCTATGGGGATGTTGGGGTTGTGTGGGGTGGGATATATAATTAATGTATTGATTGTCTTGAAGCACAAGAGCCGTTTGTTAATAACCCAAAGCGTTGCACTGTATTGTATAAATGCTACTGCATCTTGTTTTCCAAGTATCAGATGTCGTAATGGTCACAATGCGGAGCAGCTGCTTTTTAGACCTAAGGTCAATCATCTATGACCCACGTCTAAGACGTAATGAACTCTTCGAAATGCTTATTGACCAGAGTTATACTTGCGGGATGGAGTTAGGTGGCAGTAGTTTATGGAACAAGGGCCATGAGAGCTGGCGATGGTATCAGATAATGGATACGCTCTGATCCCAATGCCAACTAACACCTTTTTATCCTGTCCTATAACTTGGAAACAAGGTACAACAGTATTTACTTCCATACCACACAACCAGCCTATATGGTTCCTCCAGACCTCCAAACCACCAACAGTCACAACACGACTACTCGTACATCTGGAGTTGGTGCCAATTCACACATCGATCAGTGCGAGGAAGAAAGCTCTGACACGGTCATTATCTTGGAGCTCCTGCAGCAGAATAAAGCTCTCTGGATGGTGTCGAACTTCGATTTGGTCATGGACCATCTCGGACGACCATGCCTGCGGCGGGGGTCTGTTCTTAGTCATTACGAGATGGATTTCAACGTGTAAATACCCAAGTTGATTGATAACCGTCTAATGGAACTGATCCGACCTGTGGATGTTTGTTTTTTGTGTACATTTTTGAAAAGCCAGTACAAGTACAGTACTGGATAATATGAGTTTTGGTACAAGTAAAAGTACAAGTATCACATTGTTTCTTTGATTTTTTGGTTTTTGCAATGATAACTCAGCATCAGGTCGCGTAGTAAAAAAAAACCAAAAAAAACAACAACATACTAATTTCCTCAAACCCTCAAAAAGTTGCTGCAAATTGAAATTTTAGTTGTCAAAACTCACAAGAGCGCCATTGGAGATTCAGCAAATATTAATTTCCCATCAGCAGGAATGAAATTCAATTATCAACAGCTCATCGCCCACATTCACAAAGTTTCAATTATGCACTCCATTGCATTATCTCAACTTTAATTTTTGATATTTGTGACATCTATTCATATACAATAAATTATAATACAATATATATAGGTTAAGGGATTACATCCTGGGAAGATGCATCGTGTATATTTTATATATTTTTCCTATTACGGTAAAACGACTAACAATACATACAAATTAAGATGAAGAGCCACAACATTATACCACAATGTCTGTATACATTCCCATCTTAGCTTATTCTGAAGATGTTTGTGACATTCTATTCTTCTTCCTCATCTCTCCTCACTTGACGACATCATCTACTACATCATTCACGACACTTCTACGACTATATTACGACACATCTTCTACGACTAGATGAACGGGCATCGACTCAGTCCTCTCCATTCATTTCAGGTGGGGTTTTCGGTAAGTTTTCACAATATCTAGCTCTTTGTTTCTGTGTCACTTCAAGTGAGCAGTCAAAGAGACATGTGCTGATTCCACGTAAGCCTTTGAAAACTCTAGAGCGATACTAACACAGCGGGAGGTAGCTTTGGTTCCCCTCCATTTGGCACATAGTGCCGGTGGAGGACCCACTCTGTAAGGAGGTTACAGAGCCAGGGCCGGAAAGGAGGTGATGCAGCGTTGGAGTGGTGGAAAGTTCCTCTCAAGGCCCTATAGAGCAGCCTCGTGTCCGTTCCTTGGAGCCTACCACGGATCAGGTCGTCTCAGCTTCTTCTGGCAGTTTTGAATAGGAAGAAACGTCGTGAGACTCGATTGGGAAGGGGTGTCCCCATCCCTCTAGTGTCTCAATTTCCTTTACAGAAGATTGCTCGAGGCGGTGGATTCTGCTGGACCTCCGGAAACCGGAATCTCGCAGAGATGCCACTTTTGTTACCCTTCGACCACGCCCCCCAGCCTCACGTGGTCAAGGTCTGACGCTTCTTTCCAGTGATGCAAGTAAGTCTCGGGTGCCCCCCAGTGCTCTTTTTTTTCTTTCGGGTGTTGGCTCTATTTGCGGTGATGGCTCTTTTTGCGGTGTTGGCTCTTGTTGGGATGTTGGCTCTTTTGCGGTGACGGCTCTTTTTCAGTGTACAAAACACAATGTCAGTTGTGTTGTGGGGTGTCGGATTATTGCGGTGTGGGCTCAGTGGATTTTCCACTAATTTTTTATTTGCGCGTCAAGCACAACGGGGGACTGGCTGCCCTGATGAGACCAAACCCATGACTAGCGTCGAAACATCAACAGTGGGGGCTGTTAGTTGTCGGGCAGCCCAATTAGTCATAAACTTTTGGGACTATTTTCGAAGTAATACCAGCAGGTGGGGGCTGGCTGGTTACTTTGAAAATAGTCGTACAAGTATATATATATTAGGGAATTATATAGCAATATAAGATAATTATGGACTATAAAAGTTGAATTTTCCTAGTTTTTTCCCTTAAGATCAGTAATATATTACCGGATCGGGAAATTTTCATTGTTGATATTGAAAAGTTTATATACTCAATTATCGATCACTCCATCTCAATTTTACATAACTCCAAATCACACAAACCAAAAGAGGCTCTCAAATCCACGAAGCAACTTATTAAATGCAATGATAGAACTATTTTAATGGTTTCAAGCTTGTAATAGTGTCCTGGGAATATTCTTGGGCTTTTGTTTGAGATGTTTACAAGAGCATCAGAATCCAACCAATCCAACATTGAAAACGAACGCCGTGAGCTCAAAAAAAGCATGATAAATACTTTGAAAGATATTAACAGATGGAAATTCAGTATCGGTGGATATTTATTGCTTCCATTGAATTTATTTGGAACTTCCAGCGGTGTCTGAAATTCCATGGAGGGCGGAAAGAAAGGGGACCATAAAGTCAGTATTGGTCCTTGACTCGAAACAAACAGCAAAGTGATATCGCCAGGAAACACCGAATCTTTTTTTAATCAACTCAATAGCCATGAGGAACAACTGTCTGTCAATGTTCTCTGGCACAGTAAATACTGATTTTTACCGATAGACGTTTTTATTTCAGTCAATAAACGCCCGATCTGAATAATATCAAAGCTGGAATATTCTCTGTTGACTTCTCAAGACGCTCGTAGAGATAGATATTGTTTCAACAGTCATTGAGCAAATTTCACCAGCTTTCCTTTTGGTGCTCTAGACTCTTGGGAACTTCCCGATCACGATACTGGTACTTTCGATCACTATACTGGCACTTCTGGACATCACAAAGACCCTTCTAGCCACATGGGTGTCCTTCAGAACATCACCGTATCTCATGTAACTACCGGCACTCTTTCCGACGTCGTTGTCCACACTTCCAGAAGTACGCCATACTAAGTATCCCCGACACTGAAAATACTCAGAACACTCTGAAACTTCAGGTGAGGTGACTAGGGTTCCCAGGTTTGGTGACAATTCCATAGACGTTTCTTGACACTCTAATGTCGTATCTTCTTCCCAGATGATATGGATTTTGTTCTATGTAGAGCTACTGTACTGTATGTACTCTACTGTCACTTGTTCACGGCAGTAATCTCATAAAAAACGGGCCCGTCCGTGATTTTTCCTCGAATCTGATTCGATTAGTATTTCTCTCTAGAAGCCCACAGACTACATAAGGCAGTAACAGCGCATTCCACATAGACTGATACTACGACAGGGAACCATCATTACGTCTTTCAGGTTGCTAGGAAGTCACAAGTTCTTACAGAAACTGTGGAATGTTAATAAATGAGCTGCGTAAAGTACGCCTACTCCTTCATTCCTGGTTCATTCATCTTCCTACTCAGACAACAAGAGCACGAATATGACCCGTTGAGGAACGACATAGACCTTAAACAGAGACGTGGAGGTGTCTAGAAGATGTTTGAGCGATATTTATCAGATTTATGAACTTCTGTGTGTCTTCTCTCCCGTGATGGAAGCGTTCCTCTTGAGATCTTGTTGGCATAGCCCCATTACATATTACGACACGTGGTAGCCCTTTTAGAAGTAGTGTAAATGAATGTCAGAGTGATACTCGTCTTTATTAATGGACTTCTCTTCGACTTTTGTCTTCATACCAAAATATCCCATAGTATAATGGCCTTTCGAACCGACCTACATTGTAATAAAAAATACCTCCTGGTACCGACCAGAGAGTGATTTTTGATAATTATAGATCTCTAATGCTGCTATTTAGGACTCAAATTATCTCATTTTTAATTATCTAAGCGACTGTGCTAAATTGATAACAAGACCGCATCTTGTAAGTACATACTGTATAGTATGTAGTCGATCTTGACCAATATTCGAACAGATGAGTTCTTCTACGAACACCGTAACTGAATGAGGTGTTTTTTGTCATATCTGAAGGGGTATGAAAAAATAATATCAATCATCTTTCGTTAGTTTAGCGACCGAAGATGTTGATTTTTTTTTTTTTTTTGAACTGCATTTCTCATGGAATTATGAAGATAAAATGTGACCGGCTCTCATGACACAAGAATAGAACTCGACATACTTTTGAGAAGTTTTGTTTGTACAAATCAGAGGTAGAGAATTATTTTGTTGACCATGCTATTACGTCGCAATTCGGACACTAACACCAAAATCAGAACTCGGTGGTTTGCACAAAAAAAATAATTTCATGCTTTAGATATCGTATGGGTGTCTTATCAGATCATGTTGTTTAGAAAATTTCATCTCGTGCTTTTTTATTCAAAACCAACTGCCCGAGCTTTTCAATAAAATGATTGTAATTTTCACTTTTCGGGACAATTGTAAAGTATATCTCATCAATAGTAATGTTCAAATGTTCTCTTCCTTCCATTATATATGGTTCTTTTTGATTATGCCTGCAATACTAATATTCATCGTACTATGGTCATTTTCCCTCATTTACTTGTATCTCACATTGCTTAATCAGCAATCACCTTCCTGATTGGGATTTTCCCGATTGGGAGAATTTATGCCAAATTACCACAATTAAATTCCTCAAGCTTCAACTTTATTTAAATTTAGATTTGATTTCCATTAAAAATATTTTGAGCCGATTTTGTGTGATTTAACAGAAAAATAGTCTGAATTAAAATAATAAAATTAGGACTTTGATCTGACTCATGAATTTTTCATAGCTGTATCAATTAGTATTCAATTTTGGGTATGTAAACAAACTACGCCTCTCATCGAACTACCCTCTTCCCATCTTATGCACGTTCACTCTCAATCAGTTAGCATCTATATTTTTGGTTGGATCAGTTCTTGACCATGAAAATCTCGTTGAGACTCTTTTCGTCCATGACGGCCATTCGCTTGGATCGAATGAACTTGGCTCGTCCAGCCATTCGTCCTCGTAGAGCAGAGGTGGAAGATGCAGAGGGTTTCTCCATACCATCGTGAGGAGTAGGAGACTCGGACTTTTTGTCCTTTTTCTCTTTCTTATCCTTTTTCTCTTTCTTATCCTTTTTCTCTTTCTTTTCCTTCTTTTCCTTCTTTTCCTTCTTTTCCTTCTTTTCCTTCTTTTCCTTCTTTTCCTTCTTGTCCTTCTTGCTCTTCTTGCTCTTCTTCTCCTCCTCATCAGAGTCATCATCAGCCTTTCGCTTTTTGCTCTTCTTATCCTTCTTTTCCTTCTTGCTGCTCTTTCTGCTCTTCTTGTCGTCGTCAGACTCGCTTTCGGACTCTTCAGAATCACTGTCAGACTCCTCCACAGCCTCGGACCCTCGCTTCTTGTTGAACTCCTCGATCGTTCCCTGGAGAAGACCGCCGGACACAAAAACCATGCCAAACTTGCCTCGTAGAACGTCCTTCTGCTGTCGCTCAACCTCAGCTTCAATTTCCTGAGCCCGTCCGTTCAGCTTACCCAGCAGCTTCTGGAAATCCATCAGACCAAAGGCCTCGTCCTTATCAGCCTTGGCCAGACCGGCACCAAGCCCCACGTTGTCGTCCTTGAGCACAATCTTGATGTTTTGCGTGATACTCTGCGCCTTTCGGTCCTCATGGCCCAGACCCTCTCCGTCCTTCCATCCGAGCTTACTCATGTGTTTGTGGCCGAACCGCTCCGTGTTGTTGGACCACCCGAGGTTTCGCGGGTCCTTGCCGTATTTGATCTTCTTCGACACTCCAGCCAGTCCCATGGTGTTGCGTTGTACTGTGGTATCTTGTATGAGTCCGTCCGTTATCTTTTCTTCCCGGAAGAAAAATATATTTTTCTCATATGCATGTAGAGCTTAATTTATCGCACGTGACCTACGCTGAGTGGGATGTTTGAGAGGAGGATGGCGATGAATAATGGGACGGAGATGCTAAGGGGACAAAATGGGTATAAATTTTGATCGCTAAGACTGTGCGGGTTTGATAATTCCCTCAGAAATGCTATTTGGCGAAAAATGGGAGAAATGTCCAGCATCACCAGATCAAGGTGGTTTGAGGTGCCAAGCTCGTAGAAACGGTAATATTCTAGACAGAGACATACCGTCTGCCGATTACTGTTAGCATCATCATATATCATGTTTCCGTATCTTTTTTCTGCCCTTTTACAGTCTTACTAGCTCGTTTCGAACGCTACAAGAACATCTCAACTAAACTGTTTACCCCTTAACAAATGCCAACAAAGTATAGAAACCTTAATTTTATTACACCTACATCTGTCTGCTACGCACATTGACTGCTACGACAACGTCACAGCATCGTCAAAATGGCGACCTACGTGCGAAATTTGAACGCCGCCATCAACTCACGCAACGGACTGCAATTGGCGCACCTCCTGGCCGTCAATCCAGACACAAATCCCACTGCCCCGCAAACAAACGCCCTCGCCGTGGCGGCAGGAATCACAAACCAGGTATGGCAGCCAGTTGTCGAGGCGCACGTCCTGGCCTGCAACGATTCCTCGACTCCACTGGAGCGACTACAGGCTCACCAGGCGTTTTTGTCCGAGCTCAATCGAGTTTCTGAGAAGGAAGATGTGTGGATCCTACCTATACTGTACGCAGCAAGCACACATCTTCGAGGTATCGGACGAAGAGCGCTGAAGGAGATCCAGGACAAGGAGGCAAAAAACGAGATTCTCACACAACTGGAATCATCGTCACGAGTGGTCAACCGAACCCTTACACTGTGTCTGAACGACCGGCATCCCAGCTTGCAGAAATCGAAAAAATGGGGAACCTACTTCTTTGTTGGCGAGCTCTGCAAGCTATACTTTTTGCTCAGAAAACGAAATATGAGCAAGTCGGTCATCAAGGTGGTGGAATCCATGTCTCGTGATCTACCTCCCTTGGCCTCCTACCCCAGATCTCACACCTGCACTTACTCGTACTATCGAGGAGTCTTAAGTCTGATGGATGATGATGTCGAACAGGCGCAAAACTGGCTCACCCAGGCACTCAACCAGTGCTTTTACAAATCCACAGATAACCAGGAGCTCATTCTGTTACATCTCATCCCAGTACAGTTTCTCATGACCAACCAGGTACCTTCCAAGGCAGTGTGGGAAAAGTTTCCTAGACTACATACCGTCTACCATCAGATGCTCACGGCTCTACTACGAGGCGACGTGCTGTCGTTCGATAAAGCTGTGACTCAAAGAAGGTCCCTGTTCGTGAAGAAGTACTTGTATCTGGCAGTGGAGAAGATGCGGGTCTTTGTGTTTGAAAAGCTCTTCTACCGGGTGTTTCTTGCCAAGGATAAGGCCACACGAATCACCATTGACGACTACCAGGCTGCTGCCAAACTGGTTGGCGTTGATGTATCGCCTGACTTTTTGGAGGCTACCGTTTCCAACATGATCTATCACGATCGACTTAAGGGCTATATTTCTCGAGAACGACACACAGTCGTGTTGAGAGCTGAAGGTGCTTTCCCAAAACTCGACCACGCAGCCTAACTAGTATATGTACATGTAATTTATTCCTACGCGATCGCTCACGTGACAACTATACAGTACATTATCGTGATATGTTTTCTTATTAAGATATACCCAACCCGGTTATCTCTAACTACTGCAAGTCTGCTGAATGGAATCACAGTACTTGGGAACATGGCCGCAGAACCGGGCCTCCTCGTCATCCCAGTCCTCGTCCCAGGTCTCCTGGAAAGGATGCAATGCCATGTTCAGCACCCGCTCCAGCTTGTCGTAGTCGCCCTTGTGAGCATCCTCAACTACCTCCTGCATCACCCACGAACGAAGAACAAACTTTGGGTTAATCTCACGTGACCGCACCTTTCGTGCAGCATCGTCCGTGTTGTTTTCAGCCGCAAGACGCTTCTTGAAGTCGGCTAGGAACTGTGATAGCTCAGTTCGAGTCTGAGATGGAGTCTTGATAGCATTGATGTTCTTTTCAGGGCTGATGAACTGCTCCACGTCGGGAGCAAAGTCGGCTGGCTCGGACTTGGAGGCGTTCTCACCTGTGAAGAAAGGCAGGTCGCCCAATAGTCGGAAGAATCGATGGTAGTCCAGAGCAGAATCCTCGAGCATATTCAGGGTAGGGGTCATGAGCTCATCAAAGTCGGAGTCACGCTGCTCCAGAAGCCCATACCGCTTGGAGATAAACTTCTTGTATGTGTACAGGAACACAGCCTTGTACTCTTCACCGGCCGAGGTTATAACAGCCTCGGCAGTGTCCAGAAGCTCGTTCTTCTCCGACTTTGTGAGGTTCTCGAGATCGGTGCCCTCAGCCACACCCAGCAGCTCCGCCAGATCTTCTCCGAGACGCACCATGTTCCACCAGACGGCAGTGGGAACATTCTTGTATGAGTACCGAAGTAGGCCGTCGTCATGGTTAGGCGTGTAGTTGGGGTCAAACGCATCCATGAACGCATATGGGCCGTAGTCAATTGTCAGGCCGTAGACTGACGTGTTGTCTGAGTTCACAACACCGTTCAGGTAGCCAAAGACTTGCCATAGAGCACACATGTACGCGTTTCGAGTAACAATTTCACGGTAGAGCTTGACGTAGCGGTTGTTGTGTTTGTAAGGAATGGCAGACTTGGCAATGGCGTCTCTAGTGTGATCATTGTTCAGCAGCTTGTCTTCGCCACCAAAAACGTCATCGACCACGTAGTCAGCCAATTGTTTTACACCTGGTCGGTCGCCTCGGTTTCGGAGCAGGTCAAAGGTACCGACTCGGACCCACGACTCGGCAAACCGACAAATCACTGCACAGGGTTCCTTACCTCGTCCTCTTCGGGCAGTCGTGCCAGGCAGCTCGGCCAGTGACAGAGCTCTAGTTGTGGGGATTCCCAGGGCGTTGACGTACTCTGATCCTAAAAACTCTCGAATGGAAGATCGTAGAACAGCCTTTCCGTCTGCGAATCGGGAGTATGGAGTTAGACCCGATCCCTTTAGCTGCAGTTCATAGCGCTTGCCTGTGACTGGGTTGTGGGTCTCAAACAATGACAGGGCTCGTCCATCACCCAATTGGCCGGCCCATTCGCCGAATTGCCACCCGGCGTAAGCCTGGGCGTACGGGAACGGGTCTTCCACGTACTTCTTGCCCATCACAATGTCCTTGAAGTAGTCTGACGTAGCCTCCGCGGCCTCCAGGCCAATGTCGTGCACTGCGGGTGGTGAGACGGCCAGCATCTTGTATTCGGGGCGTTGCTCAGGGTACACCCAAGTGAAGTTGCCGGATTTCAGGTATCGATCTTTTCTGAGCAATTCTTCGGGTGCCTCTTTGACGCTCTGGAGCGTGGGGAATAGAGCGTCCGGGGCCATTCGCGCGGTGAATGACGACGTCTTTTTGATGTTTTTGAGCGTCGTTAACATGGTGGGTAGCGGTTGAAATGGTAACAAGATGAGACAGTTGCCGACACAGATTGGGTGCAGATTATGTACGCTGATGACGGTTAGAGTTTGTGGGGGCGATGGCAACTGGTGTGGGGGAAACAGAAAGAACAGTTTTTTGGTGGATGGAAAAACAAGTAGCGGAGAGGTGGCGACTATCTTCCGCGCAGGTTCCAATGTCGTGGTTTGCAACGTACAAATAACGGGTCTGTGTACTATACTGCTACGATACTATACTGATACTCGTGCTTGCTAGAATACAGTAGGTTGCTCAGTGTGGTTATGGCTACTGTAACTGTAGTTGGGTTGAGTGGCGAACAGAGGGGAGGTGGTTCCTAATATAATATGCAGAAATATATTTATATAGTATATCCGTTAAAAGTCGGTAACGACAACTTTCCGATTACAAGTACTTTTAGTCACATTTGGTCTCCTATCTTCACAAGTTACCTCTCAGCTCATATCTCCTATATATATATTATATATTATATATATATATATATATATAGCTACAAGTATCCCGTTACTTGCTCCACCAGCTCAACATCACCAAAAGATAGACACTTTAGGTTGAGACTCGGTTGCTCTATAACGACAAAGGAGGAGACGTATAACTGGTACTAAACGTGGGAATTTCTTCAGGCACCAGTTATATACTGGATTATGGGACTCGGTTGTTTGCTTTGAGATGTTTTATTTCTCATTTTGGCCTTCAGACAAGTTTCTGGATACTCTTCAGGCCCATCCCCGTATATGCACTTCCTTTAGCCCGTACAAGGATAGATAATAGGGAATCTGGGAATCTGAGAGGAAAAAAAGGGCTTGACTTGAATCCACACATGGGATATACTTGTACAACTTCAAGTAGAATGATGTAAATGTGTAATATATGAGGGTCTGTTGTCTCTTCCATTTTTTTCCATTTTCGAAAAATGAGACAAATGACTAAAATTTGTCCCTTCTGCTATTCGGTCGTCCGGACTACAAGTAGGTGCAGCGGTGCCACCACCAGGGACATCTCCAAAGGGACCTGGGAGGCTTAATGAACAATGGAGAGTGTTTAATCGGATAGCATGGTGGTAAGAAATCCGTGTTTCAAATTACAAGCCATTCTGACCATTATTCACCGAGTTAGAGAGTCAACTCCGAGGGTCAATTTTAAACAAATGTGTCAACTAAAGACACTTTTACTTGATATGTTTGTTAATACATACAGTATGTACTCTAAAAAATATGCAGAAAATAAAATAAAAATATACTGTCTGTACTGTATGTACTGTATGTACTATTACTATAAAAAAAATACTGAAGACTACTCTATCAACCTCCCCCTCCTCCACAACTCCACAACCAAACACCAACGGCAACGGAACCTGCACAAGTACCGACACTACCTGCGCTCGCACTGCCGCGACAAGTAGCTAACGTATGCCGCAACAAGTAGCTAACGCATGCCGCAACAAGTAGCTAACGCATTGAGAGCGTTACACGTAACTGCAATGCATGGAACTACAAGTAGGCATTGCGTCCGACGCGCTCTTGAAGTTGGTTGTCAATGTATGAACTACGATACTACAAGCAGTACCAGTACGAACACCATTGCACCAGGTACTCGTTTCAGCAATCAGAAACGGCGGCTATTCACGTGATTCATTACACACCGGTGCTTTTGCTCATACGAATGCTTTTACACGTCGGAGCTCCCAACATGGCGCGTCTCAGACTCGAGACTCCCCTAGCTCTAGCACCACCAGGCTCAGAGCTCTAAATGCGATTGATCTCGGAGGCGACAACCAAGGGTAATGGGGCATGGAGGGGAAATAAATGGCGGGATTGGGGGCGAGCATGAGCTATGGTCGCAATAA
The DNA here is from genome assembly GCF_001761485.1 of Yarrowia lipolytica. Taxonomy (NCBI): domain Eukaryota; kingdom Fungi; phylum Ascomycota; class Dipodascomycetes; order Dipodascales; genus Yarrowia; species Yarrowia lipolytica. The sequence goes on along the minus strand of NC_090775.1, from coordinate 2,040,754 downwards.
TCGCTCTGTTGTGTCTCACAATGTGGAAATGTGGAAATACCGGGCCAAATTGACCAATTCACAAAACAGTACATGTACACTGTTCCGCACAGGCTTGACTATAACTGCAGCGGCAACGCGTCTATCAAACCAGGCACGAGAACACGACTACAGTACTCGCACCGCCAACTCACGCGCACGGACTACTTTGTAGTGCTCCTTGTACTTTGATACGTGTGGTACGCGTCTGGCGCCGTGAACCACTACCTCCCTCATGCGGATACCCCTGTATCTGCATATGCCCTGTTGATCGAGTGGTGAGAACAAGAGGAGACAAGGAGAAGTCAGATTGGTTCTAGACATGGGCGAACAACGACTTTTGTCATAAGATAATGCGCCCCACATTGGAGGCGGACGTGGAGATGGTTGTGCAAACAACTATTTTACATCGTATATAGGTTGACTACGAGTCATGTCATTCTGTACTTGTATCATAGCCACAGTCAAGGAGAAAAGGGGTGCACTTTATCATGGTCTTCCGTATTGTAGATGACAAGATGTTACAGGTGACGGAGGAGTACAGTATCAATATGAGTAATTACCAGTACTGTACCAAAAACTGAGAAAATCAAGAAACCGAGACTGAGACTGTATCGTACGTACCTCTACCAGTATGTATACTCGCCCTCGTATTGTACTTGCACAACTACCAGAGTGTATACTCGCACTTACAACATCGGGCTGGTCAATTATTACCATATTTCGCGTGCTGAATGTATATATATATATATATATATAAATATATAATATAATATCATCGGCCTGTCGTTCACGGAGATATTATCAGGGCTGGTGAAAGCAAGTACAGTACGGTTCTAATTATATACTCGTACTCGTCAGCGCCGTTCCACCCCGTTCCATCCCGTTTAATATCGCATTATACAGTGCTCTACAGTGCAAAAAGTTAGACATATCATATCCATATCTGAGTCGTTGCTTTTCTCTCTCCTTGCTCGCCCTTGGAGCAAAAGATTACCCTCCTGTTTCGCTCGATGCACATTCACCCCTTGTTTGTGTCCTTTCTTTCTGTCGGTCTCCGCTCACGTGACCGACGCTGTACTGAGGCAACTATACTGCACGCGTTTGGGGGCGTGACGGAGCGCGTTTCGGAACGCTATTGGAACGCTATTGGGCGTAGCGTTCAAACCTTTTGGCGATGGAGCAATAACAGATGGAGAGAAATCCAGCCAGTCCCCGGATCCGGTCACGTGATGGCCGATTTGAGCGGCGCGATCGGGTGGGGGAGACATGGCGTCACGGGGGAAAAAAAAGACTCAAATGTGGCTCTGAAACGACATGGTTGTACGAGCACTTGAACGAGTATAGTGTAGGGTACACACGGCCATGTTTCAGATGTACAACAATATCACAGTCGAGAGGACCACAGGGTGATAGTTGCCACAGAGACCCTTTTTGGACATGACCAAAGATATTAATTATCCAAGTCCACTGGCCCACAATTCTTCTGTGGACCTTCCATCAGTCGATGTGATGTTATTATGAAACGCTGTACCTCGCTTGCAAACAAGGTTGAGCTGCGGCGCGGAGGTGATAATATCCGATTGCACTAAAAATAATGGCTGGGCTCAAAAAGGTCTAAACGTCAGTTATGAGTGTACAAGAGCCGCTATGGCGTCGGGGCTGGTCACGGGGGTATAGAGTGGTGTGTTTGGAGTCGGGGAACTGGGTATGAGCTCGAGTACACTACCGTACCAGTAGCTCCAGTACCTTCTTCTGTACTCGTAGAGCTCGAACCAAACGCTATCATGCTATCAGAAACTCCAAGATGCAAACACAGACCATGATTTTCCAGGTCGTTTACTGGATTGATTGAGCTGCTCCCGCAGCCGAGTCGAAGTCTATCCTTTCGGAAGTTGGAAAGAGAGAGAGAGAGATGAAAAGTTGAAGTGCGAGTGGTGAACTTCGAGTGCACGTACCGTACTCGTAGCATTCAGAGATGCTCGTACAAGAAAATAGGAGGATTTGTGGAGACAGGAAGTTGGTGCGAATGCGGTTCTCCAATCACATAACCAAACCAACCCCCCTCCCATCGTCTTACCCTCCATACATCGGATCAGATGTCTTCCGCTCCCTTGATTAGCAAACTCTGAGTTTTAGTTTTTGGAGGTTTGTGCGGGAACCCTGGACACGCGCGTGGACGCGTGGAGCGTGAAAAAGACACCGACTCGCGCCTATGAGTCCGATGTGGACAACAATTGACGAATACCAATGAGAAACGCCGATATACACGATATCCACCGAGAGATCACGTCTCCTTAGTGGTTCAACGCCCCAATGTCCGAGCAATAATAATAAGGTTTGAAAATAGGCTTTTATTTTCGCGTGGGTTTCCAGAGTCGTGTTTGGAGTGGGGTCGTGTCGAGAGATGAGGTAATGGCTATTTTCAGGATTCAAAAACACTGGCTTCAAGAGCACGTCTAGCCGAGTATTTTGACACGTTCATATCGCGAATAGCACCACTATCAGCACCACAAAACACGCATCTCGACCGGCCCGCCACCCCTTAGCAACTCTATTTCCAATAGACGCACAGTCATGCACCTGGGTCATCCCTTAGTTGGCTTTGGTATAAGTGTCTGAGGGTGCCCTTGGTGTCTTCCCTCATAAAAGTTGAGAGCTGCAAAAGTGGTGAAATTCAGTCATCGAGAGGACCCTCACACTCATTCGTTACACAGACAAGAACTCAGGACACCCTCAGCGTTTCAATCTCGCTCCATCGCAAACCGTCAGGCTATATACACAAAGCACAGCCACACAGACACAACCAAGAGAGACAAAAAACCACACCCGCAACCAGGCACACTCTTTGTAACACCACAACCATACACACAACATGCTGACACAACCAGTAACGCCGTTAAAACGAAGCCACAGCATCGCCATTGCCTGCCCCACGTCTGCCAATGGCTCCGACTTGCTGCCATCGGCATTTGCGCTCAATACTCCTCCGGACTCGGAACGTATCAAACGAGGCCGTGTGGACGGAGGCCCCAACGTCACTCTCAACCACTGCAGTAGCAGCAACAACAACGGCAACAACAACGGCAACAACAACGGCGGCATGATGCCCCAGCATCCCGGCATGCGACGGGCCAACTCGTGCGTCGACTCCTTCTCCTCCTTCCCCGTCAACTCGGCCTTCCCTTCGGGCCAGTTTTCGTTCCAGGACGCAGAACCTCAACAGCACCAGCAGCTCCAACAACAGCAACACACTAATACTCACAACAACAAGCCCATGTACGCTGAGTTCAAGCTCGACGTGGTGCCCGCTGCACCGGTCAAGTCCGAGCCCGCCACGCCGCTCAAGTCGGACCCCTTCACAGACACTTCCTTCCGGTCCATGCTCCCCACCGTGCCCGGATCGCCCAGTGTCAAGGTCGAGGAGGACCTCTCAGGCTCCAATTCGCACTCCAACTCGCAGACCAACTCGGCCTCGTCCAGCCCCGACTCTAAAACCGACGACGCCAACCAGTCCCCCACTTCCATGCCCGCTCTCACCAACTGGGAGGCTTACACAAAGTACCTGAAGCGGCAGAAGAAGGAGCGAGGCGACGTGAACCCTTCCATCTGGTCCACCGACGTCGAGCAGGCCTTCATGGAGGCGCTCAAAGTGATCCCTTGTGTTGGTCGTCGAAAGATTGTCATCAACGGACGAACTTGCGGCCGAAACGAGCTCATTTCCGAGTACATTTTTAAGAAGACTGGCAAGCAACGAACTCGAAAGCAGGTTTCGTCGCACATTCAGGTCCTCAAGAACCTGCTCAAGGACGACAAGCATTTCATGTCGCTGCTGCTTGGGGATGAGGGCTCCAACCCCAATGGCGATATTGTTGTTTCCGAGAAGGTGATTCGAACCACCGCCAAGCCTCTGGCCCAGCCTGTTTCCCAGCAGCAGCAGCAACCCAACACCATCTCGCCTCCTCCCGCATGTCCCTCTACTCCCCGAAGCCACAGACAGCTCGGATACGCCATCCAGCGACCCCCTTCTTCGCCTGCAGTGCTGGGAGGTTCCTCTGGTGGCTCACACGGCATGCACAGTGGTGGACCCGGTCGACCTCTCTTCATGTCGCCCCCCACCCCCAGCTTCTCTCCCCACCACTTTTGTCTGTGGCATGAGGACGAGGCTCCCCACGTGTACTGCCAGTCGATGCGACAGCCAATGTCCACTCCTCTGAGACCCAAGGGATTGGCCACCGTGCAGCAGCAGTTCCCTGACTCGATGTACTTTGCACAGACCGGCGTGCCCGTCATCCACGCCAAGGCCGCTCTGTACCTCCCTGAGCACTCTTCCTCCACTGGCAACACTCCCGAGCTCAAGACCCAGAGTCAGTTTGTGGTGTCGCCGCCACATTTCGAGACTCCTCCTTCATCGCGGTTTTGGATGTGCGAGACCCGGGTGTGGACGCTGGGCCACGAGATTCTGCAGCTCCGAAACCTGGTGCCCGCAGCTCCCCAGCACGACAACAGTGGCACACCCAAGGAGCGGTTGTTGTTGCCCATGGCTGGCGATTTCTGGTCTGCCTTTGTCGCTGGTATCAGTGACAGCTCCACCACTTCCAGCCAGGAGGTAGCCACCGCTGCCATCGGTGGCATCACCATGCAACAGGTCATATACTGTCTGCCCGGTGATGCTGCTCAGTTCGACGTCTCCTGCACCGACGAGATCCAGAGCCGTCCTCACGGTGTGCTTCTGTGGGAATTTGCAAAGGCTGAGGATGCCTTTAGTGCCCAGGTGGTGTTCCGACGGGTAGGTGGTATGGATTCTCCCGTCTCTGATGTTTCGCCCGGTTCCTCGCTGCCTCAGGGCGTACAGAGCGTTGGTTCCACAAGCGCTCAGGGTGGTGTGCAGGGACCTCCCAACTCTGCCTCGTCCATCCCTGTGGCGGCCCCTATTCCCACTCCGGCTACCCCTGGCCAGGGCGTGGGTTCGTCGTCGGATTACTATTACCCTATGACTCGGTCCATGTCGGCTGTGGGTATGTCGTACGACGTGCTGGACGCGCCCTTTGAGGCTGCTCCTCCCATGACTCGTACTCTCACGGACTCGTCGTGGAACAATCACCCTGGTACCCCCGGAGGTCGAATGATGCCCACCAAGTCGGAAACTCCCACTCCCCGGGTCGACCTTGGCCACATGAGCCACATGGATATGGACAATGACCTGTTTTACCCACTCAAGTCCGCTCCCGCCACATATAATGGCAAGTTCCCGCCCGGGTGCGACTTCTGGCAGTCGTAGGTCGTTTCTTTGGTGGGGCTTCAGCCGGACTGGCCCATGACGCATAAACCAACGCTAACACGCACACTGTAAACTGATGTAAATTATTGATAGATTATGATTATGAGATGAAACCATGTTATCGTAGACTGTACTGTATTTACCACTCCGAAGGGTGTGTGATATTATCGTGTTACATTCAAAGATACCAATTGTTCTTGTACTTGTAATTAAATAATAATTGCTACGATAGCGCGCTATATACATAATCCTCCACTAAATTCCTCATGGTATATACAATCATCTCTTCTTGGAGCCCTTCTTGGGAGAGCTCTGGAGAATACTGTTGATGACCTCTTCGACCTGCAGACGCAGGTTGGTGACTCCCTCAATGTCCACAAACGTCTGGGGGTAGCGGTTCTGGAGCCATCGGTAGGCGGAGATCATTTTATGCAAGTCTTCCATGATCTTCAGTCGTTCGACAGCCACCGGAGCCAGGAAGTATTCCTGAAGAGCTGGCAGAGCGAGCTGGGCAGTAGTGTACACCGTCCCGAGAGCCATGGCTCGTGTCATAGCCAGAACCTGGGCTTCACAGTACTTTGCGTTTCCAAACGGCAGTCCGGAAATGTTGAGGGCCTGGTCAAGAGACAGACCCTGGAAGCACGCCTCTGAGAGCTCCAGCTGGGATTCAAACGAAGGCAGTCGGTAGTCAACAGACAGATCTGTGAGCTGGTTCATCCTAGCCATAAGTTTAGCCAGTCCCTTGACACCAGACACGAGAGGAGCAAACAGATCATCATGGGGTTTCACATAAAGCGTAGATAGCATGATAGTGGGTGCTGCCAGACACTCGGCAACGTACTTAGACTGCTGGTTAGACATGGAGGTCACCAGACCCACACTGCCAACCTTGTCACTCCCTGGCACCTTGTATCGGCCGGCTCTACCTGCAATCTGTTTGGTTTGCGGAGGTTCCAGAAGATTGAAGTCTCCGAGTCCGTCGTACTTGCGAATAGCAGCAAAAATGATTCGGTTGATGGACAGGTTGAGACCCATTCCCACGGCGTCAGTGGCCACGAGCACCTCGTTGACACCAGAGTTGAAGTCTCTACTTTGTGTGACTCGGGTCTCCGGGGGCAGAGCTCCATAGATGATGGAACATTTCTTGCCTGTAGTGGCCTCGATTTCCTGTCGGAACTCAAACACCTTCTTTCTCGAGAAGGCAACCACACAGTCTCCTGCTCTGACTTCTTTAAGACTCTTGAGAGGTCGCCTTTCCATCTCAAGAGTGCCCAGTCGCTCGTATCTGTTGATTTCCAGCGTGTCTCCAGTCTTTGCCACAATCTTCTCAATCATGTTGACCACACTCTCTTCTCCACACAGATGCACTTCCTTAGCCTGAACTCCAAGCACAGCGTTCAACCAGGCCCATCCTCGAGACTGGTCGTTGAGCATCTGAATTTCGTCAATCACACACACCTCCATGAGCTGGTTCGTGTCGATCATCTCGATGGTTCCAGCTGTCAGAGGAGCAGGCCGTCCAAACTCATCTTCACAGTTGATAACCTCCTCTCCTGTCTTCAAGTTGATGGGCAGACCCTCGTCCTTAATTCTGTCGTAGGTCTCACGGGCTAGCAATCGTAAAGGACCAGCATAATAGCCGCTTTTGGCCTTCTTCAGACGCTCAAGGGCTCGGTATGTCTTACCACTGTTAGTGGGACCCAGATGGCAGATGATCTTTCGAGTGATCATTCGAGCATCGGGATACAGCTCCTCGGGGTGTCGCAGATCGATCTTGCCCCGACGCTCAACAGAGAAACCTCGAGAAATCAACAGATCCTTGATATACGATCGAAACAAATGATGCTCACACAAAATGGAGTCTTCCTGAGCCAACCACTTGAGAAACTCGACCGAAGGCTTCTGGGTTCGATTGACCACATGGTTCAGCAGCTCCCGCACCTCACTCTCTTGCAGATCATTGTTTCCTTTCGAATACAGAGGCTTGATCTTTCCGTCTTCGATTCGCACGTATTTTTTGAACCACTCCAGAAGATGGCTCTCCTGTACTGCGTGGCCCTGGATAATCTGGTTCCGTAGAAAGGCCATCAGTTTTCCTAGTCGTTTGGAAATGTCAGGTTCTTCTCGGATCCTATCCAGGAATTCCTCTTCCAGACCCTGGAACTCAATACTGTCGTAAAACGACTTCACTTCGTCGGGGTAGAAAATGGGTGTGTGTGTGAAGGCCTCTCGAGGCGATAGAGATGCTAGATTCGACGGATTGAAGTCGCCACGGCGTAATAACTTGTCTGCTGTTGTGATGGTGCTGGCAAAACGCTGGAGACTTGTATAGCCCGTTAAGCGGAATTTTGACGGCCGAGTAACATTACTAGGAGTTTGTAGAGGGCCATGAAGCCCCCTAACGACACTCCGAACGCCATTCAGCACCCGTAACATGGTCTTTTTGCTGTTGTGTGGAGAGCAGAATTGTAGTCAACTTTTTTCCAACATCGTGCAGTGACCTGCATCTGAGACGTACATACAACGTTCAGTGGCGATGTTGAGGGCAGGAGAGATACAAAGCCAGGACAGTACTTGTACTAGCTAGAAGATCCAAAGAAAGTGTCACATGACCACATATTTTTCTAGTTGGAGCTGGCTGATTGATTTTCCTCCGTGTTTTGGCTAGTTTTTGTTTGGCTGTGGAGCAAGATGGGTGTACAGTACATACTGGAGGGAGCCAGACAACTTGTCCAGAGCCCAGAGGAACGGAGGTGGATACTACAGTTGGCAAAGATGGTATCGTTTGAAAGCTGTTAATGTCCTGATTCAAATAGCCACGTCCATGTTGCATCATCAGCTTTATTTATCGTGGAGTGTAAAGTGCTGTTGTATAGAAGCGTAAGACAGGTGATAGTGATGTGTGTAACCGGGTATCGTAGTCATATATAGGGATGAAGAGTCAACCAGATGAAGGTAAGTTGAGATTAGAAGATGGGGATTGTGACAACACTGTATATTGGTTTGCTCTTGCTGGGGCAAGTACATGTACATACTGTAGGGGATCATGTCGGATCTCGGAGCAAGAACAGTAAGCATTATCCCCCGGTTGGGCGATGTTCCCGCTGAGATTGAAGATATCGTTTAACATAGAAAGTGTTCATTTATACCGTGTTAACAGCTTGGTTTGCCGTTCTCTCTCTGTCGTTTCCGGTGAATTGCTCCGAACCGTCTGCCCCTAACCTACAGAATCTGGTATCAATGTATCCTCCGAAGCGAGCTCATTACTGCGATCAAGTCTCGATTGTTGTAGCACTGATGTTGTGGAAATATTCGACCGACTAAGATGGTGTTGCATGAGATTGAAGGAGTTGAGTACACTTGGTTAGAACCGGGATGAACGGGCTTTCCAGATGAAACGCTTTTAAGTGAGCCAGCAGTCTAGGATGTAATATCAGTCAATAAACGAAAGTCTTCGACAAGTTTGTCTGCACAGACGTTGCCACTACAAATATGGGTACTGCACCATTATTTGTATTGCTTTCATATGATTGCTTGCTTGCTCTCTCTTACCCACCATGGTGGTTGACAAGCCAACTATCAGTCACAGTGTCTAAAAACAAATTATACATGTACAGTACATACTGCACTTGTAAAACTGTGGGTGAGTGGAATCGTCTGATTTTCTCTCGTGTTTCAGACCACCATCTTACTGGCGATTACCCCGGCACCATGTCCATCCATTTTCTTTTTATCCCCTCACCTTGCATAAACAAGTCCATCAAGTAAATGTACGCCGTCAGTAGGTCTCGTAAAGAACACCCGTTGCAATGGATTGTCGATCACCACTGTTTTTTTTTAACCACCTTTTTAGATTCGCTTTTCGAACCACTCGACAGATTTCTTTAGGATTTTCAAGATACTTTTACCATGTCTTTTTTTTTTTTTTTTTTTTTTTTTTTTTGCGTGATAGTTTGATGAGCTCCACGGACTCGGTGACTTCCGAATGTTAATCTCTCGCGCCGTTCCTTGAAAAAAGCCGTTTTAGGGGCCCTTAAAATGCAATACGGAGATTGTCGTAGCATGAGCCGAGATAAACTCGAAAAAAGAAATGCTGGAAAAAGCAATCCTGGCGATTGTAGGCGGTCGCGCGGATACAAGGGGCAGCCGGAGGAGCCGAAACCTTTGCCAGAAGTTGTCGAGGACTTGTCGAGCAGCCTCCGATAGCTCCTGCACTATTAAGCTGGAGGTCTCTCGATTTCCTTCGATTTTATCTGATTTTATCTGATATTAATCTCGTCTGGTCTCAGCTTTTTTTCTCTGGTGTCTCATCGGATCCACCTACATTACCAAAAGATGAGTTGGGTGGAGGATAGTCATACAAGGCTCTGCTGCATGAAAACAAGCCAGAGAAAGGCCAAAAGGACTCAAGAGTGGCTTGAGCAGCGACCTGGAGCTACTGACCTGGAGCTACCAACCGCAACCTCCTCATATACAAGACTTGGACCCCAACAAAAAGGATCAACAGATGAGTTTGTGCCCAACCCAATAGATGACAGGGTTCAACCTGCATCAACGGGTTGAGCCGTTCGTACATGAGCCATTTACGCGGTCAAAAGAAAGCCCGGCGCTTGTGCGATACCGGTACTTGCACACAAGGACAGCGCCGGTGGGTCCCTAGAACAACACATCTAAGCCATGCTACACCCTATGGCAGGACCAAGCGCTTCGGTAACCGACTCCAACTAACTCTAACCAGGCAGGGTTGGAGTCTACTCGACTTTTACTTGTTCTTGTTCTTGTATATTTCTGTTCTTTCCCTTTTTCCAAGACACATTTGTGTTACTAATGCAGGGACCGACCTACCTGTAGCAGTTTCGAACAAAACTGGCCCTCTGGAAGAAGGTACCAGTGCGTATCAGATTCAGTTTCATTGTTGGATGAACGTGTGCCGTTGAATGATGGGATTTTCGGTGCTTGCTGTGACGTTGACTTTTGCTCACCAAAACGTGGACCGGAGTTAAACGCGGTGATATTCATAAACATTTTACGGGAGGAATCTACTTGAACCAGAGCAAGTAGTTAGAATACACAATCTAAGCAACGTGCACAGCCACCAGATTGTCTTTTCTTGCTTATCGCGTTTGCAGTCGTAGTACTGGACAAGTTTTATTTTTGCATAGGGGAATCAGAAAAACCAACACACACGGCACCAACCTCCCTACATGGATGTACGAGTACTGCACATACGGGACGACTATCATGCGCAATAAAAACAAAGGTCAATGCTCCCTGCCGGCTGGCGTAACATCGCCAATGTACCCATCTATTCAATCTGGTGGGCAAGGCACTGGGTATCATTTCGGTGGGCATCTGAACTTGCCAACAACATGTGCATTACAAGCATAGGGGAAGATTCTCCAAGAATAATTGCAACAGCATGGCGCCAGGTATTGGTAATAGTGTTTCTTCAAGCTCCGTTGACAGCCACCTACGCACTTCAACTAATTAACAGCCCCTTTTCTATACAAGACTTGAATTAACTTCCATATCAGAAGGATTCCAAAACATAACACACAGCACGGCTACTACAAGTAGTAGGTTTTCTAGACCGCTTTGGAACAGAGCTGGAAGGCAATCAAAGATTGCATCCACTGAGTGGATCAAAATTGTTAACTTCTCCTTCTCCTAAAATGTGTTTCCATCCATCATTTGCCTATCTCATTCCAACTCTAGCGCCATCATCCATCTACATAAGATCCATGTCGTATTCGGGAACTGACCGACAGCACATCAAAAGACCAAGTAATGCTACAAGTAGGTATCTGAATCTTGTATAGACCGTGACGTAGTTGCTCCGGAACTCCAGTCCGCGAAGTGGAACCACATTTTCTACCATTTCGTCGAGAAAAAAAGTTCAGAGCGCTACACCCTTGTATGAACTCGGCTAAGGGGAAAATACGTGGTAGACTGGCTAAAAAGTATAGCCAGGTGGCGGATATGAATAACCAATGGCCATATACCAACAGCATGGGCTCTTGGGAGTGTTTTATCGGCAGACTCTCAAAAAGCACCAACTAATATTGAGGATCAATGATGTTTCTTCCGAGCTCAGATAGATAGAGACCATGAAAATTGGCTTGTATTCAAAGATAATGGCGCCATTGATATATTACTTAAGTCTTTATTGCCTTTCTTCCAATATTTCCTCATTATTTTCGGGAATTTAATTTCCAATTAGTACATAAAAATGGAGATAAATTATCCAAGCCAGGATATTGGAGTTGGATAAGTTGAAGAGTAGATATAAACAATCCCAGTCGTCTAAAAAGACGAACGATCAACATCTCATCCTCTTCACTGTCGTATTGCCACTTCTATGGTTCATTATATTGGTGATAATGACATATGGTGATGCATAGCGCATTTCTCAAATAATATCGCAGATAGAGACCCATTAAGAACACCAGGAGATGAAAAGAACCATTTTCAGTGCTGTAAAACGACCATCTACCCCTTCGTATCACCTCTCAAGAACCACACACCAACATTTCATGTTTCCTTCACACTCACTCAGACGGCTCTGGAAGTTGAAACAGAGGAGCTACAAGCACCGAAAGATGACCGAAAGAAGTAAGCAGATTCAAACTACTACAGAATAAACAGACACTACCCTTCGCTTTTTTTCAGTGGCTTGTAGCAAGACGGGTTCTAAACAACGCCACCCTACAGATAACTTCAAACTAAGTGTTCCACAGTTGCAAAAACAAAATAAAAATCAGCATCAACAAACTGAGGGTCGTTCTAGTAAATGTATCCTCATGTCCCTGGACCGTCGACCTATCATCCTGATATGTTCCATAATTATCTCAACCTGGTCTGTACTGCGGGACCCATTCATTCCCAGAAAGACTTCTGGAACAAGCGTGAGTTGACACTTTTCTTTTTTGTCTATGCGTCCGCATGACTGCGACAGTTGTTCCTCGATTGAATAATCGACAATTGCTTCCTCAATCTACTTTTCAGTTGCCGCTTGATGTAGAAGTTCTCTAGTGCTCATTAGGGGGCGGGGGAGGCTTGAGAGTCTTTACGGAGAGACTATCTGGTACTGTACTTGAACACATGGAACACCCCTGTTCACTTTGTTACCGGAAATCCGCTCAGACTCCCTACTTGTAGTATGCGATCGCTTGGCCCACAATGCAGACTTCCTCTTTCGGAAGCACCCAGGTCGAAGAAGAAACCTCACATGGATCTTCAAGCAGCCATGCTAGTCCAGCTACAAGTAGAATAGACAGTCCATCCCTCACACTAAGTTCTAGATGCTACCCCTGCAGTCCTGAAACAGGTTGTTGCTTTCGGCTCCAGAACTCAGATCAGGTTCAAAAATTTGAAAACGACGAAAACGAGGCTGTAAGTCGATGCAGGGTGGTCATGGTGGGGTACCCGTACCTCTAGTGTTGCTCAATGGGTTCATTTGCCGACCTTTCGCTTCTTCTTTGTGCTACACTACTGTTTTAACGGCGTAAAAGTAGAATGCAGTCAAGTCCGTGCGTTGGAGTCGTCGCGATTAGGTGATAAAACAGACCACTTGCGAAGACAAGCAAAAAAGCCATCAATCTGATCTGGCGCTGTAAACAAAGCTAGCCGAGATTATTTTTTTTTTCTTTCATTTTTCGCTGTCGATTCTTGAGTTCGGGCGATTTTCGCGCGGGTCGCTGCTGCATTCAGTCTTAAAACAAGGGGACAAGGACACCATTGACCAGCCCAAAGTCCGTCTGGTTATTGTTTGAAAAGCCATTGTTCTCCATGTGCATCGAACATTGAAGGATTCCAGTACATCCAGTGTCAGCTTTGTCAGGTGCCCACCCTGGTTGAGCAATGCAGAGCGCGATGAGTTAAACGATAAGACAGGACAAAGACCACGAGGGTATGCGGAAGGGAATTTTACAGAGTGGATATTCTACAACCCCCCCTCCTTCTAACCACTAAGACAAATCAGAGACATTCACAGAACAAAGGCCGTTTCGCTCTCTACCGATTCAACGTCAATGTCTGTCTGTAGGTCCAGACCTGGTCATTGCACCCCACTAATCTGATACTGAGATTTGTCTCGGAATGTGAAGATCACTCTGGGGGTTGGAGAAGGTTACAGGATTCATACACCTCCATTGCATTGACGGGGAGTCGGGTGTTTCCAACGGTGGACCAACCTGCAAACAACGGCCCAATGGGGAATATTACTTGTAATGAAACAATGCCCGCATCGGGTGTCTAGCATTTGACCAATGTTTACTAGGACGCTGCTGCACCTAATGAGAGGTGCGTAAATGGGGTTGCAAGATGATGTAGACTAAAGGAACATGGTTATATCTTTGAGTATATATTAGTACAAGTAGTACGGTACGTGTGGCTACAGTGCAACCAGCTACCAGTGTACTGTGCTCATACATGCTGCACTATGTCGCCGTATTTCTCAACCTGAAACTACACCCTGTCGCAGGGTCTCCTGTAGTTTGTTCGACGACAGTTCGGACAAAGTTATTTCCGTGTCCGTGTCCGGGTTGTATTTTTTCCCTATGCTCTCGGTTATTTTCCCCCCATCCCTTTTGCATTTTCTCTGGGTTTTTTGGTTGGTTCTCTCAGCACCATTTTAGCGTGCAGCGCAGGGAGGCTTAAAGTATAAACCCTGCTGCATCACAACCCTAATTTGCTCCTTGTCTGTCTGGCAGATCTTGAATCTAAAGCACGGATTAAGCCGTTGTTTGAGATTTTGTTTTGATAACGTTGCTTTTTCGGCTAAAAGCTACGGGAATCGGCCACACAATGGTGCCATGCATCAAGACAGGCGTACATGTGGAACTAGCGGGGAAACAATTAAAACGGGAGATGATTGGAGAAGTGTAATTGACGCTAGTTGTAGTTGGCGGCGGTGGGCGGTGGACCCCCGTTTACTTGATGTTGTTTGATTGCGTCCGCTTTTTAATTAAATAAAATTTACTGTGATTATTACTTACGCAGATCAAATGAATAAAATTAAAATATATATATATATATATATATATATATTTTGTTTAAATATTTCAAATCTACATGTACGTACATACTATACCGTAGTTTTATTAATTTAGTTATTCCATAGAATGCTTGTCAATCGCGCCAAACCCTGCAACCGATAGAATTTCAAGTACGTGGGTCGGTGGGAATCGATCAGACACCCGCCTTTGCCTCCGATTGTCTCGCTCTCTCTCTCTTATATTTATTTTATTTTATTTTCATCTTTTTCACATCATCGAGTATTGCGTCGGAGAGGATCGGAGGTGGGACAATTGATAAATAATGTTAATCATGAGGAAATTCAAAAGAAATCCAATAAGTTGACATCTTGGAACAGAAAAGAGCGCTGGAACGCGCCACAAGCGCCCGAAATTAAGCGTGTTTTTCGCCTCATCGAAACTCGCAATCGGGGCCAGCGACGGGCAGCCGCACCGTTGCTTACGAAAGCTTACAAATTCTGAATCCCTGCCTCATGCAAACTTGTCATCGCGACGATCTTGTCCCAGCTTCATAAATCAAAACCGTAATCTTAACCCAGTACAGTACATACACTACATGTACCAAGCTCTTGTCTCAGACGTAATATTCAGACATTCTGCACCAAAGTTTTGACGACCCTTTTTGGTGGGAGTGACAGAGCGCACAATGGGAAGAAGGGTTGGGTTTGTGTAATGTGGCGGGTAGCTCCTCTTCAAACATTAAAAAAAGAAGTCTTGCGTGCTGCACGAGTACGAGTACGAGTACATTGTACAGTACGAGTAGCGTTGAAAAATGAGCCCGAATAGGCCCGTGAAAGGGAATAATAGAGACCACTTTAGACCTTGCGCAAACGCGAGCGCAAACTCACCGGACGCCTATATCAGCCGTTCCCGCCGAGTTCTAAAAATAGTCCCCCCCATACCATAGGTCCAAATGCTTCTGCTTCTTTCACTCGCCCTGTCTCGCTTATACAAAGACACCTTCTGCATCTGTGGGGTAGACATGGTACATGGGAAGAGAGACAGAGATAATGAGTGTGTAGAGACATTGACTGTACACAAACCTACGTGCATTCGGTACTAATGACACACCACTGAGACATTCCATACTGTACAGCAGTGGTGGGTTTACTTAGGTTCGTGGTCGGGGTTTGTATCGATTATGGATGGGATGGAGGTGGGATCCCAGGAGATAAAAAGAGATAAAAAGAGATAAAAAGAGATAAAAATGATTTTATGATAAAAAAAATGCACGGGTGAAGGGGTGTCGGCTCGATTGTCGATCGCAACAAGTACTTCAGGTACAGTGCTGTATGTACGAGACTTCCTCGTGTTTCAGCTCAAGACAAAAAAAAATACCAAGGTGTAGATCCCCAAGATTGCTAAATGCCACAGACGCATGGTGGTGACCCATAAAGAAGCATTTAAATGCCGTTTCCGCCTCTACTAGACGTAAATTTGTCCCATGACTTGCTTCACTGCCGTATTCATCGTTATATGGATCTCCGATGAGTCTTATAACTCATTCATGTATATAGGAGCGGGGTGAAAACGCGGTAAGCGGAAGCTTAATTTCCATGTAGCACGTGACCCTCACAACAAAAATTAATTCTGTCTGGCGTCTTGCAAAAATCGCCAGACGTCAGACAACACAATTGCATGCACCATTTTCACTCTGCATTTTGGATGTCATTTTTTATTTTATTTTCACCAGGAGTCCGTGTGTCGTAAGAGGTGCTTTTTGCAATGTGCCATGGAGTGTCGTTGAAGTTTGTTCAACATTCCATGGATATATCATGAACAAAAATGTGGGCACCAATCGCTGATGATATCTCGATGAAAAAACAACAAGTGTACACAAGTAGGAGGTCCTTTGCTCTCTGCTTCTTATTTTTCGGGTCTCTGGACCCATTTGTCTCACCATCCGTGTATGGTACTGTACTTGCACTGATATTGCATGAGCATGAAAGGCAGTGGTACGAATGTTAGCGCTAAAAGAAGCAATTCCAAGGTGAAAAAGTCCGTGGACATTGGCAGACCCCCACCTGTTTAGCAGCCAAGTAGCCGCTATAATGGGACCGAAATGCGTCCAGAAAAAAAAGCGTTAGTTGAGAACGATGTGAGGACTGGTCCGAAATGTGGGTTACCGAGAACTCTACGAAGCATAGAGTTCTATTTCCGACCACTGGCGATGTTTTCATGTGTACTGTAGAGCAAATTCAGAGTATTATTTGGAGCCAGACACAACACCGTTTGTATCAAACGAAGGATGGTGTTTTGACCAACGGTATCCATAAGCCAATAGGTGGCTAGATGATGGATATTTTCGGGAACCTGGTGTGTTAGTAGGAACTCAAAAAAAACCAATGCTTGTAGTTGGGCAGTTAATTGACCCCGCTACAGTAACAGTTGGTTAACATGCAGAAAAAAAAAAAAAAAAAAAAAAAAAACATGCCCCGCTAACAAGTTGGTCTATTAGTGCTGCTTAGCACAGAAAAAAACATTCTGGACGGTGCAAAAACAACGGACCAACGCGTCTAGTCGGAGTCTTGAGAGCAGAACCGTTTCCCCCGCCTGTGGCCCATTCTCCTCGTCTCCACAGATCTCCAGCATATAACCTCTGAGCGAGACAGGGGGGTGGTACTTGTTGCACCTTTGTGTCTGGTTTCCGATGGATCGTCGATGAGGTCGATACGAGGGTTTTGTGAGTGGATGAAGCAGCCAATTTCCAGCTCGTAAGGGATCGGTTTCCAGTCTCTTTGACTCCTTCGATGAAGTACAAGTACAAGTCCCCCACCTGCTGTATGGGCTTGACGCGTTTGCCACGTGACTTGTCCCAAATCAGCAACAATTTCATTTCATATCCGAGCGACGGCGGTAAAAAAAAAAAAAAGAAGCACCGATCACGAGTAGGTACATTGGTTGGCCAATCGGAGTGCTGAAAAGAAAAAATGTCTGACCAGTCAGATCTACCGTACAAACACACCTCTTTCTTTGCATCACCATTCAGTAGACTCCACGTACTTGTACACGGGTACAATCTCTTGGCACTTGTAGCGTGCTCTTTCCTAACCCACATTCCACATACTCCCATCCAACTCTATACCACCACCTCTCATCCACCACACCATGGACGGCATCTCACGAGCCCTACCTGCCAAAGACCGGCTGAAACGTCGCGATGGGCCTGGAGACGCCCCCATGGCCTCTGTTCAGCAGTACAACCAGCCCGGCATGAACTACGGCCGGTCGTATGGCGTGCCGCGACGCGGTAGACCGGGGCCTCCCCAGCGGTTTGCTCCTCCTGGACCTCCGGGACCTGGCGGACTTCCCGGAGCGCAATCCCACGGAGGCCCGGGGCCTCGTCAACGATACAAACCGGCCAAGCAGTTCCAACCGCCCCCCAAGCCCGTGCAGCCGCCTCCACAGCAGCAATACTACGATCAGGGCTATGATCAAGGGTACGATCAGGGCTACGATCAATACGGAGGAGGATACAACCAGGGCTATGACCAGGGCTACGACCAGTACGGAGGGGCTCAGGGGTATGACCAGAACTACAACCAAGGCTACCAGAATGCTCCCCCACCACCTCAGAATCACGGACATGGACACTACCAGCAACCACCACCTCCCCAACGCGGCCCCCAGGGTTACAGAGCGCCTCCTCAGCATGCTCCTCCTCCCCAGCAGCATCACAAGCAAGCTCACGCCCCACCTCCCGCCCAGAAGCACTACGACCAGGGCTACGATAACCAGAACTACGATCAGGGCTACGACCAGGGATACGATAACCAAGGATACGACCAGGGTTATAACAACCACGGAGGTTACAACGACGAAGGATACGACAACCACGGTTACAGCGATCACCAGTACGATCAGCCGGCTAACAACGGAGGCCAGCCACAGTCGTATCCTCCTCGACAGGACGAGTATCAGCATCATCCCAACAACAGTTACCAGCAGCCGCAACAAAATGCGTTTTCGCAGTCGGAGCCGGACCTCACTGCAGGCATCAACAATCTTAGTGTGCGATCCAAGAGCCCATTGCAGAACCCGGGGCCTCCCGTGCAGTCGTATGCAGCCACAGTGGCCAAACGGAACTCGCCCCAGGCCCAGCATCTGCCCTACCCTCTCCCCAAGGCCAAGGTTCCTGCGCCTGCGTCTGGGCAGAGCTCCGTGGTAAAACCGTCCATCCCGCAGCAGGCGTCTCGTAGCACGCCCGATCTGCACGACTACAACCGCGGCAGCAACGACTACAACCACAGCAGCAACGACTACAACCGTGGCAGCGACAGAGGCAGCAACGACAGAGGCAGCAACGACAGAGGCAGCAACAACACGTTTTCGCCTACAAACACCGAGTCGCGTGATTCCCATGACTCGAACCCTGGCTTTCAGTTCACGTCGGCAGCAGCGTCAAACTCGTACAACACAAACACAAACCACAGCGACAACCGAGGGGCGGAAATCGAGCGCAAAATCTACGTGCGAATGTCGCATTATCCTCAACCCGAGAACCCCGTCAACCCCATTCCTCACCAGTACGTTGACAGCTACAAGGAAGAGAATCCCTACGACGAAGAGCGTACTCAGCTGCCTACACATGCTCCTCCTCCGGTTCCTCAGCCTCAGAACAGCAAGTACGCACTGGACGTTCCTGCAGCAGTGCCTGTGAAGCCCCCGATGCATATCAACACATCATCACCAGCACAAGCGGCAGCGCAGTTATCGCACCCCTCGCCCACAAAGGCGTCTTTTTCACATCCCAACGCGCCCTATCCCATCAAGACAGGCAACCATGACGGACGAAGAGGTGATGACAGAAGAGGTTCAGATGACCGACGACAAGATCCTCGTGGAGGTGGTGGTGACGACCGACGAGGCTCAGAAGCAAAGACTAGTGAATTCCCGAGCCCCAGTAGTCTCACATTCACGCATGCGTCTTTGGAGGCCAAAAAACAGCGTGCTATGGCGAACCCAGACGACAATCATGCCCAGCTTGAGTACGCACAGGCAATGTTCAAGGCTGCAGCTCAACTGGCAGACAAGGCCCAGAACGGAAACCCCATCGACTCGAAAACAGCCAAGAAAAATAGAGACTACTGGACAACGCAGGGTCTGAAGATTGTCAAGAAGCTGGCTGCCGTCAACTATGCGCCTGCTCTGTTTGAGTATGGAGTCCAGAGCTCAGACAAAGAGCGAGCGTTCGATCTGTATAACAAGGCAGCCGGTCTGAGTCATCCTGAGGCCTCTTACAGAGTCGGAGTGTGTTTCGAGCTGGGTATTGGAACCCGACGAGATGCTCGAAAGGCTGTTCTGTGGTACAAACGGGCTGCTGATCTGGGTGACACAAAGGCTCTCTACAAGCTTGGCATGACTCACCTTCACGGCACTCTAGGGGAGCAGAAGAATATTCAGGAGGCTGTTGCGTTGTTGGAAGAGGCTGCTGCCAAGGCTGATTCAGAGAACCCACATGCCCTTCATGAATTGGCTCTTCTATATGAGCGTCCCACTTATGAGATGAGTGCGATTTCGGCCGATGGGCGATCTGTGGTTCGTAAGGACGAGACTCGAGCACTATCGCTTTTCATGGCTGCAGGCAAGCTCGGTTATCCTCCTTCTCAGTTTCGTCTGGGCTGCTGCTACGAGTATGGAACTCTAGGCTGTGATGTCAACGCCAAAAAGTCCATTGCTTGGTACTCCTATGCAGCTCAGAAGGGCGAGCCCGAGTCTGAACTGGCTCTGTCGGGCTGGTACCTGACCGGCAGCGATGGTATTCTACAGCAGAGTGATACGGAGGCGTATCTTTGGGCTCGAAAGGCGGCCGAGAAGGGTCTGGTCAAGGCCGAGTACGCTTTGGGATACTTCTGTGAGGTGGGTATTGGTGTGCATAAGGATCTGAACGAGGCCAAGAAGTGGTATTTCAAGGCTGCTGCCCAGAAGCACCCCAAGGCCATTTCACGGTTGAAGGCGATTAACGAGTGTTAAGACACTAAGACGAGGGTGAAACGACATACGGCAAGAGAACGAGAGAGCGCGGAGAGATACACCTCACTCGTGTATGCCTGTGGCGACTGTTTTCCATGAGTCATTTAATCTCTGGAGCTCAGCATTGGGGTTATATTTGAAATCCAACCAGCAGGTTTTCGAATGGACGATAGATAATGAACATAATGTAATTGTACAAGAGTTGTAGGAGAGTGCCGTATGGTCCGTGATACGAGTTCAAGAGCTAATATACATCCCGATGTCTCTTATCTATTGAAGCTACTGTAATGACCGCAAACATAGTCTACTGGATGTACTATGTTGGAGTCATACTTCTGCCAGGGCATTATCATACAGGGACTGTACCGGCACTTGTATTATGTACTTGTTACGTCGGTAAGACAATCGAAGGGTAAAGCTTTCGGTGAAGTTGCGATGCTATCGGTTCCGTATCACCAGTGTATCGCCACTATTTGACTTGTATGAATGTCTCGAGTTTCACCTGTGCTAAAGATAGCAAGGTGGCGAGAGTTTGTAACAGACGAGTCTCAGAGTGTTTTTCAGCGACTGTAGAATGGTGCACGAGCGGGAAGGTACTTCTTGTATAGGTTCAGACAGCTTTGGGCAACCACTGAAGGGGGGGGCCTTCTCTCTCTTGGCTCGGGATTTTTCGGTTTGGGTTAAGCTTGCGGGAAACGGAGATGCAAGCTGGCGGCAGTGTGTTGCACATCCTGGCAACTTTGCAACCAGCGCACCAACCAACGCTAGTTGCTCCTGAACCGCGGAACCATCCATGCTGATGCGGATGCAGATCTACGGCTCATTTGGTCCGCTAACGTGAGACAGGATATGCATTTGAAACCTGCCTCTCCCCTACTGGTACCCTCTGGTGCAGCTGGGCGGCGGGTGAGAGCGATAATCTAGGGGTTCACGAGGTGAGACAGGCGTCACAAAGAAGCTGGGCATGGTGGGGGAAGGGGGAAGGGCAGGATGATGGTGGGGAGGTTCCATTTGGGGGGGTTCCTTTTGTCTTCGTCTGGTACCTGACCCCGGAGAACCCGGGGAACTGTACAGCTCCAAACTGTGTCAGTGCCCCCCCAGCGCTTCCCCATGTTCCACAGGCTCTCCAAGTCTATAATGTAGGGACGACGATCTTTGAGGGGTCAAGACAAGCGATGATCGACCATGCTCCATGTAAGGTGAGGCCGATCTAAATCAAGTCAGGCCATACCTTGTGCAGTCGGGATCGTACTTGAACATACATACGTTCGAGACTGTCGCCGCCAAGCAGCGGTTGCAGAATGATCTTCGTTGTACTTGTTGAGTCCTGTCTATCGACCAGACGACCATTGTGGGTGCCAATTCCCCGAGAACTCCGCAGGCTACGGCTTCACAGCAGGACCTTTCACAAGCGAGTCGGAGCTCTTGGTTCCAAACACAAGTCTGGATTCAGCCCGAACAAGAGACCCTATGCACAAGAAGCTCACACACAGTGCTTTTTTTTTGCCTGCTTGTGCTGTACGGAACTGCTTTTTTTCCCTCACCAGACAAGACATTCAAACTCAGTGCGGGAGGAGGAGGGAGGGGGGTCTTCCATTTTGGTGTCTCGGCGCCCGTTTGGGTTAGCTAAGTACAATGTAAATTGGTGACTGCTTATGTAATGTAAGTCAGTCAGTGGAAACATTGGTTAAGCAGAATCACAATTGAGAGGGGACAAGCAAAATGAAATCAAAGAACCAACACCTTCTGCATCAATCTCTGCTATCTATCAGCTTATTAAGCTGCTTCCAGATACACGGTTCGGATATTTATACTCTGCCCATACTCACCAGACTGCGGGAACAGTTGCTTTTTTTTCCGCATTCGTCCGACCAGATAGAAGATCGGTTTCCTTTTTGTGCAGTGCCGGATTTCTTTTGCGAGCGAGAAACCAGTGGCACTGTTTCTTTTTGCCCGGTTTCTTTTTTCCCGGTTTCTTTTTGCTACATGGTCGAGGCAAGCTGGACTCCCTCACTCGTGACTGCTCACGGATCGGATCTTCAAGTCTAAGGAGACCGTCGGAATGAGGTGATGGTGCTGGTGACATGTATAGTTGGACCGGCTCTCCCCCTGGTTGACATACAGCATTAACACCGGCCCGGACGTCATGCCGGTCGCAAGCCCTGCATTTGTTAATTTTGACGTTGGGCACTATTTCAGCAGCTATTTCGGCAGACAAGGGGGTTAGGGTCGGAAGCAGTGGGTGGGTGTTAGTACAAACGATACCTGGTCTGCAAAAGAAAACATGCGGAGGCGCTGTGACTGACTACACCAATATGTCTATAGACTCTCGTTGAATTGGTTTTAGCGTGTCTCTAGCCCCGGGTAGTGGGATTATCGCCTGCCCGCTTGTGCTTGTGTCTATCCTCTGCTATCAGCCGTGTTTGTGCCGATGAAACGTGGATTCTGGTTGATCGTGTGTCGCAATGAAGATCCTGATGGTGTTTTACCCTCATTTAGACAGTCACTGACTCTATACCACGGCGCCTATCATACAAACGCCATCTGTTTCTGACCCCCCCCCCCCTCCCGTACAACTACCACTATCTCACTTGTAAATCATAGAAACAGGCTTGTGGGATCAAGTACAGTAGTTATCGTATGATTACACGCGCATTGTTTCCCCTATTTTGGCGCTTGGGACCCTATTGTTGCTCTTTCACTTGATAAATCCACCTCTAAAGGGGTCTCTATGTCAACAAAAAGAAATGTTTACAAGAAGACTCCTCAGTGGCTTCCCGAGTGGTTCTTGCACGAGTCTAGCGATCGAATGGTGGAGTTTAAGACATTCCGAGAGTCTGCTACTCGCGAGGAGATTGATTTGCATACTCGAGACAGCCCAAAAGGGCGTTCGAACGGCAGTACACCAAACGTCTTGACAAGGCTCTCGGAGATTGAGAAGCCCAGGTTGAGAAAACCACTGTACAAAACTCATCATCGCTGATGGAGTTTGTAGAGTGCAAGAGACCACTCCAACGTAGACATGAAGGATAAATCGATCGGTGATACTGCAACGCCCTACGTCGTTGTTATCATCTGATGTGACTATCACGTCTGTTTATTGTAACTTGTCGTAGTATAGCAGACAGGAAATGTCGACGATACCAACAGGAATTCGTCTACAGTAAGTATATATATGTACATGACCACCAGATCTGCGGGTGGCTGATTTCAACATGAACCACCGGTACTGTACCGAAAATATGTCTACAGTACCAATAAATAACTTGTACCGTACAACTTACGATGTTACAGTCCCCGCTCAACCGCCAACCGCTACACCGTTTTGACTGGTGGTGTTAATTTCAGTTGTGATTCCCCATTTTCATTATTATTGTTATTACTGTATATTCCCTTGAACTATTAGGAAATAAGGACGGACGTAATTTCAAGAATGCAACAACACAAAAACACTTGCAACAATTCGAATTAATTCGGGAAAAAAAGAGAAAAAAGCTAACATTGGTACCAAATTTACTCCATTTTTTATTTGATTTTTTCCCATTGTCTATCCGTACTCGCTCTCCTATTTCTTGCCATGTTCCATCCTGTATCGTGCACTGCATATGACCGCTCCTTACAAGGTTGCAGCTGCAAATATTCTACCCCTCCAACCGTTCATGGCCTTTTGCGGCACATTTTCGGGGCCGCCGCACGTAGAAACGAATTGGGCCACATTCCAAAGAGGTACAAAACCACATAAGCCAGGGAAAAACATAAATACCAGTGCCACGTACGCCCTAGGAGTCCACCAGACCCCCACATCCACACATCCACACATGGCATCATCATCCCTCTTCTCCCAGCTGCAGGAGAACTCTATCGGGTCCGCCAATATACGACCGTTCTACCTGTTCTCACCAACCTCGATGGACTTGATTCAAGACGTGCAACGCAAGGTGGAGGAGGCTGGAGGAGATGAAGAGCGCGGCGTGGAGCTCAATCATATGGGACTGACGGAGGTGAGTGATGGCGTGGCAGAGCTGCTGTTGCGGGTCCGCAAGCTGTCTCTCACGGGCAATATGCTCACAGACCTACCTCCGCTCATGGGCCATATGACGCAATTGCGGTACTTGGATCTGAGTAACAATGCTCTACACAACGTCCCTGCGGTTGTGACTCGGCTGACGACGCTCGAAATCCTCGATGTCTCCTACAACCAGGTGGAGGCTTTCCCGGAGGGCATGCTGCGGCTCACCAATCTCATGGTCTTGTCGTTTTCACACAACAAGCTGCGCCATGTGCCATCGTTCATCGCGGACATGGCAGAACTGCGGCTCATGGAGATTGATGGCAACCCGTTCGTGGACCCCCCTCCTCCATGTGTCGACCCACAAGCCGAGGGAGTGCTAGATTGGGTTGAAGAAGTCAAGGAGTGGCTGAGGAGTAAACGAATACAACCACCTCCACAGCAGCAGTTGCCACAGCAGCAGTTGCCACAGATACAGACACAGACACCACAACAAGTGCCACCAACACCAACACCAACACAAGCACAAGCTCCGTCAGTGCACACCACGCCTCCAGTGACACCCCTCGAAGATGACCCCATTTCGTCCCGACAGGCCAAACGAATGGGCGTCATTGTCAAAAAATACCGATCCACCACGTCACATGCTCGTGGGGCGTCACATGACTCAGCCATTGGAGATCCCGTCCAAGGTCAAGGCTCGTCCACGGGAGCCTACTTCAAGCGGCTGTCCACGCTTCCCGAGGAACGCAAAAACAACACGATCGAGGCGTGTCGAAAAATCCTCTTTGCCTTTTCTGAGATCCTGCCAGCCATCAAAACATACAGCGGCTTTTGCAAAGATAGAAAACTGGTGGCGAAAGCGGCCAATCTACATGGCACGTGCCAGCAACAACAGGAGGCACTACTGGCGGCACTGGAGAGATATGAAGAGACGGTACAGGACGCTACAGTGGAATCTGCCGTCGTGGAAAGGGCGGGGCTCTGCGTGGGCTCTCTGCGGCGCATTCTGGCGCTGTTGCATTCCAACATTGCCTTGTTTGCATCGGCAGACATTCGGTACACGCGCCTGATGCTTCTGTCGACATTTGGATCCTTATCCGAAGTCCATAACGCGTGGCATACCCTGTTTCCGCCTAATGAGCCCGACAAGTTCAGCACCGTGTCTCCCGCAGACCGAGCGCTGTACGAGAAGCTCATCAGTGCGACCAACTGCGCTCAAAACGTGCTGGGACAGCTGACGGAGTTCATCTCCAAGAGCGCAGCTGCGTCTGCACACGCTGGAGGCACCATTTCGCCTCACGTGACCATCCTGGTGAAGGAGCTCACGTCCACGTGTGTGGCAGGAGCAGACGCGACTCGCCAAGTACGTCAGCGGCTTGACCGAGTGGCCAGAGGCGATTTCCCGCCGCGACAGCAGTTCCTGGACACGACATCGTACTTCCTCAAGGTGGTGATTGCCATGTTGGCCGCTACAAGACAGGCCATGGACGATCTACCGATTCTGGGCAATGCGTCTGCAGCTCTGGGAACCCTGACCAAGTTGACTAAGGAGATTGCCATTTCGCTGGAATACAAGCCCAAGGATAACGGCGGAGGTGCTGGAATGGGAATGGGTGGCATTGGAGGTCTTCCTACTGCTACAGGGTCTACATTTGCGCCCCCAACAATGCCTGCTGTGATTCCTCAGTTCTCACCTGCGGCGAGCGGGCAAACCACTCCGCTAGTGGCTGCCTTGGGTCCTGCAGCCAGTGTTGTTGAGGGCTTTTTCGATCATCACCAGGTTGAATAGACAGAGAGACGGAGAAGAAAACGAGAAAAACGCGGGGATGTACATTATGGGGCGGAGAGCTTGGGTGGGGTAATGTTTTGTGGGGACGAGGAGGAAGGAGAGACTGTGTTCTAGAGACTATGTGCTGCAGCGGGCGTTATTTTTCCATGTGTCCATGGATCAAGCAATTTGGGTCACATTTCTTCGCTTGACAGAGTGCGCATGTGACGGACCAGCAATTATACACACCTGCCCCTGTACGAGTAGACGTGCTCACGCTCGTATATCCAGCGCCATCCACCATCCGATCATTTTATCATCACCATAAATAACTTATTATAACGGTCTTTGTGCCCATGCAGGTTGATGCTGCCGGTGGGAGCATGTCTCTCATAAGTTGTAATGCCTCCATGCGCTTCGCTTGTTCGTAGGTTTTTCGTCTCGCTTTGTGTTTTTCCCCCCGTCGTCTGCTGCCATCACCTGTTCGCGTTCAGCCTTCTCCTTTCTGCTGGCTGCTTGTAAGATGGCATTTATGATTTACGAGGGGGCGGTCAATAGGCACTTAGTTTGGTTTTTTTTTGGCAATCTGCAACCTTTTTTGCCAAGGTTGCAAAACTGAAACATTGTCTCTGTGTGGGAAGAGCTTGTGCTTTTGTGTGGGACGCAACAGGGCTGTTTTCTGCTTGTGTGTGTCGGTGTCGGCCCTCTTGTACAGGCCCGGTGGTTTTGTTGAGCCCGTGTTCCTTGCGGTTCCCCGCATGTGACATGTGGGAAGCATCTGCTGGGGGTTTCAGGTGGAGGGAGAGCTCTTGGCCGTAGTGTCTCGCATGTGATAGTTGCAACTGGCCGTTGTATTATGCTACAAGTGCAAGTGCAAGCGTGAGTGCCAATACCAGTGCAAATACAGGTACATGTATCACCACCCCGCTCTGTCTCGTTCTTGACCCCACAGTTTGCGATTTACAGTAGCAAGGGGGCAAATCAGCGAGAGTTAACGGCGGGGAAGCTGCGATAGACGGGATCGACGGACACCATTCCGTGGGTCCGCAAGTTCAGGCTCTGCAATGCACCCTAGAAGTGCTCGTACTGTACCGTACCGTAGGCGATGCGCGAACTCTGAAGTGCAACATTAGCCGGGCCATGTAGAGTAGGCGTAGTTAAAGAGCGTCGTGCAAAAGTGAGCGTTATCCGTCCCGGTAGGGTGTCTCACACGGAGTCACTGGGGCCACCACAAGCCCAGACGCGAGGTTACAGCCACTGTCTCACCCCAGCAATGGTGGAGTGGGAGGACCTTGTACATGCACATCACCGTGTGGTTCTGTAGTATGACATGAGTGTTTTGAACCAGGGTCTCGAGTGTCACTTGTCCTGGGATTTTTCCTCTTGAAGACGATGCAATGTTGGATGGGGGGGAGTGGGTGTTGTCAAAGCAAGGTGCACAAACCTGCATGGAAGGGGGAGAGGAGGCGTTGATGCGCACTGCGTTTTACAAGGTGTGACGAACAATTAAAAATGTCAGACACAGATTGAGTGCCGTCGGATCCCGGAGACCCAAGTAGAGTATTTCTCGTATGGTATTGCAGCTCTACACCCATCTTACTTGTACTGTATTAATGCTACATGTAGAGAGAATGTAACGGACGTAGACGACTGCCGTTAAAAGAAATATTAGTCAATGCATCGATCTGGCTATTCGTACATTTGAACCAACCACATTGGTTTGTCCCCTGTTCTTAGAGGAAAGATCATCATTGTGGTTGCTTAGGAACATCGTCGCATTGGGGTTTGATGTCAAGAAACGCCGTGGTCTGAGAAAACAAGTGCTGGGTGTCTTCATTGGTTATATTTCGGCTCATTGGTTATATATCGGCTCATATCGGCTCATGGGCTATATATCGGCTCAATTGGTTATATATCGGCTCAATTGGTTAGGTTTTTTCTGAATTTTTTCCTGCAATAATTGGTCTGCATATTCCAACTAATTAGTTATATTGGTTAGACACTGCAGTTTAAAAAAAAAAATGTCTTAAACTGGTCTTCAGAGCAATCCCAACCAAGAGTTTTTATGCGATATTATTTCTAAAGAAGGTAAGCCATTCCGCACTAACTGTTGGATATATTTGCAATCATCTATTCTCTCTTCTATATCTCCCATTCAGTGCTTCGCTTTGTACAATGGACCCTACTGTAGCTCCTCCCTTATCTATCTAGCCTGGTGCATGTAAAACGCGAGGGAAACGCGACTCTGAAAAATCAGCACATCGCACTACACCAAGACGATGGAAGCGGCCGCGGAATTCATCAATCATACGCTGGTATCCAAGGGCTACCTTCTCAGTGACCGACTCAAGTTTGCAACCGTTTCCAAAACGCCGCTCGAAAATGTGGAGGAGAACGACATGCTGGTGATCAACACCATTTACTCGCTGCTACAGTCTCTGGAAAAGGACTCCAAGGCCGAAGAGAACCGGCTGAGGCGAGTGGCGGATCTGGAGCACGACAATGACCGTCTACGCAACGAAATAAGGGCCCTGCATCGCAAAAATCACGATCTTCACACGCGTCTAGCTCACGAGGAGAACGCGTTACAGAACGCCAAAAGAGAAATTGCGAGGCTGGAAGCCGCAGCTAAGAACGAGAGAGGCAGTCTTACGCGTGCAAAAATGGCCGTCGACAGATTCAAGCAGCAGAGTATGGTTGAAATGCGCAAACGGGACGTTCGACTGGAGCGAATGCGAGAACTGGCCCGAAAAGGGACAGCAATCTCTTCTGATTCGCTGGTGACATTTACACCACCATCACCAGACGTCAGACAGCTTGATAATGAGCTCATCAGAGACAACAAAATGCTGCTGTCGCTCATCTACAAAACTATCGACGACATTGACATGCTGAAACGGAATGCACTTGAGACCCAACCAGGAGAATACAAGGCCCCGACGGAAGACGATCTCAACTCCATCGTCCAATTGTCCGTGTCCGAATTACAGCATGGAGGCACATTTTCACTCAACCGGACCGATGACCTTAATGAACTAGCAGCCACTATGGCTGATAACCTGTCTTCACTCCGAGATGCCCTGTCGCAACGGTTCACGCTACCTGAAGTCGATCACGATAGTGAGGTTGCCGTGCTAAAACGACAGCTGCACGAGTCCAACGAAAATTGGCACAAGGCAGTCAAAACAATGGAGGAATGGAAAGCATATCGCGGGGAACAGCACAGCACGAGGTGAATCTCAAACTACACTAAGTAGCCGTGTCGTTTTCTGCCATTTCGAAGCGGCTTAGTGCTTCCGATGTGCCGTGTACAGTACCGTCTCTTTTCCCGGCTCTTCCGCGTAGACCCTGTTCCATCATCCCCGCGGACCGGGCTTCTGAAACGGCTGGGATGCAGCCATCTGGCCGCCACACGCTACTGACTAGCCTGACGTGTGGATCTCCCACTTGACAGCTGACAGGAGGGTGTCGCATCGGCTATTAATGCCTCGACCAATGTCAAAGATGATGCTGCTGCACACTAATGTAAGTACAGTAATAATACAGCAGCAGTGCGTGTTGTCTGCTCTCACAGTTGTGTGCGTCACAAGTGCACGGACTGCACAACACCCCAACTTTCGATTATCATCGCAAGTGTGTCCAGAATCGCTCTCGGTCCGTAGCCAAGAACCTACCAGATAAGGCTCTGCACAACCTCCAAGACCCTTTGTGATACAGGTGGCTCTGCTAAAAGCGGCCTTTTGTCTAGCTAATCTAGCTGTCGCCCCTAGACGTACAAGTAGCACGGGCATGTGCTAATGTGCTGAGGCTAGAGTTGCCTAAGGGACAACAAGGGGGCAGCGACACTAAGCATATTTGGGCCAAGGGGCAGATGGAGTAGATCTGGCTAGAGAAATAGCTGCATGTGTGGTGACAGTGACACCACCGTGAGGAGCTTGTCGGCCACTAGTGGAAAAGCAGCCATATCGTCGTGGCAGCTACCAACCACGGTAGTATCGAGCTATCACTCACCTATGGCTCTTCAATTGCACCTTTTAGCCCCTATACCTTGGCACAATGTTGGTTAATTAGGGATGATGGTCGCTGCACTAGTTTAACACCTCCGGGCGCGCTACTAGTGACAAAAGAAGCCGGAAAAGCAAAACACCCCTGTAGGTTATTGCTGTGCTAAAACCCGCCAATATCGGGTGGGTCCGGTGCTCACTGGACCACGGAGATGCCTGTGGTCGAAACTCGAAACTACAAGACGCTTTCCAAACGTGCCGCACCAAGAGCTAGCTCCAAACCACCCTCAGGCTAACGAAAGACAGCTCCTCCACCCTTTCACCTGACGGTTTAATACGACACCTTCACATGACAAGGGGGAAACAAGAGCACCCTGGGCTCGTATTTGTCTAGACCACTCGTATTATTAATTGTGTCCACAAATTCTAACTCCTCGAACACTTCACAATAGAAACACTTATCCTATATTATCATACAACGTAGGGTTGCGCCGACAAGCGAAAATACGACAAAGAAAGGCAACAAAAATAGGTCAAACATTGGCGGGTGTCTGAGGTCGCGCTCTCGTTGCATCTGGAACCGGGGCGGCCATCAATGCTAGCAGGTTGCAGGGCCGAAGCAGCCATGGTTGCCAACGCACTACGGAACTCCTGGCGCTCTGCTAAATGTAAATAATATTTCATGTTCACTCAACATCAACATCAGTTTCCATGATACCAGCTACACAAGTCGCAATATGATACATAGTTTACATTAAATAATGGTACAGGTTAGTAATCAGCCTAGCAAGTTTTGGATGCTTAACTTGCTACGGGTGGGTGCCGTGGAGCTTGTAGCCGACGTTGGCGACGTTGACGCAGAAGATGCTGCTGCCGCAGCCGAAGATGCTGCTGCTGCAGTAGGCGGAGACGGAGATATGGCAGGCGAAATAGCGTTGCGAATCTCGGTCGGCGACGTGGGGTGCGGCTGAGGCTTCCACTCTCGCTTGTCAGAGTCTGACAGCGTTGGTGACAGCCGGTCGTATCCCCCAGCGCCCACTCCATCGGCACTAGCCCCATCGGCGCTACCGCTCTTTTTGTCCGTGGAAGCCATGGAGCTCACGGGGATAAACACACACTCCTGGTTGAAGCGAATGCAGTTGGAGCAACGTGAGTCTGGATTCTCGGGGTCGAAGCCCGAGCACCGGATCTTACGCCGCCGACAGTACCGGCATGCAATAGAGGTCCGCTGGCGTGCCGGAATGGGACGTCGCAGAGCAAACGACGGGCCAGGCACAGCCACTCCAAGCTGCATTTGGTGGCCCATCAGATGTGGCGGGGGTGGAGGAATGTGGTGGTGCTGCAGATGCGAGTGTGGTGGGCCCATGGGAGGCATGGGGCCAGAGGGACCATGGGCATGAGCCATGGGCTGCGGCGGCGTGGGGTACCGCATATCACCAACACCATACGGCGAAAAGTACTGCTGGTGAGGGTAGATCAGGGTTTGTGGTGGGGGAGGGGGAGGGGGAGGCCCATGAATGCCGCCATGGGGTTGATGCAAGCCCAGGGGTGTCTGTGTTGGCGTCTGGACAGCAGGAGGTGCCTGCGTCATGTTTGGCGAGATTGGAGGGCCATGTGTGTAATGATAGTCGTGGAGGGAAGGTGGCGGTGGTGGCGGTGGATGCTGCTGTTGCAGTTGCGGCGGCGGGGGCTGATGCAATTGGGCTGACTGATGCTGAAGATGATGAGTGGAGTTTGTTGTATGCGAGTAAGGGTAGTGGTAAGGCGACGGTGGCTGCTGCTGGCCGTTGGGCGACAACTGGGTATGTGTATGTGCCGAGGAGGGTCGGGGGACGGGTGAATGTGACCCCACCGTTTCGAGACGGCGCCGTTTGAGTGACGTCAGGTCATCTCGACCGTGATGGTCAGCAGCATCAATGAGGTCTTCTCTTTTAGCTTGGGGCGACTGCGGTGGCGGCGGGTTGATACTCTGTGGTTGGATTGGCAGAGGTAGCCGGGGCGTCATGGGTACTAATGGTTAGTTTGTTGTCGGGGACTTTTGTGTGAATGTGACAAAAAAGCAGATAACATCGTGTCTGTGCGTCACGGGTATTTTTGCTTGCCTCCATCTGTGTCTGTGTTGGTACGCTTGTTGTTTTTCCTTCCACCCCTCCCTGATCTGGACTTGCCAAATCCAGATGCATGCACCCTTACCGTATCCACTGCATAGCCGGATGTCCGCGAAGCTTCTTGCACTTTTAAATGTATGCCTAGAACTCAGCCGAGTCCCACCCGGTACATCACCCAGGTATATCACGCTCGCAGAACCCCCGGCAGCTTCTCGGGAGGGGGGGAGAGCCCACAATTCACTGCCGACCTGAAGGTGCCACTGGAGGTCCTAGTGCCAAACCTAGAGGGCCAACTTCAAGTGACAAGTTGTTGCCGAGCAAGACGTATCCGGGCCGCATGCGTAAACTTGATTTCTGGTAAATGGCGGTACGGGTCGGGGTTAGGGTACACACAGAGTACAATAGGGCCCACTTGTTGTCTCTTCGGCTTTTTCCCCGCTATGAATATCTGTATGTAGCGACAGGGCTTGCAGAAACGGTGCAACGGAGAAGTATCGAGCTAGCCGCAAGCGGAAAAAAATCGAAAACAGTAAAATGGCCGGCTCAGGACTGACAAAGATTTGGGAAAAATGCACAGGCGAAAAAAAAACCACATGAACAAGACAAGACGTTGAACAAAAATAGAGGTAGACACGCCCCTGAAAAGTGGATCCATTTCGTAACCAACCACAACAACCACAGACAGTAGCAAGATGGAACTCGGACCCTGACACGATAATATCAGAGCCTGGCACATATTGCTAGAGAACAAATAATGAACAAACAAACAAACAGTAGACGCAGGCGACCCCACCAGATCATGACAGCCAAGGGGTGGAGGAGGCGGAGGGATCGCATAACCGCACTTGCTGCCGCACCGATTCCTTCCTCCGACTAAGTTGCCTGTTCCGGTCTTTCGTCCCGACTGCCTCGCGCGCGTAGGTGCATAGTTTCGGCGGTACGCATGTGCTGAGCAGACGCCAAGGAAACATGCAACCTTATTTTGCACTCTTGGGACCTGGATGCTGCAGCTGACTAAGACATATGCTCCTGTCC
Source organism: Yarrowia lipolytica (assembly GCF_001761485.1). Classification (NCBI taxonomy): domain Eukaryota; kingdom Fungi; phylum Ascomycota; class Dipodascomycetes; order Dipodascales; genus Yarrowia; species Yarrowia lipolytica. The sequence goes on along the minus strand of NC_090775.1, from coordinate 2,007,520 downwards.
TGTTTCCTCACCTTAGTTGCCCTCACCCAACTCTTACCCTGCATTCGCAAACATAGTCTTTTCACCCTGAGAGGTATTTCCTGCAGATACAATCCGCTGATCACTCTGCCCTCCCGTTGCGCATCTGTGCGGTGAACATCAAACTCTGCTCTCTGGTGGGTGGGTGTTGGGTGACAGTACCAAATGTAGAGGGAGCGGTGCAGAAATGTGCGGAAGTTGCATAAACAGTCACTATTGTGAAGTACACGGAGGCAAGATGTAGGCGAAAAAGAAACGTCTAACTGATGGCCTCTCCACACACAAAAGTATCGAAAGTGGTCCTAACCGCTCAATTGCTTTGAGAACCACGACCCTGGATATGGATCTACCTTGCGATCTGCTGTGCCGATGAGCAAGGGGGTGCTGTACGCGGTGTCAGATCATAGCTGTCTGGTGGGGGCTTGTGTAGAGGATGGAATGACTGCCTGTCTGTCCATCTATCCGTCTGTCAGCCTGTCTGTCTCCCTATCTGTTTCCCGCTCTGTATCTCTGTCTGTATCTCTGTCTGTCTGTCTGACTGCCTGCCGATCTGTTTGTCTGTCCGCTGTCTGTCGTTCTGTCGGCCTATCTGTATCCAGTATCACGTTTTCAGGGCTGGTCGGGTCCGCCAAAGTCCTATCCCTCATATCATCATCACTTTGTCACCGTACTCACCTGGTGGGCAATGGCCCTTTGGGATAATTATCGAGAGTATCTTGAAAAGGAGGCCACCTGTGGCAGAGGTCGTTTCGTAGGAGCCCTTGTTGGAATCTGAGAGTGTGTCGGGGAAGAAGTCGTCAAGTAATAGTGACGCAAAAGTGCCACTCAGCCCTTGTAATTTGGGTCTCTAAGCCTCTTTATATCCAAAAGGTGGTCGAGTGTCTTGGTGTGTCATTTTAGGCTCTCTATAAGCACCACTTTGCGTTTTTCCACCCTCTTTGTTTCTCGTGATGAGGTGCAAAAACACAAAGTTGCCGGCTACTTTCAAAAACACAAAGTCATACGGACGGAGCCAGAAATCTTGTTTAACGTTTCAAATGTGAAAAGCTAGAAACGGAAACCCCACATAAGGTTGGAGCACTAGCTTTTAGCCATAACGCTTACTAAGAGTAGAGCCAGGGCCTGTTCGTGGTGTCCCCCTGGGTCCTCCTCCTTTTTCGTTTTTGTTTGTTTTCGCATAAGAATAAATTTCGCGACCAGCACAGGGAAAAAAAAAAAAAAAAAAAAAAAAACCGTAAAACAACAACGAAGAACAACTCTCGGTAGAAGTACCCCTCTCATTCTAACTGCCGATACCTCCCGACAAGCTCCGCTCACGTGACATCTCCTCCACCCCCCCGTGGGTCGCCGTTTCCCACCTTGCACTGTTTCCGGTGGCACATGAGAGGCGCATCTTTGCAAGCATCTACTCATCATCTCCACCAAGCCGTATAGGTGTCCCCTCTTTCTCGCGAGTGCTCTTGCATCTCCATTGCTTGGGAGTCGGCTCTTTTTCGCTTTTGTCGCCAGCTGGAGGTAAAAAAAACTCACATTAAGTTGTGCATCCATCCACATGTAGACGATGCAGTCCATCATAAGCGAAGCCACGACGGATGGCGAATGGTTACAAGCGACAAGTTCTTGTAGATGGAGTTGGATGGAATTTCGGAATAGTTTGAGAAAAGAAGAGCCATTATTTGCATTGTTTCGAGTTTAGCTGATTTCCCCAGAATTTTGGCGATTTTCGCAATAAAAACTCGCAACTGACAATCAATGTCTCATCCTCCACCTCTTCTCACATACTTAATACTCAGACTCTCAGTTCGCGTCTCTCTCTCTCTCTCTCTCTCTCGTTAGAAACCTTGGACATGCTCCAGCAGGCCGACTTGAATGCAGAGAGGAAATGCCACTCGCATGCCTGTACAATACATCCTTGTATATACCATTAACACAGTACAGTAGTTAGGACCCTTTTTTATGTTTTAGTCACTTTTTGTGCCTCTCAAGCGCGAAGTCCAGTAGCAAAAACGCCCTTAACCGCATTTTTGTGGGCACAACTCAATCTGGTTTGTAAGTAAACCGCACTGGCCCATAAATGTCCACTGGTCTAGCGACTTAGACGTGTTGTTGGACCACTAGTCTGCATTTGTTTTATCTTCTTGCCCAACCAATGATGTTTTACGTTTTTGGCCCTCCAGTTCAACTCTTCTGTCAGCCTTCTATGCACAAGACCTGTTCCGAAGACTACTTGTACTTCGATGGCTACACACGTATAGCGATGAACAATCCCTATTGTAATGTAGTATGACAAGAAAAAGCAAAGTGATATATGAAACTGGCACTTTTTCCCTTCGGGCAAATAAGGTGCCAGGTGGGGTCAGGGTTTACTGACGGAGAGCGCAACTAGTATCGTAATAGTCGGCGGAGGACTGCTCCAAAAAAAAAGAAAGAAAAAAAAAGAACTACGCGGTGGTGGTGGTGGAGTGCCGTCGTAAAACACCCCCAACACAACCGTTCATCTATAGTGTGATGATAATAATTCCACGGATTTTCGGGAAACGCGCCGTGGACTGAGCAAAACTATGGAGTGGAGCATAACAGACACTCCCACAATCCAGACTCAGACCCCCCCAGCAGGCCTCTCTTGCCAATATGCACTCCCTGCACTCTTCGGTACAGAAACTGCTGCTGCACTCTACTGTACTGTACCGTTGTCGCTGCGCCTCAAACCCCTCTCAAACTGATCTACACAGGTACATTCAAAAATGCAAGGTTGGAGCAAATGGGGAGGGGCCGAAACTCCAGGGCAGCAGAGATGGTTGGGAAGAGGATGTATCTGTGGTGTGACAGCTCTCGACGCGGTAATGATTGGGGGATCGGAGTCATTCTGGTTTTTTGCCGACTTGTTCGAACCACTATTTGCTTTTGTGTGTCATGTCTAAGGGGCGGCACAAAGGGAGGCAAACAGAGGTGCTTGGGAAAAGCGCAAAATCGACAGGAATCGCAAAAAATACTGGGTCTGCAAAAAAACACAAACGCAGATCTACGCAGGCAACCAAGATCCATGAGATATGCCGCCGGACGGGTCGTCACATTTCCTGTGCCAACTACGGCTTGGTTCCCGGGACAATGTGACAGAGGAAAAACCGAAAAAGAGTGAAAAAGGGGAGGTGGGCAGAAACTGAAAAATAGAAATCCACACTCAACTTCTACACGTAATGGTACTTGGACTGTACTTGGATTGTGCCCTACTACACAATCCTCCCCGGACGACTAACTCAAGTGTAACGGGCTGTAAATTTTTTTACACAAGACGCCTGCTTGACCTTGTGCTGATCATAGAATCGCGTTAGGAGGGTCTGAGACTGCTGCTCACACTAAAATGGTGTGGGCGCGGTGTCATTCGGTCCAGCCTTCGACACCATGCCTCGTATCAGACCATATCGACGTCCGTGACCGCATGTACTTGTAGTACAGCACTTTATGAAACAGCCCGAGAGCCACTCTCCATATGTGTAGATGCACGACAAGTGGCTGCGTGAACAACGAGAATTTTTCTTGTAGATGTCATATGGGACTTGGTGGACTTGGTCGTTGAACAAGTGCTCGTTTAGTGTGATGATGTGTCGTTTGTCAATGTCCGATTGGTGATAATACCCGAGAGACTCAAGAAGTTGAGAAGCACAAGAGCGGTAGTGAAGTAACAGTGGTCCGATTGGTGCTTCACCAGTCTAGTGCTTGAAGAAGCAGTGTCTGTACAGCAACTACATTGGTCAGTAATTGCAATGGTGGAGTGTCTCTGGGGTCCTCCAGGCTTTTTTCGGCTTCCCTGATACAGTAGACATTGGAGAGATCCAAGAGTTCAATTAATCGAGTCCATGCTAATATCACAGTCAGTAACAAACTTGTATACACACTTGCATTTACAAGTATTGTATCTATCGATAGTTAGTGGTGTCTTCTGTGATTGGACAAGTGCTTTCGTTTAGTCTGGTGTATACAACGTCTAAATAGCTGGTGATGGTGGACTGTCTGGGGTGTGTGGCTCCGAGAGGAGCATTTATATTGTACAAGTACTTGTACAAGTAGACTAGGGCTTCATCTTTTCATGTACTTCATCTGACAGACAATATCATCACGAACACTCGTGAAAGTAGTCGCCAGGCAGACTCGGAATATCATCATCTGTGAAGTACAGATTTTTTCTGGGACACATCAACTAGCCCAACGACTTTTCAGCCGTTAACCAGTCAATCATCCGTGAGAAGTCCTTCCGATCATCTGTCCCTGGACGGCCCGTCTATCAACTACCCAGCCATCAACTGTCCACCGATCAAATTGCTCACTCTCATACTCACAGCTGTCTCTGGTGATGACCCCTTTATCTCCATTGACTTGGCGACTGGGTGGGGAATGTGCACAGACAGCCACTTGACAATCCCCGGGTTGTAATCAACACACGGTTGTCGACAATACACGGTCACGACGAGGTAACTTGTCAAAGTCATCATGCCTGTGTAGCGTCTCCTCCACACGCACTTGGGGCCACACACTATTCGGTCGTACAGATCGGAGAGGATCGGAGGGTAATGCTACTGTTGCTAAGAATAAGAAAGCAAGTCCAGTTTTAGACGGTCGCTGGTGCTGAGACAATGCACAGAGGGATGTTTACGTCTCTGTTGACATGAAGGGAGGTGGATGGTATCGTCGCCGTGCCATCTTCTTCACTCCTGTGTTTAAGAAGCCCCCATTCATGGAATTGTCACCGCCCTCCTCAGTGTAGGATCGCTGGGAGGAGCTAACAACACCACGACTTCAGAAACGAAGACACACTTGTCTCTCATATCTCGGAAAAATTGGCAAGATAATCGTCACAAGCTCCCCATTCCCCATAGATATACAGCACTGGTTACACATGAGGCAGCCCTAGACACCACAGACACGACACTAGAGAGGGTTTGGCACTAACATGGTTGGACAGCCAGACAGGGTGTCAACAAGCCAAGACGCAGGTGGCCAAGAATTAACCCAGTAGCCAAGCAGTCAGGCGGTCAGGCAGTCAAACAGTCAAGCGGTCAAGCAGTCAAGCGGTCAGGCAGTCAGGCAGTCAGGCAGTCAGGCAGTCAAGCAGTCAATCGATCTGTCGCTAGCCGTGAAACCGTCACTGTCTTGTAGCGAGAATCAACATTATCGATGACTAAGCTCTCCGGAACCTGTGGGTCTCCTAATGCTTGCCAAAAAGTCACTCACGTAGGCTTCTCTTTTTGCCTCACCCCTCTTCCCACTCTCTTGGCTCGTAGTGAGCCCTACTGCTACGACGCACCTGGTCGCGCCGCAAAGCATAGAAGGATTTTTTTGACAGACGGTTCATTACAGTTTTGGTTTTTTTATTGTTTTTTTTTTTTTTTTTTTTTTTTTTTGCTTCCTGGTTTTCGAGCTGGAGCAGTGTGAATGGGAGAGAGACAGAGTTACAAGTTGCAAACTACTTTCTTATACTTGTACAAATTACGGTGCTGTATGAAAACTTTCCAGTTTGCCCTGTTGCCCTGTTGCCCTGTTGCCCTGTTGCCCTGTTGCCCTGTTGCCCCGTTGTCCTTATTCCTTTTTGCCCATTTGCCCATCTGCTCATCTGCCCATTTGTGATTTTGCCCTTTCTGTCCTTTCTGTCCTTTCTGCCCTTTTGCCCTTTTGGCTCGTTTCTCGTCTCTTTTTCACTTTTTTACACTTTCTACCCTTTCTTCTTGTTCTTGTCGGAATGTTGCTCTTTTTTCCCCCCGAAGGTTCGCCAACTGTATACTATGCTTGTTCCTCTGCGTCTGCCATTTTGTGTTTTTGTACTTTCCCACTCGCTAGCCATGGCCACTTGCGTTTATGTCGCTTGTGCATGAGACTTTCATATAGCCGCTTTGTGTGAGCGATCTACAATGGCGTCTTCGTCTTTGTGCCGCAGCCGAACGTATCGAAGATCTGTCGGTTAGGTTAGACAGCAACGAGTCAAAAGCGCGGCGATTGGCGTGTTTTGTTCTACTTCGTCTTCTTGCCTTGCGTTGGGGCAACTACACAGACGCTCTCCGATCCCGGACAATGCTAAAATAAACCCACCCCCGCCCCTGTTGTCTCCCGCGGAGGTGGTCCAGCTCTCAAACTGTGAGCGCACCTCCCACCTTCACATGCGGGAATAAGGTGCATCCCGCACTTTGCAGGCTTTTTCTTGTATCGCCTTTAAGACTAAATAAGACGACCCTGTAGACGTAAGATGTGGGGCCGAACTTTGTTTGACAAAGTACGGAAACAACTCTACTGTAGCTACTACTGTGCTGTGTGCTACAGTAATAAATCCCCCTCCCCTCCAAGGGCGGAAAATCCAATTGGAAAAGCTCAAAAAGCGCTGTAGCGACCAAAAATGCAAGAATAACTTCCCGTGGATTCTCCGTGGAAAAATAGCTAATCATGTCACGTGACCAGCCAAACATGTGTGACAAAAAGACGTGTGGTTTGGGGGGGGATCCCTTAACTAAATTAATATTAAGAGAAATAACACACACAATAATGGGCTGGGCTGCATCTGACACGAGGCTGCCAAAAACACACAAGAGAATAAAAAAAAAATTCAAAAAATTCAAAAAAGACACAAAAAAGACACAAAAAATCCGTTTGGTGGGGGGAAAGGCTACTTGTACGATACAAAGATATTTAGACTGCTCGTACCGTATGAGCAGTAAGATTATGTCAAGTATCCGGCTACACCTACCCTTTGCGTTGGTTCATGATGCTACAGCACAGTAGCAGCACCCTGACAGTCTTTGAGCGATATAAGTACTACAGTACTCCTACCGTGCTCGTATTGTTGCTAATTAAACCCTGGTTAACTTGTTTCATCTGCACCTGTTGATATATGCAGCAGTGATCAATCTATTGATCGTGTGTTGACCATGGGGGTTTAGTTTATAACTCGCCATTGCGGCTGTTTCGTAGCTGTCAGTCAGACAGTCGGTTCAATGCAGCACAGTACATGGTGTGACAGTCATCTACTTGTAGCAGCTCTGACATTTGATTGCATGACGGGATTCTGTCACGTCACACGGCAGTGCGTTGTAAGACATGGTGATGATGTTAGAGAAAGGAAAAACGAGTGACTACTGATATGTACAGGGCGGTAGGAGTCTCCGGAATGACGTGGAGATTCCGCCGCTGTGTGTCAGTCGAGTCTTTAGTGTGTTTCACCCAGCACTTGGATGGTTGGATTGTGTCCTCTACAGTTTAGTAGTGTACGTCATTTCTCTGGCCAAACTTCCTGCGGTCCGTTCTACAGCCTTTTCATTATATCCCTGGAACAAATATAAGCGCTTGCAAGTCATGCCACTAGCGTCCACTACAAGTAGCTACAAATACCCATAGGCAGCGAGCTACCGGATATTATGTCACACGTCAACTCGTTTGAGTGGGCACCAGGGGTGCATCATCACAGTCTGAAGCGATGTTTAAGCCAAATAAGCAGCTGCTTGAGTTTGCCCACCTCAAGTATCTTCTCCTCCTCCCCCACTCCTCCCAAATAGGCAGGCATAAATCGGACCAACACCCCTGACAACGCTCCCCAGACAAGGAATCTCCACTGCCGATGACAACTGCGGGTGTCGGAGTGGATCGCCTGTGAGCAAATGTTCGTATTCTTTCGTATTTCTTTCGGCTGAGAGGTAAGGTTAATTTGAGCCCCTGCTAAAATCATATTGGACGCTTGACGATGTACCTGTAGTGGCATGGGGACCCAAAATGTGGGCTAACTACTTGCACTGCACAGTAGTCCGTGTAGGAATTGATAGCCCGTGTAGGAATTGATAGCCCGTGTAGGAATTGATAGCCCGTGTAGGAATTGATAGCCCGTGTAGGAATTCGATATCAACAGGCTCCTCCATCATTGAACAAGTCTCTTTGGTTTGGTCACGGATATCATACAGTGGACATGTGAACAAGACGGTTCAACCTCACCATGTACACTGTTGTATTGCACAGTACCGTACCGGGACAAGTACATCGATAGCGATATTGAAGCAGCACTTGGACTTGATTGGTCCCTGGTACCATCGACACCCATGACCATGGTACGGCACTGGCAACAACAGCTCCATTCCTCAAAAGCCAATCTCTCGGACCTTTGTGTCCGACATCTCTATAATCCAGGTGCCGAGGTCCCTGTCAAGGCCTTGTCCGAGGTCTTGTCAAAGACACTGACTTTCTTTTCTGTTGTTAAGTGGTCTCGGGGGAATCGGACGTCTGTCTTTGTGAAGCTGTCATTTGGAAAAGGCCCACTTTACACACACATGTCATTAGTGGGTCCTTCTGGAATCCATCCCACTAGTTCAGCTAGGTGCATACCGATCCGAATAAGGTAGGTGGATGCACAACAGCCAAGTAGAATGACAATGGACACTGACGTCTTGAACGGCGCTAGGAAGAGATGTGGCCCGTTTTACTCCCGTGGCGTTTACTTATCCGGTGGTTGAGTAGTACTGGTAAGAGCTAAGTAAACTCCAATCAAACTGTATTAAATTAAACCACGGTACAGTGTACGGCAATGTCTAACATCGTCGTCTTTGGGCGTTGCCAATGCCCTCCCTGATGTCGATCGATTGGTTTGATTTCGCACCTGGTAGAATAATGAGGGAGAAACTGAAGAAATATTCAAGTTATTGCAGAACAATGGATTGGAGGGAGAGGGGCGATACTACTGCACTTGTAGGGCTATAGAGGGACACTATATATCGGCTCCAGGATCGGACTTTTCGGATACCGTTTCCGCCAGAAACAAAGAACCTATAGGCCCAAAATTCAGTCCGCCTTCGACCTTTGCGGACGCAAGGGAATAAGTGCCTGCATAGATAGTGGGTTTTTTTAGTTGCATAGCTCTCCCGAGCCGTTTGCGGGTAAGCAGCAGCCGGGATACGGGCCAAGAAAGAGAATCCAAAACCAACCAAGTCCAAATGCCCGTCTCAAACGACTATACATCCTGCTGCGAAACTTTCTCGGCGGGTGTTACATATGATGAAGATATCAGACGCGTCTCGTCTGCGATCCGGCATGGACCTTTGAAAGATGGGCAGTTGTTCCTGCCATTAGTTTCACATTGGTAGAGCTAGTCGTCGCGGCAATTATTATGTTTTTACGAGGTTGCTACAGCTCCTCCCTACATCTGGGGCTAAACTAGAATCAAATCCCATGTGCTACTGTACGTAGAGTATTCATAACAAGTGTGCTGACGAACACATAACGGCACTACTGCACGGGAACAGCTACGGTGGATGCGGAAGAGCGCTTTCGATGGATACCAAGGCAGCTGGGAAATTGGCCTGCCGTCCATTGGTTCACTCTCGAAATCTCTTACCAGTCGCAATTGTATATCCTGGTAGAATCTATTCTTAGACCTGACAATAAATTGTCTCATGATCGGTCCCTATATCAACATTTGTCTCATCCAGTAATTCCTTTTTTCTTCTCTCGTCTCTGTCACTCTCTGTCATTGATGCCATGCACATTTGTAACTGTACGTACACACTTGTACAGGACAAGTAATAGCCGCAGGGTTACATCTAATTACCGGACCAAGACCAGAGTCGTATGGGTGAGACTGTCTCATTAGAGCATGTTCTACTGTGCATCCAAGTGATATGTGCTTGTATTCAATGAGAAATAGCCAGCCAGGGGAAATTTGCATCGGATCTCAAGCAGCCATGTCAATTATGGCTCAAAATGGACGGTGCTTGACCAATTGGGACGGTGGTTGCTTTTGCAAATCGCCATAATCTGAAAGTTATAGCTTTTTGCCGTTTCCCTGTAGTGTATCATGCACTATGCGTGTTGTACATGGAGGCGCATGTTGAATCTCTCATAGTCGTTGCTTTTGCTTGGCTGTCTCCGAGTACCCTTACTTTTCTTTTTCTTCCAAAACAGGCACTTAATGGAAGAAAAAATGGAAGAAAAACAATAGAAGAATGCGGGTTTGATCTAGCCAGGACTACAGTATGCGATTGTTGGAGACCTTCTCAACTTCCCGAACTAAACTTCGTGCCAGCAATAAGAAGTCTTTTACGAGGATCATGTTCCCTACAACACCAATAACATAGTCCTCCGATGTCGCGTTATCACTGCTTATTGACTATCGACACTTCCTATTTATTATGATTTTCAAACGAATAACTGCTACTATGTTTATGCGGTGTTTCAGGTTTCACAACCGTGCCAATAATAGAACAGGCAAAGCAAATAATTCACCACTGGCACAGTATCTGACTCCAATTGAATCAGATGTGCAGAAAAACAAAACAACGGTTATCCATCCGTTAGATACAAACTCGATACCGTTGCTATATGAAGAGATGAAACAGCCGCTGTGGATATCCTTCGGTTCCGGATTATATGGTTGGTCAGTACAACATAATTGTACTTGTTAAGTCCGAGACGAGCACAGTTCAAGTCTGTCACTGTCAACTGACATGAACATAAATGCAACTACGTATGTACTATACCAGAACTTGTATTGGCAGATTTTGGCTGCTCCGGCTTCGTCATAAAAGAACATCTTTAAAGCTAACAGCAGTAAAGTGACTCCAGCACCATGACTGTGTCCCTGGGATCCTCTCTTCTTCAAGAAAAATATTTGATATGTAGACTTCATGATCACTGTTCAGCTTCGCAAATGCTTCTGAGGACTTTCAGAGGATATTCAATAGCTCCTGTGAACAGTTGAGATAAAAACAGATGCAGAAGAAACTGCTTTCGGGTTTCTCAACTTGGGTCGGGTGTTCGTTACACAAGTACAGAGACCTTTGTAATATTGGGCGCCAAATTAGTGCCTATGATCCCCATCTTCGACAAACACAACTCTCGTTGCACTTTTACAAGCATTTGTATAAGGGTCTCTCAAATACCTACTTTGGAAATGCTAAATTGACCCAGTAAAAAAAAATTATCCATAAATATATAAATAAATCCACACAAACAAAAGGATTTATTGCAGTCTACTTGAATTAGTACCGGGAATAAAAGGAAGGCAAGTCTCTCCACATTTTATTGTCTCCTAAATAATAGATTGGCCCCTTCCCCACATGAGTTCCCTTCCAGTAACACCGAACAAAAGACCGGGGTTAAGCAGTGGTTAGATGATATAACAGATCTTCTAGAGGAATGTGTGTGTTTGTGTGTGATACTAAGAGAAGGAGGAGTTATTAATGTTGATTTCCCGTATGGGTCTATTCCAAATACAGCGCAATCCTCGGCAATACCCGATTGAGATACAATCATTAGCACACAGAGCTCTTGGAAGATGTGCAGAGCATAGTATTCCATACGCACAGTATTCCATACGCACAGAGTAGACTAAACTACCAGCTGATACCTTTTTATGCGCCACTTCCAGTCCTGCTAACAATATATATGAGCTATGACAGGCTTTCCGGAAGCCATGTTACATCGATACCGCTATAGTTCTGACCGACCGGGGATTCTTGTTTGGGAGCGGGAGTATTCTCTTCAAGCGGAAATTATTAGCACATCTATAATTTTATCATCTCTGCTCGTCCCCTCTTGTCTTTGCTCATGCTTGAGACAACATGTTAGAGCCATAGCTGTACGCTATATACATACAACAAACACATTTAATATTGTAAAAGGGAATTTGCAAGAATGAGACAGGATTCACAATCTGCTTGGTTGTTGACTTTGATCGCGATCTTGATCTCGATCTCTCTCACCTTCCACATCGGTCACAAATCTCAGCTCCGACTTCTGCTGGAAAGAGTACATCACTGATCGCAAACTCATAAAGTCGAACCTCAAGAGATTATACTCATAGAAAAGGAATAAAAGTCGCTTTGAGATTCCCCGCTACTCATGTGACAATAGAAGCCATCATATTAGTCAAGCGCCTCCTTTGTTATCCATCGGTACAAGTTACATTTGGGGAGTAAAGGTCGAGTCGTCTTGAACTTCCCGTCTCCTGCCAAGATACTGCCAAGTAAACAACACGAAATATAAGTCGCTATGTTTCTGAACTGTCATTGTTGCTCATCATATCCACTCTCCAGCACTTTCTAGGACTCACCAGCTTCATGTGTTGCACTCACTACATACTTGTACCAGTACAAGTACAAGCACCTGTTCGTATATATGATATTATCTCCAGCTGAGCTTGTGTGCTTATAGTCTAGCCCATCAACTTCTCCTAGCTCTTCTTCGCTCTCATGTCCCCCTGTCTCTGTTAGAAAGTACAAGGACAAGTCCATCAGGCTGCGCTTGAGCCGTAACCCAACAATTGAAGTCATTAACCGCCGTACAGAAGTGCGTCTACGGTTTTTCACCGATCCAAATGCCATTTATCGCTCCTTCCCAATTGTTTGTAATTTATTCGACTTTATAGAGACTTTTCATTTCATTACTTCAAATATGCACCCGGTGTCGGTGTCCATGATGAGGTGTGCATGTCCAATTAATTTAGGTGTATCTAAGTGCATCGCTTGCTGGTTCAAGGTTGTGGTCACGTGGATTCTAAACCGCAGTAATGGACCGCGAAAAACACAGGCACAGGCACAGGCACAGACACAGAGCTGATGAGAGTCAGAAAATACAACCACATAAATATAATCCTTCCGATACTGAAATCACCGATGAAAAAAACCTTCCCCTTTTCCTCTCTCATTAAAAAATTATTTATTTTTATTTATTTTTTGCGCTCCCAACAAGGTAAGGTCGGTCATCCCCATCAACCTTCTTTTCAGATAACGACTCACGGCCAAATTGCCTCAGAACGCGGTGTTTGGTCGGATAGTGCCTTTTGAGGAGCTTTTGGACACAAATAAGTCGACAATTTACCACCTGACACTCGAAAATTGCCCCTCCATCTCATATATACCCTTCCAATGTAGGTATGTAACTGTCACCCCGGAACTTTGTGTGGATTTGAATTTGTATTACCCGAGGTGTCCCCCCCTCCTCACAAAGCCTGACCCGAGATATATTTCGATTCTGAGAGGCCATAAGTCTATATACAGTCTGAGACATGCTTTTTCGGCTATCTGAGAGCGTTTTATGCTTACTATAGCTCCACAATATAGGGAGTTGAGAGTCTTCCGGTTTTTTATACTACCGCGGCGACAGGAGTCAAATCACCACACAAGGACACAAGGGGAGATGCGGTGAAGGAGAAAAACGTACAAGTACCTGTGTACATGGGCGGATATAAACTGAACAATCACGTACGGTGATTATATATGTTTTTCGGAAATGGTGGAACTAAGTCACGTGGCAAAACCACGCTTCAACGATCCATTACATTCTCGCAAAACCGTTCTTCTGGTCATCTGTCGAACTCTGTATGCTATTGAAAACATTTTCACAAACTGTAAGGTTTTGTAGATTGAGCATACAACAAAAGTGTACCCTCTTATCGAGATTTGGAATGCAGTTTGGTGGCTAAAGAGGATCGCGGTTCACCCAGTGAAGTTTGGTTTTTGGTCTCTACTTGAACTACCCCCCTTACATACCTGGTGTAATCACCGTATCCCTGCGTAGTGACTCCAACCGGCATCATCTCCCGTTTTCATACTTGGGTTATAAGGTTATCTTTTGGTGTTGCTCGTCTCGCAGTTGACTTCACCACCGCTCCAACAGGACGATATGTCGACTCTACGAACACAACTGGCCGGAATCTGCGGCTCCACGTCGCTGGCATGCTGGATCGTTGTCCTTCTGCCCCAACTCATCGAGCAATGGCGCCTGCAGTCCGCTGAAGGCATTGCGATTGGATTTATTCTTGTCTGGCTGGTGGGAGATATCACCAACCTCGCAGGAGCCCTGTGGGCGGGTTTGCGATCCAATGTGGTCTTCCTGGCGGTATGGTTCTGCTTCGCCGACGGCTTGATCATTGCCTCCTACGTCTATTACACCTACTACAAGCCCCCACCACCAGCGGAGAACGAGAACGAGACCGAGCCTCTGCTTAACCGACGGGGTAGCGATGCCGTTCTGCAACCCATCGTCGAGAACACCTCCACCGAGAGCCGATGGGTCCGATACGGTGTCCCCGTGGTTCTGGTCTTTGCTGCCGGAACTGTCGGCTACTTCCTCTCCAACGACAGCGGAGAGCCCCCTGCCGAAGACCCCCCTATGCCCGTTGGTGCCGAGATTCTAGGATACCTGTCTGCCGCTCTCTATCTGCTGGCCCGAATCCCCCAGATCATCCGAAACACCCGACGAAAGTCCGTCGAGGGTCTCTCTCTGCTGTTCTTCATCTTCTCGCTCCTTGGTAACCTCACCTATGCCGGCTACATCCTACTCTTCTCTACCGAGTGGGACTACGTTGTCAAGTACATGCCCTGGCTCATTGGTTCCCTTGGAACAATCGTCGAAGATCTCATCATCTTTGCCCAGTTTGCTGCCTACAACGGAAGCACACAACATCACGTTTCGGCCATCCTGGATTAAACGACGATCCAGAAGCCAATCGAGTGTGTATTTTTATATATCTGTGTCGCTTATTCATACACAGACAGTAAAAGACATCTTGTAATATATTATTAATCAGACCCCAAGTGGAGTAAACAAACTGTGAGAAAGAAAAAAAAGAAGAAACTGTGTCTGTGTCTGCGTCTGTGTCTACGTCTGTGTTATACACCCACAAATGATTAAACCAGTGTTAGCCTTGGAGTGGATCGTCTTGTGGTTGTGTTGTCGAACCTGTTGCACAAACTGTTGTCGAGTATGAGAACTGTTATGATGTGTTGTTTGTTATCCAGGTTGCTCAATTGTTCCAGATAGATGTTGCTGCTGGTTTGTAAACAGTTGTTGAATAGCTATGTTTGTCCTTGTGCAACTGTATGATCGAGTCTGGGTGTTGGTATTGGTAGTATTGCGTCGATGAGCTTTGGTGACTTGAAAAGAGCAAAGTACCGGTGATGTGAAAGAATTCTCGTCGAGCCTCGTATATCTGCACTAGCGCACCACCTGATTTGACACCAAGTTTGTATGTGACAAAGGCTTACATCGGCACCAAAATAACACCGGTGTTGCTATTTCCTCTCGTATTGTGAGATCTCCCTGTTCAGGGCCACAGTAGCTACCTCTCACAGCAACAGCAAAAGATACACTGTCTACAAGATCTCGGGATATCCCATTCATTTAATGTATCATGTATTCTATATATATATTTATTCATCTGCTCTTCACAACTCCTCGTTCAATGTGCTATTTAGTCAGACATCCAACTTCTCGGGCATACCCATAATGCTGACAACCAGAGAAGTCCATCCAGTAAAATGCTTCACTCCCTGGGCAGCACCGGTCTCCTCGTTGTACTGCTCCCAGCCGTAGCCAGTCTTCTTCCACTGCTTGTGGACGTTCTTAACGGTGTTCTGTCGCAGTTTGTAGTAGATGTCGGCAGCCTGCTTTCGCACCTTAGGATCAACCTCAGGGTTCTCTCCGTAGTGCTTCAGTGCATCAAGAACAAGATAGTTGATGTTCATCCAGATGGGCCCTCGCCAGTAGTTCTCATTGGTACCGAACAAGGGAGAGGATTTGGACAAGGATCGCAGTCCGTAGTCACTCCAAAGCTCGTTGGGATCCGAGATCAGATCAAGAACAGCAGGGAGCTTCTCGGACTTGGGGTTAATATGCTTGAGGAAGAAGGGAGACAGAGAAACGTAGCCCTTGTGGCACACGTGGGCGTTCTCCTCGTAGTCGTCAATGGTGGCGTCACAGTAGGCCTGCTCATCTTCACTCCAGTGAAGGTCGTCAAGGTTTTGGACAATGGCATTCTCAATTTTGGCGTACTTCTTCACATCAGCAGGCTTATCCAGGAATTGGGCGACATCCTTGAGAGATCGGGCCATAAGACCGATCCAAGAGAGAAGGTCGACGTGGAGCTCACCAGCATGGGGAGTCTCAGCTCGAGGGTAGTCATCTAGGCCCGAAGTCAGACAGTGGGTCTTAGTTCGACCTCTCCATCGGTATCCCTCTCGCTTGGAAAAGGCCTCTCGGTCCCACTCCTTGACCTCTCCCTTCTGGGTGGTGCGGAACCAGTCAAAGTGCAGTTGTAGCTTGGGGTAGAGCTTCTCAAGGAAAGCAGCAAACTTCTCGGGGGAAGAAATGAGAGAGTCACCGAGAGAGTATTCGGTGGCGTACTGATCTCGCACCTGTCGGGCAGTCTCACCTCGCTGGTGGCTCTCGAACTTCTCAATGGCTCGGGAAATCAGCAGCAGCAGAGTAGGAGGGTTGGCGTAATGGGGGAACTGAACCTGAAACTCGGCAGGCACCTTGGATCGAGCCTCAGGGCCGAGAATTTGCTCTCGGGCGATCCAGCCATCTTCATCCATGAGGTTCATCCAAGAGTCCAAGATGTTAAGAGCGACATCGGAGTCGTATTCGAGAACTGGAATGAGATGGAAGCCCTCGTCCCAGTAGAATCCTCGAGGGAAGAAAGGTCGAGACGGGACTGTAGTCAGGAGCTCGAAGGGGCCTTCCTCTTCACCAACAGCAGAAGAAGAGTGGGTAGCTCCCTCCCAGAACCGTTCCTCGTCCTCGTCGTACTCCTCAGAAGCCTTTCGGTTAACCAGAGAAGAGCCAGAAAAGTGGCCGACTCCTCCAAGGAGGTTAGAAAACATGTTCTTGGCGAAGATAGCATGCTTGGGGGTGTCGAAAGGAGCGTTAACGGGGAAAATGGAGTCGAACTTAGTGTTGAAAATCTCAGAGTTTCGGGAAATCTCTTCACTGAGGTTTTCGGAGTTCAATTGAAGCATGGCTCCCTTGGTGTTGTAGAGAACATCGAACTCAAAATCTCCCTCAAAGGTCAACTGGACGAAGTGCAGGTTGCCCTTCATGCCCTGGTCCTCAACCTGCAGAACCCAGGCGGCGGGAACCTGATCGGTCTCGGGGTACTTCTCGGACAGTCTGGCAATTCGCTCCTGCAGAAGGGTCAAAAAGACTCCCTTGGCCTTCCAAACATTGCCAGTGGGGACCTTGAGAGAAGCATGCTGAAGGTTATCCATGATCATCTTCTCGGCAATGGGGTGGTCCTCATCAGGATGGACGTTCTTCTTTCCCTTCTCAGTGATGGTGACGGTGAATTGGCCCAGATCAGGGGAGTTACCTTCAAGCTCCACAATATCCTTGTATCCCTTGGCAGAAGGAGTAGGACCATTCAGGTCGCCCTTGCCCTCAAGACCAGAGTAGAACACCAGGGAAGTGATTCCATCCTTCTTCTGTCGTCGCTTGCCGCTCACTCGAACACCCCAGGACTCTCCATCCTCAGAGGTGACAAACTCTGTGGTGATGTCTACATCATGGTTAACATCTTCAATCAACTGTCGGCCTCCCAGGCGAGAGTCGTACTCGTGCCAGCCGAATGAAGCCATGTTGTCGCCCTGCTCGCACTCATGCCGAATGGTGTGGATGTGGTTAAAAGAGTCTGCATTGAACCACATGAGACCAGAGAGCAGTGATTCTCGGAGCTTGGGCTTGACACCGAAATACAGGTTGGGTCGGTACGGGCCCCACAGCAGCGTGTCGTTGGAGGCGGCATTGACCACCAGTAGCGTGAGCGCTGCGACAATCACGGTGGAAAAGTGCATTTTGTGATGTACTATGCTCGAGCGGAGTGTGTCGTGGTGAAGCTCTTGTTAATATGACACGTTCTGCATAATAATTAAGCCCAAGCGACATGAACTTAGATTACATCAACGTTAATCACGTTAATGGCGATGGAGGTGTGTCAGACAGTGAGAGAGAATGGAAGAGAGAGCACGTGATCTGGTGGGGGGAGTGTGAAGTCAATCACGTGAATTATTCAAATTGATCGTGTATCTTGTGACATCGCGTAAGTAGTACATCATGTGTGGCTTTCTTATAGCAATGCCATATTGGGCTTACCAATGCAACACCCCTACGAGCAAGTACAGCAGTGTTGTGTTTTGCAACGACAGAAACCAATAAGAGAAAATAATGATGATACATTCAGTATGATGAGGTCAATTGTATATGATCTCCCTTTTGTGGCTATCACTTTATTCCATAGCTACTTCATTGTCCTAACGAAACGAAGCGAAGGCTCGCGTAGTAGCTCATCAAATCTGACCCAAGGGTGGACGTGTTCAGCTTCTTGAACCTTTATGGAACGCTTGAAAAGTCCGATTCAGTCATAAATTACCTATCTAATAGCACTAATTCTCTACTGTAGTCTGTAGTCAGCCATTCTGAGACCGAAAAGGTCTCGAATTGTCTGTTTATGAGCACAACTGGAGAAGTTGTCATATCTGTGAACTCTTTTGCCCTGATTGCAACGATCACATTTCTTGTTTTTTTCCATTATCTGAACTACTTATTGTGTCTAATGGAGGAGAATATTTCTATACCTAATAAGTCAGCTGTTAGCCCTTTGAAGGCCTTAGCTTTACTTTTACCGTCATTCTCTATTATTTATTTAAGACTTTATATATGTTAATAAAATTCATAGCTTTCCTGCATATTTTTGTAAGTAATACTGTACAAGTAGTTAAAAGACCCTTTGACGCTCTTGAGATCATTACATCGTATTTGCACCTCTCTCTTTTTGGAATCTACAAAAAATCAAATGTCGATCCAATTTTAGCAATATTGGATAGTGTGACTTAGATGTATGGATCCATCTATTGAATTCATTAACATATCTGGCCAATACAATCGTACAGGAGATCGATGCAGACTAGATAATCGTAAACGAACGATAATGACTTGTCGTAGTACAGAATTTCACCACTCTCCTGTTCCTATACTGTATCGAACTGACGGTCACTTCTGAGTGTCTGTCTACGTTTACCGTTCACTGAATGCTAAGCCAGATAGATAACTTACTTGCAATCAATGTAAGAAATTACCTACAAGTAGATCTACTATTCTTTGATGTAACTTTTTGGGATGTACAGGGTCCATCACTTACACACACCATGATAATGAGAAATAACGTCTCAAAACATTCTAGATTGATAAACTACTACCGAGGGAAGACACTTTGGAGTCTGCTCAACAATATCATATCTTTTATTCCTCTTTTACTCTCATGCAGAACATTTAAACAACTTTCTCATTTTAGTTCCAATAATAGATAGAATGATTAGATCCACCTGCATTGAATATGTCGCTATGGAAAACTCTAAATTCCCCAATCACCGATTTCATGGGTGTCAGCTCCTATCGCGTCAATCTATTTGGAGTATAGGAACTAAGTGGCAAATACAATTCGATTTTCTGTAATAATCCTCATTTACCACGCTAAAACTTCAAGTCCAATCAACTGTTCATGGCTATCGGCCTCAAGGGCCCCGGAGCTCATACTTACTTGTACATGGAAGTTGTCAAAATGTGGTTTGGGTCTTAGGGGCACACGGTATTGGTAGTATTTGAGTCCATTGCCAACACCCTGGTGGCTCTAATGCTTCTGGCAGCTCTACCATAATCATTCTGGAAGTCTCGACAATGGATTTTCGAGATTTTCCCGAGGCTTGCACTGGCCAAACTTCGAAGCTGCGAGAATGACATTTTCATATAGAGAATGAGTAGGTGGCTTCCCATGGAGCCACTAAAACAATTCCTCTCGTTGAGAGGCTCATGGGAGAGAGGATGTCGTCAGAATAAGAGTGGAGTACATTCTGTACATGCTGTAGGATGTTGTTTCCTTTTACGACTGGTGGACCGAGTGCCATGTGGGGAATTATTGTTCATTGTCCTACTGTAGCATAATCAACTGTGATTTAATGCCAAATAATAGGAACTATGAACACAATCCTTTTTTTACTGGTCTCATTTTCCTTTTGCTGGTAACTATCGAGAAACGTTACAGTAGAATGTACATTGGCGATACCTGGGACTCCTTTTCAACGAGCGTGACTACAAGTCTAATATACTCGGGTTTTACAGGACATTGGTATACGTAGAACCAATACAAACTCACGCCTCTCATCGAGGTACTACTTGTAGTACAGACAAATGAAGCTAATACGGACACGAAACATTGTCCATGGGATCTCCGACAGTTTAGGTACTGTAGCACCCAAGAGTGCGACTCCCTGCATGAATAACAACTCCTGGATGTTTTGGAGGAGCTGGACTGTTGTCTGAACAGTCATATGTCTTCTCCATCTGGATCAACACATCAACACACTTAGAATCACAGTTAAAAGAACAGCTGACATACTTTCAGCCTGTTCCGACTGAGCACCAGTGTCTGCAAAGGCCACCATTGAGCAAAGCGTTTGTCCTCAAGATGCCAACCCGTCAGAGCAAAGAGCCAGTCCGAACCGCATCGAGCCAGAGCCATGTTACTAGCCAGTTGCTATACCAACGAGAGTCAGAGCTGAACAGAAATGATGTAGTTGAACCTTTTGAGGAGGACGTAGTCGCAGCTGAACTCTTTAGTTTACAGAAAAGATGATGTAAGCAATAAGCTGAACCTCCGGGGATAGTACATTCGGACCATTGAGTCCCATTCATAATACAAATTGAAGTTGTGTTGCATGTTTACTACTTGTAGATGGTTTATGGTAGAAGTCGTTCGTCCTAGTTGTAGAGCGTGAAGAGAATTATATAGAATACCTGAGAGTCAGATATTTTAAGTAAGTGGTACTTTACCTGTGATATCTTCAGTCAACTTATGAATCTTTCACTATATCCTAGGAGTGCCATGGACCTATTTTCTTCAACATCCTCATGAACCTGGCGAAGAGACTCGTTGATACATTAACTAAAATATATGCCGATGTCAGATACGGTAGACTTTATGATCCTTTTACCGGACCTTCAAGCCTGGAAAGTAGTGTGATGTGGAATTAATACACCTGGAAAAATCTCTGGCGAGTTTTGGGGTTGATTGCTGTGACTTTGGACATCCTACTGGGAGGCTGTTTACACGACCCATATGTCTCCCCTTCTTGTTGCTTCACAATGACACCACCAAGAGGCCAGAAGAAGTGTAGATATGTGAGCTTGAAACATCTGGAATCGTGCTCTACCGTTCCAGATGTTTTTATTGTTGGAACGTTTTACGGATTGTCCTTTGCTGTCGCTACACAGAGTCAGAAGTGTCTGCAGTGAAGGGATGAAGAGGATCGTGTGTTAACGTGAAGGTACTAGGCCCAGCAGTACGTAAAAATAGTTTTTAACAAGACATCTATTTCTGTGTCCCTATAGTTTCAAACATCGTTATCACTATCGCTTGTCTCTTTATCACAGCCTTTCCAAGTTGAGCGAGAAAAGAAGGTAGAGAAGATAAACGATGGATAGAAAGACACGTGATAGAGGTATGAAACAAAAAATCCGTCGTTTTCTACGACATTATCAATGGCGTCCAAATATTATTATGGTGTTCACAGCGCTTGTTGATAGCTCTGTACTGCTGGAATGAGTTGGGTTTGTTTTTTTTCACTTTGACTGAGTGACTCTAGTTAAACAGCCACTTGGAAATCTGTCTAGGGAACTCTTCTGGCCTAGTAATAATGACAATAACGCCTATCATTACTTATTCAGTTAGTTCAGTCAAATAAATTCAGACTTTGCGCGAGTTTGGTGAATACAAGGCTGTCGCCTCCCTAATAGATCATCTACCCAAGTCCAGGGGTTAACCGTAACTAAATATCGACGTGAATTTCATATCATCTCATGCGACAACTTATACCGACAGCCGTATTGTATGGACTTGTAGCTCAGATGTTTGCCCACAGTAGTGCCAGTAGCCAATCAAAACCATCGAAAATAGAAACCATTTATCTCCAGTATTAGTCAGCTTTAGAACCCTATGATATGATACATAATATGGCGAGTACGAGCAGAGCAGGCCACCGGCCCTTGTAGCTACGGGTAATGGTCGCTTGTTCGCCCCCTGCTGTAGTATGTACTGTTCTGGTGGCGGTGGCCAATTCAGGGTGATTAGGGTTGGGGTTATATTGCCATAATTAGACTTATCTGCTGCAGGTCAAAAGTATGTTTTTGTATTCAGGGTTGCACACGCACACTCATACACCATTTCAATAACGCGAACTCCCTTCGCTGTGGTGCTTTTGGACGCGAAAAGGGGCACTTCAAGTGGCTGATTATCGTCTACCCATACGTTTATACGTTCTGCAACACTCCTAACACGTCAAAAATTCACCTGCGGTATTTACACCATGTCAGACACAAACACAGAAGCGGGCAGCAATTGGGATATGGACATTCCATGGGGGTTTGAGATATTTCTCCTCCTTCTCATGGTAGGTGCTTCTATTGGTCTGTACCTCACGCGACGCATGTGGCTTCCCATTGTCCAGCACCCCTCAGAGATTTACACACGACTGGGGTGGAGTGAAGGAAGCTCATTCAGAGATGATCTCGAGTCGGGACTCACGTCGGACTATTTCGATCTCAACGAAAACATTTCTGCGGGAGATTCGAGAGCTGGTTTGGACCAGGTGTCCAAGAAGGCCATCCAGAAGATCATGAAGAGAAACCCCGGCATGACTTTTGACGAGGCCCGAGCCAAATATACAAAAGAGCGGTTTCGAGATAACGGCATTGGAGCCGATGGTCGGCCCACCGACCCCAAGGCTGTCTTCTTCTCATAGCGGTGGCAGCCACAGCTATTTGAACTTATTCGCAATGCTGGCTTAATGCCCAAGTTCATCCCGCCTCTTGGCCGTCACAACCGTGTGACATTCGTTTTTTATTCGGGGTTATGGAGATAGATATCCATAGCAGTAAATTATTTGATTTTGGTGAGAACTCGATAGATAGCAAGAGTTGTAGTAGTTTAATCACAGACTGTGCACACCATGAGTAGAAGCCGAGTGCATTGGAGGTTTCCCACCTTCCCCCAAGGAGTTTGAATAGCCGCTATACAGTAATAATGTCAGAATCTCAGCAAATATGTGCGTTTACTCCTCGTGTATCGCACAGTATGTACAGTACTGTACGTAGAACAGACCATCGACTTCTACTGTATAAACGTTGGTCTGGCGCGTTTTGAGTTCGTGTTTTTGTGCACTTGTTGAAGTCTTATGGTGAGAACCTGCGGTACAAAAAAATCATGCGGTGGAACAATGGAAACCACGCCGTAAGATGGTTCTTCATGGACTCTGCCTTGATACACACATATTAAGTGTACTGCTGTAATTACTCGCAGTGTAAGATCTGTAATTACAGAACGTCCATAGTGTAAATAAATATTTTGACTTCACATGCAGCCTGTTGCATACCTGACATATTGGTCACCTCCTCGCTCATCAGTCCAGCAGCGTCCTCGTTTTTAGGACAAACTCGCCGTTTCATCTGGATAGTAACGGATCAAATGCTCCAACATCATAACAGAGTTTCTACCGAGCACCTTACTAAAACATGCAGCAGGTTCCTTGATGCTCTCGAGAGACAACAACTGGAGCGTGTGAGGAGCGGCCAGGAGCTCCTGCCGGAGAGAATTGAATCGACAAATGAAAGGGCATCAGAAGGTCTGCCGCCACTCAAGGTAGACAAGCATCATTACGACACTGTCTTGTATCAGAAGAAGGCTCTGATCAAAGCGGGCCCAGATGCGGGCACCTATGAAGGAATCGGCACAGGGCGGATATACGACGAGGACGGACAGGTGTTGAAGGAGGGAATCAAAGCCGAAGTTGAACAAAATGCTGATCGGTATGAAAACTTATTCAGAAGTCAGTTGTTTCATGGCAAGGTGGCGTCACGCCAAGCGATTCGGACAATTTTGGCATCCGAAATGGGGTGTGACATGCTGCCCAACCCTCTCCAGCCGTTCATCATGAAACGCAACAGCCCTATGCTACAGAGCGCCATCAACAACAGAAAGACGCGCAAGCATGTGCGCAAGTTCTTAAATCGAAACGCCAGCCGTGTGGATGGCCTGAGGTTAGTACCTCGGAAGGAATTCAAGGCCACTAGAACGTCCCCGCGGTTTGCGATGACCGGACTTACACCAACGGCTGTCATCCTTCAAACCTCAATTTTGCGCAAGAACTGGAAGACCGCGTCGAAAGCGTTTGCGTTGGCTATTCGTAATGGCAGTTTCCATCGCGGTAGTCTTTTGGGCCCAGGTATCAAGATTCTTGTCGAGACCAAGGAACCGCCTCACAATCTATCCGCTTGCACTAATTTCTTGAATTTTCTCATGCTGGAGATGTCATATTTGAAGTTTCACAATCGACAACTCAATGAGTTCAGTCTCTTGGGGCGAGATATACGGCACTTGATCTCCAGAAGTGATGACTTCTTACGAAACTTGGCCCTTGTACACCTCAAGTTCAATGGTACGCCTGAAGACCTTCTTACCCGTTTGGATGAGGACATGCTGATCCCGCCCTTCTCGGAGGACTCGTCGCTAATGTATCTTCGGGGTATCGTATTGCTCAGATGTGTCTATTACAATATCGAGAAACAAGGAGTTTTGTCAGCTACCTCAAAGGAACTGCTAGATCGATGCAGGGTGCAGTTTGAGTTGGCACATAAGGGAGGAATGATCTTTTGTCTTGAAGAGTATCTGAGCTTGTTGGATGACATTTCGAGCGGCCATGCCCACGGCGAAGTCAAACTCGAAACCATCAAAAACGAAGGTCAGTTTTCTGCCTTTGCCAGTGAACATGACAGCAACTCCGAATATGAGACGGTACCATGGTGGGACCAGACTCTTAATGATGACGATGACCCTGCTAGTGAGAACGCGAGTGCTGAGGCTGCGGAGGATGCTGAGGTCGCTGATGATGGTTCAGCTGGGTCAGATGAAGTAGTTCCTTGGTGGGAGACGCTTAACAGCGATGGCGATGGCAACGATTCCGATGACGACAAAATTGAAGTTGACGAGGATTCTGATGACTATGAAATCCAAGTTGATGGAGATTCGGAGCCTCAAGTCAAATTAGAGCCAGATAAGGAGTCAGCACTTGGTAACTCAGACAGTGATTTCGCTGTCAAGCCTGAGCCCTCGCCATATGACGAGTACGACTTTGGTGCGCGCAATGTTGAAGACACCCCTCATCCCAAGACTGAACCAAATGACGACTATGATTTCGACTTTGACTCTGATATCGAGGAACCTGTGATAAAGACTGAACATGCTGATAGTGAAGTGGAAGCACCCTCTCAGTCCCCCGTTCCCCAAGTGAAAAAGGAAGGGTTCTCCACCCTCGACGACCTCTTGGGAAGCATGCCTGGGGAAAAGAGCGAAGGCAAGAAAGATAAGAAGAAAGATAAGAAGGACAAGAAGGACAAGGATAAAAAAGACAAGAAAGAAAAGAAGAAGAAGAAGAAGAAGAAGAGCAGAAAGTCAGATGTGGACGACGATGTGGACTTTGACATTTAGGACTTGCAATGTCCTTATTTATACGTTAAATACAATTTCGCCTGTGAATAACTTCACTTGTATATTATTATTCTTTCCATACATGCCAAAACCTATAGAATCAGTAATCAGCCTCATACTCGTCGGGGAAGAAGATCTGTCGCTCAGCTCCATCCTTGGTGAGAATGCAAATTCGAATGACTCCTCCAGACGAACCGTCCCACTTAATGGCCTGGGCAAGCGCTATGTTAGTAACAATACCGGGATATCTCAGGTATACTTGTTTCGGGGGAATACTCACAGTTCTTGATGAACAGAACACACTCGTCCTTGGTCATGTCCTGCTTGAAGTTCTTTTGACAAAGACCATAAATGTATGTGGATCCACTACCGGCAATGGCGTAGTCCTGCTTGTGCAACGAACCACCAAGAGGTATGCTGTACACCTCACCTCCGTTCTTGTCATCGTAGCCAGCCACAATGATACCTGCAGTGAGGTTATCCTTGTTGTTGTAGCACAGCTCCTGGAACATTGAGGCCGCCACCTTCGTAGAGGGGTCCTTGTCGTTCTGGGCGGCGTATGATTGCAGATGATAAGTGACAATGTCTGCCACGGCCTGTGTGTCTGCGGCGGAGCCAGATCGGCAGCACCAGATCTTATCGTGGACTTGAGTAAGCTTGTCGGTGACTCGGTTGGCAATGAAAGCTCCTGTGGTTGTTCGACTGTGTTAGTGGGATTGTTCTAACATTTGATGGGTCCCGACGGGTGGCGAATGCGGTCATCCTGGTTGATACTCACCTGTCTGCGCCAAGCACGACTCCGTCCTTGAACTTGACGGCCATACTGTTGTTAGTTTCTGTGCGATTGCGGATGGGGTATCATTAGATGGTGTTGGTGGCGAAATGGTGATACATACATGGAGGTTCCGAGGCTGTGTTAGTAAGGGGTCTTGAAGGGGTCAATTGCAGGGACAACTGTACCAGTTGTAATGCGGTGTACTCACTTGACCTCGCCCTTCTTCAGGTGGTTCATATCTACACTGATTCCGTTCATTGCGTTGTGATGTGTGGTGTAGATGATACTGTGTGCTGTTGTGTTAACTCCAACGATATCGATATTGGGAGGTGCTTATTAAGTCGATGATTACTAAGCCGTTGAAGTTAGTGGGGCTGAGTTGCTGCACAAATAGAGGAGCAGGCCCTTCTCTTCGTAATATTGGTAATTGTTGAAGTTTCCCGGATGTGATAATAATATTTGTATTCTTCTCAACTCTTCTAATCTCTCACAATAGTGTTATTTGGCGACATCTTCTAGTTACTGAGAAAACAAGATGTTCTTGAACAAACTCCCAAACTCCCATGAGCATGTTCGCAATCTCAACTAGAGATGTCTCGACACAAATACGCTACTGGTCGTGCCTTTTCACAAAGTGAAAAGCTAGGTGAGCATTTTCGACATTCTTGATACAGTTTTACTGGTCTTATTTGATGCGACACCCTCTTGCAACGAATTGTAGGAGGTCTTCACCCTCTCGTACTCTAATATTCTTGGGACTGAAATATCCACGCATGGAAAAATTTAAGCATGGCATAGGTGAAAATTGGAAATTAAGCTCACGACCCACGATATTGAAACTAGACAGCCGGACATCCACATCTAGACGACAATAATGGCTCTCCGACTTCCCGCTCTTCTCGACGCAAACGCCCCTTGGGGCCCCCCTTCTACCGTCCCTGAGGACCTCAAGTTCGACGACGTTCCTTACGCCCCCTTCTCTAAGGGAGACAAGCTCGGTAAGGTGGCTGACTGGGCTGCTGAGACCAAGGACGGTAAGGACCAGAAGCGAACCCAGTTCGGCAAGAACTTCCGAGACCCCTACCATGCCTACGGAGCCTCTTCCGCTTCCTTCTTCACCAACGAGGATGCTGAGGAGCTGTCATCTTTCTCCGTGGTTGACAACGCCAAGAACGCCAACAAGCCCCGAGGAACTGCCACCGTTCTCAAGACTCGAGGAGGTGCTCCCCGAGGTGGCTCTTTCGCTGGACGAGGAGGTTCCCAGCGAGGAGGCCGATTCCAGAATCAACCCGGCCGGGGACCCGTTGGTGGCCAGCGAGGCCCCAACCCTCGATTTGGTAAGAGCAAGTTCGGATGGAGAGACTTTGACAAGCCCCAGCGAATCCGAAACGCCTCCGTCGACATTACCGACGACTGGACCGAGATCCAGGAGATCACTTACTCCGAGATGCAGAAGCTCAGCTACGACGTTGCCCAGGGAGTGGAGATTGATACCTACGGAGACCTGTTCCCCTACGACCGAAAGTTCGACCGTACTAACAACATTACCAAGCTCGCTCACCTCGGCCGAACCGTGTTCAACACCACCACCTCTGAGGACCCCATCATGCAGGAGCTCGCCAAGGACCCTGCCAACCGAATCTTCATCACTGACACCATTCTGTCTCAGATCATGTGCACCACCAAGTCCGTGGCTCCTTGGGATATTGTCATCACCAAGAAGGGTGAGCAGCTCTTCTTTGACAAGCGAGAGGGTGGTCCTCTCGACTTCATCACCGTCGACGAGAACGCTGCTGACCCTCCTGCTGACTCCACCGACAAGGACAACATCAACTCTTCCGCAAACCTTGGCTTTGAGGCTACTCTGATTAACCAGAACTTTGCCTCCAATGCTATTACTGAGGACCCCAAGAGCAAGGTCTCCTACAAGGCCAACCCCTTCTCTAACAACGACTCCAACGTCCTGTGCCACGCCTACAAGTACAAGAAGTTCAACCTTTCGGACGACCCTGAGGGAGCACCCCTTAACCTCATCCTCCGAACCGAGGTCGACGCTCTTGGACCTGACGGCACTACCCTCAACCTGCGTGTTCTCAACGAGTACGGCTCCTCCGAGTGGAAGAACAAGTTCAACACCGGCCGAGGTGCCATCATCGCCGCTGAACTCAAGCACAACCTCAACAAGATCTCTCGATGGACTGTGCAGAGCATTCTCGGTGATGTTGATCAGATGAAGATTGGTTTCGCCTCCCGAGTGTCCCCTAAGGACAACACCCAGCACAACATCATTGGTGTTGTCAGCCGAGAGCCCAAGCAGTTTGCTGAGCAGATCAATGTCAACCTTAACAACGGTTGGGGTATCTTCAAGTCCGTCGTCAACATTGCCACCGCCAAGGACGACGGCAAGTACGTTCTCGTCAAGGACCCCAACAACCCTGCCGTCAAGATCTACAAGCCCGCTGCTGGCTTTTAGATGGCTTTAAAAAAATCATGTTATAGAAATACGATTGGTTAGTATAAAATGTAATTACTGTGTAGTGTAGATGATAAATAGCTAATGTACATTATTAAATAGTTTGTTGATTCACGTTGTCCAGTTGTTTTCGTAACAGGGGTGCGAGAAGAGTTCGTGGAGTGCTGGGGTCCTGACGCAAACGGCTCATTCTAATAGAAGTGGGCGGACGTCTGCTGGACCGCAAAGGAGTTTCAAAGCCATGCATTTCTCGAATTTCATGGTAGTTGACTGCTTCATCTGAAAGGGTGGGACCAAAACCAGTCTTTTCTCTGCATTTATTTAGCCATTTTTTGAAGTAAGGCTCCGCGAGTCGAGAGTCGCGCTTCTTCTCAAAGTCCTCGGCTGTTCGTTGGTTCTGGATCATGCGCAACGTTCGCAGTCGCCATTTGCGCACGTGTTGTCTCTGGATCTTCTTGAGGTTCTTCGTTCGTGTGTCGTTGGCAGCCTTGCTGAACAGGTCAGCCCTCTCAGCCTTGAACAGCCATGAAGAAAAGTGCGCATTCAAAAGACGTTTGTCGTTGATGGCAGATGCATCTTCCACCAGACCTCTGGATTGCTCGGATAGGAATCTCCAATGATCAAATATCTCTTTCATGGTCAACATATCCTTCTCGATGAAAAGGTCCTCGGCAACAGCCATATCCTCCTCCACCTTGTTCTTGGCGAGTCTCCACCTGGAGAATGCTGTTATCGCAATTTGGTGGTCTCGGTGAGCACGGAACTCGCGAACCTCTTCCTCATGACGACGACTTCGTTTTGTCTCCATGTTGGTCCGCCAGTATTTCAGAAAACTCTTGCCGACATTCCGGTTGCGTAGATCTTCAGCCTCAGAGTACATATCGTGCATCTTGTTGAACACTGTGCTGATCTTGCTAAAGCCGAGAGTCAAAAGACCATTACGATAATGTTGGTGGGCACGGGACATATCCAAAGCGACATCCTCAAGGTGGTCTCTCCAGATGTTCAGGAAACGATGAGCAATCTTCTGGTTCAGCTCCATTGTTTTCTTCTGAAACATCATTGTACGAGAGTCAATCCTCTCGGCAGTGACTTGTCTCCAGTGTACCAGAATGGTCTTTGCCATGACTCCGTTGTTGACCCGCGAGGTGAGTCTGGCACGTGATTTGAACCTCCACATTGTGAGAATTCTGTACTTCAAATCGTCACCCCGTCTTCGTTGTACTGCCTGAGTTTTGAGCCCGATCGTAAAAGCTGTCAGTCCCAAGTGTAACAGCGAGTGTTTCCGGAATCGTTTCGCTTCAAGTTTCAGCAACAAAGAAGCACGCCATGCATCCAAAACGTTTTTGGCAAGGGTCTCGTTGGTCTTGGCAACGAGAGCATCTTTCTGAGTAACCATCTTCGTTGCCTTTCTCCACATGTGGAAGAACTTGATGAACGCATTTGCTTTGTAAAACCGCTGGGCACTCAGATTGTGCCTGTCGATGTTAGCCTTTGCTAATACCAGTTTGGTCCAGTGCTTATTCAGCACTACACTCGCAGAATGCTTGGTCGCCTCGTGGTACTCGAAATTAGACTTGGCAGCGTTCCACCTCCACGCTTCCCATACTTTCCTCTTGGTCTCACCATCGCGTGCGTTAATGAGCTTGGAAGTGGTAGCTCCCAGTTTGAGACCATTTAGACACCTGCTCAACAGCATGTCATTGTAGAACCCTAGCGCGATGTGCTGGTTTCTCACCACTGTCTGTGTTTTGGCCTTCCACCACCCAAATGTGTCCTCCAATGTCTTGAGCACGTAAAGGTTGTATGCTGCCTCACTGTCCTGAAGCACCGTTTGTGTCGTGTTTCTCATAATGCTGAGAAACCCGCGTTTCAGCTCTCGTTCTCTGAACATCTTGGAGAGAGTATGCCGGTGTCGAAGTTTCGCATTGAAGATTTTTATTGTTTGGAGAGA
Organism: Yarrowia lipolytica; assembly: GCF_001761485.1. Lineage (NCBI taxonomy): Eukaryota > Fungi > Ascomycota > Dipodascomycetes > Dipodascales > Yarrowia > Yarrowia lipolytica. Next base: position 1,976,970 of record NC_090775.1, on the reverse strand, counting down.
CTGCTTCTTCAGCGTTAAGGTGTCCATTTTGCGTGCTAAGGCCCTCAGCTTGCGTCTGTACTTGCATTCGGCTTTCAGTTTGTGAAAGGTATTGATTAGCAGATTGCGTCTTCTCAAGCCCAGAGCCTGTGACTCGTACAGAGCGTCCCGTGCCCTTTTCTCCTCCTGCTCTTGCCGTTCAACATATTTGATGTAGGTATCGTTGAGGTTGCGGAACTTCTCCTCCCATGATCTTCCTTCCTGAGCACAAACTCTTCTCAGAGTTCTGATTACCCACGCATCCTGAGGGAGGTTCGACTGTTTCAACACGGTGTTATAGGCGAGATAAAGAGTTACCACAGATAGGGTATCAGAATGCTCCGATGCGCGGCTGAAGATGTCATAAAATAGGGTCTGTTGCTGTTGTATCAGTTGTAGATCAACCACAGTAATGTTGTGTTTGGCTGTCCCATTCAATGGCTGGTGTGGATTGTCAGGTCGTAGAATATCCGAAAAGCGACGTGTCGAACACATGTCCAGATGCTCGTCGGGGTCCGAAAACTCATCTGTCAAGTATTCCCCATTCTCCATGTTAGGTCATGTTAAAGTGGTGATGTCCCATGGACGCGTCTGGGTGTAGTGCACTATCGCACTTAGTTAGTGAACCCTAACCTGGGAGACATAAGTACAAACAGTACGGAAACTAGAGACTGTGTTTACGGGGTTCATAATGATTACATCTCAAGAAGCTACCAGTACTTGTAGTTCCCATTTGCCTTTCAACTCGATACACCGCATGCAGCGAGGCACATCTGAACTTGATCAATAACAACAAACACTGCGATGTTATTACACACGAGGCAAACCTGTGCATCAAAAACAACACGTAAATCTCCAGTGGTAATATAATTAATGAAGTTAATATCAGGAGAGTCATATACGTCTTTCTCTTGTAGTCACATTTTTTTTCCGACTAAAAACACGCTCTTGGTCTCTACTTGTAGTACCTATACACTGCTTATACCGATCTGAGATTATGTAATTCACCTTTGTAGTTTTTTATGTAGCTTATTAAGCCAACACGCACTTTGTAACCTTAATTTCTATTTGGGACCTCGACCATTGCATATGCGTGTCATTTACGACTGAGACGCTACACAGAACAGAACACGATGAAACTGTTTGGACTTTCTGTGGTGACTCTACTGGCCACAATTGGCTCAGTGGTTGCCGACAAGCAGCTTGAAAACCGACAGTTGTTCCGAACCGTCGATCTCAGCAAGAGCTACGTGCGTGAGTTCATCGCCGTCAACGTGTACAACGACGGAACATCTGATGAGACAGACTACATTGTGTCCATCCCACCGGGTTTTGTGGATGATCTGGCCAAGCTAGACATCAAGGAATCGAGCCACGAGGCTCCTCTGAAGGTCATTCGACTGGCTCGAGATGAGCATGGTGAGCATTGGTCTGCTATTCTGCCCGAGCCCATCAAGCCCGGCTCTCAAGTCCAGCTGCAGTTGTTCCTGTCTTACGTCAACCAGCTCCAGCCCGTTCCGCAGACCATCAAGCAGAGCGAACAGCAGCATCTTGTTTATGACGGTCTGAAGACCTTCTACTCGCTGTACCCCACAAAGAGCCAGACCAACCGGGTCAAGATCATGGCCCAGAACATGCAGGAAATCAACATGGACGAAAACTCAACTCCATCCACAGAGGCAGAGGGAGGTGCCCAGTACGGTCCCTTTGGCCCCATGGGCTCTTTCGAAGTTGAGCCCCTGGTTCTTCGATACGACTACCCCCTGCCTATCCCTCGAGTAGATTCTCTCAAGCGAGACATCTGGATCTCCCACGTTTCCAACTCCATCGCCATTGAGGAGTCTTACAACCTGACCAATGCCGGTGCGAAGCTTGATGGCTCTTTCTCTCGAACCGACTTCTTCGCCCATCACGGCAAGCCTTCGTCCGCATCTGCTTCCATCATTGAACTTCCCTTCACTCTTCCTCTGGGTGCCCATGATGTCTACTACACCGATCTGGTTGGTAACGTGTCGACCAGTCACTTCCGAGGAGGAAAGGAGGTCTCTCTTTTAGAGCTGCGACCCCGATACCCCGTGTTCGGAGGATGGAACTACAACTTCACTATTGGCTGGGAGATGCCCCTGACCTCCGTGTCGCGAACCACTGGAGCAGACGAGTACGTCGTGGGTCTTCCTCTGCTTAACGGCCCTGTTGACGCACAGTACCGACAGATTGAGTCCAACTACATTCTCCCTGAGGGAGCTGAGTGAGTATTAACAACAGTATACGATATTGTATGGGTGGACCTATGCCATATTCATATCCGTCGTCTTTAACTAACATAGAAACGTCCAGGTCGTGACATCGGAACCTGCTCTCTCCAAGGAGGAGTCAGTGACTTTTAGCTATCTCGACAAAAAGGGCCGGCCCACTATTCAGGTGCGGCATGTCAACTTTGTGGATCAGCACCGAGGTGGCATTGTGTTCCTCAAGTACACTCTGCCCGGCTCTGCTGCCACCATCAAGCCTATTTTCATCGCTACCGTTATCGGCAGCATTTTCCTGGCCATCTTCTCACTGTCTCAGCTCGATTTCACCATCAGCCAGCGGCCCAAGAAGACCACCAAGGAATAGAATATATAAATAAAACAAGGATAGATTATGTATATTGTACGATGGGTTGTAGCGAGAGTGAGGAAGGGCAGCCTTTTTTTATTAGTCTATGTGTTGGTAATGCTTTTATGTCAGAGGCCTCTCCAGATCAACTTCTCCACACTCTCGACCTTTCGTTTGGTATCTCTGACACAGCCAATGAATTTTAGCTCAGCTGCAGCCTGGTAAAACCACGATAGTGTTCGTTTGTCCCAATCTTCGACAGTTTCTCCTTCTTCAGGCACCAGTCCCTGCTTCTTCAGTTCTGTCTCAATGACTGACCGTGGCATGCATTCTTTGAAAGCAACGTACCAGTCGTAGATGTTGATATAAATGCCTGATTCCCGATAAAGTGTGAACAGGGTAGAGATGTTGGGGTCCACAAACTTGAATTTGTTGTCATCGTCTTCAATACCGAGATAATGACGTGGGTCGGCCAGTGCAGTTTCGATAGCTGGTCGCTGGAACGGAACGAACACATTTTGTTGGAGTGTGGCGAGATCTGTGACGAAAATCTCGTGGTACAGATGCTGTTTAAAGGGTTTCAGGTTGTGTAGAGCTTCTGTTATGGTATCCAGAATGGTGTCAGGATCATGCAACCAATCGAAAAGGTCGTCCTTGGCGAGTTCTTGGGCTAGATGCTGAATCTTCTCGTCGCTCTGGCTTTTGAAAGACTCACAAACTGCCTTGAAGAAGTCAGATTCTCCCAGTTCGCCTCGAACCAATGGAATGTAGATTTCTGTTTTCCCCCAGGACATCGGAAATTTGCCGAAAACATTCTCAATGGTCTCGAAGAGGTTTATTAATGAAACAACCCGTCGAGCCGTTACCTTGAAGTCGTGTACAGCCTGCTTCGTAATGTCCATGATGTGCGAGTCGTCAGAGAGCAGAGCATCGATCTCTGAAGCATCAGTTTTGGACTCCGCCAGAGCTCTGAAGCTTGGTAGCATTCTGAGAGCATCGATATGTTCTCCAGTAAGATTGCTGTCAATAATCTGCTCGTATTCGTCACCTGCATCGAGCAAGCGACTGGTAAAGATCGAGAATGGGTTTGAATAATAGTGCGACATGTACGCATACTTCAAAGACGAAATGAATGCATCGATAGACTCAGTACTCACATTTTGACGCTTCAGGATATCCTCGAGAATTGTAGGGCCCACAATGATGCTTTTATTGTTGAGATTGAACATGTGGTTTTCAAACAGAGACTGGAACATGGAGGTGGCTTGGGCATCGAAAACCCTACCCTGCAGATGTCGGATACTTGTTTTGGTCATTTTGTGTTCGAAAATCTCCAATGACGTCGCAATTCCAAATACTAGTCTGAACGGAATCTCGTCTTTGTATGAGTGCATCATGAGTACGAGGTTTGACAACACTTTGACATCGAACGAGTCAACATCCTCCAAAATCAACACAATCCTTTGTGATGCATCAGTACCAACCTTGCGACACCACTCCGCCAGGATGGAAAAGTCATACTTCACTCTTCGGTCGTAGTTGAGATCCTCCTCTCTCACCTCCACCTCCTCTGCAACTTCCTCGGACTCAATCAGGTCACTGACGATATTTTTAATAACTGCTTTGAGACTGGGGCACGTTCTTGCATGAAGTGTCACCATATGAACTCCCTTGACAGCTCCCAGCCACTCCCTGATCTGGCCAAAGAGACGGACATGGTTGGCGATGTTAGATCCGGGGAAAACTAGGGCTGCAGGAATTTGGTTCTCGGCATCTGACTCACTGACGTACTCGACAATTTCCTCCAAGATGTTGCCGTTGGTCATCTCCAGCAATTCGTCGATCTTGGCCTTTTGCGCACCCCAAGCTTCCTGGTACATATTCCATCGCAGATTTACACCCGAGGAAGGTTCCTTACCACCCAACAGTCGAGCAAAGGGATTGTTTTCGTCAGGGTTGTCGTGTCCCTCATTTTCAATCTCTCCTAGAGTCGTCTTCTCATCTTCACGTTCTGCTGTTTCAGAGTTTTCACCACTGTCATTGGTTTCGTCAATCTCAGGCTTGTGGCCATTCTTGGGAGGGTCTGATTTGTCCAATCGCCTTCGCTTCAGAGCTCTGATCTCGTCGCTCAAGAAGTATGACGTCTTCTGGTCCTCCCGTTGCAGTAAAGTGGCGTGGTTACTCATGTCGATGTGTGTTCTAAAACTGGTTGATTTGAGATTGGTGATAATAATGCATGGAAACCTAAAATACTGCTTAGAGACAAAATTGGAGATGGTGAGATGTCCAAGAAGAACGTCTTGTGGGGGACATTGCATTTGGAGTAAATATGCATGCCCCATATGATATAATCAAGAGTCTTACTGTATTTGTATACAACTCTTGATTCTATCACTCATTTGTTACTTCCAGCATTCCCTGTCCGTCTACAAAACTAGGTTCGGTACTGCATGAGATCCTGACCTCCTACGCATTCATGATTGACACAAACGAGTTTTACGTGGACTTCAAGAAGGAAATCCAAGGTGAGTATAACTCTGATTCATACCCTGCTTGTTTCCAATTGCTAACTCAGATATCCGCCAGTCCCTGGACGCGAAAGCCATCGCACCACCTCAAGCACTGGAGAGACAAGATGTTTTGGCATCTAAATGCCGTCATAACCTCATGTACTTGCCCGTGAGAGATCAAGACACATACAATGGTGACTTACGTGACCTACTCACATTCATCCGGATCCATGCGACCCAATCAAAAGCCAAGTTCAAGTTCAGTCACCGGAAGCTGACCCTTAAAGGTGATACCAAGGCAACCAAGCACATGCTGACAAAAGGTGATACTTCTCAAGAGGAGGAGTCCTGCGACATTGTCAGTGACTTTAATGATACCTTTGTATCTAAGCCCACTAATGACCACTCTGTCACGAAGGTCAAGGTTTTTAACATTTCCAAGTCAGTTGTTGTGATGGACCAAGCGACCTACTCGACAGCAGAGATTGACGACATCTCAGATAGCATCATCTTCCTCTACAGAGTAAATGGTCCAGTGTACATTAATTGCGTCACCAACTCAATCCTTGTCCTGGCATGTCACCAGTTCCGAATGCACAAGTCAGACTCCGTGTCCACTTTCGTCAGCTGTTCGTCAAAACGCCCCATCATTGAGAATTGCACATCTGTAACGTTTGGTGACTTCCCTGATACAGGCAGTTTCAACTCGTTGGTGGCGTGGGAGGCCATTGACGACTTTTCCAATCTCTCTAGTGATAGAGTGTGGACGAGAAAGGATAACGGAGAGGTGAAAAGGGCAGTGGAGAGGGGTTTAAACAAGGATGACTTGGTGCTTTTGCCATCACATTGATTGATCTGCTGTAGGTACTGTACCTATCGATTTGTAGAGCATAAAATGTACTCTATACTACGTACTGTAATGATTTGCATGAATGTCTATAAAATATATACCCTTACGAACACTATCATCATCGTCTCCCTGTGCTTACAGCTTACTGTCAATACTCTTAGCAGCCATGGCTCCCTTCTTCTTAGACTCCTCCTTCTCAGCATCAGTTCTCGTTCCGCTGCTAAGATAGTCATCTGTGGTCTCTACAGCCTTGCCTTTGTATTTCTCCTTCAATCGAATGACACCCTCCTGGAACACTGTGGCGACCAAGACTCCCTGTTGGTTGTAGAGTCGTCCTCGGACCAGTGCCCGCTCGTTTCCACTCCAGTTGGAATCAATCACGTGCAGCAGCCATTCATCAGCTCGGAACTTGCCATGAAAGTAGATTGTGTGGTCCAGGGAAACAACCATAGAGGCAGCACCGGGATTGAGGGGCTGGACTCGGATAGCTGTTCCCAGCAGGAAAGAGTCACTGAGGTAAGCAATACCGACCGACTGAACGTCGTCTCGCTCAATAACAGGTTTGCATCGAACCCAGAACTTGATTCTTCGTTCATGAGGAAGCAGACCATCGTCCTTGTTCAGAAGACCGGTCACTAGTCTAATTTCAATGGGATCCTCAACTGATCGATCCACCATCTTCTTGAGAATATCGTCACTGATCACGCCCTGCTTGTTGAGGTACTTGGACACCTCCAGCGAGGAGACGCAATTCTCGGGAGCAGGAATTCCGTTGGTGGCCTCGTGTTCGCCATCAAAAGCCTTTCCACTGCTCTTGACCTCTCGCTCGTACATTCGGCTCTGATGATGCATGTTTCCGTTGCCCTTGTCAACCTGGAAAGAGCATGTAGTGGTGAAGATCACACGTCCCCGCTGTTTGGCCTGGACTGTTCGGGTAGCGAAGCTTCTGCCATCTCGGACCCGCTCAACGTGGTAGAGCACGGGGTGGTCGGGGTTTCCAGATAACACAAAGTAGCAGTGCATGGAATGGATAATGAACTCTGGGGGCACAGTTTTGGTAGCAGCCATCAGGGCCTGAGCAATGACAGAGCCGCCAAAGATACCTCGCTGACCGATAGGTCGCCAAAGCTCCTTGGCAGACCGGTAGAGATTGATATCAATCTCCTCAATTTGAAGCTCTCGTTCAAGAAGAGACATGTTGTGAAAGGCTTAGTTGTGGGTGGTACTTATGGAGAGCGCAGAGGCGTAGGGGTTGTGGATCTCTGTAATCAATCAGAAGCCGTTACTGCTGGTATAGATTTAATCTGACACGTGAATATAGTGTCTGAGTGCTGGGTGTAACGATAGAACGTGTTCAAGAGCAAGGAAGTCGTTAGATAGTTGTGGTAAGTGCGCTGATACCAAAGGTGAAACTGGCGAAGTATCGTCTTGGGGTGCTGTGGGGCATCAACCCTGGTAACAGTATAAATATATGCAATAAATCTCCTAAGTCAAAGTTCAGCCGAGGATGTTGCCTTGCAGCGTGATAATAACGTAATCATTATTGGCCGTCACATGGCGTGCGAGAGAGATCGCGATCAAAGGCTTTACATTGAGTGACTACGCAATTATTGTTTTTGTTTCTGTGTATAGCAGCTCAGAGTCTCTACGACTCCAATTGTATATCTTATCTATCGATTTTCCGTCATTCCGGACCTCACCTTTTCGCACCGGCTTTTTCAGCCGACATAAGGTTACAGTGGGGAAATAGGCTCTAAAGTGCTAACGGCGTGGGGTAGAGGTGGGGGGGACTGTCACGTTTACACTGTTTACACTGTCCACACACACCCAGATTCAACCCCATGGACCTGACCGTGTTCAGATGACAGGTATGTGAGTCTCTTACTAGACTTGACCCTTTTTTAGGGAAAAATGCGTTACCCTTCACAGGTATTGACATGTATCTCCGTCGCCCCGCTTCCCCATCACCAAAAGGCAGCATAATATGAAAAACTGCAAAAAATGTGCAAGTACATCAATGCACCCACGTAAGCATATGGCGTGCTTGTTCCGTATCTCACGTGGACTACTGATGCGTCGCTTCATTAGAGCCAACCGAATAATTGACCAAGTTGCTGCACTATTTGTCATCCTGCATTACGGCTCCTCGGTTCGGCTTTTGTCATTAAAAACCCTGTGCTTACATTTGTAGATCCGCGAGGCTGTGCGATGAAGTTTTAACAAGACGAGAAGCAAGAGTGCATGAAAAACCGCATTATGTCAGCCTGCCGTTGTAATCATATAGTTAAGTACATACCGGTAAAGTACATACTTGTACGACATCGCACCTATTGTCTACCGAATAGCACTACAAGTAAGAGTATGTATTGTACAAGTACATTTGAGCCGCCATACGATGCACACGTACCCCCAGTACAGTGCGTACGAGTACACGTACGAAACACTGGTATTTTCGGCTCCGAAGAGATCACAATCCCTGAATGTACAAGTATGCATTTTGTCCTGCAAGATTACAATATGTAGTGTACAGTATGTACTTGTACAGTACAAATACAAATACATTCGATATACTGTACACTCAAATAAAAATGCAATTACTTATCTAGAATCATCTCTCATATATATTCCTCCTCAATTCCTTACTCGTCAGGCTCCTTCCAATTGCAGAATCGCTGCAACGTCTCACTCAGCACATCCCGCCGAACGGGCTTCTCAATCACGGCAGAGAATAGAGCGGTCTCTGAGGCAGCCTTCAGGTATGAGGTCACTGCGACAATTGGGGTTGATGTGTTGGCATTGTTAGTGGAATGGATCAGCTTGGCCACATCTTCTCCATTGACCTTGGGAAGGTTGTATTCAGTCAGAATACAGTCGAATCGAGTATCCGAAGTGCCCCTCCGAATCGCCTCAGAGCCTGTTTTCACAGTGGCAATGTGACAGTTGAGCTCCTTGAGAATGTGGGATATGGAGTATCTCCACACGGGGTTGGGATCACACACAAGAACGTAGAGAGGTCTGAAGCTGGGGGACTCGGTGAGACTGATCGACGAGAAACGCCGACTCATCTGGCGTCGTTTCTGGACCCTCAGCCGAGCCCTCTCCCTGTCATCATCTGAATTATAGGGAGAAGACTCCGAGACTGCAGAGGCAGCGGATGTCGCTGACGGTTGTCGACGCATCTTGGGAGGAGCCAGAATAGGCGACTCGGGGCTGTCGGAAAGGGTAGACAACCGTCGTTGGAGTCCTAAGCCACGGGGGCTAGGACTGAGTCCAGATGCTGACAGCTTGTTGAGAAACTGTGACGATCCCGAAGTTGTGGCACTGGTGGCAGGCGAACTGGACAGCCCTAGGCCAGTGCTGGGAGACCCGTCCTCCGAAGAGCCAGTGGCAGAAGTGGCAGACTCCTTGCGAGGCACAGGGATGGGTAGAGTCTCGGCCTTCAGTCGATTGATGATATCTTTGTTGGCCTTGTCGAGAACAGGCAGGTTCTTGAACGAGAAATTACCAAAGTCGTCCGAGGTTTCGGACAGACGACGAGACCTTCGTTCTCGAACATGAGGAGGGATGTGGAGAGGCACTTTCCGGGTGGAATTGGATGCTGAGTTAGAATTTGCGCTTCCTCCTCCACCTCCTCCTTGGCCACCTGAACCAGTAGATGACACCCGGCGCACACCAGAGGAAGATGTGACCTGGCTGGGTGAAGAGGAGTCCGACCTTGCTGAGGATATGATTTTGGGGAATTCCGATGGACTGGAGACACTATCACGGTCAGTGTCTTCGCTGTCGACACTTTCGTCGAGATTTTCGTCCACACTGAGCTCCTCCATCTGAGCACCTCGACTGTCGAAGTAGTCGGTGTTCTCAGGCGACTGGGCCATGGGAACAAAGCTGGCTTCCTCCTGGTACACAGCATTCCAGTCAGTCACGTGGTGGAAGAAAGGGTGCTTCTTGATCTCCTCCGCACCATTGTAACCCAGACGACGAGAGGGAGTCGGCTCCAACAGTTTGACTAACAGATCACGGGTGTTGTCGTCAATGTTGAGATCATCTTCGCCTTCATCTGGCCATTGAATTCGCCGGTTGAGGATGTTGTCAAACACTAGTTCGGGTGTAGATGCATGGAAAGGAGGGTAGCCGTAAATGAACTCGAACATGATGCACCCTACAGACCACCAGTCTGAAGTTTCATCTTGTCCGACACCATCAATTGTCTCAGGTGCAAGATAATCAGGCGTTCCCACGAACTTCCGGTTGGAGTCATGCAGTGGCATGTTTGACAGAGGCAACGAGTCCTGTCGGACTGGAGGATGTGGATGACTGAGGCTGGTGGGTCCGATTGCAAGAGGTGCTCCTCGTGAAGTGGACCGTTCTCGGAAGTCCCTTATACTACCACTGCCCACACTTCGACTTCGTTCATCCTCGCTGTCGCCCACATCAAAATAGCCGGGTACTAGAGAGTATGAGTGCTCCATGTCAATGGTGTCGAAGTTGGATGATCGACGGGAGTCGTTGGAAGATACACTTCCACGAGCCCCTGACTCCGTTGTGCTGCCACTTTCGGTGCCACTTGGTGCTCCTGGCTTAGTGTATCTGCCCACATAACCCATTCGAGAGAGACCGAAATCCGTTAGCTTGATATGACCCTCACTATCAAGCAAAAGGTTGTCGGGCTTGAGATCTCGATGCACGATTCCTCGTCCATGGAGATCCTCAACGCCAGCAACAACTTCAGCCATGTACTTTGTGATCCAATCTGAAGGAAGACCACCCAGCATCTTGATCAGCGCAGCGCAGTCTCCTCCAGAGAGGTATTCCATAACCAGAAACAGATAATCTCGGTTCTGGAAGGTGAAGAAGAGTTTTGCCACAAACGGAGAGTCTTGCTGAGCCATGAGAATTGCTCGCTCGGCCTTGACGTTCATGACTTGGTTCTTTGCAATCATATCAGCCTTCTTCAATGTCTTGATGGCAAAGTACTCGCCAGTAGCCTTCTTTTTCGATAGATAGACAGACCCAAATGCACCCTTGGAAATAGGCTTAATGATCTCGTAATCCTTGATAGACGGCTGCGTCGGCTTTACTGGAACAGAGGGTGTGGGGGCAATGCCATCGTCCATCTGAGGCTCATAGGGGAACAGTAACGGCGACGATAGAGGAGTCCACTCGACGTTGATCGAATGGACCCGCGATCTCTGTGGGCCGTTGCCGCCACCACTGATAGGTGCAGCCATCGGAGAACCAAGGTTGCTGCTACGACCGCCAGCAGAGGATGTTGCTCGAGGCCGGTTCTCCCCATCGGAAAGAGACAGATCCGACATAGAGAACTCAGGCAGGTTAGTATTGAGAGTCGTGAGGGGCCTGTTGATGTTCTGCCGCGAAATGTGAGACGGGCGACGAGATATATGAGGTGACGGTGTAGGAGGCTTGTTTGCGTTTAGATCGTCGGCCAAGAACGACTTGGGAGTCATGGTAGTAGCCTTCTTAGTAGGGCTGACTCCAAGAATGTTGTCTGACGACAAAGAAGCACCGCTGCGAAGATCCGAATGCGAAGAAGAGAGGGACAAGGCAGGCACGTGAGGCGTAGATGGGGTCTTGGGTGCTGGGGTTCCAATCTGAACTGTCACGTTCTTCTCCGATTGTGATGAAGAAGATGGTAGAGGTGGTGGAGGCATGCCATCGAACGAATCGGACAGATTGGGACTGCCCTGGGGGCTCTGAGAGAATGTGGGGGCAGGCAGATGGGGTAGACTATCTGTTCCTAGATAGTGGGAAGAGAATAACGACGATGAAGAGGCATTATGCTCAGGAACTGGCACATCTCCTTTGCTGTCAGTGGCCATAGCGGGAATTGGCCCACCACTTTCGGATTCCGTGCCAGCGACGCTGTTGGCCGGTGTTGAAATGCCCACATCACCCACAGCGAGATCCGAAGAAGATGCAATGGCAGATTCATTTACAGCCACCTCGTTCTTCGGTCCCTCCGCAGGTGCCTCCACTCCATCATTAGCGTCCTGTTGTAACCGCAACTGGTACAGCGTCTCCTCAAGAACCTGGTGCACCGCTGTATCCACTTCCTCCTTAATTTTTCCAAAGTAGGTAACAATGTTGGCAAGACGCATGGTTGCCTCGACCTTCTCCTGACATAGTCGTTCGGTGTCCTCGTATAGCAGCTTAAGACCTGGGTCCACCACATTTTTGCGGAAGCTTGCACTGGGCCATTCTTGCACAGTATGGATCTTGGCCGCAGAGTTGGGACTGTGTACAGCAGACTCGGGCCCATTGATGTCGAGAGCAGTGTCGCAGAGCTCGAGCAACAGTTGAATCTGTCGTGTCGGCGTTTTCGGCGCAGGTTTTTGAAATATGCGTTTTTTCGTCAAAACCAGCGATGCTGCCGTTTGCCGTGGACTTCGGGGAGGAGAGGACGATGCAGAGCCACCAGATATGGCGGGAATGTGCTCTTCTCCTGGAGTCAGAGCAATCGGAAGACCTCGATAGAGTGCCGGAGGAGGCGGCGATGGTGATGAGGCTCCAGATACGGCTGGAGATGCTACAGAGGAAGATGAATTGGAGTTGGAGTTCGAATTCGAGTTTGAGGGGGTGCCATGCGAGTAGTACAGCAAAGCTGCCACTGCCTCGCGATGATCCGACAGGTTTTCGTGCGTCTGTTGCAGATGCGACTCGGCCTTGTGTTCAATCAAACAAAGCTGTGAATGACTTTCAAACGCCCACGTGGGCACCTGCCGCTCACATATTCGACACATGGCCATGGGTGGTGGCGGTAAGTTGCTGAACTCAGTGACGCCATCCTGCTGGAGGGTCTCCAAGTACTGCACAAACACGTCAGCTCCAAAGCCTAGCGTCTCGAACAAAGACAGAGGAATGTCAATGCTTAATGGTTCCATTTGTCGGTATGGCTTGAGAATCCACATGGTATATGCCGGATCTGAGCCACGTCCCTTCATCACCACACCCTGGCCCTCCAGCTCAACACACAGTTCATTTAGGCATGGCTCAGAAAATGTCGAATGAGTTGAAGATGAAAGAGAAAGATTGTCGATCGAATGGCGAATAACAGTGGTATCGAAATCTGCAGACTCGTGCGACTCAACCGAGTTTATCGATGTGTCTGCGAACTTGTCGCCAACAGAAGCGGATGCAGTGCCACACTTGTGACACTTACCACAGGACTTTGACAACTTAGTGTCCGTCACATCAGATTTTTTGACTGCAGTTGAGCTCGTTTTATGATGCTTGTCGTCGTCCTCGCTGCTATCGCTGTCCTGTTCATCTGTAACTCGCGCACAGACACAGAATCTAACTCGGCACGAGCTCGAGTCCTTCATCATTTGCTCAGTCGCGCGCTGGAACACAGATTTGTCGTTCTCGTCTCCAGATATGTGGGTCCCAATGTTGGTTCCAACCACCTCTTTGCGAGCTATTCCAACCAACTCCATCCACGAGTGCGACACATATCGCACGTTGCAGTCTAGATCCAGTTCTAGTACGCACGTAGTCACTGAGTTAGTACAAGATAGAAAATATAAAGAAGCTGCTTCATTCCATAACGCAAAGTATCAGACAGAGCATAGTAGCACCTCTTCCCTCAGGCTTTATCAACAGCCATCGAGGTAGGTGAGGATGTTGTAGCATCTGACTTCCTTCGAGTCGTATTTGACCACGATTGTGGCATTCCTGAGCCAAGAACCCATCTCTTTTTTTCAGCTTGTTGTGCGCAGGTATCGCTGTAGCCCTATGGTACAATTTGCACTTTCGTCATAGTGAGTGGCGTGTTTCCGTCTTATCGCAACTCTCCGGTAGAGAAGTGCTCTCCGTGTAGAACCGTAACAGCATGAATGTCTCTGGATGGTTGTTTCTGCCCGTGCGTGCTTGCTAGGTCTCGTCTTGCGAACATTCGGCGTTTCTGTGACGACCCGTTTCTGTGTTTGCGTCGTGTCACGCAGCGTTATCGTTTCTGTGGCTCACGGACAGGCCTCCTGTGGTCGAGATACTGTAGTGTGACTTCTCGTGGTTCGCGCTTCAGTTTCTTGTCTCCTTCATTAATACTCACTGTCTCTTAATCAACGTGTGGAGCACTGTACCTGGTGATATCTGATATTGGAAATTGGGAGGTGCACATGAAGCTACACAAAATGGTGCATGTGGGGAACACGCACCGATAGGGCAAGCCAAAACGTTACGGAAACAACGCCGCTGAAAATATTTGTTTAAGGAAATGGCTCTTACAGGTGGCTTGGGGAATATTTTTTTTCCTTCTAGCCATCACGTGACCGCAACCATAGCCGTGTTGTCAAGGTCATGGGGTCTCCAATGTAGCCCCTGATATGCATAGCTCACCGTTTATATGCCGACATGTGGGGCCGTTGTGACATGTACGAAGACTGGTGGACCAATAGAATGGATGATGCAGGAAGGTATTTCTCACGTGCAAAACGGGTGCTGTAGACATGATAGCCTGGTTCAATTCGCGTAAAATTAGTACAAGTAGGACCCCCCACTAGGAGCTATATTCGAGGTCTAGGCGCCGTTACTTTCTGGGAGCTAATTTACTGTATGTACTACTTCAAGTAGCTGATGGGCTAACGGTATGTACACCTGGAAAAGAAATGACTGCGGAAGTGTATGAGATAGAGAATGTGAAAAGCATGGAGCAATCAGTTCACGTGGGGTCGTGGCTGATATGTGCACCATCAAGTGTCATCTAGAATTGCATCATTTTAAGGACGCTGTTTTATAAGTAGCTCACAAAACAGTAAAACTAGCGACATCCGCTACTGTACATACTGTAAGAGTAGGCGACATTTACTTGTGTACAGAGAAGTAATAATGGTCAGGACACAAATTACTCTGTTTACTTCGAGACACTACTGCAGATCATGTATTGAGTAAAAGTACTCCTGTTTCACGCTGCCCATCAGGCATCCTTTTTTACCAGTAGGCACACCACGTTATGGAGATTATGAGAGACCAATTTCCTTGTCGCATATGTGAGTATTCGGTGGTGATACGAGACAACTAGCCAGTGCAGGTTGTGTTCCGTGCAGCGTCTTCATTGGTCACATCGCACCATCCCATTAATTCCTCGGAATATACAGGCTGTGGTTGTTTGACTGCTGGGAAGCTCCTGAAATCTCTGAACTGTAGTATTGTAAAGGCGGGTCTGGGTCTAGCTACAAGAAGCTACGTACAGTATGTACCGGTAGTGTTCCAGCACAGCTTGTCTCGATTAAAACATTCATGTCCAAGGCAACTTCACGCGTTGTGATCCAGAGCTCAAAAGAATAAGGACCGAGCCAAGACTGACTGTAACGACCACGAGATACTTGTTGGAGACGTTCACATTCGAAATGAACGATGCTTGCTCTGCACAATGGTAGCCCTGTCGTTTTTGCTAAACGAGCACCTCATCTTTGTGCATGTGTTTTCGTAAAATTATTTCATGCTGCAGCACTGACCCACCACTACAAGAGTGGTGGTACAAGAATATGATAATTGGCGCCTGTCTCAGCCACCATTGGACATTGATACGCTAGTCAAGCCACAATAAAGCCACACGCGTTTAAATCGATGTGCACCGCATGGAGGGTTTTATCGGGGACGGATGTAACACAAACACCCGTCAGGGCTACACAAACACAGACATAGTGGTCTCTCCAAGGCATGAACCGTTCTTATCTTTATCCTTCTAATCGGGCTACACTGTCAATGAAGCCTTGGGTCCCCCTGCACTAATCACGCATCACACACTTAATCGTGGCTTGAGTTAGCGACAAAATACAATACAATGAGAACCAAAAAATCGTCAACGGAGAAAACGTCAACTCTACATCCGACGAGTTGGTGAGCGATACGGCTGAAGACACGTCCCCATCCTGTATTATCAACCTCTATCGACAGCACGACTCCGTACCATCGACCCACAACACGAACAAAGCACCCAACGCCAAACCGTTGCTCGCACCAATGACAGCCAAATCCCGTGTCCGAGTGGACCATGACGAACAACAACGAACACAGGTGCAGTCCCACTTGCAGGACGAAGGGTCTGCGACGGAGCCTGCACAGCCTGCGGATCCTCCTTTAGATCACCCAGACAGCAACAAGGTGCACAAATGGATTTCTTCGGCATATCATCTGGGCTCGTTGCGGCTAGAAAACAAGGGAGCAGTCGCCCGCGATCATCTGGCCAACGAGAGAACGTTCTTAGCATGGATGCGTACTTCCATGACCTTTGCTACCCTTGGTGTGGGTCTCTCTCAGCTTCTGCGACTTTCGGACTCGGCCACTAACGTCAACGACCCACAGGACCAGCTGGACAAGATTGAGGACAACAAACGTCTTGCTCGAATAGCAGGAGCTTTGTTTGTGTCAGCTGGCATTGTGGTTTTGCTTCTTGGAACCACCCGGTACTTCCACTCACAGCACATGATTGTGAACAATCACTTTCCTGTATCCCGAATGTCAGTCTTGTTCGTTATGTGTCTCACTCTGGCACTTGTGGGAGTGATTATTTGGATGGTACTGAGAGTATGATAGCACCCTGTGGTGATGATTTATATGTAATAATGACTTGATGTATTGGACATGGAAGGTACGTGAGTGCTCTTGGATCAGATGTACTTTTGTAGTTGTGCCGTCGTTAATAGGTGTTTTATTGGCCAGTAACCTCTCTAACTACGAGTAGTAAAGTACATATTGTAGTTGTTTAATGGCTGTCAGAGGTGCGTTAGATACCATCCCCCATGAGATCAGAACGGCTTTACAAGTACATGCTGTACTGGGTGTTTAGAGAGGGATATTGTGTTGTGGTCTTACTATCTTAAACGGTTGTACAAGTACTTGTGGTTATATGACAAAGGTTTTTCTACTTGTACTGTAGCTGTACTTGTACTGTAGCTGTACTTGTAATGTATGTACTTGTAATGTATGTACTGTACATACATACTTGTACTTCTTGTTGTGGTGGTCAAAACTGGGGGACATACTGAAAGACAGAAGTGCTGGTTTACAAGAATTCGCTACTGTACTTGTACTTGGACGACGGATGTCTCGAGCGTGAGGTATAATCAGAGTGTCAAAGCTGGTTTTCGTAACTGGTTTTCTGATCCAGGTAATTTTCTGCAAAAGTCACACATTCGGCTCGCAATCAAGCTCAAATGAATATCTGTTGTCTAAGGTTCATGCAAGATGAGATGTGGAGTGGCTAAAAAGTTAATCGAGCACAGATAGCCATCCATGGTGCCGAACTGTTCTGTGTTGATTCTGGTGGTCTGATCAAAATACTCGAGTGTCCGAATTGGGACTCCGCGATCGAGTTGAGATTCATAGATGACCAAGAACAGCGAGATATATATATGAGTGGGATGCCAAACGGGAAAAGAAAGTTTCTGAAGATATGCGAATTTTCCCAAAGGCTTCACATTAGATGACACTTCGTACAAGTCGTACAAGTAGTAGTAGTACTTGTACTTGTACAGTACATTTTATATTATATCACCTTGGGGATTTATTGATCACGTGTGACTCCTGTGAAGTGGACCGGTCACGTGCATATCCATCTGAGCTTAAATTACGACTAAGTTTAAATCAAAGTCCCAAACAGCATCCAACTTGTAGGGTTAGCCCTAAATAAAGTCACATGATTAACTCAAAATAACACTCACTCCCTAATGCAAAACTCTTCCGAGATTCCCACTCTTCACATCGACACATTTCAAAGGTGAGTAAACCACACAACCCCTGTTTTCAAGACTAAACTAACAACAGAATTAAAAATGGTGCGTATCAACGGAACGATTATGGAGGAGTGATTTGCGATTTGCGATGTTTGACATGACCTACGACTTGCCCACGACATGACTTGAGTTGCGACCTTTGACCCCACGACAAGACTAGTGAAATGCCCACGACGGAGAAATTGTGACGACACTGGTTTTGTACACACGTTCGGGGCGGCTGGTGGAAGGACTGATATCTAAAGGCATGATCTAGGTCTGCTGCACGACTATCAGGTGGCGAACCACTATATGAGGCATCACCTTTGTGATGTGACTGTGGCCATTTGATTGAATCACAGTTGGGGGGATAACCTGACAACATTTGACCTTTGTTGTTTGTTGGCATGACCCTTTCTCTATGAGCTCATTTCAGAATCCACCAGACGTTTAACTCGAAGTCTGGGCTAAGCAAGCAGCTCGCACAGACTTGTCATGGCCAAGTCGTGTGTACACATCATGACAAGTCATCCATCACAGATCCCAACGATCATAGACTAACCACAGGGAAAGCAACACGGTTCTATCGCTCGTGCCGGTAAGGTCAAGTCTCAGACTCCCAAGGTCGAGAAGCAGGAGAAGCCCAAGGCCCCTGTTGGCCGAGCCAAGAAGCGACTCTTGTACACTCGACGATTCATCAACGTTACCCTTGTCAACGGTAAGCGAAAGATGAACCAGAACTCTGCCTAAGTTTGGAGTGAAGGTAATAAAAAATAATGTATTCTTAGAAGCGTACCTGTTAGTGTAGATGCAAATAGACATTTACGCATTGTCCTTGTAGCAGTATGGTAGATGGCAGAAAGACTCCGTCTGCACGTACCATCATCGTATTAGTTATCTGTCGCCAGCAGTTCAACCCGTGTGTCATCGTATTAGTTATCTGTCGCCAGCAGTTCAACCCGTGTGTCATCATATGATCAAAGATCAACTGAACCATACGATACAACTACGATACAGTGGGTCGCCCTCGCTTACAGCTTTACGACCCTTGCGAGCGGTATTTTTTGTACTACCTTTTGGGTTAACACAGTAATTTTGGAGAGCGAGGAATCGTCAGACAGCAGGGTAGACGTGTACTATTGGCAGTACATCTGCGAATATCTTCCTTATAGCTGGATTGTATTCTATGGTACTATGGCAGTCTAATGGCCTTCAAAGTTCCCGTTGGTTAGTTGTTGCCACTGTTGCTTAATAACAGCCTTTCGAGACTAACATGACATGCATCATACGTGTATCCAGATCCACCAGCTACATTTATCTCCACGGTGAGCATGAACCTCTCAATCGACGCTGCTACGTCTCCTGGTGACACGGTTGCAGCAGTGAGACGTCTGGCCGCACAACTGAATGCTGCAGCGGACGTTTTCGAGGAGTCCGTGGCTCTGTGGCAGCGAATGAAGCAGCAGCATCGGAACCAGCCGGAGACCTTGTGGCAGCAGCAGGCGGTGTTCCTGGCAGCGCAGCACCACCTCTACTCGTTATCGGGGCAGCTAAATCCGTGGATTGTGCAGTACTTTGCGTTGTTGCCCGAATTGGCTCGCTTGCGGGTTGCCGGAGCACTACATCCAGTGTGTCTATATGGCTTGGTGGCTGAGTGCGTTAACCCTGTTGCGGCTACGATATGGCGGCAAGAGTGGTTGGAGCAGGATGATGGTGTTGAGGCAATCATTCGACGGGGTTTGTGGTTTGAGAAGGAGGATTTCTCACAAGAGAACTTCCACGAAATTGTGGCAACTGGAACAGTGAACTCAGAATGCCACGATCATGCATCTTCCTTTGTCCGGTTGTTTCCAGGTCATGTTGACCTAGCACTGCTTCATCCGTCGACACCTCTTCGTCTTTCGCTGTTGCAACAATTGATTCTCCAGGAAGTGAGCGATAAGGGTAAGACGGCAGCAACAGGTGTATCGAGCTCTGCGACGCCGTCTCGGAAATACATGCTGCTTCAGCAACTGTGGGATAACTCTCCTCGCAATATTTCAACTGTTAATAATGTTCATATGACCATTTGCGATGTGTTGCAAGATGAGGAGGATCAGGTGTGGGCGATCTTCCAATTTGTACAGAGCTGGCTGTCGAACGAAAGTGAATCTGAAAGTGATCCCTCCAGAGACGTTCCGTTACTTCACCTGTTCATGATGTCTTTGGTTCGCAAAAACGTGATTAACAGAGACAATTTTGCACGCTTCAGGTTCTTGTGCAACGATTTCCTTCCCTTTGTCAGTATCAAGGAAGGAAAGGAGCTGTATGAATTGACACTGTCATAGCCCTACAAGTAAACCGCGTGCAGGGTGAGTCCGGGGCATGGCATGTCGCATCGAGTGTGAGCCTTATCGACTCGTCTTAATGGATAGGCTACAGGCTGCCACCGCATTATAGAGAGGCATTTGTTGGTATAATTACATACTGATGTCGCTGTTGGAGGATTTATGCTCGGACCTCCATCGTTTCGCAACCCATACTGTTGTCCGACATATGGAACTGCATCCAATCCGTAGCTACTGTGCTTTGGCAAGGGTATATAGATCAGTGCTTCGATTGAAATGGGAACCAGTTACATAAGAGGCCTACTTGTAGTGCGCATGTAGTGTATATTGTACGATCTTTATTCATCTATCGGTTTCTACTCTTACAATTAATCAAACAGGTAACGTTCCATCTATATGCAATTCTATAATTTATCTTCCAGCCTGTCACCTATACACCTATTTGCTGGTGGCGGCGGTGGCGACGGTGATATACATGGGTGGTCGCTCGACTCCAATAGTGCCCTTGGAAGACAGCGAACCTAGTCCCACAGAGCCACTCGACCATGTGCCTGTCGTCTCGTACATTGAAGTGAATTTTTGGGTGTATAGAGACTCGGTGGTGGCCTTCTGGCCGTTAGGCAGAGTGCCGGTCACCCAAACGGGTGTAGACACCACTGTTGTGGGAATGACTCCTCCAGGACCTCCTCCAAGACCACCATGAGGGGCAATGTTTGCTGCAGGAGGCACAGCGGTGGTGGATGTGGAAGCGAGGCCAGGGACATCGCCGAGTCCGTCAGCGTTAGTGGTGGATGAGGTACCGGTAGTTGTTGATGATGCTGCGGGTACGGCAGCTGCAGCTCCTACGGGCAGGGTAGTAGACGATGTGGAAGGGGTGGCTACGGCTCCTGCAGCAAGAGTCGAGGATGAGGATGGAGTTGCCTTGGCTCCAGCGGCCAGAGTAGACGAGGATGAGGGTGTAGCAGCGCCAGCGGCCCCCGGTGCAGCTGGGGCAGCAGCAGCACCGTCTCCGTTGACAATCGCAGCTCCGGCATTGGCGCCTGGAGCATTTGCGGCAGGAGCAGCGGGGTTAGCGGCAGGCGCGTTAGCTCCAGCAGGAGCGGCGGGGGCAGGCGCGGCAGGAGCGGGAGCAGGAGCAGGAGCAATGTTGGCTCCGTTGGCTGGGGCAGCTCCGGCACCTGGGTTGTTTGCTGCTGGAGCAGCGGGAGCGGCGGCTGGAGCAGCAGCACCGGCGGCAGGCGCAGCAGCAGCTTGGGCGTCGACAAGCAGGGTCAGAGAGGCAAGCAGCAATGTGGTTGAGAATCTCATTTCAATAGAGCGACACAGAGACAGACGGAAAAGTAGAAAATGGATGCCGAAGAGAGGTGAGGTGTTGGGCTTGTGAGGATATTATACTTGGCAAACGAGTGTGTGGAGGTCGCTGAGTCACTAAGGGCGGGATGAGTGTCGAGACAGGAGCTTTGAAATACGCGTAAGAGAAATTGTCACCTATCGTAGTAAAAGGAGGCGTGCGTGTCTCTCTCTGCCTCTGCGCAGCCTCTGCTATTTACAGCCTCTGCATAGGTAGAACCTATTTTTGGCGGAGCCATTTTTGTGAACTTTGTTAAAACCAAACCTTACTATGGAGATGGGTTGAGGAGTAGTTCCCGTCATGATGTGAGTCTGTACTCTGGTTGTCTCGCGACCAATGTTGAGGCCACATAAACTGATTATTTTCCAAGTCTTCATGGTTATCCTATTATTTTTGTATACCTTCGTCCTTGCGTTCACACTTGTACGCCTTCCCCAAATCTGGCACTCCTTCTCGGGGGATTTTCCGCAAATCACGGATATGCACCTACACTATAATCGTGGAATGTACGAGACGTGTGGGGGCATTGGTATTGAGCGTTTTGTAACGCGGCCTCGAACGAATATGTGCCCGAGGAATATTTTTGCACAAATTGGTCTTGGCGGATCACCTTCTCGTTGGCCTATTTTTACTGTTACTATGTCTGCAGCAAGTGCCCATAACCACTTCTGATGCAACTAATGTCGCAACCATTATAGCTCCGCAGCTAAATTCGGTCAGCCTCCTCCACTGCTGTAGAGTTACGGTGTATGCAGTACATGTATTGATGTCGGACTCTCCGCTCTCTCTCATGATCTAGATCCATCTGAATTTCCGTGGTCTCCTAATATACCACTTGCCTGGCTCGTGTGTTCATGTCCACGGAAAAATTGAAACGCCCTGTCACGTGATTTCAAATAAGGTTTCCCGATTGCTTGGTATTTTTGAATACACTTTTTAATATCAGGCAGTTCAACTCTGCATGGAATATATCCCTAATAGGTGGGGTGTATGTGGTTTCTTATTATTCTACGCAGCAAGTGACCCTTTGCCGTGGTGGTTGATTGATATCACAGATGCATGTACATACTGTAGGTACTTGTAGAACTCCTTTTTAAGAGAAATGTTTTGTTGAGTTTAATTTTAGTCTGAAATTGGTTTGTGCCAAAAATGTAAGTCAGTTGGTTTTCCTTGGGTGTGTACTTTTTTATGTTTGCAGGGGTGGAGGAATCAGAATGTTTTACATACATTTCTGTAGAATTTATTGGTTGGGTAAGCCAGGTCTGTGTGTATAGACTATGGCTGTAACGCTGTACTGGTGATCTCTTATAAAATTCCTACTGGTGGTACTGGTAGTATGTACTAGTAGTTTCATCAAGGCTACACACAACACGCTTATGCGCAGAGGGCAGCACACATATGCATATTATATGCATACCAGAAAAAAGACATACAAAACCTCATTCTGGGGTTAGGGACTTCTTCTTACACGCGCAGGTTGCATGTGATGGGCAGACATCTCGCGTAGTGGAGCTTGTTATATGTACCGTGCGAGGGTACAGTACTCACTTGTAGCAGCTGATGGGGACTGGGTATAACTGCCATTAACGTACCCCCACAAACACTTATGAATGGCCCGCGGACATGTGGAGTGATACACGAGCTATACAGGTGTACTTGTAGGTAACTATTGACACTAAACTTGAAGTGGTACAGTATGTACAAGTATAGTAGAAGTATAACACACATATACTGTACAACTTGTACAAGGATGCATCGGTATTACAAATACAGTACATTAATTTGTAGGATAATGAGTGTAGTAACTATCCTTGACACTGGATACACATGCTATGTCACTTGCTGTTCCCTCAAGTACAAGTTGCGATACCATACACGTCAAAATTACGCTGCCACCACCAAAACGCGTACGTTAGTAATTAGGCACTGCTTAAAAAAAGCTTACGTGTACTTGTACTGTAGTGGGGATTAAGGAGTTTGAGAAGTGTTACGAGTACGAGCAAAGTAACTACAATAAAACTGATATATCAAAAGGGCTATAAGGGGGACATCCAGAGGAGGATGTTAGAATTCCTGAGATTTATGGGGCTATTTTGGGAGGACACATGGGACTATGATCGACAGATCAGATACTCGTAAGGAATTCGCACGGCGTTAAGACTCGACAGAGTCACGTGTTCCCTAGATCCTATAGCGTTGTGCAAGGCTGGGGACACACATATATACACAGAGATTACAAACTCGAATAGGGGATAGAATGGGTCACCGCTAGGGTACAGTACGCTGAGGAATTGCAATAGATGTGGACCCCCCACAGCTATTGCTGGAAGTTGTAGACGATAGGAAGCCACGCATTTAGCGTGAACATCTATGACCCAGCCTATCATACAGTATGTACAGTGTACTTGCACCTACTGTATCGATAGTGAAAAAGCGATTCAGCAATCATGGACATTTCACCCTGACTGGCACGACTAACTACGCCCTTGCACACTGTACACCTACATACTGAAAGTATTCACATACAATACGAACCTGTATATACTATACCCAAGCCATGAGATACAGGCTGACATGAGAGATTACCGAAAAGGTATGGATAATTAATTTTTAATTACAAACCACAAGACAGAAAAAACATCCTAAGCCAATGGCCATTTATTCGCGACGTTCATATGTTACAGAAAAAGACACGTGTGAAAACAGCAATGAATTTAAAACTAATCTAGCTACTCATCATCATCTTCATCATCGTCGTCATCCTCGCCATCCGAATCCTTACCCTGATCATCTTGAGGTTTCTTTCGTCTCTGAAAGTCTGCCGTATGCGCTTTCTGCACCATGTTTGAGATTGCCTCCATAACTGGAGTGGCAGTTGCTCTGAGAGAAGGGGTATTACCCTCTTCAACATGCGAACCTCGCTTCCGTAGAGGTGAATCCGTGACACGAGACTTCCGAGGAGAGTCACGCGACACCCCAGGCGATTCCCGTGCCCATTCGACACCAGTGGATGACCCCATTCGGTCACGTGCTTCATCTTCATCCTCATCATCTGCCTGGTGTCCCTCTTCCACTGCAGTCTCGTCCGTCTCACCAGGCTCAGCACAGACGTGCACATGGTATGGCAGAGGTACATCACGAGATGCTCGGAAACGCTTGACGTTACTCACATGCTCGTTCTCCATTCTGAAAAACATCCACATGACTCGTCGGAATATCTCTGACAGAGCAACGAAGAAAGAGAGTAGTTGCTTCTGTTGGATCTGCTGCTCAAAAATGGCGTACCAAATCCAGTTGAATCGGAGCACCAGATCTACCACCATAGCAGTATAATATGGCCACTTGACCTTGTAGGTCAGCTGGTTTCGGAGCAAGAAGTTCTTACTCCCAAACTCCAGCAAGCTCCAATCCATCATGATATCCCAAATGAAACAGTAAGTAGAGTTAACAGTAGCAAAGAAGATAAAAAATGCTCGATTTCCGTTGGTTGTGTCAATTCGCCAAACACTCTGGGCCACATAATACATGATCGTAAGAGAGTACTTCGTCATGTTTGCCAAATGTGGGAAAGCATCTCCTGTGTCTGCGAAACGTCTCAGACATTGTAGCCAACGGAAGATACCCGGGAGAGCATTAAAAAAACCCATCAAACGGTTGTGAGACGAGCCGCAATGGCTAGGATTATATATCCCATGGAACCCTTCTGACCATTCGTGGCTATAGAGACAGAAGAACAGAGCAATGTTAGACATGGAGTAGGTCATAGAGCAGATGATATCTCCCAAGAAAAAATCTCTGAATTCAACGGGGTAGAGTCCAGAGAGAAGGATTCGAGATAGCGCTCTGATGAGCCACTGTCTAGCGCTCCAATAAAAGATGTTTAGAGGCATGAAAAACGTCACAACCGCAAAAACTAGAAAGATGCACGGGTAATAGACGGCCCTGAATGAAGACTCCCAGAACGAGTAAAACGTCAGCCACGCGAATATACTCATGAAGAAGAAATAGAAGGCTGGCATCTCAAAGAATTGCCGATAATCTAAGTGGTCCTGTGAGAACTCGAAAATGAAGGTGTAGTTGATTTTGTACTTGTTCCATACCAAGCAACAAAGGGGGAACAGAAGGAGGAACAAAAGGATAAGGAAAAACCCTGCCCAAATCTGCAGCAGGTATTGGGTGTCCGGAGACTTGTGCTCCACCAAGTTCAGACAGCCTCGATAAAGGCCTTCAATGAAGAATGGGATTGCTAAGCCAAAGAAGATACCACCACGGAAAGTCGCAAAATAGTATGTTTTGTTGACGCCAGTAGACCGTAGCTTTGAAATAGCGTGTTTCCGGTTTCCGCGCTCAAAGTTGTTGGTGTATAGGTCCTCCACCTTAGCGGCCACAATGTCAAGCCGCGAGTTTTCCACATTGCAGAAGTCCGTGTGGTCCACGAGATCCATGTAATAAGCACTCATGTGCCGCCCAGAAATCTTATCGTATTTCTTCAGAATCTTGCGGAAGGCAGTCCGGTTGAGTGTGCAATACGAACGCAAAAGCTCGATACTTCGGTAATACTCCTGCATTGCTGTCTTCAGCTGACGTCGGGCTGACGCGTATGAGATTCCCTCATGGTCAGTAGTGGCATCGTGGAAGTGCGGGTTTTGTCCACGCAGTGCACTCTCGCTGCTCGCACGAGTGTTTTCGGCATCGAGGTCGCACACATCGTTCGAGTCACTCTTTTTCAACCAAGCAAAGCTTGGGAGACTTGGAAGCTCAATTTGACGTTCCACCACACTCAGACCCTCACGTGCAGGCTTATTTGGACGCTGTCGAAGATGCAGCTTCTGTCGCTGCAGCCTCACAAGCTGTCCCACCAGAATTCTGTATCGCTCGTGGGTCTCGTTCATTTTCTGATCGTAGAATTCATTCACTTTATCCAGCTGGGAGTCCAACCAGGCAATGAAGTCCTTTTCACTGTCGTACGGTGCGATCACTGAGAACGAATTGTCCATGACGGAATAATTAGTGTTGACCTCCGGCGTGATTTTGGGTGTTCCAATGTGAAACTTGGCCTTAACAGAGTCTGCTCTACCAGACGAGGACTTTCCGCGGGTGATGATACCTCGATGAGGTGCCATTTCAGGTGTAGTACCGCCCTCGAGTGCAGCCGGGGGAAGCTTCACTGAATCTCCACCCGATGTCGATATCTTGGATAGCAGAATAGGTGTCGGGTGACCCGACTGACCTCTAGAAAGGCGTTCCCTGGACATGTATGATGGACTCAGATTTGGATCATGGGAAGCCACCCCACCACTCTGAGGATCGTGCCTCTCGTGATCCTCCACACTGCCCTCGCGGGACTCAGTAGCCCCGTAGTTGTCGTTTTCCGAACCAGAATTGAAAGGTTCTGTCTCTGAGGGCTCTCCAAGTAATGCGCCTGGCGTTATTCCTGTATTAGGAGAAGTAGCGGCAGGCCGCCGCTGGCGCAACAGTTTTTGGGGATATGCTCGCTTCTCCGGCAGTCTGATCCACAAGTACAGCCTGCTGCTGGGCTGCAATGTTCTGAGGTTCGCTGGGTGCATCGATCTCATCATTGAAGGTATTGTGACGCTTGAGTCTGTCCTTTAAGTCGTCAGGAATCTTCTTGAGTAGTTTCTTTCCCCATTTATAGTCGACATATTGCGATTTCCACTCGGGGACCTGATACTCCGCCAAAAGCTCGGTGAATTTCATAGTAGTCCGTGGGGTTTGGCAGACGAAGTCAATGCGTAACTGTCAAAAGCCTTTGGCCCGTTTCAAGTGTTTGTCTTCCGTTTATCGTCGGTGATGTGATAAAGGCTGAGAATTCATATGGACTAATCGACCATATGTGAGATAGATAGAAGTTTATTTACAATAACCTATCGACTTGGAGTGGGCTCGAGTCACAAAAGGGATACCCTGAGTTAGGTTTACAGTAATTAGTATCGTACTCGTATGTATAGGACTACTCCGCACGAGTACAAGAATCAGATTATATTTACCAGAGGAGATTCAACGGGGCAAGAGAAAATATAATTGGAGGGAGCCCTTGAGGAGAGGTAATATAAATAGTGCTACCCGGTACCAATCAGAAAGCGTGTGATGCTCATTCACTCATAACTACAAGTAGGTGCTCTTTGTACAGAAAGTCTAAAATTCTAGGTGTGATGAATGGGTTGGTTCACGTATGAAGCAGCCCCGGTTTTGCGTGCGAATACTTTTCACCTGTGCCTAAGCATGTAAAGTACATGCAGCTTATGATTTGTTTACCTGACTCTGAATCACACAACAAACGAAGGAGTAATCAGTTCTCACAGATTCTGGTAAAGCTCTCATGAAATCGTACATATGCATTACTTGTACAAGTAAAACTACAGTACACAGCAGTACAGTACAGTACATACAGTATGTACTTGTAGTCCTCTTTGAGCCTTGTCCATGGATACTCGTATGGTTTGGTACTTGTACGATACCAGAGCAGGCTGAAGGTGTACATAAAGCTGCAAGATATCCATACTTCCCCCAAACAACGGCTAGGAAGCAATAGCACCAACGTGGTCGTATATATAGGGCTACACCATTCATGCCTTTCAGCCCGCGAATAGTTCACTGTTTTTCCAAACCTTAAACATCGTGGAAATTGCGGTTACACGATTGGCTGTGATCGCACCTGTAGCCCACATTATAACATTTGTTTGTGCGATGAGAGGGAATACACTTGAGCGTTAGGACCACTTAACTGGTACTACTCTGCCGGCCACAATTATATTAAAAATCCAGGAAGAAGGTGACACAGAAACCTCCTCACCGCAACAAATAATAGTTACATTAATTATCAAACTGTGTTTTTGGGACATGAACGGATGAGAAAAACTACTTGTACAATATACTACAAGTACTGTACTGGGTTGGGGTGTCAACCGCAAACCCATTGCAACTGTGACGATTATATTGAAGCCTGAGGGTGACACACAGTGAATACTTGCACAGTACTTTTTAATACGGTTGCGAATGTACTGTATGTATCGTACAGTAGGAGCAATAATGAAAAGACTACAGAGTACACATACATACATACTCTAGAGTGTGATCATTACAACGGTTGGTAAATTGTGAAGTTATATGCTGTACCTAAAAGTAAATTACTTGTACAAGTAGCTAAAATACAGTACACGTAGATTTACATATGATACTTGATATCAACATTATAAGATGCCTCCTTCGCGTTCCGCGAAACTGAGTGTGTCGTTCCTTCGTGCAAAAGGGTGAGCCTCGGATACGAGTCCAAAACATCAAATGTCACATGACCTATTCAACGTAATATGCAGTACAAATTTTAAGCTTTGCGAGGTTGGGACATGTAACCAAAGCTTTTTTTTATCTGTTCTGCATTTTTGCCTTGACAACACTTGATTCAGGGGATTTTTTGGTACACGAAACCGACCAGACAACAAAAAAAAAAGTGAGTATCTCGAAGCAGATGGGCAAAAGAAACGGATGAACGGCATTCAGTTTCACACGGGTAGACTTCCATGTGAATAACTTGACCTCAACTGTTTCGCCTCTTTCTCAGGCCACGTTGCCCTGCGAGCCTTTACTAACTAAGTGTCTGTACCGGACGAGGTCATCTCGTCTCTGAAACAACTTCTCGTCAACCTCGGATCTCCGTCATCTGAGGTGCGAGTACCCGCAGAAAAAACTCTACGTGATGAGTGGTGTCGACCTCAGCAGGTAGGCATGCTGCTGGTCGGTCTGGCCCAGCTGGCTGCTACTGATTCCGACAAGACTGTACGTTCTTTTGCCGCTATTCTGTTCCGTCGAATGGCTCTTAAATCGCCTGAGGACGTCAAGAACGTGGTCACCCGAACTGTCGACACTGTCCAACCCGAGGTGCGAAGCATGTGCAGAAACATTCTATTGGGAGGCTTTACGCAAGAGACCGACAACTCCACTCGACACAAGCTGTGTGACGCGATGGCGGAGCTCGTGGAGGACGAAAATACCCAGGGCTCGTGGCCTCAGCTGGTCCAGACTCTGTTTGAGGGAACTCAGGCTCCCTCTGGAGGTATTAGAGAATCTTGCTTCCGTCTGATCGCGACCGTGCCGACTGTTCTGAACGAGAACCAGGACATCAATGGTATCATCACGGTTTTCCAGCGAGGATTCGCTGACAGCGACCAGTCTGTCCAGGTCACCGCTGTTGGAGCTTTCACAAAATTCTTCGACCTCTTGCCCCAGCAAAAATGGGAGCAGCTCAACCCCCTTCTACACTCGTTACTCAATGTGTTGCCTCCTCTGGCTGTACCTGATCAGGGGTTGGAACTTACACAAACTCTTGAGCACTTGATGGAACTGGCGGGCCTTGCCCCTAAGATGTTCCTGCCCGTGTTTCCCGATCTTATTTCTTTCTGTGTTTCCATCATCGAGAACGCCGAGATGGATCTCAGTGCCCGACTGTCAGCTTTGGAGCTGTTGACAACTTTTGTTGATAAGGCTCCCCAGATGTGCAAGAACCAGAGCAACTACACTCCTCAGCTCGTTACATGCTGTCTCAAGCTCATGACCGAAATTGGTGAGGACGACGATGATGCGGCAGAATGGAACAACGCTACCGACATCAACGGTGATGCTGAGGAGGAGGAAGCAGATGTGCGAGCACGACAATCTCTTGATCGACTCGCTCTTAAGCTCCACGGAAATGTCATTCTCCCTCCCCTGTTTGAGTACGTTCCTCCAATGACTTCCGGTACCTGGAAGGAGAAGCACGCAGCCCTGATGGCTCTATCCTCTGTTGCAGAGGGTTGTGTTGATGTCATGATCAAGGAGCTTTCGCAGGTCTTGGACATGGTGTTGGGCCTACTGAACGATCCCCATCCCCGAGTTCAGTGGGCTGTCTGTAACACACTGGGCCAGATTTCTACAGACTTTGCACCCACCATCCAGAACGAGTACCATGCGCGAGTAGTTCCTGGGTTGATCAGCATTCTTCGGGGCAAGTTACCTCCTCGAGTCCAGACTCACGCCGCTGCAGCAATGGTTAACTTCGCCGAGAATGCCACAAAAGAGGTGTTGGAGCCTTACCTCGATGATCTGCTGAGCTCTCTCGTCACATTGCTCAACAGGCCCCAACGGTACCTCCAGGACCAGGTGCTGACCACTATTTCGACTATCGCTGAGTCTTCGTCTGAGAAGTTCTCAAAATACTACGATGAGCTCATGCCGCTGCTCCTCACTGTTCTGCGAACGCCTGCTACTGACGAAACACGAAATGTAAAGGCTAAGTCTATCGAGTGTTCTTCCCTCATTGCTGTGGCAGTTGGAAAGACCCAGTTCATCCCCTCCTCTATGGATCTCCTGAAATGCTACGTGGACATCCAGGGCGAGCTCGATGAGACTAACAACGAAGACGACCCTTGCCAGTCCCACTTGGTTCTAGCATGGAGCCGTATCTGCAAATTGCTTGGTCGTGACTTCATGCCCTTTTTGGATGTCGTAATGCCTCCTCTCCTGAGAGCTGCTTCCGCTAAACCTGATATCAATCTCATCGAGGACGAAGGAGAGGTCGATGCTGTGGCTCAGCAAGAAGGTTGGGATGTTATTACTCTCAAGGGAAAGCATCTCAGTATTCACACTGCTCCCCTAGACGACAAGGCACAGGCCATTGAGCTCATGGCTGGATACGCCCAAACTCTCAAGGACTCGTTTGCTCCTTATGTACACCAGATCCTGAACGAGATTCTGGCTCCTGGCATTGTCTTTTTCGTTCATGACGGTGTGCGTTACGCCTCTGCTTCTGCCATCGGCCCATGCCTGGAGGTGGCAAAGCAGGTCGCACCTGTAACCACTAACCACCAGAACATGCTCGCGGAGCTCTTCAGCCCTCTCTTCTCTAAGCTCATCGAGGCCATGCAGGTGGAGCCCATGGTTGATGTTCTCGGCAACTTCTACACTGCAATCTACCAAGCCGTGTCCATTCTAGGACCCAACTCTATGACACCTGGTCAGATGACCTCCCTCTGCAAAATCATCTGCAAGAATCTAGCTGATTATATCGAGCGTGTCAACGAGCGCAATGCCGATGACAATGACTACACCGAAGAGGACGATGACGGAGAGGAGGAGGAGCACGACGAGTATCTCATTGCTGAAATCAACAAGTGTCTGCATGAGGTTTTCAGACTGATGAAGGACCAGTTCAAGCCTTACTACGAGGCCGAGCTGGAACCTCTTGTCCAGCAGTTTCTTACTGGTGACGCTGACCAAATTCAGTTCTCTATTTGTGTGCTGTCAGATGTAGCCGAGTTCTGTCCCGAATCAGGCCCTTCTGTTCTGCAGACTATCGCACCCTTCATTCAGTCGGGCGACTCGAATGTTCGACAGGCTGCGTTGTACTGCGTCGGCTGTGCTGCGAAGTCCACCAGGGACTCCTTGCAGATGTTGGAGCCTCTGTTTGCTATTGCAAACAGTCCTGACGCCCGCGTGGATGAGAACATCTACCCTACGGAGCATGCCTGCTGCGCCATTGCCAAGATTCTCAAGCATCATGGATCTGAGCTCGGTGGACAGTCCAATGCGGCTTTGGACGCTTGGGTCAAGACACTACCCATTCTTTGTGACGAAGAAGTTGCCCCCTTTGCATACCGGTTCCTCGTGGAATTAATGCGGGCGAACCACAAGGCAATCAATGACAATGCTGTGCATGTGCTTGATTCTGTTGCCCAGACAGTTTTCAACTCTGTGGTACAGGGCGAGACTGCACGAGTCTTGGTCGACGCTACTAAGACTTGGCTGCAATCTCTGGGAGAGGACCAGGTTCAGCAAATGGTTCAGCAGATTGAGTCTGAACAGATTCAGTATGTTGTCAAAAGTTGGTTTGCATAGTTAATAGATATTGTATGATGATATACATGTAGCTAATTGTCCCGGAATTGTATCAGATATCGTACATAAGAGGTACCGGTTACATACGGTATTGTACTTCACTTGTAGTTGAACTCGCACATGCTGTACCTACGTCACGAATATGGGAACAACACTATGTATAGTAAAGTACATACTTGTGCGAGTTTCAGAGAACCGTATGTCATGGAATGTGATACATAGCTACAGTACATGTACAGTACCCATATCCTACACACTCGCGACGGTGCTACCAGATACGTACCTTTTGCTCCATTTGATCTATGTGGGGATAATTCTTCAGCCGTTCATTCCGGATATGCGGCTTCAGACTTTGGTCGCATGCTATCGGGCGTGCCACTGCGGGTGCTGTGACAAACAGCGTGGTTTCTTTTGTCGTCAGGTGGCTCATCTGTTATTCTGGATGTGCGATCGTCTACGATAACATTATACTATTGCCGAACACAGCTGAGGCCGGATAGTGGTTAAATATTTACATCACATAGTGGAGGACAGGCTTTTCAAACACATACAGGACGATAGCAAGCTACTCTTTTGCGCCTGCCCTACTCATACAAGCACTCTACATCGGTTATCGGTGTGCTTGCTCTCAGCAGTGCCGTGTTGATTCTTATGCCACGAAAAAGACCGGAAAGTTTCGGAATGGGTCGGCTCCTGAAAATGGATCTAACAGGAGTCTGTGTGGAGAAAAACAAGACGATGGGGAAAGCTTGTGAAAGACAATGACAACCCCACTTTTATCTCATCTGCATTGGACACTAACAGTCGAGGCTTAATAATAACACGGAGCGGTTGTACTTGGGACGATGGAGTTCACGGTCAATCGTATGGATAAGTCCTACTTGTAAGAATCAAATACATCTTATAACTCAAAAAAAATCTACTCAAAAATTTGCTGCTTCTTTGCTATTTCTAGCTTCTTAGTTTTTATCGGCTTGGTAATATTTGTTGCTTTGCTGATAACCTGTCTACAAATTCTTGTATATGTACGATACGAATATCAAAACTTTGAACTTGGTAATCACATGGTGAAGATAGCAAAAGCAAGCTTTGAATGATGGTGCGATCACGTTGTGCTTATTTCAGATAAAAGAGACAGTGTGATACGATTACTTCTGGTCTAAGTGGTAGTCCGAACCATCACCATTACTGTATAATGCCAGTAGCCGGGAAAAAAACTGATTGTACAATGCTCAATACCCTGCAGGAAGCTATACGTACATAGCCGTTGTGTACAAGACAAGCGGAGCAGATTATTCAAAACAAGCTTCTGATAATATAATCTTGTTTGAGAAGCATCAAGTTGAGACCACGACAGACTGCGATAACTTTTGGTTATTCTAAATTAGTGGCTGTCATGTGAAAAACCGAGGATGTTATCCCCAGACAGTACATCACTGGACCTTTTTGCCGGTCGAACTCATCACACTGGTGTCTTACTTCCACTCCCACATTCTGGAATATCACGTCACATCGCACATGCACCCCAGAAACCAAGGTGCATGTTGATGGCATCGTGCTCATACTAAGACCAATCGAAGAAGCAACATGGACAGATAAAGGTCTATCTATTGGTCAGACTTTGAGGGAGTGTCAACCGGTATCCAAGGGGCTTTCTCTGGTAAGAATTACTTTCATTCTGCTGCAAATAGCCGTTCTCCATATAATAAGAAAGCCCTCACTTTGTTAGTCCCCCTTCCAAACCTTCCGCACATGCATGCACCCGGATATCCGAACATCCGGGTGGTATATAAAACCAAGATGATCTCCCTCACTTGCTCTAAAAAAACAACACTGACATCTTCACTACTGGGAAGAGTCAAATTTTCTTGTCACACCACACAATCGCGAGTACACAACCGCAAGCACCCAAACACACAAACACACGCCACGTCGCTATGCCCATTACATTCTTGCCTCTCACCTCCCCTGTTGGAAAGCCTTACGTCCCTAAGCGTGATCACGTCCACCAGTCCAATGACGTTGCTTCCGAAGGGGCTTTTACTGCTGTGATTGATCCCAAATCAACACGATCTGACTCTGAAGCCTCCGATTTGAACGCGCCTACTCAGTTCCGGGCAAGAACCGAATCCAGCTGAACAGTGCTAAACATCTTGACTGATACTATAGATTATTTATTACCGATTTCACTTGTGTTGCACTACAGTACAGTCACATGGTAATACCAGTAATAGTAGACGTACTGGTTTTCAACTCACCTATATACACTACTTCTAAAAACGACCAATGCCCAGGGATGAGGCTGTACACGTTACATACTCTCCGCCATTGAAGCTACAAATGACCCAGTAACCTCGCTTGATACCCCCGGATAGTGCCATGTACTCGGCTTCAACACTTGAGAGAGCAATCAACTTCTGTTTTCTTGATCTCCAACATGTGGCGAGGAAGTTCACAGCATGACATGTCAACTATTACAGTAGCCTGGACTAGGTAACACAATTCTCCAATTCGCCATCAATAGATAGATGGAGGCAACGGTTGTTGGTTGGATTCTTACTTGATCCTTAGGGTCAGTGTTCAAAGTAATTACCCGGTAGGGTAGTATGTACTGTACATACCTGACTAATTCATCACATAATGATGAGAGGAACCAGCCTTGTTGTAGACGAGATGTCCATCCTGTAGATTTTATCCACTGATCTAGAATCCCTTTCTGGTGAATGAAGTAGCACACACCTTCTGGTGTGTGCTACTATTGGAACGTGGTATCCCTAGAAGTGGGTTGTAAGTCGTTACATTAACTATATCTAATCAATAATACTTATGATCTTCAATACAAAGGGCCCATGTATTATGTTATAAAAATAAAAAAGTGCCTTATTGAGTAACAGGTATGTTGAGTTCCGCTTGTATCAGTTTGATAGGGATCACCTTTTCAGTCCTGGAATGTGTTCAGTGTTGGAAGTCGCTATTATGTGACCTCAAGTCTCAAGTTTATATTAGCACGAACATTGATTGATTATGGGCACAACAGGGGGGGGAAAAAAAAAAGGGCAACAGTAGCGGTAGTCAGAGTGTCATTTAAATTATCTAAAAAAAACCAATTCAAAGAAAGACAAAAGTTGAAACGGATCATTGGAATAAAAACAAAACTAAAAAAAGTCATCTTTAAAAGAAGTTGATTTATTTAACGCCAATGATTGGACTTAGTAGGTATGATCATTATAATGGGAAAAAAAAACATATTATAGTTGAGACGCAGACAATCAACTTGCGCAGATATTTGAGACAACAATAACGGAGCACCTGAACGTGCAGAATCCGATCATCTGCACTGTCGACTACTTGCATTCATTAGTGTTCCAAGTTACTACTTGGAACACCCCCTTCTTACAATTTGTCCATGGAACACTTTTACCTCTAGTTATATTATTACCTTCACTTATCCTATCTACTGGGCCAAGTCGTAATACAGCAACATTATTATCAGGCAACTACCTTCGTCAACTAACTACATAAGGCAACGGCATTCCTCATACCTAGCGATTACAAAATTACGCGCGTGTAGACGATCTACATATTACTGAAAACAGTTACATACTACTAATCAGTCTAAGTGTACCCTCAATTCTTACTTTTTACTCTCACATTTATTGTATACACATAATATATATATATATAACATATATACATATAAATTAAAAAACCATCAATTCACTTACAGAAAAATTTTCCTAAATTGGTAATTTTTCTGAAGTGGTGTCACTACTTATTACCCTACTAAATTAAGAATGCATAAAATAAGAAATAAAAGATTTTATGTTTGGGTCAACAGCTATCTTCCCACTCGGCGACCATAATAATAAAAAAATCACAGAAGTCCACTGAGGACAATCAACATATTACAGGTAAGATTTTATAATAGTTACCAAATTAATATATAAAATGCGTAGATAATAGTACATATATTAGATATTTTATTTATCAATTGGACAACAACTTTTAATTATTTCTTGAATTGAAAACAGAATTTTTAATTTTATTATGTTGGATTTTTTAATTTCGTTTGAAACGTTTTTCTGGGTTTCTTTTTACAATATAAATAATGTTAATACCCTGTTGTTATTTTATATCATTAATTTACTTATTAAGGTCTTCGTATGAACTATTTTCCTAATTTGGAAACAAAAACTATAAGTTGAAGCTGTTATGAAACATTTATGTATTATATCTTATCCAAATTTCAATATTAGCATAATACACTTTTTGACATTATCGATTATAAAATATAAATTAATTGCGAACTTCTAGAAGATCAAATGGAGATGAAATTATCCCGAGATATATATACATATATTCATAATTTAACTATATTATTAAATTGTTCCGGTCAATAATCATATTGCTGGAGTATTTACTTTTGCTTTTATCGTGGTTATCCTCAAATTCACCTTTTATGTGTCAATTATATTACCAATTTGATTTTTCCACGCCTCTGTTATTTACGATTGTTCCGGTCTTTATATTATTGATGAAGGGTTCACTTTCGTATTATCGTTATATGTATCATGAAATCCCCTAGTTTAAAATAACAGATCGGTTTATTTTTAATTTTGTCTCTCTGAGTTCTGTTTTTGTTCTGTCATTTCTTTTTTTTTTTTTTTTTTTTTTTTTTATCCTGACCCAGCTGGTACATAATTACGACTTCAGTTTATCAGTAAGTACAGCCATCATGGATCGTCGCCTTCGCAATTCGCTCGCCCAGCTTTTGAACGCAATGGAATTTATTCCGAGTCTATATCTACATCCTGACGGTAGCGGACAACAGCTGCATCGCATGTGCTACCAAGGCAACTGACAGTGTTGCATTGAATCACCTCCAGCGCGGTATTGATGTCGTTTGTTAGACTGGTGTTGGTTGCATATAATGTCACACTGATGACATCGTCAGGTGAAATCGACTGCAGCACGGACGAGATGGATGTGCAACCGGAGACAGACACTAACTTGATGTTTTCACGTTGGCCCAAGTAATAAGAGTTCTTGTATGCCAAGGCCGCCCATTCAATAAGGGCGTTTCGAGGAAGAGCTTTTACACTTGCAAGGATTAAAGGGGTTCCAGGTGAGTAAGATGTGAAAGTTTCTTCTGCAATCGGAATAAGGGCAGGGGAGCTGGTGAAGCCCACCACCGCCGCAAAATCACTTTTGACCTCTCGAGCCACGCGGGTCAGGTGTTGCAGAGATAGTACAGCTGCCAGGCCTGGCTCTTCAACCAAGCTCATGGAGGCAGGGATTAGAGGGATTTGTCCAGACAGGTATGTGACCTCGCCAGAGGAAATCGTCTGGGAATAGGGTCCAATGTTAGCCGGCGCCCAGTATGAACGAGATTGGACATGAAGACCGGTTTTGGAGCCCAAGTCACGTGTTGCAGATACCGATAGCTGGCACCTTATTCCTTCACGCAATCTAGCAGAGATGCAAACACGCGCGGGCGGAAGTGGAGCCGTAAAGTAAGAAGAGTATATTTCGTTTACCTCAGCAAAGTCGCTCATATCGTTGAGAATAAGAGAACTTGAGGTGATGTTCTCCAGTGATAGCCCCATTGTGCGCAGGTGGTCGCATACCTTCTCCATGATCTCACCGATCTCTCCAGAAATGCCTGCTAGAATGATAATTTCTGAATTTGAAGAAGCGGTTAATGAGACCTCGTATGTTTCCGTCTGCTCTGCGTTTATGGGTTCGAAGTTTTTTCCCCCATCCAACATTTTTTTGAGGTTTTCAAACTCTTCATCAAGCAGCTCAGGAATAACAATCTCTCCCTCGAGTTTTTCCTGGTCTTCAACCATCACCTGCATTTTTGCATAAGCGACATCGGCTTTGTCCTCTTCGATATGCAGTTTCTCGATCGTCAACTTCTTTTTGAATAGAGATGAAGGTCCGCCTAGCACAAGCGTTTCATACTCGCCGCCTTCTCCGCATGGATGCAATCCAAACCTCTCGTGAAGAAGCAAAAGCTCTTGTTGAATGTCAGCCAAACTTTTACCAATGTGGGTCTGGGGTTTCAAGCCCATCCCCGCCACCTTGATTATCCTGGCATCCAGTTTACTCTTGACAATTTCATCAAGGAGTTCCACCTGGTCTCGCTGCCATAAGTAAGATAGGGATATTAGGCCGAGTCTCTGGCAGACATTCTCAACTCTTGTTCTTTGGTAAGAAGACAGAATGGCACCTACAGACACTGCCTTCACCATGGGATGGTCTTCCAAGACGGTTGTCAAGAGTTCGTATAGGTCTTCTGTTTCGTCATTGTTGACGGGTGCATAGTCCAGCTTCTGTGTAACAGCACTACCTTTAATGGCTTTCCTGTAGAGTGGAACGCCCAATAAATCGGAGTATTGTGCTACCACGTTGTGACCAACTGTCTGGTACATGTAGGAGTCCATCTCATGAGTCTCTTGCTGAGGTGGATGTAAGTTGGCCAAAGCAACCAGCTCGTGGTTGTTTGCTATGCATTGTAGAATGCTAAAGCACGAGTCCTTTCCACCGGACACGAGAGCAACAAATTTCATTGTGTCGTTAGTTCAGTACCTTTACTGCTGACGCCTTTCAGAATACTCATGTCGTGAAAATTTAGGTTATACTACAGTATTGGTGTATCACGTGATTGTGAGTTGCGCGCCGCATGTCCGTATTATACATTTAGTACTTCCTCACACATTTTTTCTCCTTTTGCTGCACAGAAGGAGTGCTCTTCTGGTAGATCGGCTTCGGTTTGATCCCTTGCTTAAGTAATCTGTCATGCCTAAGCTCTACCATATCCCCGTAAACAAAGCGTAGGGGTAAAAATGTACTTACCTACAAGTACTGTATGTACTAAATGTGATTAAGGTTTCATGTCGTAAAAGAGTGACGGTGGTTTCTCTATACTCTGTCCTTCATCACTACACCACCATAACGCAACATGTCATCACAACAAAAGCTGATAGAGGAAATCGCGTCCCTCAGAGATGCCCTGAGTGCCAACAAAGAGACTAGGTACAGCGGAGGGTCCCAGGATACCCAAGGTGGTTACTATAGAGGAAGAAGTGGATATGGAACCCACAGGGGCGGTTACAGAGGTCGAGGTGGCTACAGAGGAGCCTACAGAGGAGCTTACAGAGGAACTTATGGAGGAAGCTACAGGGGGCGGGGCGGATATTCTGGTGGTGTGACGAAGTTTCAGAATCAGACCTATGTCCCTCCCGCTGTTGCTGCTGAGGCTGCCGCCAAGGCCGCCAGTGAAGTGCCCAAGGAAGTTGGAGGCAGACTTGATGGACACTCTTCTTCCGGGAATACCATAGACCCTTCTGTTGCTGCCGCTGCTCTCAACTCTGCCTCTGCTTCATCCTCTAAAACGATATCCCTCAGAGGTATCCCTTTCACAGCCCGTGGTCATGTTTTGTTGCGACCTCCTAGTGTGCCTCCGCAGGCGCTTCCTCGATCGGTAGAGTATGATGGCCATGTTTATGTGCGAAGTAAAGGAAACCTACATCGTCTCTCGGAAAGACAGAAGCAAGCATACTTGTACGCTCAAACACAACCGATTGCTTGTCAGACCCACTAACACAGGAAACGAAAATTGAAAACCCTCGAGCCATGTAAATTCTTTACCAAAAGCGGCGTTTGCACGCGACCTAGGTGCAAGCGACAGCACACTCCAGGCCGAGTCGCCGCGTGCAAGTATTATTTGCGAGGCCAGTGTTCGACATCGAATTGCCCCCTCAGCCATGAACCTAGCGCTCATAATTCTCCGAATTGTAGGCACTTTGCTCATGGTCTGTGCACTAACCAGAACTGTAGATATTCTCATGTCAAGCACAATGATGACGCACCATACTGCTTCTCCTTCAATGATAGTGGATGGTGCGACCGCGGCAAAGATTGCCCAGACCGCCACGACATTAAGCCAGAGGGCGCCGTGTATGGTGCTGTCGTCGAAGGCTCGGCTGTCCCTGCTACAGCCGATCAACTGGATGATACCCAAGATGTGGACTTGGATAGGCTTGCTCTTATGCTCGATGACGAAGACGAGTCTGGAGAGAGGCATGTCAGCGATAGTGACGATAGTGTCGATGAAATATTGCAGCTTGGCAAATATCAGGATGATGGTGCCTTTGTAGCCGGCGACGACTTCGTGAAATTTTAATATACTATGTTTTGATCCATTTGTGTGGTTTCCCCGTAGTTGTACAGGGTATCAATAGGCAAGTCTTATCCTACTGTGGTACCCATCTGGTACAAGTAAATGTACAGTAGTCTGAATATAGAGTTTAATGTATACCAAAAAAACGTACAACGAGTATATTGTGTCGATTTACTCTACATAATACTGACGGTGTCATTGGAAAACTACAAGTACTTGTACGGCTCTCATGGCTCACTTCAGGTCCTAACGTAATGACGAGGGAAGGCAGAAACCAACACACACCGCCACAATAATGATGTATGGCCGAGACAAGAGCAAGCCCACGTACAAGTACTTTTACAAGTAATTAGCCACTCACTATAAGCCTTACCTGTATGACCACGAGATTGCGCACAAGTGGTCAGAATGTGTATACAGGTCGCATTTCTATGTAAGGAAAAAAATATAAGATGTAACGTCGGGAAATTCGCACTCTGGATATGATTATCCAGAATGTACTTGCAGTACCCCGAACGATCTAGTATTCACTCATTGAAGCAGGGAACGGAAGAATACCCACCGAGGCTTTTTGGAAGACTCAAGGTACCCCTCAACTGACCGGCCAGACCACCACCTGCGTAAGCAAGTGAGAGATCTGTTACCGTAAGCTCCTGAAATGTAATTATATTATCTTGAGATAGTATAACCACTA
Organism: Yarrowia lipolytica; assembly: GCF_001761485.1. NCBI lineage: Eukaryota > Fungi > Ascomycota > Dipodascomycetes > Dipodascales > Yarrowia > Yarrowia lipolytica. Next base: position 1,935,818 of record NC_090775.1, on the reverse strand, counting down.
CTGATGTTAGAGAAGAAAACTTGGATCGTAATTGCAAGATTATTTATAGCCAGGTCCGGGTAACCTCATGATAGAGCTTACACAATAAAACTTTAGATCACGGGAGGGTAACACAAACTCAGTAAGCAGGGTAACGTAGCCATAAACTAGCCGATGCCGGACTTGGCACTTGGTTCGCACGCCACAACTACAAGTACTGAGTTCTACATCACCTTTTTGATTGGTTTCTCGCTCCCATACATACAGAATGAGCACAACTATCGTAGGAAATGATATATAAATAAATCATCAAACTATGGATGATGTATGCGGAGAATTTCGTTGACCCTAGTATACATGAACCACGAATCTAACCAGTTTCGTTCGCGTATACGAATAATAAACATCCCACCCACAACTAAGGCCATTTAATAACGCGTCCAAGTCACACTACAAGTACTTACACAGTATAAGTTATCTGCACACTTACGTCAGGGGTGAGGGATTTGATGCACGACTCTATGCACAGATTTGTGGGGACAAAAACTAGGGCACACTAAAAGACAGTTGAGATAAGGCAAGGAAATACCTAGGCTTGGAGAAGAAGGGGCTACCGTATCGATTACGCGGAAACAAATATGTACCTCACAGGGGCTCAGCCGCTCTCCTCTCAGCAAAGTTTGGCAATGTTTGTTTTCCCAAAAGGGCTGAAAAGGTTCCCAATGTATTATAATTTAGGTTCTAGACAGCGTCAACAATAGAACCTTTGCCGAAGCCGTACGATAGCAACTTGTTTTGCAACCAGGATCGTGTTACAAGTCCACACAAGTGAGCAGACAATATGCTAACAATAGTAGGTACTATAACGACGCCATAAACCATGTGAATGCTTCACAATCTACACAACATCGAAATCAACGTTTAGTGCATGAAGACATCACACCGTACAGATGGTCGGGGACACTGTATTGGATAAACACGGTGTCTTTGTTGCTTAGCCAGCCGCCCTCTTCCTGCATGCATGAATAATGGTGAGATGGGCACATATGGGGGCAGAAACAGGACATGTCTACGGGCACGTCAGGCAAGTACACTCACTGATAAAGAGAATCGGTGAATACAAAATATACAACCACGGCTAAAAGTTCCCTTTGAAGTTAGGTAAAACTTACCCTCCTTACGTACAGTTCCCTAAACACGTCCCGTGGGTCACTCGGGGCACCATTGCTAAAACCCAAATTGCCGTCAATTCACAGAACCCTAACCCAATAACCTTGACACCCGCCTCGTTCGTCGAGTTGCTCTCACCACCCCTAGCACACTATCACCACACCATGGCCGAAGTGCGCAAGAAGAAGTCCGTGTCATACGACACAAATCCCGTGGAGTACGCTGCACAGAGGGCATCCGTTGCCTCTTCTGTGTACTCTACGCACAACACTACCAATGGTGTTGACTTGCCCAACGCCCACACCGACAACAACGAGAGAAGTGCGTCCTTGCGGTCTTCCAAGTCGACTGCCTCTACTCGTTCTTCAAGCTCCCGACAGCATTACCTGACCGAGAACCAGCAGCCCAGTGAGGCAGCCATTTACGCCCAGAAGCTGCGATACGGCGTTTACCACGCACCCGGTTTCCCCACCGTTGGCGTTGAGAAGTCCTCCTCCAATTCTGCTGCCAACCTTGCTGTCGATGCTAACCTCTCTCCTAACCTTTGGACCCCTAACAAGTCTGCCGCTGCTGGTGCCGCCGCAGTTCTTGCTAAGCAGAACAAGGGCCCCGAGGTGTGGAAGCCCTCCAAGTCTGCAGTGGCTGGTGCTGCTGCAGTTGCTTCGAAGCCCGGAAACGTGGAGGCATTCTACGTGGAGCACCCCGACACTCGAAAGAACGGTATGTACGCTGCCCAGGCTATGCACCGACGGTCTTCCACAGGTCTGTCTTCCTCTGCTGCTGCCGCCACTCTCAAACAGGAACAGCAGCACAACTCTGCCCTCATGGCTGCCCAGGCCATGCCTAGATCCAGAGACCCCCAGGCTCAGCCCAGATCCACCGACATGGATTTCAGTCACCTGAAGACAATTCCTGCCTCTCGAAACCCCAACAAGCCTGGTCCTTTTGTGTCACCCAACGAGTCCTCTAACAAGTTCCAGTCTGCCGACCTGGGCTCCATCAACCTTGCTGGAATTGAGGCATCCGCTCGAAAGGCTGCCGAGAAGCGACTTAATTCCATTTACATGTCTAACCACTCTGACGCTGGCCTCCACTTTGCCAACACTGGTGCTGCTGCCTCTCACCTTCCCTACGACCCAGCCGACCTGCCTGATTCCTACTTCTCCGAGGAGGAGCGACGAACCCTCAAGGAACGAAAGGCTTTCCTCAAGGACACCCAGGGTCATATCAACCTGCACGCAATTGCTACTGAGCGAGCTCGCCAGTCCCTGGCCGCCGTTGAGGCTGAGCACACCACCCGTGTCCCTCACATGAACCCTGAGTACTACCGAGAGGCCCTCCAAATCGCTGAGTCGAAGTATGCTAAGCGAACTGAGAACCATGGCAAGATCGATCTTGGAGGTGGCGCTTACATGACCCAGGCAGACATTGACGCCATTGCTGCTAGACATGTCAAGCCCGTTCTCAAGGAGATTGATGAAAAAGCTACTGCCATGCGAGCCAAGGACGAGCAACAGCGACGTGAGGACGAGGAAACCAAGCGAAAATACGAGGCAGCCAAGGCTGAGCAGCGACGAAAGAAGCAGGCTGAGAAGGATGCTCGTGCTGCCGCTAAGGAAAGACGACGAGACAACGAGCGACAGGCTAAGATCCGAGCCGCCGGCGCAGGAGGCGCCAAGTCGGACTGGACCAACAAGACTGTCATGAAGCCCAAGAGCTACGCAGCAGCTCCTTCTGCTGCTGCTAATGCTCGAGGTGCTGGCTACACTGCTGGAGCTGGTGCCGGAGCTGTTGCCGGGGCTGGTGCCGGTGCCGCTGCTGTCTCCAAGTCTTATGGTGGTGGTGCTGCCACCGAGTATGACTCCGAAGACGAGTACGAGGAGGTTGAGGACGACACCCCTGATGCTCCGCTCTTTGAGGGTATCGAGGGTGAAGCTCTTGCCAACAAGTCCGTTGCTCACCACACCAAGCTTGTTTCTGAGCGAATGGCCCGATTCAGAGCTGGCGAGCCTCTTGATGTTGTCAAGCCCAAGAAGACCAAGAGAGTCAAGAAGGAGCGAGCTGCCCCCGTTGCTGCTGCTACCCCTAGTGCTTTTGAGGACTCTCCTTCTCGTGGCCAGTTCGATCATTGCACCTCTACTGAGGCCATTGCCCTGCTCTCGACAGCACAGAACGCCCGACGAGCAGCTCGTCACGTCTCTGGTGAGAAGGATGAGAACCCTTATGACAACTTCCTTTCCATGATCATTACCAACTCTACTGTTGATCTGACCAAGCGAAGACCCAAGGGACCTCTGACTCCTGCCCAGGCTGCCGCGTTCTACCGAACTGAACCCGCCGAGGAGCCTGTTGCTCCTGCCGCTAAGGCTGCCGCTCCTACTGCTAAGGCTGCCGCTCCTGCCGCCAAGGCTTTCTCCTGCCCCTGCGCTGCTACTGCCGCTACCCTGGCTGGCCAAGCTGCTCTGGCCCCTGCTGCCCACTGCCGCTGCCCCTGCTGCCCCCTGCTGCTGCCCCACTGCCGCTGCCGCTGCCCCCCGCTGCCCGCTCCAAAGGCTGCCCCCGTTGCAAAGGCTGCCGCTCCTAAGGCAACTCCTGCTAAGGCAGCTCCTAAGGCCGAGCCTGCCAAGGCTGAGAAGAAGAAGGGAGGCTTCCGAGCTTTCTTCAGAAACTTCACATCGAACGAGCCCGCTGCAAAGGAGAAGACTGCTCCCGCAGCCAAGCCCGCTGCTAAGGCCGCTGCTAAGCCAACTGCCAAGGCCACTCCAGCCAAGCCTGCTGCTGCCGCGGCTGCCGCCTCTACTGGTGACAAGTTCTACGATTCCAAGAAGGACGCCGCTCCCGCCGCTCCTGCCGCTTCCTCTTCCGAGCCCTCTGCCGCTGCCTCTGCAATCCCCGGTGCTGGAGTTGGTGCCGCTGCCGCTGCTGAGTTCAACAAGTTTGCTGATGACGAGGGGGACAATGTCGACGCTGGCGAGACTGCTGAAGGCGAGGCCAAATTCTCTCCCGAGGATGTGCCCGAGGCCGCTGATGTCACTAAGCCGGAGGTTACTGATGCGATTGTTTCTGGTGAAGGAGAGCCTGTCGAGGGTGACTTCAACCTCAAGGAGAAGGAGATTGTGGATCCCGTTGACAACGTTGAGGGCAAGCCCGAGATTGACGCCAAGTCTGTCGAGGGTGACTTCAACCTCAAGGATAAGGAAATCGTTGATCCCGTCGACAACGTTGATGCTGGTGCTTCCATTCCTGGTGCTCCTTCTACAAGCCCCGATGCTCATGTCCCTGGTGGTTTCCACACTGCTGCTGATTCTTCCATCGACAAGGCTGCTGACCCTGTACCCGCCATTGAGGACGCTCTTGCCGGAACCTCTGAAACTAAGAATGGTGTCTTCAGCACTTCCGAGAAGAAGCCTGAGCTCGATATCACCGATGGAGATGCTTCCAATGCTGCCGATGGTGCCTTTAACCTCTCTGGCAAGGAAATTGCTGACCCCAAGGATAAGGTGGACACTGCCGGCCTTGATCTTCCCGTTCCTGCCGAGGTCGTTGGTGGCGAGAAGCCTGAGCTGGAGATCACCGATGGGGATGCCTCTACCACTGCTGCCGATGGTGCTTTCAACCTTACCGGTGAGGAGATCACTGACCCCAAGGATAAGGTGAGCACCGCTGGAATTGATCTTCCAGTCCCCACCACTGTTGCTGGTGGTGATGAGAATAAGCCGGAGCTTGAGATTGAAGATGACGATGATGAGGAGGATGTCGAAGATGAGCACGATTTCGAGCACGATCAGAATGAGCCTGTTACCTCTACTCCTTCTACCACTGCTGCTCCTGTTCTTTCTGCTGCCGAGCGAAAGAAGAAGAAGAACCAGAAGAAGAAGAACAAGAAGAAGAAGGCCAACAACAACGAGGGTGGCGTGTTCAAGGAGGATTTTGCTAATAGTCCCTCTACTGCGAACGCCCCTGACTGGGCTGCAGAGGCTGAGTCGGCTTTGAAGCACGTGCAGGGTGAAATCGAGGGTGCTGTCAACGAGGCCCTGAGAAAGTAACCTGTTTGTTTCTCTCACTAATTTTTGTATGTTGAAATTTCATGGTTTGTATAGTAGTGAATGTATGTGTGTTAAGTATGTTGAGTGTAGAAATGCACATTATGTTCAAGTACACTGCATCTCTATCTCATGACCATATTATACCCGTATGTGTACAGAGCTTCGGCGCCGGTGAATTACCACTACCCTTATCGTTTCTTTAATTACAGTATTTACGGTACTGTAGCCGTACAATAAGACATTATGTCATTGTAAAGAAAAAACGGAGCTTGGGGGGTGAGACGTAAAGCAGTACAGTACTGTACTCCGTTGGTATTCGCTGTAGATTTACCGGTACAGAATGTACTGTACTTCTACTTGTACTTGTGGTGGCAGAAATACAGCACATCTAGATAAGCCCTCATGCTTGTTTGAACATATTTTTTCACACAATCTGCTGAAATCTCGAAAATTTACGGATGGATTCGCCTCTAACAGTACCAACATTTCAACTAATTCTGGGATACCTTGACATACAGTACATACAATTCATTTTTTCATTTTTTTCAAGCTTTTTCATCAGCAGACTTGTCGACGCCGCTGTCAGGTTGCTGTGGGAGTGGGGGATCCACCTTTTCAATTACTGATAGCGGTCACTGGGACGCATCAGGACGATATAATCTACACGACACCGGCGAAAGCATATATTCATACTCGTATTACGGTACGAAAAGATACATGTTCAAGTAGAAGTACAATGTACAGTGTACTTCATGATTTATCCATGTGTCTCACTCTACAGTAGCTCATTAAAATGCCTAACCGATGAAGTTACATAAATAGTTCGAAGGATGTCACAGTAATACAAGGATGTCCAGCGACTAGCAACCTTTGGTGAGGATTGGTTCTTTCGAAGAAGAGAGATGAATCTAAATACCGTTGTACATGTGCACTTGTACAATCCTTCAAATGGTATCTTCATCTTTTGAACCACGGCATTCAAAATGCACTAACTGTAGCCAGAAGAGGAGCTGGGTATTGGTGGTTTAAAGCGTTGTTACTACAGTATGTACTGTACATACATCGTCACATATTCGCGTCATAACTCATAATCATTATCTCATAGTTTACAGGAAGTTCGTTAGTTAGTACTGGTCGTGGGGAAATATACGGGCAAGCCAAATGGCGGGGAGTATTGCTGTTGCGGTGGGGCTGGGGCTAGCCGCGGAGGCGATTGAAGGTGTGCTGGTAATGGCTGATTTCTCCTCTTCATGCGGTTCGCCTGTCGTCTCATTCTCTTGAAGGAAGCCACATCGGCTGCAACTCTGACATTGATATCAGTGTTGTAACAGTCATTAGTATGACTGGACACCTCTGGAATATAGTACCATATATCACCATTCCACATCCCGTAAATACCAGCGCACACATCACGTTGGTGGGAATTGGTGGTGTAAGTTTCATGGATGCACCTCTGCAGAATGGGGTCGTTACGTGTGTCATAAAACTCAGTATACCATGGGTGGTCTATGTGCTGAGTAACACGCGTGTCTAACGGATTCTTATAGCCGTCCAGTACTGAAGGGAAGTCTGGTTCGTCAGAAAATTTAGCCGGATGAAGCGATTTGTCCGTTGCAGGTGAAATAGGAGAATATGGAGGTGCTATAGGCGAGGAACACCCCTGAGTGGTGCCACCATTCGACTGACCCCTTCCAAAAGAAGGTGTGGGCGTGGGCAATAGCCAGCACCACAATACCTCCAAGGTCTCTGTGCGATGAGGGAGTAGCTCTACCTCAACAGACTCTTCACTAATGTTGTTGACCTTGACAACGCCAGCACTGATAACACCATTGAGAATATTGCTTGTACCAGACCCTGCAGCAACTGCATATCGAGATGGGGAAAGAGGTACATGCTTATGTCGTTTCTGGTCCGAAAGGCCTCCGATTTGAAACTGACATATCTCCCCTGGAAGCAACGAATAAGCGTAATTGTAAATTTCAGGGCAGCTTTCGAGTTCGGCTTGGGATTTCGCCTCCCGCTTGGACCGATGAAAACGACATTTATAGTCGATAGACACATTTGTCGGGGTTTCTTGGTCGACAGTAGTCTCGCAGAGTACACCTGCCATGTCGGCACAAGTCACATGATAAGCTCGAACACACTTTGGGAAAGAGCACTGAACACAGGCACCACGCTTGGAACGGCAGTATCCACATCTGAGATCAAGGCGACCCTTTGGGATCTTATCGTAGCCATACACAAGACCATTCTGTACACGAGTCTCGGGCACGAAGTTGGCACATACTCGATGGGCTATCTTTTCTTGAGAAGACTCAAGGGGTAAAGTCTCGAAATCAGGAATCTCGTTTGGACATAGAACGCATCCCGTATCACGTGATCTTTTCAGTGACCTGGGAGCAGGCTCGATGGCAGCAACTGGCAAAGCAGGTAAAAGAGGCGCCTTCGTATCTTCAACCTTGTGGAACTTCTTGGGTCGGCCTCTACCTCTTCCAGTTGCAGACTTGGGCCTTGCCTTTGGTTTCAGCTTCGACGGAGAATGAGGTTTTGGCAGAAGATGGTCTTCGATTTCCGAATCTGGGGTGCCGATAGACACTCCGGATTGATGACCGTCATCCTCAGAGTGGTCCGAATCCGACGGTAGACCGAGCATGCGCCTTTCCAGCCGCTCAACGTCCAGACCGACAGAGTCTGAAATACAAAGACACTTATGAGCATGCTTACCAATAGGAACCCACTGAGGTGTGGCAAAGTTGACTGACTCTGCACAATTGTATCCAAGATTATAGCCGGCATGATAGCCATAAGGAAATGTAATAACAAATTCTCCCTGGTAATGGTGCAGGCGGTTAACAGTGAGACCGTGGCGCTCCAGCAGTTGAGGAGAAACCAAGAAGGTTTTGTGGCGTAAGAATTCCTTGCAGGCTTTGTGATCTTCTGGGAAGGTGTCAGCCATAATCTGGTAGAACTTGGCTTCATCCTCCTGATTTACAGAGTACCACTGTTTAGGTGCACCAAAGTGGATGTAGTTGATGGAATACAGGTCGATATCCTCCAAGTGCCAGGCAAAAGTCGACTTCCACAGACCACAGTACAAGTACGCATCATTGACACCAGGGATCTTGATATCCAACTGGTTCAACAAGTTGTCCAAATGGGCCACATTCCATGAGCGTGTCTTGTCGTCAAATAGTGACCCAGGCATATCGGCACCGTACATGGGCTCTTTGTAGGCGATCGTTTTCCAGTAAATCTTTTCTAAGAAGTCCATCCTCTCCGTGGTGAATTCAGAGTCATCAAATCTATAGTCGAAATCCTCAAAAATGGCATCGTCTTGGGGTATGTTCTTGCGTTTCTTGAAGTCCTTGCGAGATTCTCCTCTCTTGGCTGGGGGCTGATAGTCAGGCTGCTCACTCAAGTACTTCCACTGTGCAATGTTGTAAGACTTTTGCTTCTCGATGTTTTGTTGGCGGAAATGGCCAGCATGGCCAGAGATGTGCTGAACAATCGGGTTTTTGATCTTAATGCCTTTGACAACTTCATCCAAAGCAGGTAGAGACTCATGCCATTCCTTGGGAGGAACGACTTTCACAATGCCAGCTTTCATACCCCACTTGTCAATCTCCATGATGAATCGATTGAAGTCCTCAAACTGCTCCATGGTAGGCCGGAAAATTGGTACCCCACCGCCACCCTCTGATCTTTCCCAACCTGGGTCAGGTAAACATTCTGGGATGTCCAGGCCGCCTGGCGTAGGGTTGGAGCTTTCAAGCACGTCTGACCCTGCTACTTTTCGAAAGGGGGCAGAGTGCTGGTCAGACATAGCTTCTCGTGAAACCTCAAGTTGTCAGTGTCTGTAATATCGTAAATCTCTGTACGCGTGAAGAGAGCACTTGAATATCAGACCATGGCTGCTGGACCAAGGGTATGCATATCGAGCTTTAACTTCTTGAACCCTAACACACACAGACCCAAATTGGGAAGTGTGAGATATCAGATGATGCGAAACGACACAAAACTAACTATATTATATAAGCAAAGTCTCTTATAGCTGCAAGGAATGAATACAAAAGTCTCTAAATTGTTCGAGAAAGCTCTCAATTACACCCAAGTGAGCACCTAAAGTATTATTTCAGCTTTAATAGCCCACACGCTTTATATACACGTGCACAACAAACGTGTGCAAGTGGCACTTGTATACGAACTGTTTCGCACTTGTACCGTATGTACATACCACGATACAAGTATCGTACAAGGAGACACAGTACGAGCTTATGCCGTATGTACAAGTATCGTATACAGTACTGTACATTTAGCTATAGTACTTGTACCTGTACTATACGATGTGTTGTATCAAACATACATGGTTATACACATTTGCAGTGTGTCGTCGCATGAGAGATCACATCTCACGAGCTACAGTATCACATCTCACGAGCTACAGTATCACATCTCACGAGCTACAGTACGAACAACATCTGTAATGTCGATAGAGAATCTGGCGTTTTACAATACCAATACAGTACAGTACTAATTAGTGCATTACTCATACAATACATATCATAGCTACAATTACCCGTTCCGTTACTGGTACGAGTACGGTAGAACTACGTAAAAGTAGTTACATGCATCAGCTACGAACATAAAAACATTTCGAATAAACATGTGAATCAACTAGTGAATCAATAATACATTTTGCTATTTTAGTTTCGCTTTCGGAATCGTCGCTCAGCAGACTGCTGGGAAACGTGGACAACCTTAAGGGGAAGGGAAGAGAATCCGAGGGTCTTGAGGAGGTCGGCAGTATCGTTGTCAACCTGGAGCTGGTTGTCGGTGTGAGAAAGGTCAAGAGCAGAGATCTCGGGGACGTACTGGTCCTTTCGCTCTCGCTCCTCCTCCTGAAGCTTGAAGGAGATACCTCGGACGGGACCCTTCTGGATTCGCTTCATGAGGTGGGTGGTGTAGCCAGCGATCTTGTTTCGGAGTCGCTTGGAGGGGATAACAGCGATCTCATCAGCAAGTCGCTTGTTGGTCTCGAAGTCGAGGGTGAGCTTGGGGTAGTATCGCTCAATCATGACCTTGGAGGCCCGCTTGACAGTCTTAGTTCGAACTCGACCCTGGGGTTAGTAACGGCCTGGAAATCACCACGGAATCCTTCTCATCTTGTCGTCGCAGATAGATTCACTTGTCGTTTGTCAGTCGTGATTGTGCCCGTCACACTGCCACCTTTTCACACTCACCATTTTGTGCTATTTGTTACTGGCGAAAAGTACACTGAGAAGTAAAATCTCTACAGCTTTCGTCAATGTGCGCGGGCCAGCGTTGGGACGTCCCGATTAGGCAGTGCACGTGCTTGGGCCCAGAATCGGACTGTCAAAATTTAAAACGGAATTCAACCCTAAACCAACAACCAGCCATCAGAGCCCCTCCCACATGTAAGTCCCAAACCCTAATAACCAAATTGAGACTGGTCGTTCGTTTTCAAGACGCCTCCCACATAAGCAAGCCCTAATCTCAAAAGCCCCAGGAACATGTTGAACATCAAACTCCAAGCAATACGACCGGGTAACACCATACACTGGCCTACACTGAACCATGACATACCCTATGAGATACAATGCAAGTACAAATCGCGATGTAAGAGAAGAGGCGATTTGACGCTTTCGGTAAATAAATTATACAGTGCGCCACCAACATACAAGTTTGTACAAGTAGCTGGTGTGAGCAGTGAGAAATTAACACACACCTCCAGAATGTGGCATTAAGCTTCGAAAGTGGGTTGGAAATTGGTCACTACGCCAATAAATTAGCATCGCCGCTTGAAACGACGTGGCGCACAGGACAAACAACTGGACACGAAGAAGTCCAGCCATCAACCAAAGAACGACTACGTCTAAATCGCAATAATGACGGTTATCCATCGCAAAAACGCGCCGACAAATCCCAAGGCATCAGAGCCAGGCGTCAAGTGAGTACATCATACATCATGTCCCAAATGCACTCAGCATGGTTTATATATTTTTGCAGTTTGTCAGCAAGTTGTTGCTGTATAGTTGCTCCAAGGTTGTGTCAAGCGAAGGAATGTGCTAGAGTCCCCCGTTGACTCGATTTCGATACACTTTCATCACCCCATGCTAACTAAATCCAGATTTCACTGCGACGTGTGTTCGTGTGATTGCACCAACCTGGTAAGAATCCGATGTGCGGAGTGCCAGGACTACGATCTGTGTGTACAATGCTTCTCTCAGGGTGCCTCATCAGGTGTCCACAAGCCCTACCACAACTACATGATTATTGAGCAGCATGCTTATCCTATTTTCACTGAGGACTGGGGTGCTGATGAGGAGTTGCTATTAATCGAGGGTGCCGAGATGCAGGGTCTTGGAAACTGGCAGGACATCGCTGACCATATCGGTGGTAGATCAAAGGAAGAGGTTGGGGAGCATTACAAGGAAGTCTATCTGGACTCGCCAGACTACCCGTTGCCCCCCATGAAGCGGAAATTCGAGATCACTGCAGCTGAGTTCGCAGCAAACAAAAAGGAGCGTCTGGATAAGCGACGAAATATGCCCACCGCTCTCCCTGTGCCCAAGCAAAAGCCCACGGCTTCTGTTCCTGCATGCCATGAGGTGCAAGGGTTTATGCCGGGACGTCTGGAGTTCGAGACCGAGCATGAAAACGAGGCCGAGATGACGGTCAAGGACATGGTTTTTGATCAGGACGACACCGAGGCTGATGTGGAGCTCAAGATCACTGTTCTTGATATCTACAACTCTCGTCTCACATCACGAACCGAGCGAAAGCGAGCCATCATCAACCATGGGCTGCTTCAGTACAGGAAGAACGCCTCTGTCGATAAGAAACGGACCAAGGAGGAGCGCGAGCTTGTAAACAAGTTAAAGCCGTTTGCAAGAATCATGACACTACAGGATTTCACCGATTTTGTTGATGGAATGATTATTGAGCTCCAGTGTCGACGACGACTGGCTGAACTTCAGGAGTATCGACGTAACGGTATCACCACCTTCGAAGCTGCGTCCAAATACGAACGAGATAAAACTGTACGTGCAAACGCATTGGCCAGGCTGCAGGCTCCCATTAACTCCATCAACTCGACTGGATCCAGATACACTGCAAACTCGATGAATGCTGCAAACAATGCTCTTGTTCAAAAAACCAACAAACAGGCCGCTGCCGCAAACCAGGCTGCCGCCGAAGCTGTGAAGATGGACCCTGACTCGGGAGCAGACACCTTACGGCTTTTCAGAAAACCTGTGGCCAATCCCCTCGACATCTCGCATGCCCCAGACGTGGAGCTGCTTTCTCCAGAAGAGCAGGTTCTTTGTTCCCAGCTGCGTATCTTGCCCAAGCCGTATCTGGCCATCAAGGAAACGCTGTTCCGAGAGCTGCTGCGAACCGGAGGTGTGCTCAAGAAGCGTACAGCCCGTGAACTGGTCAAGATTGATGTCAACAAAACCGCTCGAATCTATGAGTTTTTCCAGTCTCAGCGCTGGCTCTCTTAGGGCCTTGTTGCAACCCATATATAATGCTGAGTGTCACCAATCTCTTGGAATCCTGTATATTAGTTAATTTATTCAAATACAAACATTAGAAACAAAACCGCGAACACTAGAAGGGACAAACATCGAGTATCGTAGCTATTATACAAAGTTTATTGCAGTCTACTTCAGCTATACTCCCTTGCCGGGTATGTACTTGTACTTACCAAAGAGACCTGATCATTCCGCAGTTACCTCGTAGTTGTAACTACTAGGGTGCTGAACGACCACCTCATGCAGGACATCTAGCAGCTTAGTAACTAGATGGCTGGGCACATCTTCTCTCAGGGTGATCTGTGGTGTTTATGCAGTTGCCACCCATTATCCAGTCTTTGATCCACATGCCCGTTGCTCTATGCTTGCAATTTGCTTTCTCCATCTTTTTGCTGGTATGGTGCAGACCCAGGAAACTGCGACACCACCACACCATTCTTGTCTACACACTCGAAGTTGTATCTTGAGAGGTAATGTGGCAACGCACAAAGCTGGGGTCCATATCGCGCGGGGTTGTCATAGAGCTCGAAAAGAGGGACAGCAAGGAATGTCATATTCGATGGTACGAAGAAAGCAATCTTCTCGGGCAGAGAAATGAGGAAAGTCTTCTTGCATTCTTTTGGTCGAGAAATGTGCGGTGGCAGAAATGGATACATGAAAACCTCGAAGTTAGGTCTCCACCATTGCGCCAGGCAGTCTAGTACCTTCCATGACTTCGAGTTCTCCTGGTCCTCTCCGTTCTCAGGGCTGAGCCTATCTGCGAGCTTCCTCAGCAATCCACCCTCCTCGTCCTCCTCGTCGGGGTCCAAGTACTCTCCGGGAAGTTTAAAAAAGTTGTTTGGCAACTGGAGTAAGAAGACGTAAGGAGTTCCGAACTCATGACACAGAAATACCCCCTCCACGTACCGCAACATCCCCGATTCGTCGTACATGCTTTTCAGTCGTTGCATGCGCGCCTGCACAGAGACATCCCTCTCAACCTGAGCATCCTTGGTTGCGAACACGTAGTTGGAGGAGGGATACAGTCGTATGGTCTGTTGGCGCGCTGCAAAGTCTTGCGTTGGTGGTGGAATCAGTGTGGTTTTCCGTGACGATTGCGGTATGGTCGTCATGGCATGAAAGAAACTATGGGGAGGCTTGTTGCTGCTGCCTCTTACTTGTAACTTAGCTCCATGCATGGCCCATGTACGATCTGATTTCAGAGTAGAAGGCTCTTTTGGGCAGATATATGACTAATCAGCACAGGTTTGTGGCATTCCCATTTTTCCCATCTGGGTGTTCGAGGTGATGGTTGCTATGACACGATGGATGCCTCGCTGTGCCTTCCACATGTGGCTAATTTAGCCTTGACACCAAGCACTCTTTGTTTGGGCACGTGACGTAGCTGACCTTACAAGGTTCAGATCAACCATCTGGCCACACCATCCAACACAACCAACATGAGACTGGCCCCGCTTTTTATCGCCGGAGTGCTAGCTGCTGAGCCATATTTTTTTGATTCTCGGGGAGAAACAGATCTCAACCCCTATAGCATAGGCGACGATCTCCCTCTCGAATGCATTAAACGAAACATCCACGACGGAGAACACATGGTCGATGAAAAGACCCAAGAAATTCTTTATGAGGACTTCCCCATCTGCAGAGAAACAGGAAAGCCCCTCTCTCTTCAATACCGTGTTGACCAAGATGTGAATTGCACCATTGGATTCTCCGACACGCTCTACCACCTTTTCCAGCTCTATATTCACGAGGATGCTCCCTTCAGCTGCAGACTCAGAGCCTCCAAACAAAAGAACAAGAACGTGCTCTCAGAGCCTACAACCTGGCTTCCGTTGACATTCACCATTCGTGGCCACATTCAGGAGTCTCATTTGGACATCGACCCGAAGCTCAATGCCGTGATGATGTACTCGCGAAAGACCGAGACGCCTGTGGTAGCAGCCGCGTTTTCCAGAGGAACGGAGACCGAGAGATACAAGAACGGTGATTTTCTGCCCCTCCAGCTCTCTGTTAAGTGGTATCCCGGTAGCAACAATAACGAGGTGTTTACCCTCCCTGCCAACCCTGACTCCAACTCCGCTTTCTCTTCCACCACGCTCATGTGGTGTGCTGCAACCATGATCGCTACTGCAGCTATTGTGACCGTTGTTTTTCAGGGCGTGATTTTCCCACGAAAACTGCGATCAGAGAACTTCGGAACTCCCCTTCCTCGTTTTGCTGACTGGGGAAGCAGCAAGAAGGACTAAACATGATATAGAACAGTAAATATACCAAATATACCAAATATACCAAACATATCAAAATATTCTAAATATAGCTACTTATATACAGATGCAGTTTGCGTGTGTGTAAATATATATTAAAGATGCTTACATATCGTCCTCGGTCTTCTTGATGACGGCCTTAAGCGCTCGCTTGAGGTTCTCGTCGATCTCTCTATCAACAGACTTGCCAGCTGTAAGGTAGTCCGCCAGCTTCTCCTTGAACTGTGACGCAATTTGCTTACGGACTTGCTGTTGTCTCTCCGATCCCTTTTTCTTCCAGGTCTTAGACATGGCGACATTGTACTTGTTCAGAGCCAGCTTGAAGGCCTCAGGGAAGGAAGCATCAAGAGGGGACAAGTACCGCACTGAGAGGGTGATGTCATCCACCACCAACCGAGCAATATCTGCGATAGCACTCTCGGTGAGCTTCAGGGATGCGGACCCAATGTCGTTGTTGATTTGTTGCATGACAGCCTGGATGACATGTGCACAAAGGTACTCTCGGTCCATATCCTCAAACTCGTCAAAGAGCTCGAGGAACTGTCGTGAGAAAGACAGCAGGAATGCAAAATGAGGTGCAAGAGCGACTGTAAAAGATCCATCGTCATTCTTGAGACCAGTGTTGATCTCTGAAGAGTACCTAGGGATAGTCTCGAGAGCAGAGTCGAAGATTGCAAGAGCAACATCACCTCGAAGGGCAGGGTTGGTGGAGGGGTTACCGAGCATGTCAATATCAGCCTCAGGAAGAGTCTTGAGTTCAGCCTTGATGTCATCGTCACCATCAAGCTCAGGAAGGGCAATGACGTTTTCATCGTCAACTTCCTTTACTTCCTCAGCCTCTCGCTGCTTGTCTCTATCAGCAAGGATTCCAAGGAGCTTTCGTCGAGTCAGGATCTTAGACACATACAACAGCTCCAGCTTGGTGTATTCTAGCCAAAGCTTTTTGCTCTCGGGGTTGAATCTCAGACCTCTCTGGAAGACAGATCGTGCTGTCTGTGCTGCAGAGTTCTCATCAAACTCATGCTTGGCTACCATGATCCAGATGTCAGCCCGGTTGGGGAAGAGCTTGAGCATGTTAGTATGGACAGTCGACAGCTTCGCCATCATTTTGTAATGCTTCAGGAAAGCGATGTGCTGCTTCCACAGGTCAGCATCGCCTGCGAATTTCTTGGTTCCTCGGTCGAACACGAAATTGATTCGCCTTCGGCCGGCATAGTCGGAGATGTTTGTAGGGGTAGGCATGTTTCTGTTTCTGTTTTTCTTGAGCTTGGCAGCAGGATTGTTTCCGAGTCTAGCAATCCGCTTCATCCGAAGAGCCTCCAGATTTATTTCAAAGTGGGCATACCGCAAAAAATCTCGAGGCCGAGACTGTCTTCCGGTGATTCTGTGCTCGAAATCGGTTCGCTTACGCACAAGCTGAGCAATCTCTTTTTTGGTGAAGAGTCCTCGCTGTTCAAGGTCTTCGAGCTCAGGAATGCTCTGTTCTAGGTAGAATCGTACTTGGTCGGACATCCTGATGCTTGTGAAGTGGTTGGAAATATATTTTCTAGAGTTCCAAAATTTCTACCATCCTGCAGAACAACTGAACTCTATTTTGTATTTAACCATGTGTGCTGATTAAGCATGACATCGCAATAAATAACACATACGGTAGGTACGTGTCGGTAACTTATTGTTATGCCGTAGAGAAAAGGCAAGTTCATTGAATCAGGACTTAGTTCACTTCCTCATTTTCGAGAAAAAACAAACTCTCTCACAATGGTATTTCAATCTTACATACTGTACGTCCAGTTGTGTTGGTCTTAGTATCTATTGTACAATGTGCACGCAGTGTCAACCCTTGATCGTAAATACAGGAAGATTCCTTATGCTATATGAATGTAATAAAATAATATGATGGCACCAATTGGATGCCTATTTAACTGCGCGACCTTGAATATTCAGGTACGGACCAACTATCTGCCGTAATCCTTGAGGACACCATCCAGATGTGTGTTTGTGATCTTGCTTCGACGGGGCTTCTTTTGTTTCTTTGAACCATTCCCGTTGGCCTTGTTGCTCTTGATAGTGGCAGGATCCACAGATGTAGGCTTGAGGCCAGCCTCTTCCAACTTCGACGGCAACTCGGACTCATCGGGGACCTTGATCTGTGACCACATTGACCGGAACTCTCCATCAACCATGCCGATTGGCCCACCCATATTAGCCCACATCATTCTTGGTGAGTTCTCCTTCTTGGTACGGAGAACAATCAGATCTCCGCTCTGCTCAAGCTCTTCGATACTGTCTAGACAATCGGCCCAGCCGTCCTTAAGATCGCGCACGCTGAGACCCTTGGCTGTAGGTTGAGACTTAAGAAATGCCATGAGCTGTGCCTTGGTACGGATATTGAATTTGGGCATGTACTCAAATCCCCTCTGGACAGCGTTGTAGGACATCTGGTCCATCTTCTTCAATAGGGGCACCAAGAAATCAGCGCTTTGCAGCGACAGGTATGATCGAATGTTCTCGATCGGAACAACACCAACCTGCTTTTTGATGTACTCCACAGCATGCATCAACTGTGTAGCAGCGTGGCGGCCAACGTTCTCATTGAAGGGGTTCACGGGCGGAACCACCTTACGCTTCTTTTGTTGACCACCAACACCCTCCTCCTCCTCCTTGCGTTTAGCCACAAACGACGGCTTCTTGATCGTAGGCGCCGATTTGATCTTGTTTTTAAACGCAGAGAGCTGGTTGTCGAGGGAGGACATTTTGCGGTGGACTGACACAACTGTTCTCGTGAGATTTACAATATGGGCATGCTGATGAATAGGTTAAGGGTTTATTTCCCGATTTGGACATCATTGGGTACACTATGCCCAGACAGTCGGCAATGACTGTTGGGAGAATTGGTAGTAGGGTACGCATAATTTGTGAGGCAGAGAAAATTTCGGTTACCCGGTCGCAAACCGAAACACATATATATACTTTTCCCCCAGCACTTTTTTTCTCCAAACAAACTCCGTTTCTTCTGATGTCCGAATCGAGATGCTTGCACGTCGTGGCAATAGGGGGAGGCGGAGGAGATTGACAAATAACAACCTAAAAACCATTGCTGGAGAGGCGCCCTTAACTGCTGGCGCTCATGATACAGTGATGACCTGAGGCGTGTGACATTCTTCTATGTAATAATGAGGTAGAAATATCACGCATCGTGGCAAATTATGGGGGCTCTGTTCCAGCTCCTAAGTTTCCTGATGCGGAGGCAAGTACTCGCTCGTACTCGTACTGGTACAGTACTTGTACATATGTTTTCTGGTCCTGGTACTTTACGAGTGCATCTATTATCGTACGAACTGTAGACGGAAGTGCTACTGTAATGAAGTGCGAGAGGACAACGCAGGTGAACCTGGTGTGGCAATGAGCATAACGGTGATTTCGATTAACACTATACCCATTTCTTCGATGTTGTCAAATCAGTGCCGGACCCACAAACACAAGCACACACGCAATTTTAGTTTTTGAGTCCCATCCTACATTGTGCTATTGTACAATCCATCCTCCATTCCTCGCGTGGGTGTTTCGTGTTGTACTGTAGATCAGATTGACGTCACAATGCAGAATAGATCCCCACTGTTTATATTTAAATAAAGACATATACGACCATACCACAAAACCTGAGAGAGTTTGTAGGCTACTTGTAGAATGAGTAGCTCTGCTACCAGTCAATGGCCAACACAGTATTATCTTGCCCCGGAAACGGACCGCAACATTCTATTTACTCCGCATTATACTTAGGGGGGGGCGGGGCAGTACGAGTACATACAAGGATCCACCACACACGTCACAACTGTAAATATTACAGAACCTAACCAGATACAACATCCGCATGTTATGACACGACAAATGGAAAGAGCTGCTTCGCTGGTAGGATGTTTCCTTACCGGTATCGCGTGTGGTACCATGTACCTCTACTCGGCTTTTGCTCCCCAGCTAGGGCTGCGGCTCGCTCTTAATACGACTGACACGTCTAAAATCGGCATGATTGGAAACCTCGGCATGGCACTCAGTGGACCTTTTGCTGGTGTCGTTGTGGACAAGCACGGGTTCCAGGCGCCCATTATCATCGGCGCTCTGTTCATGGGCGGTGGTTACACTATCATACGGCTTTGCTACATCAATGTAGTGGCCTCCGTGCCTACTCTCGCGTGTGCCATGGCTCTGGTCGGAACGGGAGGAACCTTTGGATTTGCCAGCGCCATGAAATGTGCAGCTGTGAACTTCCCTAATGCTCGCGGTGCTGCAACTAGTGTCCCCATGGCAGCTTTTGGACTGTCTGCCTTCTTCTTCTCTACACTCTTTTCGACCTACTATGATGGCGTTACTCTCGACTTTCTTTTCGCTCTAGCCATTATCCCCACCATCCTTCTTGCTATTGGTATCATTACCGTGCGCCCCTTGCCTCCAGCTTTTCACTCAAGGGGTACCTCTGGTATCGAAATGCACACTCGTATCTCTCAGCCTACCAGCCCTCAAAGCCCCAGGTCCAAGGAGGCAGATGCTGATATCAAGAAAAGCAGCGCAACATCCAATAATGTGGATATTTATGGATTGAAATTGATCATGAATAGCCAATTCTGGAAACATTTCGTGATCATGGGGTTCATTGCAGGCATTGGACAGATGTTCATTTATTCGTGTGGGTTCAGCGTCAAGGCGCTACAGTTCCAGTCAAAGACCGTGGCTGGAGCCCACGATTCGGAGCAGTTGCAGTCTCTACAGGTGGGTGCCATTTCCATTGCCTCGTTCCTAGGTCGAATTGGATCAGGGTACTTGTGTGATTTGGCTGCTAGCAAGTCCCACCCGCGATCATTATTGTTGATTGCATCTACCGCAGCCTCTGTGATGGGTCAGATTGGAGCTCTGAGTGTCAATGAAGTTCACAACTTTTGGATGGTATCTGCGTTATCGGGTCTTGCCTATGGTATCTGCTTTGGTTCATACCCCACCATTTTGGCTGACTCGTATGGCATGAAGCACTTCAGCCAGAACTGGGGACTGCTGTCGCTAGCCCCCATCGTCCCATCTTACTGCCTCAACTTGTGGTACGGCAAGGTTTATGATTCGCATTCCATCGTCACCGAACGAGGAGCTCGGATCTGTACACTTGGCGCCGCATGTTATCATGAAGCGTTCCAGTTGTCGTTTGTATGCGTGGCTGGAGTTGCATGCGTCGTGCTGTGGCTGGTATACAGGGAGTACCGCCAGTAGGCCAACGACATTGAATATTTATAACCTCAAATATATGTACCATATATACAATGACCTATCTACATGCTCGTGCCGTACATGGACTCCCTACCATTTTGCTGTCACTATCATTTCATGAAATTATTTATGGTACGTGTTTGGCTCACGTGACAATATGCATGATAAGATGTGTCTAAGGTCACAAGCATCATCATCAGGGTTTGCACACCAATGCGACCAGCAACAGCCCCAGTATGGGAAGACACCTCATTTAACAATGATTCGAGACAAAAAGGCAGTCAGCTGACTCGCAACCATTTCGGCGGCTCAATGAGAAACAGCGCGACACTGGCTCGTCGTGCCAAAAAGTTTGAGATCCCCACAACCCAGGAAGATTATGGACTGCTGAGTCGTGGAGAAGACACACGTCTGGTTAACAATGAGGAGGAACAAAAGAAATACTTTGGGGCCATTCAGCGACATTACATTCGGTTCTGTTACGATGCTGGGGATGGTTCTGTATTGAAAGCAGCGCTGAAAGCGGTTGAGAAGAGTCAGGCTGACAGTTGGGACACAGACCAAAAGGGTGGAAAGCGGGTCGGGGAAAGAGAAAGGTCAAAGAAGCCTGCGATAGATTCTATCATCATGTCTTTGCGGAAGTTGCGGGAAGCCATGATCGCACAGAAACCGTCTTATTTCATGAAGACTGTTTTCCTGTTTTCTGTCAGAGTCACTTCTACCATGGGCCACTATGCAAGCTATGTGCCTTCGGTGCTGAAGTTACTGGAAATCCATGAGGATTTACCACTTACTAACGCAGAGGTACAAGAGGTCTGTGGTGTCTACGCTCTTTATCTCGCTATCGTCGCTGGTAACGTCGCTGAGGGCTACCAAATGCTGGATCGAAACGGTTGGAAGGATTCCAGGCTACATGCGGTCTTACGAGCGTGGGAAACAAAAGACTCTGTGTCATGGGCGAGACTTTATGCCACAGAGACCGACCTCGGGAGGTCTAAGATGATGCAGTCTGGAGACTCACTCATGGCCATGGAGGGCCTCAAGCGAGTGGGAAGGTCCTACTTCTCCATACAAACAGTTGAGCTAGAAAAATTGATAGGGTGGAAGTGGCTTGCCATTCAAAAGGACCTTGGCTGTGGCTGGAGACAAGAGGAGGACGGTCGCATTATTATCAGAGAGAGAAGACAAAAGGCCCCTCAAATTAACATCACATGAAAGACGACTGGCCAGTCTAGCCGCACGCACTCATGGCAATCAATCGTCATCACTGTTCGTAGAAAAATTAGTCTATATATTTATCATACCCATGACGTGGGCCGTATACATGCTGGGGTAAAACTGAGGCTGGATGCCTAGACACGTACGAAGTGGTTGTAGGGCCCTTTAGACATTATATCACAAGAGAATATCTATTTGAGTAGAACATTTGTACATTGTTATCCAGTATCATGTACACACATCCCTGCATCACGTGAAATTAACTTAAGTTATGCATGGTTTCGAGGTCAATTGTACCAGGTCTTCTGACAGTTATTTCGGAATCATCGCTAAATCCAGCCTCACAAGTGTTACACATGGCTGATATTTCGCCCAAGAACACCACGGGGGGGCCTAGACCAGGTCCTTTAACGACAGATCCTCCCCCATCTGGTGATTTCAAGGTGGAGGAGTCCATACAGCAGCTAAAGGATCTCCAACAGCAAATCACAGAGCTGCGACACAGAATGCCCAGTCTGCTGAGGAGTTTGGCGACGATACAGGACTCTGACTCGGCGCAGGCGGTGTTCGGACGCACGGCAAAGGAGGCTACGCTACTTCAAACCAAGGTGGACGAGTTTGTCCAGAATTCGCGACAGAGCCAGCATGTCTTCAAATATATCGAAACACGCAAGAAGGAGCTCGAGTCTGGCGTATCCAGTGCACCGGAGCCAGTCAAAATTGAAAAGCTCGAATCTTCGATCAAGGTCGATGATACAGTGGATCAACTGGGCATGGATGACCTGGATATGTTGGATTTTAACGGAGGGGGCGATGAGACGTCTGCATTGTTTGATGACATGTACAATGCGTGAATGTTGTCTGGGCGCTATTTTTTATATATCATCACTAATGTATTTTTCATGTTTCACATCGAGTTGTAGCCATGTATAAGTATTTGTACTTGTACAAGTATTGTGTTTGTAAGAGTATTCGTTGTCAATGACTACTTGTAGAACACGCGCGCTTTTGTACAAGTCGTCCTGTGAGGTTTTATGGGAGTTAAATCACATGGCCATGTGGAACTTGAATGTCACCACAGTTTCATTGTACAAGTACAAGAAAGAAAATATATAAATGGGCAGCGTATTTCCCCATTATTCAAGCACAAATATCCATTAAAGTCGTGGATAGAGTCACTCACCGAATTATCCCGGCTCCTCTCTCCATTCTTAATGGCGCGTTCCCTGAAGAGATCCACTGACAAGCACGGATAAGCTTTCAGACAGTGTTGTCCCACTACAGCTGAGATCTTCAACCCCCCTCTGGACACGTACATACCCAGACGGAAAAAGCCACACGCACCATCACTCAGTAATCGCATGTCGTACTACTCTCGTCGAAACCGCGACGCTCAGGCAGCTCCTCCCGCCGCGGCCTCCAAAAAGGTGCCCATTGAAAAGAGCCAGCAGCTGCTCAAATCTCTGCTCCGAGAATCCGACAACAAGGTCTGCGCAGACTGCAAAACTGCCACCCATCCTCGATGGGCAAGCTGGAACCTCGGGTGCTTCATTTGCATCAGGTGAGTATCACTAATCTGCTTCTGGCGTCCCTCAAACAGCTACTAACTCAGATGTTCCGGAATCCACAGAGGAATGGGAACTCACATTTCCAGAGGTAAGTTGACAAAATTCAGGAGAGACCGCGGCTGTGATATGAGCTAACTCAGTGAAATCCGTTGATCTCGATGCGTGGACAGAGGAACAGCTCGCAAGCATGATGAAGTGGGGAAACACCCGGTGCAACATGTTCTGGGAGGCCAAGCTCCCCAAGGGCCACGTCCCTGACGACAACAAGATTGAGAATTTCATTCGAACCAAATACGACATGAAGAAGTGGGCCGCATCCACCACAGTGCCCGACCCCGATACCCTTGGTGGAGCTAGCCATGCTGCTGCCCCCGTGCAGGCACCCCCTAAGGACACTAAAATTGCAGGACCCCCTCAGGTCACCAAGAAGGCTCCTGCCACTCAGCAATCGTCGCTCATTGGACTTGATTTCGACGAGCCCCAGCAGCACCAGCACAAGCCCGCTCAACTACAGCAGCCGCAGCAGACCCAGAAGAATGACGACTTCCTTTCTTTTGCCCAGTCACCCCCTCAGACACAACAGCAGTCTCCCCAGCAGCATCAGCAGAGCCCTCCTCAGCAACAGTTCCAGGCGCAACAGCCCTTCCCATCGGCTTCTGCCCCTGACAGCTCGCGACCTGACCTGAAGAAGTCCATTCTGTCGCTCTATGCCAACTCACGACAGGCACCCGTGGTTCAACAGCAGCAGCAGCAGCAGCAGTTTCAACAGCAGCAGTTCCAAGCTCAGCAGCAATTCCAACAGCAGCAACCACAGTTCCAGCAGCAACAGGGAGGGGACTTTGGAGGTTTTGGAAACATGCAGCAACAGACCAACAGCGGTTTTGGGAACATGCAACAGGCTAACAGCGGATTTGGCGGGTTTGGTGGAGCTCCTCAGCAGCAGAACAACGCTCACAACGACTGGGCCGATGCCGCCGCTCCCAAGAAGCAGGAGGATGACGTTTTTGCCAACGTCTGGAAATAATAATTTTAATACACTTAGCTAATAATTAGATATCGGTCATAGATCCATCAACCGTGAGCATTGAGCAGACCAATCCAGTAGCACCAAGCATCGAACAAAGGAGCCAGAGTAACGATAACTTGCGACATACGAATTACGTATCTACGCTCAAGACTGACTGTCCATGATTCCAACTACAAGATATAAAGCTCATTATTAATATTACAGGTTTATTAGACCTAACTAGTAGTAATATGTTTCCCCATAAATATACGAGACATGCAACAATAAGATAATTCCGACTCCAAGATCCAACATGAGACTTTTCTTTCTAAACTAAGCCAGAGAAGTTCTCTGCTTCTTCTTCTTTGCACCCTCGGCGACTCCGGCAGCAGCCTTCTTGGGCACTCGGACGTCAGAGACGGGGGTGTACTTGTAATCGATACCCATCTCACCAAGCTTCTTCAGCTTGGCATCGAGCAGAGATGCAGACTCTTTCTTGAGCTGGTCCCACTTTGCTCGGGATCGGGGTCTCTCATTCTTGTACTGAGCAACCTGAGCTCTTGGCAGGACTCGGAAAGTCTTGTTAGCTCCCTCAAAGAGAGCCTCGTGAACCTCATCGTCAGGAACAACCTTGCATTTAAGAATGTGGCCGAAGAGCAGGTAGTTGTTCATGGTCTCGGCAGCTACCTGGGCCACCTCCTTGGACTCGAACTCGATGAAGGCGTAATGCTTGGAGGCACCGGTAGTCTTGTTTCTGGAAAGACGCAGTCGAGAAATATCACCAAACTGGCTGAAATATGAGTGCATCTGCTCCTCGTAGAAACCATGGGGGATTCGACCCAGATAGATGACGCCGGTTCCAGACTTTTTGGATGCCTTTGTGGTAGCAGCAGCTCGATTGGACTTGGCTACTGCGGTCTTCTTGACGGTAGCAGGGGTATCATCCATAGTCTCATCCTCGTCATCTCCATTCTCAAACTCCTCTTCGTCGTCACTACTCTCAAATCCAGCCTCATCCTGTTCCTCGTCCTCCGAGGAAGAGAATTTGGAGAAATCGTCGGAGGTGGCGGGAGCAGCGACCTTAGTGGCGGTCTTAGACACTCCAACCTTCTTGGTTCCGTTGGAGGACTTGAGGCCCTTTTTTAATGCACTGGACTTCATGGTTGTGTTTGTGTGTATGAGAGAGGAAATCTGCACCTGTTACCTCACACAAAATATTTTTTTTTTACTGCTGGGACAGAATTTTTGCATAAGCTTCAATGCCGAAGCTTATCTGCAGCTGTGATACATTAAGAGTGAAGAGGCTGACTAAGCAATAAGGGTCATTATAGAGAGGAAAACAATAATGATGACAAAGATACTCGTACACTGTTACTCGTGTATTCACGACATCAACGATATGCCTCAGGGATGCTCCCGGATGATATGACTTATCAATAGCAGAAGTAACACTACAGGGAAACTAAAAATATATATACGCTACCACGTACACGAAAAACTATGAAATCAAAGCTACGATGGCAACATAATTTTGGTCTATTACTACCACGGATGGTGGATAAATTACTTTATAGAAGTACTCGTCGAGACTCTTACTTCTGGGCAGGGGGGGCGCCACCAGCGGTGGGGAGACCAACAATACCCTTGAAAGAGTCGTAGATGAGCCACTGGAGACCAGTGAGGGTACCGACCATGACGATTCGGACACCGAGACCGTTCCAGAGACCACCGAAGCCAATCTTCTTGTAGATTCGGGAGACGGCCTGGCCGGTGGACTCACCGGGCTGCTTCTCGGAGTTAATCTTGGAGACCATAACATCAGCGGGGTGGGAGACAATAGCACAGAAGACACCAGCAATGTAACCACCGAGGAAGGAGACACCAGTCTGGGCAAGGAAGGAGTAGTCCTTCTTGGGGTAGGGCAGGTAAGAGTAGATGAGCTCAACGGTTCGCTCGAAAGTAGCGAACTTAACCATGGTGTAGGGAACCTGTCGGGCCCAGAGGGGGGTAAGACCCTTGTAGAGGCCGGCAACACCCTCAGCGGCGACCATCTTCTTCATACCATCGAAAGCACCGGTAGCGAAGGGGGGGATGGTGGTCTGGGTCTTGACCTTGACGGCCTCCCAGGGACAGAGCAGAATATCAGCGAGAACCTCAGCGGAGGCGGAGGCAGCGAGGTAGACAAAGGTCTTGTACTTCTCGGCGTTCTCGGCGCCAACGAAGTCACCGTACTTCTTCTTGAACAGCTCGTAGAAACCGTACTTACCAGCACCCTGGAGAGAGTAACCGATAAGAGTGGCACCGACACCGGTCCAGATACCACCCATACCCTCAGAGGCAATGATGGATCTCCAGGCCTGCATGTTGGAGGAGTAGAGAGCGGGGTTCACCTGTCGTCGGCACTTGACGAGATCAAGAGGGGTGACGAGAGCGTGGGTAACACCACAGGCGAGCATACCACCGGCAACACAGGTGGCGTAGAACTCAGGGGAGTAGAGCTTGATGCCCTTGGCCTTCTGGGCCTTGATGGCATCGCCGGCCTTAGCGACCTCGGCCTTAGCATCAGAGACGAGAGCGTCAGCCTTCTTCTCGACCTTCTCGACGGTCTTGTCGAGAGAAGATCGGACGTTGAAAGCACCAGCACGGGCGCCGTTGGGGTCGAAGGAGGCCTGAATGGCGGAAACAGATGGGAAGAGAGCCATTGTGGTGATTTGATTCAGACTACTGATGGAGAAAAGGAAAACCCGGGAGGAAGGGATGACGAGAAAATAGGAAAAGCTGGAACCCTAAATTTGACCCAATAACAACGCGAGTTGAATTTACCTTGTCCAATCCAGAGCTTATTTTCAGCAAATCGGTAGTTGCACACAGGGAAAGAGACCACGCGGACCGTTCAACATCACATAATGATGCGATTGGAAATTGGAGCACTGGCAATTGGTTCTCGTTGGGTCAATTGAACAATCCGGATATTCCGAACACCGTTTTCATTGCCCATTGAGCCATTTTTGCATGTACTATGGATCTAATGCACCTGGTGGCTGACGTATCCATTTTTCAGAGTTTGGGTGGTTTTCTGCATAGCTCTCGGTTCTGAAGCAATTTGGCTTTGCTCCGAACTCTGGCAGTCGGGTAAATTCGGGGCCTGAGGGTAGACCAATTAATAAGCTCAAAATGACAGCGTGGCCAATACTTTTGAGGCAGGTTGAACGGGTGTGGTGACCGGATAAGCTTAGTAAACGACTAGTAATCCTTAGTCATGGTGACAAAAAGCATAGAGTGATCGCAGAAAGTTCTCATTTCGCCATGAAGGGTCCGTCATGGGGTCCATCCTGCTGCTTAGTCAACAGCAGAAAGCCTACATGCTGTTTTTCATGAGCCTAAATCAATTAAGGTTGTAGTGAACCTTGGTTGTTCTCACCGTGTGTCATCGCGACACCAAACTGGAGTTGGGAACAGGTGGTCGGTAACGGCTCGGAGATGATAAGGGCAGATCAGAATCCCTGTTGCTCCGGAAGTCGTCTCCAGCCCTTCTTGGGTATGTATTAGAGACGGATTGCGGAGCCTGCATCTTTAACGATGCATGTATGAACACGTGTCTTGGGCAAAACAACACAGTGCTTTGACAATCTACGATTGCTACCAGCGTACTAGCACACCAAGCACGAGATTATAGAAAACAGTAGTACTGTACTCGTACTGTACCGGTATTACCGCCAAGTTATAAGCCACTGCTCCATCTCACCGTAATAAATCGTCTCAACAATTTTAGCTGCTTGTACGATAGTATTTTACTTGGACGTTGAGCCAGCCATGATCCAAAAGTCAGAACGCGGTCGCTCAGCTACATACTGCTCTTTGGGTTTATGAAACTTCCGGCCTTTCTATTTTGCAGTGCGTCACGCGTAGCAGAACCGAGTTATATAAATTATACTAGCCTGCTGAGAACGGAGGGAGTTGAAAATGCCTTTTACTAAAAAGGGCGCGATAATAGACTACAGAAAATATGGCGGCTTAAGGATGAGTTATCGAGCTTCGTGAAACAAATCTGAAGTCCGTCAACACCAAATAGATTTTCAGCAATATGCGTCTTAGACGCTGGCATGGCTTTGTGCTGCAGGCTCGGCCCCAGAAGCATCGGACACTCTATCTTGAACTGTGCATTGACTTCTCCAGGATCCAGGGGAAACGAGTTCCCAGCCAATCAAACAGTTCTAATTTAGTCGAGAATCAATTGTTTAGCGCACATAATTCTTCCGGGAGCATCTTACTCTTGCGTTTGATGCTGCCCCCCCACGCTCTCTCATTCCTTCATGATCTTCGCTGTGTCCCACAAAAACGTGGG
Source organism: Yarrowia lipolytica (assembly GCF_001761485.1). Classification (NCBI taxonomy): domain Eukaryota; kingdom Fungi; phylum Ascomycota; class Dipodascomycetes; order Dipodascales; genus Yarrowia; species Yarrowia lipolytica. The sequence continues at coordinate 1,907,419 of NC_090775.1, read as the reverse complement.
GACAAAAATGAAAGGGTGCGTGCCCACCAATTGCAGAACCAAACAAGGCCAGGGGATATTATAGCCGCTATTGCTCCTTATCACGTTAGCCGTAGCCCAAGATGAGTTGAGATTAGGATTTTATGATGGGCATTTGTACGTAAAATACAACCAGATGTGCCCGGTCCTTATACAACACTCATCTCAGGATGCCATTGAACAGCAATAAGACTGATATAAACAGCGACGCGAACCTCATTATATATTATGTACAAGTACTGCATTGTACGATTACGTACCAGTACGTGTATTGTACACAATATCGTGCAGTAATGTACGTACCAGTACGCGTGTTGACAGAGTGCATTGACTCGTAGACATTGTTCGTGACCGCATTTAAGGTTCATATGGATAATATTTAGGCTTTGTGGTTCTAGGAAGAAGTATATAAAAAGAGGTTAGGGTTATTTAGGTAAGTCATTAAACAGACCTGGCACGTGGAAAAACCGACGAGAACCTGGTATGTATAGTAGTACGCGTTTGGTAACTCGTAGCTACAGAAAACATACATGGGTCTCAGCAACCATTGGGGCTGATACACCAACTACTCATGGACCCTATTGGAGGAGACAGTCTCTTGTGTATTGAAATTAGTCTTCATTAATTAAATACAAATATCGAGATAATTACTGCAGCTACAGTATCATCAAATAGTGGGAGTCCTGCAATACAGTATGTACGATACATACCTTTGGGACTGGTGGCACTACTTTTGCAGAGCAACACAATGGATTTCGGTTTGCTGGTCTCAGCTGGTCAGCTCCATAAATACAATGTTATGGAGCTGATCTTGACAGAAACACTCCAGCGAATGCTGAAGACACCATGGGACAAGGAAAGAAGAAAGTCGTTTAAAACCGGTCCTCAGCATCGCTGTCAAGTTCCTGGTCAAACAGAGTAGAACCCATGAGCTTCCAGGTGGCCGAGAGTGGCAAACCGATGACGTTGTTGTAGTCTCCGTTGATCTTGGAAATAAGCAGAGCTCCAACACCTTGGATCTTGTACCCTCCAGCTGCATCCTTGGCTTCGCCCGACTCGACGTAGTTCTTCAGAAACTCATCACTGGTTTCAGGGTCGAAAAAGACCTCAGTTGACTCTAGATGAGTCTTCACGCAGTAGCCCGGGCTGATCGGCTCATCTAGAGGAGCCACACAGACGACAGCAGTAAGAACCTGATGGGGACCCTTATGGTCTCTGAGCTTCTGAAGTCCAATGAAATGCTCCACCTCGTTTTTAGGCTTCTCGAGAATCTCTGAGCCTTGGAGAATCACAGTGTCAGCTGCAATGACCAACTTGGGGGGGATCAAGTCATCCATTGTAGCCTCGTAAACAGACATGGCTTTGCCCTTGGCGGTATCCACAACGTACTGAAATGGGGACATGCTGTGCTTAGGCAGGTCTTCCTTGAAATGAGATGGCACAACGTCCACATCTTTGCACCCAATCTGTCGGAGGAGCTCGATACGACGAGGCGAAGTCGAAGCGAGAACGACTCGTTCCTTCGCTAGTGCTTTGGCGATTCTGTCCATCTTGTGTGCGTTCTGTGTGATTTGTAGGTGGTGAAACCCCCGCTGTACATCTACAGCTCTACTACAATCAGCTCAGCCATCGTACATGCATGAACCTAACCGTGGTACCCAGGGTTTAACTAAAATATAAGTAATGAAATTATAGTTACTTGACAATTAATTTAAATACCTAGGAGCCTGGAATGTGGCAAATTACGCTTTAGTGAGGTTGTTTACACCTAATCTCAAGCGTACTGGACAGTAAGTTTTATTGTCGTTAGTCGTGTTTCTTCTCTTCTAGTACTTTCCACCTTCCGTCCTACAATTGTGAGAGACAATGTGTCCGTACAGCGATCTTACTCATCTCACCAGAATGTTCTCTGCGAGACTCAACTCCCACAAAAAAAACCAAATAGGGTTACGGCCGGGTAAATGTGAGTCAAAAATATAAAAGCCTTTCCCTTTGGCAACCTATTCTTCTTCACGCAACACGATGAATGTGCTTGAAATCCAGATAGCTATGTTATAGCTGACTGAGTCTCTGGCATAATTGTTGAACGTGTCCCTCCTGTTTCTGCCTCACTTCCTTATGCTCCATAGGTTGATGGGTTCTGGTGATGGAGGAGATCAAGCCATCGAAGTCATACCCCTATTCGCTTTAGAGGGTATAGATGACGGTGGATCGGGTAGATGCGGGACTGTCACTGTGTATGGTAGCAGTGTGTGTTACGTAGATACTACATTCTTCTTACATAGTCATTTAGTCTTGTCAAGTAACGGAGGAGTCGATTTCTGATGCCACTGTCAGATTCTCCAACGAACCTTATTTCCCATATGCCGTTGCTTAGTAAACAAAGATCTGAAACCGAAAATGTTGTTTTTGGTTTCATCAGCAATACTGAACGTACGAGTCAGAACATGATGACTAAGAACACCGTTACTGACGCCGTAACAAGAATTATTATTGACATAAAGAAACTACCATTGTGTCATTTGCCCCAAATTATTCAGAGTGCCTTATTTACTGTCTCACCACTCTCCGATGGTTATGGCTTCGCGTCTACGTCGCGTTACCTGGGCAACCACCTTTATTTACATCTAACTTCTTCTTATCAACTCCAGCATTGAACCAACAATCATGAGAAAGAGCTACAGACCGTCCATGTCTTCGACAAGGCCAAAGACACGGTCCAGTATGGCTCCATCGACAGGCATGAAAGTCTTGGTCCGTTGCCGTGGCCGCAATGAGCGTGAGACGACAGAAAACTCGTCTGTTGTGGTCAAGACGAGTGGACACAAAGGACGGGAAATAACGATTGAGGGCGGACCAGTGGCCCACACGGGGAAAACATACACATTCGACCGGGTATTTGGACCTGAATCGGACCAGGGAATGATTTTTGAGGCCGTGAGTAGCTCTCTGGACGAGATGCTACAAGGATACAACTGCACGATATTTGCTTATGGACAGACAGGAACGGGAAAGACATATACAATGACGGGTGATTTCAATCTGGACGAGAGAGGAGAGGCGGTTTCTAACGCTGGAATTGTTCCTCGGGCGCTGGTAGAGCTGTTCAAACGACTTAGCGGCTCTGCAGGTGAAAACTCCGTCAAGTTGTCATATGTTGAGCTCTACAACGAAGAACTCAGAGACCTGTTGAGTAGCCAGGGAGATACCAAGAAGCTTCGGATCTTTGAGGAACCAGGCAAAAAGGGAACTGTTGTGCAAGGGTTGGAGGAGGCATATGTGCGATCATGCACAGAGGCCATGAAAGTGTTACAGGAAGGATTTACTCGACGGCAGGTTGCTGCTACTAAGTGCAACGATATGTCTTCTCGGTCACATTCAGTGCTCACGATCACGCTATCGACCAAGGAATACACTGCTGATGGCCAGGAGTATCTGCGCACTGGTAAACTGAACCTGGTGGATTTGGCTGGATCTGAGAATGTGGGACGAAGTGGAGCAGAAAACATGCGAGCAAGAGAAGCAGGATCGATCAATCAATCGCTGCTTACCTTAGGGCGTGTTATCAACTCGCTAGTCGATGGTACCCTTCACATTCCATACAGAGAGAGCAAGTTGACGCGGCTATTACAGGAGAGCCTTGGAGGAAGAACAAAAACAGTCATCATTGCGACCGTCAGTCCCGCACGTGTGTCTATTGATGAGACGATTTCGACATTGGAGTACTCGCACAGAGCAAAGAACATTAAGAACTCGCCTGTTGTGAATGAGACCACGAGCAAGCAAGTGTTTATCAAAGACTATGTGGATGAGATTGCACGCCTTAGAGCTGACCTGGAGAGCACACGAAAAGGACAGGGTGTGTTCTTGTCACAGGAGAGCTATCAGCTTCTGCTTGACGAGAACGAGAGTCACAAGGTGACCATCAACGAGCAGAAAATGCGTCTGGATGTTTTGGAGGAACGTGCAGGAAATTACGAGGGAAAGATAAAGGACATGGAGGAACAGCAGGCCGTCGTCATCAAAGGTGCCAAGAGTCTCCTGAAGGTCATGGATTCTGCTGTGGCGGAGGTCACCAAATTACACGAACACACTAGACTCATGGGAGAGATTGGTGTTCGGAACGAAACTGGCCTGAGAAGTTTGCAACAATCGGCACCTAAGAGACTCAAGCTTTGTGTTGGAACGCACAAGAACGACGTGGCTCATTATGTGACTAAGACTTCTGGGGGTTTGACAGCGCTCGATGGATTGCAGGAACGAAATAACCAGTTCTTTGGCGATCTGACTCAGCGTCTTGATTCTTCAATCACTTCAATACAAGCTCAAATCGTGCACCTGATATCCTCCAACAATCAAGATGCACATTCTATGGCGTCATTGCTGAGTGAGTTGGGGGCTGTCAAGCACGAAATGAAAACCAATATTCAGGCATCAATGGCTCACATACAGACTTCTCTTCAAGACGTTACAAGCGATCTTGAAAAGCACATTGAGTCGTACGAGACACAGCTCACCAACTCACTTTCCCAGCTGTCATCCAACTTGTCTCAGTCTGTCGCCTCAGTGAGACAGACTTACGAGCGGGTTCAACAGCAGATTGATCAGGCCGTTACTAGCCACTTGAACACCACTTCCACAAGCACAAAGTCAATCCACACTTCATTCGAGTCCATGTCGGCTACTGTTGCTCGTCAGAAGGAGGCTCAGGCCGCTGCAGAGGCTGAGCTCAAACAACGGATGAACCAAATGATTGAATCGGCGTTGAAGGAACAGAATGACCAGTGGGATGCTGTCGTTGGTGCTCTCAAGACTGAGGTGCACCGAGAGCTCTCTGCTGTCAACGGAAGCATCGAGACGTTCAAGGGTGCCTATGGAGAGTCTAGAAACCAGGTCGACTTTTCCGCAGTTTCTGGCACAGCTCACCAATTAACTGAAGAGAGCATTAATCTCAAGGAGGCGACACGTAACGTTTTCGACCGCGTTGAATCTGGCCATAGCAGTCTGTGCCGAGTCGTTGACTCTCATTCTGATTCTGTCACGTCCGTCATGTCTCCTCTGGACTCGTTTGTTGTGCAGGCCACGGAAACGAACCAAAATCTCTCTGAAGCTCGCGCCAAGCGTATGGACGAGATCAGCAGTGCATTCGAGGCGGGACTGTCATCAACAGCTCAGACTATCAGCGTGTACTCTGATACAGCAAGAAGTGACAGCGAAGCTGTGAAAAGCGAGCTCAAGACTGGCATTGAAAGTGTCGCTCACTGTGTCAAACGTCTAGCTAGCGAAGTCGATCAGGTGTCAGGTCACATCGAGGAGCACTTGTACGAAAAATTCCCCAGTGCTCCACCAAGATCAAGCTATGTGGATGTCGCAACCGATTTCAGGGCTGTCGTCGAGAAGGGTAACCTCAAGGGTCACACCAGAGACCCGTTGCATGAGGTCACCAACGAGATGTAAAGTATTATATTATTTATAATGATTGAATGGGTGTTTAGTCGTAGTTGATAACGCTTGTTCAGCACATGAAGTTCCTACCAGTATGTACTGTTTCGCCTAACAGATCAATGCGAATGCCGAGAACAAGACACGTGATCTCACAATAACGAACAGCGAGGGGGATATAATGAATTGGAAATATGTGGCCAATTCATTATATATAATCGGGGCACATACGATAGTACTTACAAATGTTCAAATTACATACTTTCTGTAACGTGTGGATAACATATTGTAGCCACATTAAATAAGAACCTCAAAGACCAAGTCCTCTCTACGACACACAATCTCCCATACAATAGATACCACCCCAACACCCCTAAACTACCGATTTATTGATATCATCAAAGATGCGGCTGCTCGCAATCATTACTCTCTGCAAGACCAGTCTAGCGCTGTCTCATCCCTCTGGAGGTGGAGGGGGAGACATACCATTCGACAACATGAGACACATGACAAGCGAGTCCAAGTGGAAAAGTGCAGAGAGTGAGCTACAAGGCTTCTACACTCGAAGTTCATTACGCGAAGACGAGATGATGAGTCTCGACAGTGTGATGGAAAAGATATCCGAGGGACATCATTCGACCTTCACCAATTGGTCCCGTGACGTCATACAAACGAGAGAAGCTGACGATACACCCAATGGTCTTGAATTGATTAACAGCACGGTAACTGCTGCTCCTACGACAATCTCCATCACCGATAGTTCTATTGAGACTGCCATGGGGCAGAATCCAGAGTCAACTTTTGACAACATCGCCGCGCCCTCAAGGAACTCCGAAACCAAGCCATTTACCGCTAGATATCCACTGGAGTCAGATCCAACTCCAACTCCTTACTTCGAACCTATGGCAAGCTCAGCTGCCCCTTCTCCTGCCTCGACAGGCAGTTCCAATCACGCGCCGACTCAGTCATTTGGTGTGGTTTTGCTTGCTCTCGGGGCATTCTTCTTGTGATTGATTATTGTAAGTGACTATTGTAGCTTGTACAAGTAGCTATAATTCAACGAACGGGTCCATGACTCTGAGTGCGACTGTAGTAGGTTTTGTAGCACGGATCCAAAGTTCATGAATGTGGAGGTCCTTTTAGTTAGGGCCCCGAGAATATAAGATTTGTGGGGCGCATGGAAGTGCATTCTTATCAAATTCCCCAACATGAAACTCGTTACTCTGGCAATCCAGCTATCCACAGTGCTAGCCACTACCCCAGTGGTTCTCTGGCATGGTCTCGGCGACAGATATGACTCTCCAGGAATGACCGGTGTGGCGGACCAAATCCGCGACATTTACCCTGACATTTACGTGCATTCAGTCGGACTCTCTGAAGACGGCGGAAAAGATCAGCAAATGGGTCTTCTAGGCAACGTAAGAGAGCAAGTTGAGAGTGTCTGCGACCAGCTGGCAGCAATACCAGAGTTGAAGGGCGGGTTCAATGCCATCGGATTTTCCCAAGGAGGTCTGTTTCTTCGTTCATACGCCGAGTTGTGTCCCTTGACAAACGCCTCAGCTCCTGTTCTCCGAAAGCTCATCACATTTGGCTCCCCTCATAACGGAATTGCTGATATGCCGCTCTGTGGGCCCAGCGACTTCCTTTGCAAGTCTCGTAACAAGCTGTTCAAGAGTCAGGTGTGGACTAAGAACTCTCAAACGAATGTGGTAGTGGCACAGTATTATCGGGACCCTAACCACATGGACGTGTACCTGGAGAAGTCTGGATTTCTGGCAGACATCAACAACGAGAGGCAACAAAAGAACAAGACCTACGACCTGTCTTATTTGGAGAAGTTTGTCATGGTCATGTTCTCGGAGGATACCACAGTAGTGCCTATGGAGAGTGCATGGTTCCAAGAGGTGGATCTCGAAAGTGGGCAAGTCACCCACCTTGAAGACAGAGAGATATACCAAGAGGACTGGATTGGACTTAAGAAGCTTGGAAAGCGTGGTGATCTTGAGTTCCACACGGTCCATGGACAGCACATGGAGATCAACGACGACGTGATTGAAACGTTTGCCTTGAGATATTTAGGCGACGATGACGATATCAAGGCCGGTGACGACTTTGTGTTTGTAAACCAAGCTAAATAGGAATACTGATACTTTGAACTGAGTACACTATGTACACACTTGTACTTGTATAAGGAAATGAGAAGGATGCCACAATCTAATACGCCACGGTGATTGCACTGAAGTGCAGCACCCCTCCCTGTCATGATGGACTTTTGCGATGCTTGCCATGTCTCCATCTGCAGGCGTACACAAATGCCCCCGACTAGTAGCGAGGTTCATAAGAAGCAAAGCTGATGTCCCCATGACCAATGACTACAGGCAAATGTACACCTAGTGCTGGAATGGTGGAGGTTGCATCACAAGTCCTGTCTCGATTTGAGTTGTGGAGCAGCCTCTGTATTTCTTTTTAGGAAGAGTGATCTGTATGCGCCATTAACTACCCAAGAGTCAGCCAGAAGCCACTACAATAATCCCTTTTGATTTATACACCCCTTTGATTAGGATTCAGCCGTGTGTCTGGGGTGGATGCCATCTCAGGACATCCACATACGCTGGTCGACTAAGAGGCCCTTGAAAGAGTAAGTTTGAATACAATACTTCTACGTGTTATACTGTAGCTCCAATACCAGTACGTACTCGCAGCCTGCCGCACAAGCTGGTACAAGTACAGTATGTACTTTACAGTAGGTTGCCTCTCTCTTAGAAGATCGCCATATGTAACTACAATTGTGAGCTCTACTGACTGGCTTGCTACTTGTCTAACAGAGCGATAACTCGGAGCTGTAATGGAACTTCGTATCTGAGGATGCCTACAGTATCATCATTTCTTGTGTTTTGTTCTACTCATGCGATATTGATATTGGAGCGTGCGTCATATTTGCTGCACGGTGGAGAGAAGTTGCACGCACAAGTGTGATAAATTGGATACTGTACCGGCTGCATGTGTCTCTTTTAAGGTCTTCTCCACCCTATTACAAGTCGCACACTACTCACCAGAAAAGTGGATCTACGGCGCTTGGTATTATTTACCAAAAGCAACGATATTCTTATTGCAATTCTGTATTGCACCCTGACATTTTAATTGCCTCGAAGCAAACGGCACCACACTAACTAAACCCAGGGCCCAAAAATTGATGTACAGTACATACAGTACAGCACATACATACTTGTGCGAACGCCCTTCCCTTCACTTGCAGCCTTATCATATCGCCACGTGCAATCAGAGTTGGGTGATTTGCACCGTTGGTGCAGGTGATTATTTCTGCGAGTAAAAAAGCGTTCTCGTGCAGGTGGGCACAACGTGCCCATACAGGGCCCGGGAACCGTCAAAACGTATACCGGTTTTTTGAGTCATTATGCACGCTTAGGTACCTTCTAAACAGTCCTACATTTGGCGGCCCTGTCATCATAACGGCCTTGTCTAAAACATCTATCGCTGCTCTAAACAGATCTGGGTTTGTTTCACTTTGGAAAAAGCATAGTTCGAGCCGTTACCAGTTACCTTTGGTCCTTGCGTTATCTCTACATACTGTCTCAGAAGGGATTCCTAACACGACGAAGAATGTGGGCACTGACTCAGCGGGTAACAGGACAGCTGCCAGATCTCCGATGACAGATATGTACCGCTGCCCGAAACCAATATATTAATGATTTTGACAGCTTCCGTGGAAACTATGTTACTTTTCGACACCGTTAGCATTCACCAATGCTTTTTATTGAAAACGTGCAAGACAATGAGACCAATGAGCAGTCTCACAAACTCGGCTAAGATCTTCCATGAAACAGGACGAGCCGTTTATGACAACTAGGGGTCTAGGTTATTCCGTGGAGTGCATGTGTCGAAGCGTAGATCCCTGCTTCTACGCCGGAGGCTCATCAGAACCGAAACTTATATAGTCGGAGAGGGATGCCACTTCAGACCACAGGCCACTGCTACTTCGTCCATGATCGCAAACTTCCTGCTGCTTCTGGTGCTGGTCACCTTCGCTGCAGCCTCCTACACTCCCTCCAAGGGAAGCTGCCAATACGACACCAACCTGCTTCGAGAAGCCTCCAGTATCTCTCCTGATGAGGCCAACTACGTTGCCTCCAAGCAGTCCAGTTCCGATTCCGCTTTCCAGAGCTACCTCAAGAACGTCAACATCCCTGGTCTGGATGTGAACCAGTCTGCCAACATTGCCCTTTCCTTCTCTGGAGGAGGATATCGAGCTATGTTGTCCGGTGCTGGCCAATTTTCTGCTCTGGATAGCCGAAACGAGATCGCCAACACTATGGGAGGTCTTTTACAGGCATCCAACTATCTTGTCGGATGCTCTGGAGGTGGATGGCTGGTCGGCACTATTGCCATGAACAACTTCCCTACTATCGCTGAGGTCCGATCCAACTCTGACCTGTGGAAGATCAATGACAATGTTCCCGAGCTTACTAACCCTCTTTCTTGGTTGGCGTTTGGTAGATATGCTGGCATTGTTACTGCTGCCCTTGGAAAGCGTTTGGCCGGATTTAAAATCTCTTTCACCGACGAGTGGGGTCTGCTCGTGGGGCGAAATCTTGTTGATAAGAACGGCCCATACTCTACCTGGTCCGACATCAAGGTCACCCAATCTTACCTGTCCAACGAGATTCCCTTCCCTATCATTGTCGGTACCACTCTGAACAGCGCTGATGAGCAGGAGGCTCAGATTACTATCGACAACCCTTTGATTGAGATGACCCCCATTGAGTTCGGCTCCTTCGACAAGTCCATCAAATCTTTCTTCACTACTTCTGCTATTGGTACTTCTGTTTCTAACGGCCAGCCCACCTCTTCCCGATGTGTCACTGGCTTCGACAATGCCCAGTTCCTGCTGGGAACCACATCCAGTCTTTTCCAGGGTGTCAGTGGATGGCAGAAGACTATGCTGAACATTGTTGGGGCTCTTAACGGCAACATCGCACCCAGTGCCATCTATCACCCCAACCCTTTCAAGGATGCCAGCTCGGTCCAGGCTCCTTTCAACGGTGACTCTCTCTATGCTTCAGACGGAGGTTATTCTGGCATGGTTCTTCCCCTGTGGCCCCTTATGCAGCCATCTCGAAACGTGGACTTGGTATTCTCATTCGATAACAGCGCAGGAGGTCCCAACAATGCTCCTAGTGGAGTCACTCTGGCTAACGTGAAGCAGAAGGTCACAAACGAGATGGGCGAAGGAGTGTTCCCCGAGGTTCCCAGCAGCGAGGAGTACATTGCCAACTACCTTGTCAAGCCAGTGTGGCTCGGATGTGAAGTTTCCAAGCTCAAAAAAATCCCCAACACAGATCGATACGTTCCTCTTGTCATCACAATGGCCAACCACCAGATCAACTACAACTCTCTTCAGCAGACTGACAAGATGGACTATAGCTCTGATGAGCAAACTGGTATGATCTCTAACGGTTTTGCAGTCGCTTCTAACAATGGTGACCTGAAGTGGGCCCAGTGTGTCGGCTGTGCGGGTATTCTCCGAGAGTTCCAGAGAACTGGTAAGGAACTCCCTGAAACCTGCCAGGCTTGTCTCAAGGAATACTGCTATCAGTACTCTGGTTAAAAAAAAGAACCACACTCTTCTGAGTAGATTAAATTCAGTTAATAAACGCTCTGTTATTGCCTAACCGTGTACCTCTACAAAAAACACAAGTAACATTCCAGAAAACGTTTCTGCAAATACCAAGCCACATAACTGTGTACTCCTGATACATAATCATGTAATACTTATGATATGTATTGAGGGCTTTATGATTCCCACTAGTTTCTCACAAGCCATTCAGCATTGCCTCGACACCGAGCTCACCTCTTCAATCACGCCATATCAGTGGCATTCGCTTGGCTGGGTTCCCCTGGGCTCGAGTTCATCGTCGAACTCAAACCGCTTGGTATACAAGGGGTGTTCTCGTCGTATCAACCCCTCCACTCCACTCATTTCGTACGAGACAGTCAGTAGTCCAGTTTGGATGAGGTATATGCCCAAAGCTGCTTCGAGGCTCTCCACAGCCCCCAAGTTGTTGCCATCTGGTGCCTGCGCGACATGATCCCCCGGAAGCATACCCAACACGTAATGGACCGTACGTTCCAGATACATGCCAGGGTAGAAACAAGGAATAAGCTCATCCTCTATAGGTTCCCAGCCATTGCTTTCAAAGGAGACCCTGAGGTTTCGGAGCGGCTCTATGACCAGTCCCACTTGAAGGCACTGCAGGAGAAGGGGGAATAGAGAGAGACTTTGGGGGCTTGTGTTCATCACCCAGCCACATGTCCCAGGCGAGTCAAGGAATGGGGTTCTGGAAATGAAGCCTCCAGGGGTGACACACATGGTGTGTATGTGAAGCCGTTGAACTCGGCGGAGCAGGCTATCTATAGACAACGATGCTGAAGAGATAACTATGACATGGCGAGGCATCGTGGATCCCACTTCAGACTCAAAGTCATAACCATCCAGAACATCACCGAAGATGGCACTCACTGCCCCAGTGATATCTCGTTCAGCCGACGTAGACTGTGTGGTATCGTGAAGGTGCTCGATTCGCACATGACGGGGGTGGTCGTTGAACACGTAGAGTCGCGGGTATAAAGCAGAGGCAGAGTCATAAAGGCGGCCGGCTGTTTCAATGGCACGAGAAAAATCTGTAGGTGACATGGAAGCTGAGTTATCAATGAAAATCGCAATGTAGGTTTGGACCCGGGGGAATTCAGGGACTGTAATGCAAGTAGACAATTTCAGCTGATAGGTAACGCCCTGTCCTGGTTTGGTAGGTACGCGGGCACCCAGCTGGTCAACTGCTGTGACGAGGGTGAATGACGGAATGCTGATTATGTCTGTAGCCCCAGCTCGGGTATGACGTTCAAAGTCTCGAAAGAGCTTGTCATTAGGGTCTCGTGACTGGACAGATGTTCCTGGAGAGGAGTCGGGGTTGACGAGGACGGAGGACACCTTCGAATAGGCCGAGGGTTCAGTGTCAGCGGATGACTGTTGTTTGTGCACCTCGGCATGAACGGCAACAGTTTCAGCCCCTACCAGGCGCTTGAGACCTGCGAGAATACGTGGCATAGGCGTAGTGACCGTGGGGTCACAATTTTCGCGGTTCTCCACTTCCTGTGGGAGTTCTTGAAGAACCCTCATTGTGTATCTGTGTGGTACAAGTCCAGTAGTATCACGTGGTTTCCAGTATTGTCGTGGGGTATCAGGTTTGTGGTATCAGGTTTGTGGTATCAACGGGCAAAGGCGAACTTATACCCTTTAATTTGTGTGTTATCCGTTTGTGTGCGTTAGGAGGGTGCGTCACTTTAGATTTCTACCCCGTAACCTGTCCACTTCTGGAAATAAGGTTGATGGCCATGTATCGTGCAGCAACATCGTCATTAGAAACTTAAGGCTGCAGACAGGTGGTTCCATATTCGTCACTGCTTCACCTCGCTTGCCATTGAAAACGCCAGCTACGTCAACACCGAAAGAAGGGGTTACATCGACAATTTAAATATTACGACAACGACAACGACAATGGACGTGGAAATGACAGACGTCAAGGAGCCTGCGTCTACCTTGTACACTGGCACTCTCGACCAATGGATTGAACAGCTGAAGGAATGCAAACCGCTGACCGAAGCCGAAGTTGCCACCATGTGTGACATGGCTCAAGAAATTCTTCAGCAAGAATCTAACGTCCAGGGTGTGCACACCCCTGTCACAGTGTGCGGTGATGTACACGGGCAGTTCCATGACCTTATGGAGCTATTCTGTATTGGAGGACCCTGTCCAGATACGAATTACCTGTTCATGGGAGACTATGTTGACCGAGGATACTACTCGGTCGAGACTATCTCCTTGCTGGTTGCCATGAAGATCCGGTATCCCAACAGAATCACCATCTTGCGAGGAAACCACGAATCTCGACAAATCACACAAGTCTATGGCTTCTACGACGAGTGCCTGCGGAAATACGGCCATGCCAACGTTTGGAAGCGATTCACAGACCTCTTCGACTACTTGCCTCTCACAGCTCTCATAGAAAACAAAATATTCTGTCTGCACGGAGGACTCTCGCCTACAATTGACACCCTCGACAACATTCGAACGCTCGACCGTATTCAGGAGGTGCCCCATGAGGGTCCCATGTGTGACTTGCTTTGGTCTGATCCCGACGAGCGATGTGGGTGGGGTATTTCCCCTCGAGGAGCGGGATACACATTTGGTCATGACATTTCTGAAGCTTTCAACCATGCAAACGGTCTCGAATTGATTGCACGAGCTCACCAATTGGTCATGGAGGGCTTTTCTTGGGGCCAGGACAAACAAGTGGTGACTATATTCTCAGCACCAAACTATTGCTACAGATGTGGCAACCAAGCAGCCATCATGGAGCTGGATGAGCAGCTCAACAAAAAGTTCATTCAGATTGACCCCAGCCCAAGGGAGGGTGAGCCAACCATCAGCCGACGAACGCCAGACTACTTCCTGTAGACAACTACATGCGGTCTCCGTATACACAATAGGGGGGTATTTATACATTCATTGAAATTGAACGCAGATGATAAACAACACAACCCAAGATCCAAGGCTTGTAGACTCGTAGAGTACATTCATACTGTAGAGGGATACTACCAGGGCATCAGTACTACCGATAAATGTCTCATAGTGTCCAATCAACATTTGTCTATATACTGTTTGTGTTTTAATCCAGAACAACGTACTTTTGGAGATTCTCGGGAATGGTGAGTCCCTTGGACTCGAGCCACTTCTTGCTGAACAGCCGGTCGGCGTATCGGTGAGCACCATCACAGAGCAGAGTGACCACAACATGGCCTGGGCCAATCTGCTTAGCAACCTCGTAGGCAGCAACAACGTTCAGACAAGAAGAGGCACCAAGGTAGAGACCCTCCTTATCCAGCAGGTTGTAAACCATCTCAATGGTTGCCTGATCAGGGATTTGAACAGAGCCATCGACCTCGGCAATCTCGGGAGCCAAGTTCTCAGTGACTCGGCCCTGACCGATACCCTCAGTGATGGAAGAACCAGCTCGCTCAGTGAGCTTACCTCCGGATTGGACGTAAGAATGGAGCACGGATCCAGGGGGATCGGCAAGAATGCACTGGACTCGGCCGTGGGAAACGTCCTTCAGGTATCGCATGGTTCCAGCAAACGAGCCTCCGGTTCCGGTAGAACAAGTGAAGGCGTCGATCTTGCCGTCGGTCTGGGCCCAGATTTCGGGACCAGTGGTCTCAATATGAGCCTGTCGGTTGGCAACATTGTCGAACTGGTTAGTCCACACGGCATTTCCAGCTCCAAGCTTCTCAGCGTGAGCCTTGGCCAAGTGGTTGTAGTTTTGCGGGTTGTCAAAGGCGACAGCTGGGACGGGGTAAACCTCGGCTCCCAGCAGTCGGAGGAGGTCAATCTTACCCTGGGACTGGGTGTTGGGCATGTAGATGACACACTTGTAGCCCTTGGCTCGGCAGACGTGGGCAAGACCAATACCGGTGTTTCCTGCGGTTCCCTCCACCACGGTTCCTCCGGGCTTGATCAGGCCCTTTCGCTCGGCATCCTCAACCACGTAGAGAGCAGCACGGTCCTTGACGGATCCACCGGGGTTCATGAATTCGGCCTTACCGTAGACTTCGCAGCCAGTCTCGTCCGACAGGTGGTTGATTCGAATCAGAGGAGTGTTGCCGATAGCGCCATTGAAGCCGTTGGAGGCCACAAGAGGCTTGAAGCCAGCCTGGTAAGAGGTCGAAGAGAGGTTCCGAGCGACACCAGTGGTGGCAGCCCGTGCAGCACGGGCAACCCGAGTCACAGATCCAATTCGAGACATGATGTGTGTTGGTGATGAAGATGGGATCGTGACTGAGAGTAGATGTATATGTAGAGCTTAAAACATATTTAGGTTCTGGGTGCTACAACTCTTCGCTATGATCTCAAGCAGTTCCGAGGCCATTAAGAGAGCGGGGATGGGTATTAGGGAGAGAAAATCTACTCAGGAGAAGAAGAAGTAGCTAGCTTATGATTTCAAGTACCAAAGTTTTATGTTTGCAAGCCCATCTTAGTAGACTTGTTGTGCTGTCAAGAGGACGCCCCTTGTGTGCAGCTCCTACTGGAAGAGAATTGTGTCAAAGAAACACAGCCTTGGGATATATTCAGTGTGATTATGGAAGAATTAGCTTGCCATATACAGTACTGTATATAATTATGGAAAGTATTTTCGTATTCGTCTGGTGGTCTCTCTCGTACAACTGTTCTGGACTCAAACCGCCTCTTTTAAGCGTGTCACGTGCTGTGGCGTAAATTCAAACGCATGTGGCGTAAGCCACCGCAAAAACAGGCAAAGAAGGGCACGAGGACATTTTCGTGCTTGTGGGAGGTGCTTCTTGTATCCAGAACCACAGGACTGACCTGACGCTGCTCTCCAGTCGATACAACTACTTGTAACAATAGAGACAATGTTCAAAGTCCCTTTTTTGACCAGCGAATAAATGGGCTCTTGAATCTGGATTCGCTTGCAACCTCGTTTTTCCTAGTTCAGAATTCACAGATGAGTCTTCGGATAAAACGTGGGTGTATATCTTGTTTCATTCCTTATCTAGGTCACCACGAAATCAACATGAGGGTAGCGCTTGTGGATCCTGTTGTTATTCCGTGTGTATGCATTACGATTAGGAGGTACGCATGAGATAACGACGATAGACACCCACCTGCAGGTGCAAAGTGAACGCAGCAGCGGTGACTTGACAACACGTCTGGGGGGCGATGAGGGATCAACAGGACTTAACGGCTAAGCAAATACTTGAGAATGCCATGTTACAGTATATAGCTCGGTCTGTCTCACGAAATCTTGTGAGACGAATATTATCAGGTCTCAAAATCCGTCGCCGGACTACGTTGTAGTATGTACTTGTACTTTTACTTGTTGTAGGGAGAAAATATGGCAGGATGAAAGAATGTCATTGTTCTTGCACAACATACCGAAGAGACAACCCACGACCTACAAGTGGAGGTGCCTCCCGGGGCCTTGCCGTTGAGAAATCAGATACTGCCCGGACCGAAGAAGAAAACAAACAAAGAAGCATGGGTGCTACATGGCGAGCATTGCTCACCCGTTCCACGATACACGTGCTCCTTTACCGTGTTTTCAATCCTCCAAATAAAGTTCCGTTGAGCCCAATCAAGAGCCAGCTCTGGGCCATGGGATTTCGGTGAGAAGAGGTGTGGAATGAGCGGCGTGCGAACGACTTTTTGTTGTGGGTGAGTGGTTGTTTTTGTTTTTATTTTTTGTTGCTTTTATTGCTACTCCCCTGATTCTTCGACACACGGATCAATGCTGCTGCCTGCCACTACTTGTAGCCGGCACACGGGACAAAATCCATCCCACACAACCAGTACAAGTTCTACAAGTAGTGCAAGTACAAGTAATTACTGTACATGGGAACAAAAGAAAAGTGAAGCACTGCTCAAGGTGGAGCGTTGCGTAACAGTTCCCTGATGCGATTACGCCGCCCCAGTCTACCTATATTGTAGTACTTTGTAGTACAAGTAGTATGGGTCTCGTAGTTGCATACGTGCCGTATCTTATCGCATTCCAGCTACAGGATATAATGACACGTACAAGTCGCAAAAGATGTGTCTGGAGCCGCGAGACTTTATCTACCCACACCCCACCAAAAAGACTGACAAACACGACAATAATAATCTTCCCCCCCCAGCACAAACAGTATGGGAAGGGAGTAGGGGCAATGTATGGCAGGTTTTTCTGAAGAGCTAGCTGCACTAAATCGTCGCCGTACAGCCTCCAAAAAAAACACACAAAAAAACAATACCAAGACACATGATCGCAGACGCTTATCTGTGCTCTAAAAAAGACCATGTATGACGCTTAGGTGCCCTGGCTCCCTTGTTACATGTTCCTTCACCTTGGTAAGGAAGCATAGTTCGCATTTTGACTTTTTGCTGCGTTAGCTTCGCCCACCACCAAACTCAAATCACTCAGAATATTTCTCCTGTGTTATCCACCACTACATATTCACGGCATAAAAAACTAGTGACCCAACACAGACACAAACGCAGACCCGACCACCCAAAACTTGACGTATACTAGTAAGTAAAGCCTACTTCCACATCTCCACACACATGAAATGAGTCATCCACCACCAAGTCAAAAGCTGCCGGCAGGCCCGGCTTCGTATCTGGAGCTGGATGTGGGCCACACCCCGATAGGCGGCACAGAAACACAGAGCGTACCGACACAGCTGCGGCCCGTGGCCATTTCCACAACTAATGCGTCCGCAGACCCCTCATCAGCTGCGACAACATCGTCGGGAACAACATCAACTACAAACACGTCCATTCCGACACACAACGACGCGGACGACTACACCAATACAGAAGACGAATCTGGCGTGTCTTCGGCATCTTCTTCGCCACCAGACATTTCCGGCTCGCGAAAGGCGTCCCGATCTCTGCGTCTGTTCAAGCATGAGGATTCTCGAGAACGCGAGACCAAGAAGAGCGAACAGCGAACACAAAGCCGACCTCGCGACGAAAACGAGGAAACACGCATGGCCGACGTGCGCTCGAGACGTGCGTCAGTGGTCTCTGATGACAAGGAGGAGGAGATTTCCGGCGCGACATACTTCCCACATACCCCTGGCCAGGCTCGTCTCAACACTCTAGCAGCTGAGCAGGCCGCAGCGAAGGCTCGTACTCGACACTACGTGGTGGAGCCCAGCATGTACCATTGGTCGGACCAGAATGTGCCTCTGACGGCGTTGGTGGAGCGTGGCGAGTCGGTATCGCCACAGGACGAACAAAGCCAACCCATGGACCCCAACAAAATCAAGGGTATGGCTGGCGAGGACGTTGGAGTGACACGCAGCAGTACCCGTGGCGTCAGCAAGACAAGAAACAAGAGCCAGGTCCGTGATTCAGCACCAGAAACTACCAGTACAGCAGACATGACACCCGAGGAGAGGGATACCAAAGCGACAAACAATGGCCAGACCAAGGAGGAGGAGGAGACGGTTGATCTGGACCTTACTTTGGACATGGACGATGCACCACAGGTGGAGTTGCACCTGCATGAAGATGTCATGGTTGACGAGGCTGTCGACGATGCTAACGATCCCGACACTTCTCAGTTCCCCTTGGCAGTGGAGCTTACGCCGTTCAAGCACAAAGTGGGTGGCCATACGGCCATCTTCCGATTTTCCAAGCAGGCTGTTTGTAAGGCTTTAGTCAACCGAGAAAACATATGGTATGAGGCCATTGAGCTGCGCCACTTTGAGCTGCTCAAATTTATGCCAAAGTACATTGGTGTGCTCAACGTACGACACACGGCCCAGGTGGAGGATGACATCAATGCAGTGTCACCTATGCTTGGCGGCCTGGAAGATAGCGAGGGAACCGACGAGAACAAAAGCAAAAGGTCGGCTGCGCCGTTGCTGACCTCAGCAGCTCCCATCCAGACTCCTCAGCTGCGAGCGTACACTTCGCAGCCCAACATGAAGTCTCCTCAGCTGGATCGTCAGACGAGCTCTGCTTCCCTGAAATCGCTGCAGACATGCTTGCCCGAAGTCGTGCTGGACGACAATATTCACATCATCCCCGAATCTCTGCTCAAGAAGTACTCGACCAGCGCCCCCAAGGAGGATGCTTCACCCAAGAGTCTAGATACCCCCACCTCTCCATCTTCTCTGGGCAATCTCCACAAGTCACCTGTTATGAGAGTCATGCATTCCCCCGAGTCTCCGGCAGTGTCGTGGGGAGCTACAACTGTGAACCAGAAGCTACAGGAGTTGGTCCTCGCTGAGGTATTTGCTCCTCGACGCGATTCTCCCCGTACCCATTCCACCAGCCGAATCACGGGTATCCCTACCTCGCAGCGAACACATCGGTTTTCCACATCATCAGCCATCAACACACTTCGACCCAAGTTGCAGCATCCCATTTCATCACACCATAGCATGAGCGACCTATCTTTGGCAGAGCTGCACAACTCTTCTGACAACAGCCACACATCGTCTCTGCCCAGCAGTATGTCCACGTCGGCCTGCCTGAGGTCTCCCCTAATTAAGCCTCAGCATCCCAAGTCGGTGTTCTTCGACACGTCTCCTCGAGTGAAGGCTTCTCGAGCTGAGTCTGTCGTTTCTATCGAGGAGGAAGTGGAGGTGGAGAATAACCGAGGAAGTGATGGTGACGTGTTCGAAATGGATGGCGTCGACGGAGTTGATGGTACTAACAACACAATTGCCCTGTCACTCAGCAACCCTGCCCTGGCAGCACTCAGCACACCTAACAGCACCACTAATCTTTCGCCTGCACCAGTATCTCGTTCAGCGCTTCCTGTTATTGTGCACGCCTCTCCTGGACGAATTTACACTCGTACCGAGCGGTTTATCCTCCTTGAGGACCTCACCAATGGCATGAACAAGCCTTGTGTGCTTGATCTCAAAATGGGCACCCGACAATATGGCGTTGATGCAATTCCCAAAAAGCAGAAGTCTCAGCGAACCAAGTGCGCCAACACCACTTCCAGAGCCCTGGGTGTGCGAATCTGTGGTATGCAAGTCTGGGACATTCCGTCTGAGGAGTACATTTACCAGGACAAGTATTTCGGTCGAGCTGTTCGAGCTGGACCTCAGTTCCGAGCGTGTCTTGGAAGGTTCCTGTACGATGGTCTTACCAAGGCAAGTGTGTTGAGACACGTTCCTGCTATGATTCGCCAACTCAACGAGTTGCAGGTGATCATTGCCAGTCTCAATGGGTACCGGCTGTACGGGTCCAGTTTGTTGGTCATCTACGAGGGCAAAGAAAAGGAGGAGGAGGAGCGTGATAAGAAGAAGGAAACCAACAAGGGCGGCCTTCCTCCCACCACCATTTCTCTGCGAATCATTGACTTTGCCCAATGCATTACAGGTGAAGACAAGCTGCCTCCCAACACCAACGTGCCGCCTCATCATCCCGAGTCTCCTGATAAGGGTTATCTGCGAGGTCTTCGTTCTCTGAAAAAGTACCTGCGAATCATTTGGCGCAAGCTCACTGGCTTTGAGTTGGACGAGTACTTACAGCTCCCTCCTGATGACGCGGCTGCTCTTTTGGACAAGGCCAGGATTTACGAACCCATTCCCGCATTGCACGATTTTGACATCGAAAATTTCAGCGTCTCGGAGGAGCCCGAGTTTCTGGATTACATGGCGTACAATGTCACAGCTACGCTGAGTCCTTCTACTTTGGGCTTTGTCTACGACGATTGTACCGATTCAGATGTCAGCGACTAATTATAATGATTAAGTATATAATGTATATATTGCATGTTAATGTTACGGAGGAGGTTGTAATTCTACACCAAGTCGCGATCCATTTGTATGTATGTTCTGTGTTACTGTTGTGAAATTCACAGGGTTAGGTCTTTTGATGGTTGTAGGGGAAATAAGGTTGGACTAAATTGTCACTACGAAAAAAACAGATCAGTTCGATCCGAGAGATTGTACTCCTTGGATTTGAGCTGTGAGTCATCTGAGACAAGCAGTAGATATCCTGACACGATATTATTTATCCCTATTCTTCTCCCGAAATTTAATTGTCACGTAAGAGCGCTAAAGGTCAGTCAAAAATGGGGTCACATGACTTACCTGGCTTGCAACTCTATATTACCTCTCCAATGATTGGCTGCAGTTTTCCGAGTGTGTAAGCATAATCCAGTATCGCGGTCAGCATTAGCAGTCAGCACAACACACAACAACAATGCTCAGACACACCGTACGAGCTACTCAGACTCTTCGACAGGCTCGAAACGTTCGATTCGGCTCCCACGGCCACGGCCCCGAGCTGACCCCCGCCGTCCCCTTCTTCCAGCCCTACGTTCTCAAGTGGGCCGGCGTTTCTCTCGGTCTGGTCGCTTTCTACCAGTTCAACTCGTCGTACGAGGCAAAGAACGGACACACTTGGGTCGAGACCTTTTTCCACCCCAAGAGCCGAGAGGACATTCTCAATGAGGAGGCCAAGATTGTGCAGGCTCTCAACAACCAGCGAGAGCTGACCATCAAGATGCACGAGCTCAAACGTGAGGAGAAGGACTATGCCCACAGCTACTCCCCTCTGTTCAGGTGAGTATTTCGACTGAGAAGAAACTATCGTCTTGAAGGTGATTGGCCAAATGATTGGCTTTTGACACATACTAACCCAGTGACCCCGTTCCCCAGGGTGGATCTATCGGCAAGGCTCCCGGTTCTTCCCGAGAATAAATAATCATTGCATTGCCCTATTGTTGCGAGCGAAAGAGTGTAGAGGTTGAAGTGATTGTGGGATTTAATGTGGACGCGATCAATGAATGTTTGGTGGCTAGGGTCTGGATCGTGAAAGGTTGGCGTAGAGGATATTGGAGATTGGTGCAGAGAGTGTGCTGGATGTGATTGTAGTGGAGATGCAGGGAGTAAAGGGCATAAAAATGGCAGAAAAGACAACAGAGGAACTTTGAGATGCTCTGTGAAGACCATCGGAATATCGGCCTGTTCGATATGATGAGAGCAGTGAAATGGTCATGCTAGAGAGCTACGGGAAGTTGTTCAGTATATACTATGTTCTAATCACCAGCGGGGAACAACCAAGTGATGAAGCAGATACTATCCAAGGGTTCTGGGATGAGGACACGTTTGCTTCAGTTGCTAAACACACAGTACAAACATGACTGCTTCATTCTGTTCTAGCTCTCTTTATGTTCTCTAAACATACACAATGATCATTATATAAATACTAAAGGCTAGAAGGCCATGCCACTTCTTCGACTCTCGTCAACCATTTGCCAATATCGCTCCTTCGTTTTGACACGCCATTTCTTTCCAAACCAAATGACTGCAAACATGGGCAGGATGCAGGCCACGCACAAGCCTGTTGCTTCGCCGAAACACTTTTCGAGACCCTCGTTTGTCACCCAATCGGTGATGCCATAACTCACACAGAAGCCAACCAAGTTCCGAATGATGATAAGGGTGACCATGCTATCCGATGCGATATCTCTGTAGCTGTCAATGGCGTACGTCACCGACGCTGTTGCACACACTGTTCCTGAACCTCCAATTAGTCCCATGGCCAGGATGAGTAGTCCTGGGTTAAAGCCCCGAGATGCGCCAAAACCCCAGATCATTAGTGACGGAGGAACCAGAATGAGATAAACCAACAATATCCAGAGTCGGTGCTCGCTTTCGCTAACTCCTCGATTTCGTCTAGCTAACCAGACTTTGATGAAATCGCTGAGATGTCCTGCTCCCCATCCCAGCACACCCGACACAAATGCAGGACTAAGATAAGTCAGACCCACGTTGGTCGCGCTGAAGTTGTAGGGCTCGGCAGAAAAGATGAGAGATGCTGTGGCGTTCAAAATGTTGAAGAAGATGAGTCCAGTGCCGTAGAGAAAACCTGAGTAGACGATGGCGGGGTACGTGACAAGCTTGAAAGGTCGCACAAACATAGTCCAAAGCATCATGGGTCGAGGTTTGTCCAGCAAAGACAGCCTTTGCCAGTAAGTTTTCTGGTGGATTGAAATGACCGAGCCGTTTGCCACGGAGTTGTTGGAGGCGGCCGAGGACTTCTTGTCTTCTTCCTCCAAAGCCGCCAGCCCAGCAGCTACGCCCGTGCCTCCAAACGGAGTCATGACCACCTCTTCCTTGAAGTCTGCTCCTCGGGTCCAGTTGGTCTCTTCACAAAGAAAGAACAAGATGATGCTGACCACTCCACAAAACACAGCGCCCCAGTAGAGCACCCACTGCCAGCCCTGCCCGTCAGCGATGGGTCCAGCAATAACAGGCGCAATGTAGTTGCTGAACATGAGCATGAAGGCATAAAGACCTATCCATCGGCCCCTTTCGTGCTCAAAGAACACATCAGAGATGGTCACTTCGCAGAGTGACTCAATCGGGGCTTGTACAAAGCCCTGGAAGATCTTCGAGCCAATCCAGTGGGCACTTGTATTGTGAGCATGGGCAGCCCAGACTTGGCTGGCCACAGTGAGCAGCAGTGATACAATGTATACCAGACGCTTACCGTACTGCTGTCCTATGGGTTGCCAGAACAAACATCCGAGGCCCAAAAACAGAAACATGTAGCCCGTGCCCTGATTGAGAGTACTGAGGGACACGTTTGTTTGTAGAGAGATGGGCACAAGGATGGAGTAGATGGAGGCTGTGCAAACTCCCGAGCTCAGGGTAAAAAGACTCATGCACATCATGGACACAAGTTTGCGACGTTTGGACCAGTTGAGAGGATCATCTGGAGATGTGGAGGGTGTAGGGACAGGAATGACCTCTGAAGGAGTAGTCAGAAAGGCCGTTCCAGGTATGGGTCGAACGTAGTTGGACATGCTGATGCGAGTGCTGAATCAACGGATCCAGTCGGTTCTTTCCCCACCTAGATATATCGAGAGAAGTGTATCTTGGCAAATACAGCCATGGTGACAGATTTGACAGGGTCTAAGGGTCCAAAAACTAGGGCAATGTATAGATATTAGCTTGGCATTTGCATGCGTCTGCCAAGTATCGCCCGATTTTACATCTTGCCGACAACTGCACGTGTCAGATTATTACATTTCCAGCTAGTGTGTCCATCGCCGTAGCCGTGTTTGTATCAACGTCGATAGAATAGCGGCTTCCCAGATATCCAAACCCTGTTCTTTGTCTGCACAACTTTTTCCGCATAAAGTTCTGATTGTCGTAGAACCAAGGTCGTGTCGTAAAAAGGGATATACCAGTGCATCATAACCAGATCTATTTATGATAACTACTTTGCGGTTTTGTAACGTCATCGCAAAAGTGCTCTGTGTTCTGATGAAAACGCCTCGCTTCATGGATGAGATCTCCATCGTATAATCCGGGACCTGACCTCCCCCTTGCTGCGACTGTCTCCATTTTGACAGGTGACAGGCCGGGTAAATATCCTGCTCTTTTTGCGAATTTGGAAGCCCTCGGAGATATGAAGATTTGGCATTTGTAATGCCATCAAGTGACGCGAAAGTCTCTCGATACTGTACACTCGAGATTACAGTCACTATGACAAATGGACGGGATGTTTGGGTACTTGTGGACAGACAGATAGATGTTCATTCTAGAAATCAAGGCTCATACTTTGGCATAAAGGAATTCAAGGAAGGCGGCTGACTTATTGGGTAGGTATAAGCCCCCTCTATAGTCATAGAAAAGTACTTGTAGGAACTTGTTCGTCCTTATCGTGATATCATAATAATCAAGGTCGTGCGACACCTCTTATCATGGAAACCAACTAAAAGTTGCTACATTTGTCAGCTACGAGGGTCTAATGATTCGATAATGACCAAACGATTATTCACGCCTTATTAACGCGGTAGCTGTGTTTGGCTTCCCTGATATCAGGAATCATATTTTCGAAACAGGGGCCAGTGGCATGCCGGTCTATAGACTGGGACAAGCCTTGTTCTGTATATACAGCGACGATCATGTGGTTTGTGGAAAAGCTTCTAGAGAAACAAGTATCCCTGCTCTTCTAGAGTAACGCAAATAACCCATTCATAGTATCATACTGACTAATCGACTGGGATTTTAATCACAACTCGGCAGTGCACCAGGCGTAGCACTCCAGCTAATCTCTACCCTGGTCACTTCTACGTATAATGTTAGACGGTTGCCAAGATTCGGGAGAAGCGTTATCTATGCCACCTGAGGTGTACCGCGACACAAGGGTACCGCGACACATGCGTCTTAAGTACAAGTAGCCGCGGTAACAAAATACTTTGTGGAGAGTACAATATGTACTGTATTGTATTGTACCAGCGCTAACTGTGTTATTAGAATGAATCTATCCAGTGAAGATAACAAGTCTCCTCCTTTTCGGGTTTTCTGATAGATATAGACGAGCTCAGGTTATCTAATTTGATATCTACTCTGATAAGACGTGCGAATAGGTTAAACCAGGTATACAGAGAGCCCCACATGTGGAGATGGGGACCATTATTGTATCAAGTTTCCACATAAGGGTGGGGGGGGATAGCCGATCAAGCGATATCTGAAGCCAACACTTGAGACCAAAGATGGGGGTGCTGCATATCAAAGAGGCGGAGAGCAGGGGCGACAGAGCAGAGGCGGAGAGTGAGTCGTACACTTCCTGCCGTGGCTGGATCAATATCGGTTACAGCAATGGCCTGTCGGATTGTAACAAAATATAAATATGCAACCTTATTCCTTCGATAGGCTCATGATTATGCACAGATAACGATAAGGATTGTTATCGGCCACAACAGATAACGAGGACAGCGAGATTCCAGTCTCACCTAATGGACTACAGCTCCCCACTACACATATTTTTGGTTTGTTGTGAATGCCTCTTTTGTGGTGCTTATATTCCTGCGCTGAGGGACAGCATGGGGACAACCATTGGGCGAGTTCAAAAGTTGAAGGACTTCCGCTAAACACGTTGGAGGGTGTTAACACGAGCGAATCAGCAAGGGGTGAAGCAACTGGAAGAAGTGGAAAAAAGAAATGGATTCGATTCCAGTCCCGATTTTAATTGACATGATTGAAGAATGCGAAACTGGACTTAAGGATAGCCACAGACGTCATCGTTGTGCAGCCACCAAGGCACTTCATTAGGCTAGGGCATAACAACAATTCAACGAGGCCGCTCAAGATTTCGCTAGAAAAGTTTCTCAACAAGAAGCTAAGATTGCTGCAGAAAAGAAGGAGTTTGATGCTCTACGGGCCGAGACAGGGAAAGAGTTTCGGGAAGCTTCCAAGGCGAAATCAGCAGCATCAGCAAAGCGCAAGTCGTCTGCTGTCTCATCCAAGTTTTGTCAGCAAGTGGCTGTTTTCACATTGAAGCCAACAGCCCTCTTCTGATGATGGAAGAGTGACAGGCTTCTCTGGTCCTGCAACGGGTATAGAGAGGGCTATGCTAGAAAAGTGAGACAAAGGACAATTCCAGCGTGAGTCGTTTATTTCGTCTACCACTTCATGCGATTCAAAAATCCAGAAGAAGAACAAGAAGAAATGCAATATGATGGTTAAGACTGTCACCAAGAGGATGCCCAAGTCGGCTCATCCCATGGCTTCCTCCAAACATTAGCCTGTCCCTTGAAACACGATTGTCGGACAATTCCAGCAGATTTCTCTGAAAAGCAGAACTGAAGGTATACTGGCCTGCTGTGTTGCCTCAATTTCTTTTGGCTTGTCTTTAACACATTTCTCAGAAAGAGATGTGGTGGAACTTTTCCGGAGTGTCATGGAGGTGGTGAGTCATAAGAGGAGGAAGCGTTTTTCTTTCTATCTGCCTGTGCTTGATGTATAGGTCACCAGCTGGTCAAGGTAAGCAACCCGCTTTAACAAAACACCGACCGCCAAATGGACTTCAGAGCAAGAAGAGGGAAAAAAAACAAACGAAAGGAAGATGACAATGATCAGGGAAGGGGGTCTGAAAACCGTTATTCCTTTTGGACATGGTAAGTTATTGGATGTTCTTGGGAGCACGTCAGTGGTTTTCAGAGCACAGATAATGTTAACATAAGCAATGTTTTTCAGCCGGTGTATGATATACTAAGACTGATGAGTTTTGTTGAGTATCGTGCACGGTGTTGAGATACGGTACTGTACTCAGGAGCAGCTTGTTATGCCAATTCGCGAACAAAGCTTTAACACTACTGTCAAGATTGGAGAGATTGCCGCGGCAAGAAAACTCCCCAAAACGACGTGAAGTTTTAGTCATTTATCACTAGTCGTCTTGTTAGCCGTGCGATGGGATCGAGTCATACTGTTTATTGTAGGACCGCATGCACCCCATGCCGTATCGTAGTATCACGCGTAAGTAAATTGGCTGTAATCCCTCGTTATTTTCCAGTAGTTCATTCCAGTTGTTTGTATTATGTTGTCCTACAGCTTTTTTGTTTGTATTACTCTGATGGTCACTTCATTGTGACGTGTATATAGAGAAAGTCATGGGACAATTAGTGTGACAGAATTTTGCGGGCTTTACTCCACTCACGTGACTTGATCACTACCTCCAACCGCTTTTTTGGCCAGTTGCGGCCATATCCTGGTGAAAATACGGCTTCCCGTCCGATCAGCCATAGTCAAGCACCAGAGAGCCCAGTTAGTATTGTAGTGGGAGACCATACGAGAATCCTGGGTGCTGCAATTTTTGCGTGCAATTTTGTTGCGTTTTTCAAGTCAAGACTGATTACCGTCAGTATGCTCTGTTGTCAACCATGTTCTCGAAACCATACTCCCCAACACCTCCATTGATGAACAAAAACTGTGTATTGTCGGCAAAAGCAAGCAATTGCTGCTATACATTAAGTTTTACTTTTTCTCATAGTGTGTTATATATCCTCAGCCTCTTACACAACTTCGACGTTCTTTTATAGAATGCTCACGAATGCCTCTCGAAGATATTTTAGGAGTCGTGCTTTTGTATTGCATGAACCTTAAATTAAGCGAAGTGCTGATTTTTTCAATAATCACATGAAGGACAATTGTATATGAGAACAACAAGTACCTACAGGCTACAATATGAACTTGTAAAACTTCTTCTTAGCAGACTGCATCCATCGATACAGTAATTGCTGTATTAAGATACTGTATTAGGACGTCTAGTTACGTTACTATTCATTAAGCACTTCATTAGATAAATATGAATCTGAAAAACCTCCCTAAGGGAAGTGACCGGGCTGAGGACCAATAAGTTGGCCTGGAGCCAATGTCAATAAGGGAGTTTCATTACCATCGGCACCAGCGTAAGGCACATTGTTTCCCCACCAACTGAGCTCAATGTCGCTGTATTGGAGGGCAAAGAACACAATGATTGCTGCCAGGGCGATACCGACATTGACACCTGCAACCATCACATAGGTGTACTTGGCCCACCACTCAGTGTATCTCTTCTTCAAGTACAGAGTCCAAAATGCTGCCAGATAAACACCTCCAGTAATGTATGATAGGTTGCCAGGAGCGAACTGAAGGAAGCCCATGTTGATAACAACGGGGTTAATCTTTCCAAGTCGCTCCGAGAGTCGAACCATGGCCTCCTTTCTCTCGGGGTACCGCTTGCCAATGTAGGCCGGAATGGTGTACTGAATGGCGAAGAAAATGAGAGCAACAACTGCTCCAATGAGGAAACACCACTTAAGGAAGGGGTAAAGGCCATCCCCTCCCCCGGTTCCAAAAACTCGCTTGGATCCGATAGCTCCAAATAGAACCGATGCAGAGTAGAAGACGTTCTGGTTGGGGCAAGTAAACTTGGTAGTAGCTCGCTGGGCCGGGGTGCAAATATCTGTCAAGGTGAGCTGGTACTGGAGAATTCCGACGGTGACAAACGCATTGATGAGGGTGGAGAGGATCTGGGTTCGGAAAATGGCCCGAGAAGGCACGTAGGCGTACATTCCAGTCTTCCACACAGACACAAAGCCCTGAGAGGTGGAGTCTACGTTGACTCCGTATGCCTTTAAAATGTTGAGTGCAGTAGGTCGTCCGTTGAGAGCATAGCCACAAATAATCTCCACAAGCACGTTGAGGGCAAATCCGTTACCAGTGTAAGCTTGAAGGAGACAGATAGGGACTAGGAAGACCACGTTGATGCCGAGAACAAAGAAGATACCCCAGACAGGAGTGGAAGTGGGCCAGCCCTTGACAGTGCCAATGCAGAAGCCAATGGAGATGAGAAGAATAAGAAAGAACCACCAATCAGGGACATCGGGGTACTTTTTGAGCTGTCGGGCAAAAGGAGAGTCAACCTCGGTTCGCTTTCGTCCGTTCCAGAAGGCAATACCGTTGTAAAAGTCCACGGCAGCTGTGCACATATCTCTCCAGTAAGCCAGCATGGTGTAAACAAAGCCAAGGGTGTAGAGAGAAAAGAAAGAACCGTAGAGTACCAGGTTAGCAGCTCCCCACAGTGGAGGACCATACTTCTGGTACTTCTCCTCGTCAAAAACACCATTAGTCAGGATCTTGGTCACCTTGTAGCTACCTCCTTTGTTGTTGAAGATTCCAGGAGTGTTCATAGGCAGATAGGCGGTCCATCTGATGTTGGACCAGTATACACCAATGATTGTAAAGGTTCCTAGAATAGCTCCCACAAGAATGTTAACAACTGACCACCACGGAGTGACGACGTTACCCACGCCAATGACGTTAAGATCAAAGGTGGGGATGGGGTTTATACCCATTCCAGACTGCCCAGTGAGAAGAGCCAGGTTTACATTGTTGGGAGCTATCCATGTCA
This sequence comes from Yarrowia lipolytica, assembly GCF_001761485.1. NCBI lineage: Eukaryota > Fungi > Ascomycota > Dipodascomycetes > Dipodascales > Yarrowia > Yarrowia lipolytica. The sequence goes on along the minus strand of NC_090775.1, from coordinate 1,877,673 downwards.
TCCAGTTGAAGTTACTGAGAGCTGCAAACAGGTAGTCGGGAATCCAATAGTAGACGAATGAGCCTGCAAACACCACCAGGAAGAACCAATACTTGCTAATGGTCCATCCGTTGATGCTCTGCTTCCTCTCGGGATCCAGTAGGGCTCGGTTGAGCGCCAGAGTGGGCATTTGCATAGGCCACATTGCCTTGGTAGGGTAGATGGCAAATCGTCGCAGGATACCAGCGAATCCAAAACCAATGTACTGAGAAGAAAGGGTCAACATAATCTGGTAACCAAAGGTGGCCCATTTCTGATCGTAGTACATGGGCAGGAGCTGGGTGGGGAGGTTGTAGGCCGACACATAAGTGGAACCATCACCACCGCTGAGGAAGAAGGTCGCAAACATCTGCTCCTTTCTTGTCCAAGGACCAGGGTTGAGAGTGATTCGGGTTCCTCGGAAAGTAAACCCCCAGTCGGGCAAAACTCGAGCCAGGAACTCTCCACATGGATAGGTGAGCAGCTGCAGGACGTCGGAGCTAATGGAGATGGAAGGGAAGCGGAAGATGAAGAACTGGTTCACGAAGCATCCGACAAGAAGCCAGACCAAGCCGATGGCATAAGATCTGATTGTCTCGCAAGGTTCGTCCATATCATCCCAACAATCGGTAACGGCTCGAACTTCGACGTAAGGCGACCAATGCTTGATGGCAGCAGCTTCGATTCGGAGATCCATAGAGTAGGTTGTGGGGTCAGGTGCTTCTTTCTCGCCTTTCACAAGCGACTTCAGATATTCCTTTTGCTCCAACCGCAGATTGTAATCATCTTCGTGGAGGGGGATGAACTTGAGAAGAATTTCCTCAGCTTCTTCCTCGGTCATCTCAGCGACAAAACTGGCCATGAGACGAACATTCTTGGTGTGTTCGCCATTTTCGTCAGGGACAAAATTGAGCTTTTCGCCGACGTAATCAACGAAAGAGATATCGGTGACCTCAGCAGCCTCGAAGTCCACCTCGATGGCGTCCTTCTCAAAGGGGGACTTTTTGTCGTTGAACTTTTCCTCGGTGGGAGAGTCCATAGTGATGTTTGATGGTGCCCTTTAACTGTAGAATCAACATTTTTATATATACGGTCTACCTCTGTCGAACGGCACCACGCACGGCTCCGACGATATTCACCCGGATTTACCAAGAGGTAATCGTGACACAAGCACAAATGTGGATAGAGTTGCAAAATCATTGTTACAAGAGTGAGACACGTCTTCGCACTTATCTCAAAATGCCAAGACACCAAAATGCACGCCAAGAAATCTCGGCGATGAGGTGCCTGCCAAGATACGCAAGAGCTGCGAAAGGTGTTGGCTCAAAAACTTACGCATGTTTGGTGGCGATTTAGCACGGCGAATAAGCTATTCCACAAGGGATTTCTCGGCCCAGATGTGACGGTAAGGTGTGGCTTATCTTGGAAACAACCTAAACGATTTGAGAAGGTTAGGCTCCCATAGTGTGTAGATAGCAGGGTGTCTAGACTGATAGAAGGGTAGGGGAATAGGTAATAAATTGAGATTAACGACGGATGGAGTGTGTTACAAGTACATATAACAAACACGTGGATCGGCAGAGGTATCGACAGAGGCTGTCCTCAGTGCATTGGCCCTACAACACAAGTAGAGGCGTCCCAGATGCTGAAGGCGCGAAGAAAGACAGTGACCGGGTTCAGAGTCTCGTACTTCTGCTCTTTAACACGATGGATATGGGGGTAAGGTTCGATGCCTGAGCTACTGGTGACAAGGTCCGTAAATCATGTGTTGGTAGCACGTAATGAACGCCGTGTGGTAGGTGCATACAGGAATATACTCATGCAGCCGCTGCGTGATGATCAGCCAAAAGTTACGATTCTATGTTACTATCTATTGGGAACGCGGGGTGTTGTGAATGAAGAAGATCCACTCTTGAGAAGATGGGATAATATGGTGTTCCAGACTCGATAGAATGCTGTTGTTTCTGTGCAGTTATCTGTGGATGCAATACTTGGACAAAACAGATTATGCAGTTCCGTAAAGGACGGGGTGCCGTACGCTGTCGCTGTGACCGTCAAAAGTTTAACCCACGAGGCTCCTCCCCCAAAATACAACCCATATTTATCTGTGGTATACAGTTATACAGTGGGGTCTATCCCTTATCGCTGTTCCAGTGCAAGGTAGCTTCATTGTAATCTTTGAAGCGCTCGTATTATTCCAATGTCGAGTCGCGTTTTCTACGATTGCGGGAGGTCGTGGGGGTCAACTACGCCACGGTTCAGGCGGAACACATTTCTCCGCAGTTATTTTGACAGAATGAGGTAACGATATCAATCCAAATACATTTTCCGCGTGGATATTCATTGATATCTCCGTTTATTTTACCTAAAGCCCTGATTTCTAGAGATAAGCGAAAGTGCCAGCCCTGTAATTTTGGATATATAATTAGTAGCTTTTTAAACAACGAGCTTTACAAAGCTTACCACACAAGTATGAGCCAGGGACTCGCCCAGGCTGCTTGTCTTGTTAGCCCGAACTGTCTTTACCTGGACTACTGACGTCTCCATACTATCGACCTTGTCGGCCCCAGGCAAATGAGAAACATTGAATTTCAAAAATAAAGGACCTAAATACCACTGCACCTGTTTGGAGAAATAACGACTGTGTATCCCGCGTAATAGGTCAGGTGCAGTAAGATAAGTCTAGGGTGTTTTCTGTTGATATGGAAACAGGGAACCATGAGTTAGATAACCGACTCCGCGAAATCTCTCCGAACTCACCAATTAGAGCCAGTTCCGTGCTATTGGTATATCTGGGCTGAGAGGTGCGCTACCCCTCCCCGTGTATGGTGGTAATACGGGAGAGAAAAGTGCAAGTACAGGAAGATACAGAGAGCGTAAATCTTAATCTATTTTTGAGAGACAGGATATGAATAAATTGTACTTTAGAGGAGTTTTGTGGTGACTTCAGCTTGGCTGAGGAAGGATTGTATACGATGTACTATGATTATCGAGAAAAGCAATGGTTTTCTGATTCATTGTTTTATGTTTCCATCATACCGATTCCGCAATATAATTGTAATTGCACAAATACTAACCATTTACTTTTGCGGCCATTTTCTGGAGGTTTCGTGTCTATGTACATCATTAACAGAGACGGTACTGTGGCGGATGAATCATGTGCGGCTCGAAAATTCAGTCGGTGCGGCTCGAAAATTCAGGCGGTCCGTCTGTGCGGCTCAGAAATTGTCAGACGGGATGCTTGGAATAATGGCGGGATCCGTTACCAAATTAAAATGTGTGATTAATGTTACATTAGATTGTAATTGTTGCAATCTATCGGAATCACCTGTTTGAAGTCATATTTTTTCAGCAAAAATGGCAATTTTTCAGACGTGTTTAGTTAAATACAAAATTGCTTCAAGCGGCGACAAGGAATTAATGAGCCGCACGCTTACCCGTTGAAACACCGCGTCTCGACATGATACATGCAAGTTGGTCAGATCAAGGCGGGGGCAAGATGGCGGTATTTGGAATATAAAAGGGCTCAAAACTCCAGTCACTTCATCATCAACACCCACACAATCCCCCACAACAACTACTACAGATATGAAGGTCCTTCTTATTCTCTATGATGCCGGCTCTCACGCTAAGGATGAGCCCAAGCTCCTTGGATGCACCGAGAACGAGCTCGGTATCCGAGACTGGCTCGAGTCTCAGGGCCATACTCTCGTTACCACCTCTTCCAAGGATGGCGCCGACTCTGTGCTTGACAAGGAGATTGTTGACGCCGATGTAGTCATCACTACCCCCTTCCACCCTGGCTACATCAACAAGGAGCGAATCGACAAGGCCAAGAAGCTCAAGATCTGCATCACTGCCGGTGTGGGCTCGGACCACGTTGATCTCGATGCTGCCAACGCTCGAGATATCGCTGTTCTGGAAGTCACTGGTTCTAATGTCCAGTCCGTCGCTGAGCATGTTGTCATGACTATGCTCGTTCTGGTCCGAAACTTTGTCCCCGCCCACGAGCAAATCATCTCTGGCGGCTGGGATGTTGCTGCTGTCGCCAAGGACTCCTACGATCTCGAGGGTAAGGTCATCGGTACCGTTGGTGGCGGCCGAATCGGCCAGCGTGTCCTCAAGCGATGCAAGCCCTTCGACCCCATGGAAATGCTCTACTACGACTACCAGCCCATGCCTGCCGACGTCGAAAAGGAGATTGGTTGCCGACGAGTTGAGTCTCTGGAGGAGATGCTCTCTCTGTGTGATGTCGTGACCATCAATTGCCCTCTGCACGCCTCCACCAAGGGCCTCTTCAACAAGGAGCTCATCTCGCACATGAAGAATGGTGCTTGGCTCGTCAACACTGCTCGAGGAGCCATCTGCGTTACCGAGGACATTGTCGAGGCACTCGAGTCCGGCAAGATGCGAGGATACGGTGGTGATGTCTGGTTCCCCCAGCCTGCCCCCAAGGACCATCCCTGGAGAACCATGCGAAACAAGTACGGTGGTGGAAACGCCATGACTCCTCATATCTCTGGCACTTCCATCGATGCCCAGGGCCGATACGCCGAGGGAACAAAGAAGATCCTCGAGGTCTTCTTCTCTGGCAAGCAGGATTACCGACCCCAGGACATTATCTGCATCAACGGTCACTACGGTACCAAGGCTTACGGTGACGACAAGGAGCACAAGGAGCACCAGCTTAAGTAAACATTTTTATAGTAACATCTCATTTTGTACAAGTATAGAAGTCCCAGAACACCCTGGCATTGAGACTGGAGTTCATTGTAGAAAAAACAACCGGATTTATCTCCATATTTTAATTTTTAAACAAATACATTTCAGTTACTTAGGGCCTATAACAATGTTGTACCCGCAAATCGGATTCGGATTCGATTGTTCAGAAGAGCGCATGACATTCGCGTTCACTTGTTCACGTATTCTTCTTGTTCCATCACTTGACCTGATAAATATACCAACAAGCAGAGCTTTTTTTTTTTTTTTTTTTTTTTTTTTTTCTAGGAATTTTTTTAGGCTTTTTTATTATTATTCTAGGCCAATCGCCGCCGGTTTCAACCACTGCCTGGCTAGCTCAATCGGTAGAGCGTGAGACTCTTATTCAAAGCAATCTCAAGGCTGTGGGTTCAAGCCCCACGTCGGGCTTCTTTTTGCTCTCTTCTGTATCTTTTGCAACAGCGCCTACCATATCACGGATGCTTACTAATCTAAATTAGTAGTGTTCCTCCTAGAGCCAGTCGTATGAGGGCCTAGCTTGGCTCCAAGAGATCCACAGACTTTCCCGAAGTACAAACAGTACTGAAACACTCGACGATCCTGGTAACTCAACCAGACTGCGGTAGCTTCACACTGCTCACACTGCTTCAGAATTTCCTTAATTTTTTTATCGGTTATCTCTTGCACACATGGTAGTGCTGTAGGTCTGGTTGGCCCACAGACAAACTGGGGTTCGTACAGTGCCCACTCCTACGCTACAATCATATAAACAAGGTCCACGGTGTTATTCATCCAAGCTCTCAGGAGCTCAACCAGCCATCCGCATTGTTATGTCTGACGACGTGTAGTGGAGTCGAGAGTCAAACTTGACACAGGGCCAGTGGTGGTGGTGGAAACACGCGCATGTTGTAGCTAGACCAAGTTGACAAACAGGGGTCCAACCAAAGAAGGATTGATCCAATGCTCTGGGATATCTTACGATATCTTTGTTACGGTTGTCCAATATGTTTCGACTGACATATATGAGGACTGCTAGGCGTGGGTCCCAGATACCTCAGAAAAGTCTACTCAACTCGACACGATGAAAATAACACGAAGGGAGCTGACAAAGTTGTTTGTATGACAATTTATGTCGCCCAGAGTGTGAATTCAGTTTGGTTTCGTGGAGAACAAATCTGTTCAAGGTCAGTTCCACACTCACATCTTCCAAAATCGGATAAATACCTTAATCCATGTAAGATCGTGTGTTGTGCTCGAGTTCTTGGTACAACCTGCTGAGTTTTCCAGCACCCATAGATATGAGTCCATGTAAGACCGTTGTTTCCAAGTTTTGTAGATAAGAAAATTAAGACTTTTAGACATCTTTTTTGGACTCATTTGCCTTACAAGAGCTCTTTGGCTGTATTTTATTTTATTTTATTCGATTTTTCGTCATTTCTCACATTTTTCATTAATATAAAATTAAGTTTCGAGTCCGCCCACCAGAAACAAGGAGTCAAGGCAAAACTCCGAGAAAAAAAACAACTAGACTTCCTTTCAAGTAACTTCATCTTTCTTCAAAGTTCCATCCAGTTCTCTCTCTGTCTTTTTTACTCCGTGGAAGTGGTGTTTGCCACCTTCTATGGCTATCTTTGTTCTCGAAACCTCCAATTATTTTTCGGTTACAATTAAGGTTTCTTATGTCGCTTAATACGACCAAGTCCACTTGAGCACGAGCATGCGTTTTGTATATTGTGAATATAGCAATAATGACATGAGTTTGGATATTCTCCATTGACGTACTACAGTCCTGTTTTTCGAAAAAGACATTTCGTGTGAATTCCCCAGTGTTCTCTCTTGTTCGACAATGTTCGCTCGATTTCCCATATGCATAGATCGACACTAATATTTGCCACCAAGCAACTCTAACGAGACTTTCGAAACTCAATCACGCTCCTCCAGCAGTATTTAAACCCCCGCCATAGCCCTGTTTTTCCATAATCAGAAGTCGATCAGTCTCTCAGCTTTTGCGGAGGATTCGGTCACTTCGAGAGATGCTGATACTGCTGAGCGAAAGCAAGGAAGCAGTACTTGTCTTGCGCGAGCAGACATTCACTTCACTCCTACCATGACGCAACTTGAGTTCTCTTATGTTGCCGAGCTGGAGGGTCAGCACACCTCTTTTATGCATCTACGGGATGGAGCTATGACGAGCAAAGATTCGCAATCTACTCAGGAGCTCCGTCTCTCAGATGGTTCGCAACCACGGGTGAAATTCCCAGCATGAGCAACACTTTGGGGTCTGCTCTACTGGTCCTGTCGCAAGGCAGTATTCCAGAAGTTGCTGAGCAGAAGCTGCAAAGTCTCTGCTACGACGCAACTGTTGAGACTGATTAAAACCGTGTGTGAAGAACGCATGAGCTAGTAACTAAGACGTGAAGCTGAGCGTAAGCTACGAAGCTGCAGAGTGAAAGGAAACCCCTCGGTACATGCACTAAGAGGACGCAGGGTGATGACGAGTTGGAGGCTTAGCAAGCCGCTCATGAATCCTGTCTCCGTGGATATGAAGCTGTGACGGACACGAAACATTGTCCATGAGCTCTCCGAAGGTATGGGTAGCCCCCTAGGGTGCAATTCCCTGCATGGATAACAATTCCTGAATGCTTTGGAGGGATGGACTGTCGTTTTAACAGTCATATGTCTTCTCCATCTGCTGCTGACTTGGTATCAGCACACCAGGAATCACGGTTAAGAGAACAGCTGACCACCACGATCCGAAACCTGATCCCAGCTTTTTTCCGCCTGAGCATAAGCGTCTGCAAAGGCCCGCCACCGAGCAAAAAGTGTTTGTGGCCCAACCTGCCAGAGGCCGCCAGAGCAAAGGAGCCAGTCCGGGGCCGCAAAGAGCCAGAACTAGAGCCGCCCGAACCGACAAATGCCAACAACAGAACACTAAGAGACAACGCTGAAAAGCCCGCCTGGAGCTGCACGATGGTGAAATTCCACCCAGCCCCCAGAAGCAGGAGACGTTGTAGCGACTGAGACACGTTAAGGTTATGCCAGCACAAGAGTGAACACTGTGAAAAACGATGGACGACAGCCGCGAAGGTGGAACTGTGAACTGTGAGAGCAGAATGCCAGCACCTTGATAGCATGGGCCAGAGCCAATCAGTAAGAGCCAGAGCCATGACGATAAGCCAGTGAGTGCCAATGAGCCAATAAGAGCTAAGTGTTTCTTGCGAATGAGAGCCAGAGCCATCGAGCCAGAGCCAATAAGAGCAACAAGAAGATGTGATTAGAGCCACTGCGCCAGATGATCATCCAAGAGCCAGTAAGTGCTGCAAAGCCAGTAAGAGCCATTCGAGCAGTCGGAGATCCAACGATCAGATTCGCATTCAGAAAGGATGTAGGCGTGGAACCTCGCTATGAGGATGTACACCAGCCGAACCTTTAGATTATAGAACAAGAGGATGTAAGCACTGAGCTGAACCTCTGGGGATAATACATTATGGACCATAGAGTCCCACCCAAATCATCACCAGTAGTTATCTGCACGAGTAGTTCTGTTTGCAGTTGCATGAGTAGTTCTGTTGAATTGTAGATGAAGTCAAGGTATGAAGTGCAGGTACAGTTGTCACAGTGTTTTACTTGTAGTTTCTATACTCTACTCAAGTCAACATCCTGTTGTATTTTTTTTTAATTTTTTTTAAAGGTACAGGTATAGTAAACGATTGAATAAGAAATATTAGAAAAATCAGCATCAAATATACGAAGTATATAAACTTTTCAATATCAACAACGAAAATTTCCTGATTCGGTAATATATTACTCATCTAAAAGGGAAAAAAACTTGGAAAAGTCTACTTTTTACTCCATAAATCCGTATATTGCTATATAATTCAATAATATATATACTGTACGACTATTTTCAAGGTACCAAACAGCCCCCACTGCTGGTCGAAGTTTATGACTAGTGGCTGCCGACACCAACAGCCCCCACTGTTGATGTTTCGACGCTAGTCATGGGTTTGGTCTCATCAGGGCAGCCAGTCCCCCGTTGTGCTTGACGCGCAAATAAAAAAGTAGTGGAAAATCCACTGAGCCCACACCGCAATAATCTGACACCCCACACACACAACAGACACTGTGTTTTGTACACTGAAAAAGAGCCGTCACCGCAAAAGAGCCAACATGCCGAAAAGAGCCAACACCGCAAAACGAGCCAACACCCGAAAGAAAAACAAGAGCACTGGGGGGGCACCCGAGACTTACTTGCATCACTGGAAAGAAGCGTCAGACCTTGACCACGTGAGGCTGGGGGGCGTGGTTGAAGGGTAAGAAAAGTGGCATCTCCGCCAGATTCCGGTTTCCGGAGGTCCGGCAGAATCCATCGCCTCGAGCAATCTTGTGTAAAGGAAATTGAGACACTAGAGGGATGGGGACACCCCTTCCCAATCGAGTCTCCCGACGTTTCTTCCTATTCAAAACTGCCAGAAGCTGAGATGACCCTGATCCGGGTAGACTCCAAGAAACGGAAAACGAGGCTGTTCTATAGGGCCTTGGGAGCAACTTTCCACCACCCCAACGCTGTATCACCTCTTGGTTGGCCCTGGCTTTGTAATCACCTTACAGAGTGGGTCCACCGGCACTATGTGCCAAATAGTGGGGAACCAAGGCTATCGTCCGAAATAAATGGAGAGGACTGAGTCGATACCCGTTCATCTAGTCGTAGAAGATGAGTCGTAATATAGTCGTAGAAGTGTTGTGAATGATGAAGTAGATAATTTCGTGAAATGAGAAGAGATGGGGAAGAAGAATATAGGGCAATAAATATCTTCTGAATACGCTAAGGTGGAGATGTATACAGAAATTATTGTGGTTTGATGTTGTGACTCTTCATCTTAATTTATATGTTTTGTTAGTCGTTTTACCGTAAAAGGAAGAAAGTATATAAAATATATACGATGCATATTCGATATAATCCCTTATCGCATGTATTTTTAATTGTATTGAATAGATGTCACCACTATATATTAAGGTTGAGATAATGCAATGGAGTGCATATAATCGAAAATTTGTGAATTGGGCGATCAGCTGTTGGTGATTGAATTGGATTCCTCATGATTGGAAAATAATATTTGCTATATCTATAATGGTATTATTGAGAGCTTCGTGAAATAAATTATCCAATTGCAGCATTTTTTGAAGGCCTGAAGGGAGAGGAAACTGTTCTCTTTAAATACACGACCTGATCTGCAGGAGCTCCAAGATATTGACCATATCAGAGCTGTTAGAACACAAGCCCCGACTTCGGTTAGTTTGACTGTTAATATCTGCGGCTTGCCTATGGCAAGTCGTTGAACAAATACTCGTGTTGAAAGGGTCAATCGATATCTGCAATACATGGGAAATGAGAGCTATATATAAAAATGGCTCCGTACTAACCGACGGATCTATAACTCGGTGGTCGAGTCCTGACAGAACCCTAAGATAGTGGGTCCTTGACTGCAAGGGTAACTATCAGGATCCTCTATCGAGAGTCGACAGATAAACATCACCTTTTCCGGACGTCCGCAATGACGATTATTGCGGCTTCCGAACATCTACCGATAGGAAGCGACCGAAGGGTGCACGACTGACAGTTGACGCGAGAGACAGCAATTGAGCATCAATGATAATTGACGGTCCGTGTGCCACAGACACAAGAAATACCAAAAGAAGATTGTTTCCTAACAAAGAGCTTTCTTTCTCGCAACTGATCGATGTGTGAATTGGCACCAACTCCAGATGTACGAATTGTCGTGTTATGACCGTCGGTGCTTGGAGGTCTGGGAGGAACTATCCAGGCTGGTTTTGGGGTCTCGGAGTGAATACTGCTGTATCTTGTTTCAAAGTATCGGACAGGAGAAAAAGATGTCGGTTGGCGCTGGGATCTAAGGGTACACTTTATCTGATGCCACTGCCAGCTCTCATGGCCGTTGTTCCATAAACGAACCCTACCTAATTTATCCCGCACGTATAACTCAGGTCAATAAGTTTTTCAAGGAGTTCAATACGTCTTAGACGTGGACGTGGATCGTAGATGACCGTAAGAATGGATCGTAGGTGATTTGCACTATGTCGAAAAGACAGCTGATCCGCTCATTGTGATCATTACAACATCTGATACTTGAAAAACAAGATACGGTGCTTCAAGACAATCAATACATTAATTATATATCCCACCCACACTATCCCAACATCCCCATAGAATGCCCTATCCCTCTCCCGGCATTCTCTCCACCACCCTTGGAGGATGTGATTGAGAAAACCCCGTAACCCAAGGTTCGAGCACTTTCTCCCTCGCACACGGAGGTGATCGAGAACGAGGGTTCCAGCGCTTTTCCCCTCACACACGGGTGTGATTGAGAAGGCCAAACAACCAGAGGGTTCAAGTGCTTTCTCCCTCACACACTCCAACCATCCACAATCCACAGCCTACGGCCTCCCACCACCCCTCATCTGCCACCGCACACCACCTTCCAACTCCCCTCATCTACCACCGCTCGTCCCCTTCCACCGCCCCTCATCTACCACCGCTCGTCCCCTTCCACCGCCCCTCATCTACCATCCACCACCCACCACCCCTCACTACCCCCACGCCTCCTGGCTTGCAAACAAGCCCTCCCCGCGAATCCACTCCACCCTTCCACCACCAAGAGCATCATCTCCTATGCTCCAACAACACCAATGCCAAAATTATCATCGACAGCAAGTAAAAAAGTAAGTCTCACGAACCGGTTCCGCCGAGAACGTGAGTGACGCTAGTCTGGTTTCGTCTCTGTGCAATCAGAATCCCCTCTTGGGACGCGAAGGGTGATTGCAAGTTGGTTTGAAACTGACTGGGTTGTAGCGTCGTGTCTAAAGGCGAAAGTCGCCAGTAGACACGGGTTGTCCGGGGCACTCCCTATGAGACTCTGTCCCTGAGTTCATAGCATGCTTGGAACCTGGGCATGGTTAACGCACACCCTCCCTGTAAACAAAGTAAATTCCTCCCTGGGATTGAGATGCCCCCCTGGAGACTCTGGCCTGACTGTGCCTATCCGACACCCTCGGAAGACGCAATCGTTTGGCTCATAGCTCTTCGGGAAGCACCCGTCTTTGACTAGCGCTACCTATGGTAGTAACTAGATCGTAGGACGCCCATCTATGTTAGTAAGTTGAAAAATGTGGTGAGAAGACATGGCAACTGTGGGGACTCCTCTTGAAGCTGAGACACTTGGTTGAACGATGAACAAGGTGTTGGAAACATAAGACAACTGGGTATGTTGTATGTCTCTGTCGTTTGTTCGTTCCTTGGTGTTGAGTTTGTGTCACTCGGTATTGTGTTTGTGTCACTCGGTGTCGTGTTTGTGTAACAAGGCTTGGTTGTGGGTATCTGTGGTGTAATGGTCGAAAAAAATTGGCGGTGATGGAGATGATCACTGTAGTTGAAGCATCATCGGTTGTTGTAACGATACCGAGATCTTCCATAGTGTTGTGTGATGTTGTGTGATGTTGTGTGGTGTTGAGAGTCGAGCTGTTTGTGTCACAAACACACGATTTGTTTCACAACGACGCGAAAAAGTCCCCAGTGGTGCCAGTCGAACAGAAGAAAGCATAAATACTCACTCTAGCCGCCTCTTTCTTAGCCGGCGACAAAAAGAAGACGTCTTTTTCAGTGTTCGAGACGAAACACGTACTTGGCGGATTCTTGGCGATGATGGTTAACATGAATAGAGGATTCTGGAGAATCTAGAAACTGGGGGTATATTTATATTACACAAACAGACAATTAAGCTATAACCAATATGTGACCTTAAATTATGGCCTGATTTTTACGTGCGGGGTTCGTATCAAGAAGGATTATATAAAACCGCGAATTCGACTCCATTCAACTCCAATTTTGACGATGTTCAATTTTTGGGTTCGAAGTAGTGCATACTAGAGTTTTCATCTCATTAGTCCCTGCATTATCAACGCTAACACAGGAAATATATCTCTGGTGTTGTTTTATGCCCGGTGAAATAAGCTTCGTGAAAATGGCCTGATTTTCTGTAAAAAGTGGCCTGATTATCGGGGAAGTTTATGGCACCACAAGTTTATGGCACCACAAGTTTATGGCACCGCAAGTTTATGGCACCGCAAGTTTATGGCACTACATTTAAGGTTACTCAACAGTTTGTTTATAGCTTAAATATTCTCAACAGCTTTCTTCGAAAAGATCATATATGGGGCGTATATCTACTAATATTCAACTAACTCTATATATAATTATTTCAACCTGTGGGACATTATCCTCAGTTTGTGTGTCATGTCGTTTGTGAAGAATTAATTGGGAAGTTTAACGTTCTCATTTAAATCTGTCAAATTACTCAACAGATTAATGACATTTTGTTGAGTAACCTTAATCTGGGTTCCCCTCACTTGAAGAAATAGGTATTCTCAGGTGAGTCTTTCGAGTCACATGACCATCCAATCTTCTAAAAAATTTGCTTACTAAGATTACCTTCACAATGAGAGGCTTCTGTCGGTGGTCCCCTAACCCTAATTGCCACTTTGGGTATGAATCACACTGGGAGATAAATCGGAGATCAGTACAGTACTGTATACAGTAGTCGCCTATTCCACTTGTTTCCAGATGGCTTCGTCTCGACTTACGTGGCAATTGTCGGTAACCACTGGAACGCCCTCTGTCCTCTCGTCATGCTCACAACCCCCTCACTTCAGCGCTCCCCTCGTGGCCACACCCGAAGACATGATGGCACACGTCCAGTAGTCCATCCCCGACATCCTGGATGATATGGACACCCGTAAAGAGACCCTGGATATTGCCTGGTCTATCTTTGCGCCTTCAACTTCGCTTCGTGTCATCTACATAATAATTTCAAGCCTGTGACGTTCTCAAGCCCCTTTCATTCGAACCTCGGCTACGGATGTCTGCTAGTGCTCCAGAGCCGGCTTTTTCACCTCATACAAAGGTTATTTCTCCTGCTAAACCTGATGTTCTTTCGTCCTTCGTCGGACCTGTGACAGAGAAGACGGTCTGGCTAAATCGAAACGTCCTCAGTGACGCTCCTCCTGGCTACAAGGATGGAATTCAATGGGTCAAGCCTGATGAGATGACCATGACTATGGGTACAATGCTTGTACATGTCACAAAATGGAGATTGTCAAACATAATAGATCTTTTATTGTGTCCGGTGAAAATAAATTGTTCTCTCATATTCTGACATAACAAAGGGATATTTAGAGTTCAATTTGCCACTCGATACGATGAACCTTATTCAATAAGCGAGCCCACCTTCGATAGGTCGAAAGAATCACATTGAGAAAAATGCTGATATACATCTACCACTTGGATAACCTAAGATATATTGCACCAGTTATTATGTATTAATCTCAATTTCCAATCCCATGATGAGACGTTTCTCGAATCTTCGACAGAGCTCTCTCTCTTTCGTTTATGCACTGATCGACATTGATATTTGCCACTAATGCAACTCTGACGAGATCTTTCGAAACTCAATCCGGCTATATCAACAATATAAAAGGCCCCTCTGTCACCCCATTAGTTCATCATCAGAAGTCGACCGTCTCTCAGCTTCTGCAGAGGATTCGGTCACTCGAGAGATGCTGATACTGCTGAGCGAAAGCAAGGAAGCAGTACTTGTCTTGCGCGAGCAGACATTCACTTCACTCCTACCATGACGCAACTTGAGTTCTCTTATGTTGCCGAGCTGGAGGGTCAGCACACCTCTCTTCATGCATCTACGGGATGGAGCTATGACGAGTAAGAGATTCGCAATCTACTCATGAGCTCCTACTCTCAGATGGTTCGCAACCATGGGTGAAATTCCTAGCATGAAGAACACTTTGGGGTCTGCTCTACTGGTCCTGTCGCAAGACAGTATTCCAGAAGTTGCTGAACGGAAGCTGCAAAGCCTCTGCTACGACGCAACTGTTGAGACTGATTAAAATCGTGTGTGAAGAACGCATGAGCTAGTAACTAAGACGTGAAGCTGAGCGTAAGCTACGAAGCTGCCGAGTGAAAGGAAACCCCTCAGTACATGCACTAAGAGGACGCAGGGTGTTGACGAGTTGGAGGCTTAGCAAGCCTCTCATGAATCCTGTCTCCGTGGATATGAAGCAGTGACGGACACGAAACATTGTTCATGAGCTCTCCTAAGGTATGGGTAGCTCCCTAGGGTGCAATTCCCTGCATGGATAACAATTCCTGAATGCTTTGGAGGGATGGACTGTCGTTTGAACAGTCATATGTCTTCTCCATCTGCTGTTGACTTGGTATCACCACACCAGGAATCACGGTAAAGAGAACCGCTGACACACGATCCGAACCTGATCCAGCTTGTTCCGCCTGAGCATAAGCGTCTGCAAAGACCGCCACCAAGCAAAGTGTTTGTGCCCAACCTGCCAGACCGCCAGAGCAAAGAGCCAGTCCGAGCCGCCGACCGACAAATGCCAACAAAACAACACCACGATAACGCTGAAGAGCCGCCTGGAGCTGTTGATGGTGAAACTCCACCAGCCCCCAGAGCAGGAGACGTTGTAGCGACTGAGACACGTTAAGTTATGCTAGCACAAGAGTGACACTGTGAAACGATGACGACAGCGCGAAGGTGAAACTGTGAACTGCGAGAGCAGAATGCCAGAACCTTGAGAGCATGGGCCAGAGCCAATCAGTAAGAGCCCGAGCCATGACGATAAGCCAGTGAGTGCCAATGAGCCAATAAGAGCTAGGTGTTATGCCAATGAGAGCCGGAGCTGAATTGAGCCAGAGCCAATAAGAGCAGAGAGATCCAGAGCCAACGAGCCAGATCTAAAGAGTCAGATCTCCACAGAGGAGCCATACTAAAGGCAGTCGGAAGTTGATCTTCTTGATCCAAGATTCGCATTCAGAAAGGATGTAGGCAGTCGAACCTCGACACGAGGATGTAGACTATACCGAACCTTTTAGTCTATAGAAAAGAGGATGTAAGCGGTGAGCTGAACCTCTGGGGTTAATATATTATGGACCATGAAGTCCCACCCAAATTATCATCTGTAGTGTTTCTGTAAAAGTGGTTGTGCTGAATTGTAGATAAGTAGCATGGAATGCAAGTAGCTTCACTTCTTAAAGGTCTACGAAAGAGTACAATGAAAATTTCCTGATTCGGTAATATATTGTTCATCTTATGGGAAAAAACTTGGAAAATCCTCCTTTTATACTCCATATTTTCTTATATTGCTATATAATTCCCTAATATATATACTGTACGAACTATTTTCAAAGTACCCAAGCAGCCCCCCACTACTTGATACTTCGAAAATTAGTCGAAGTTTATTGACTAGTGGGCTGCCGAACACCAACAGCCCCCACTGTTGATGTTTCGACGCTAGTCATGGGTTTGGTCTCACCAGGGCAGCCAGTCCCCCGTTGTGCTTGACGCGCAAATAAAAAAGTAGTGAAAAATTCACTGAGCAGCCCACACCGCAATAATCCGACACCCCACTACACAACAGACATCGTGTTTTGTGCACTGAAAAAGAGCCAACATCCCAACAAGAGCCAACACCGCAAAAAGAGCCAACACCACTAATAGAGCCAACACCCGAAAGAAAAAAAAAAGAGCACTGGGGGGCACCCGAGACTTACTTGCATCACTGGAAAGAAGCGTCAGACCTTGACCACGTGAGGTTGGGGGGCGTGGTCCAAGGGTAAGAAAAGTGGCATCTCCGCCAGATTCCGGTTTCCGGAGGTCCGGCAGAATCCACCGCCTCGAGCAATCTTGTGTAAAGGAAATTGAGACACTAGAGGGATGGGGACACCCCTTCCCAATCGAGTCTCACGACGTTTCTTCCTATTCAAAACTGCCAGAAGAAGCTGAGACGACCCTGATCCGGGTAGACTCCAAGGAACGGACACGAGGCTGCTCTATAGGGCCTTGGGAGGAACTTTCCACCACCCCAACGCTGCATCACCTCCTGGCCGGCCCTGGCTCTGTAACCTCCTTACAGAGTGGGTCCTCCACCGGCACTATGTGCCAAATGGAGGGGAACCAAGGCTACCTTCCGCTGTGTTAGTATCGCTCTAGAGTTTTCAATGGAATCCGCACATGCATCTTTGACTGCTCACTTGAAGTGACGCAGACACAAAGAGCTAGAGATCGTGAAAACTCACCGAAAAGCCCACCTGAAATGAATGGAGAGGACTGAGTCGATGCCCGTTCATCTAGTCGTAGAAGATGTGTCGTAATATAATCGTAAAAGTGTCGTGAATGATGAAGTAGATGATTTCGTGAATTGAGGAGAGATGAGGAAGAAGAATAGAAGGCCACAAACATCTTCAGAAGGTGGGGATGTATATAGACATTGTGGTATATTGTTGCGGCTCTTCACCTTAAAATTGTATGTTTTGTTAGCCGTTTTACCCTAATAGGAAGAAAACATATAAAATAAAGGTTCCTATTCCCAACACATAATCGTTATCCTTTATATATTGTATATATTCTACTGAATACATATCACCACTATTGTCAATATAAGGTTGAGATAATGCATGGGGTGCATAATTATCGAAACTTTGCGAATATAGGCGATGAGCTGTTTTTTGGTGATTGAATTAGATTTCATTTGACTCGAAATTGTTGGAATAAATTTTGCCAGACATTTTCTGATATGCTCTGATTTTATCTGATCTTTTTGGATCTTTGGGGTGACCCAGGGTTCTAGGTCACTTTCAAAGAAGCTTGACATTAATTACTATATCGTGCTGACTCGAGTAAAGTAGTTTAACCGCGTAGAACTTGTACTTGTAATTCTGAGGTAAATTTCCATATCTACGTGTCATTATCCTCATTTTGGTCTTTTTTGTAGTCGTACAAGTACAAGTAGTACTGCACTGTATGTACTTGTATCCGGCTTTCAGATTGGCTATTGGAAAATGTAGAATAGAAAACCTTGACATGGGTGAAGAACCACTAGTTTCAATTCTGATGGACAAATTCACTCAGCTGAATTTGGTTAACCTGATGGTGGGCTCAGTTGAATCCTCCACTAGGGTGCGGGGACTCTCCTGTGAGTCTCTCTGATAGAGAGAGAAGAGTCTGGTTATCGCAGGCCTCCCAGCAAGGGATATGTAAGTCGTGTTTGTTTTTGTTATATCAATTTTCTTTTTATTCATCAGAACATGATTTGACCACTGTGATTATACAAGTACATTGTACTTGTACTTGTATCGGCACACCAGGATACGGTTAAGAGAAGAGCTGATACACGATCCAAACCCCTTCCAGCTATTGAAGATCATAAGTATTATTGATGTGATATAGTTAATTAACAACTTACAACCCACTTCTAGGGACACGGCGTTCCGATAGTAGCACACACCAGAAGGGTGTGTGCTTGCTCATTCACCAGAAAAGAGATTCTAGATCAGTGGATAAAACTATCTACAGGATGGACATCTCGTCTACGACCCAGCTGATTCCTCTCATCACTATGTGGTGGCATCTCATCATATGTGAGGAATTAGCCAGGTATTACCCCACCGGGTATTACCTTCAACACCAGCTTGTTCTGCCTAAGCATGAGCGTCTGCAAAGACCGCCACGGAGCAAAGCGTTTGTGTCCAACATTCCTGCCCGCCAGAGCAAAGACCCAGTCTGAGCCACAACGATCCAGAACTAGAGCGGCCGATTGAAAAATGTCGACAAAGTAACACTAAGATAATTCTGAAAAGTCGCCGTTTATGGTGAAACTCCACCTTGAGAACATTGGCCTGAGCTATGTTACTAGCGTAAGAAGGAAGTGTTATGCCAATGAGAGCAACGGAAGCTGATGAGAGCCATAGAGCCGCCATACTGGCATCCAAGAGCCCAGTAAGTGTTGCGAAGCCAGTGAGAGCCATTAGCAGTCGGAGATCCATCGATCAGAAAGGATCAGAAAGGATGTAGGCGTGGAACCTCATTATGAGGATGCACACGAGCCGAACCTTTAGATTATAAAACAAGAGAGTGTAATCACTGAGCTGAACCTCTGGGGACAATACATCATGGACCATAGAGTCTCATCCAAATTGTGAGACTGAATATTTGAGTGCGATGTAGACCAAATCATTGATGGGGATGACCTTGTAACTGTGACATGTTTGGTATATCGTTTGGTAACTTTGTACAGAACGTACAGTAACATCTTGAATCCACAATTTCAAGTTTTAATTTATTTAAAAGGAGGTGGAAAACGAGCTTATTTTTGATTTATTTTTGATACAATTAGCAAAGTATTATTTAAGGTTGTGCAATTCCTAATTCGGCAACCTCGCCAGCCTCCCCTTTTATTCAGAAATAATTCCAGGTTCATGTAAGCCTAATGCATTTTAGCTTTATAATACGAACACTGACTGACAAAGATGTCCGAAAATATGAAGACAAAATATCAATGGAGATATTGTATATCAATGGAGACATTGAAGTAATAAGTGAAATACAAGTACTTGCACTTGTACTTGTTCTGTTTCGATCTGGAATTTGTGCAATTTTTCACCACTCCCAGATGTGTACTTGCAAGTACAAGTACAACGCCTAAACACCATACACATAGACAAGGTGAGTCACCGACCAACGAGAATGATTCAAAGTACAAGCACTTGTATATATAGTACTTGTACTTGTAGATTAACCAAGAAAGCCATGCCTATTAATTTCTTAAAGGGTATTCATAGATTGTCTTATGTAGCTACTTGGGTTAGTATGGTGCTTATTTGTAGCCCATCTGCTCGCTGTACGAGTCGATTTCGAACTGGGAAAGCTGATCTCGAGACCAGTTGGCGGAGGAGCTTCGGCCTCGGAACTTTGCTGCCCGAGCGTTATTGGAATTGCCAAAAATCTCTTCCATCTGAAGAGGTGGCAGCGGGCCGAAGATTCGGTCGGGATCCATCACCTGCTGTCGCAGCAACAGCGATCGCAGCTCGGGCGAGTTGGCCCAGTCTCGCAGAATTCCGTCTCCTTCGTCATCCTCAGAGTCGGAGTTGATTTCGGGCAACTGAGTCACGGGCACATGAGAAGCTGCAGGGGTAATGGGGTCGGACACTAAAGTGGAACCCATAGAAGAAGCCACGGGGGTAGGTGCTGTGGAGGAGGAAGGTTGTTTGAACAGCTTGGCCTGAAACGACATGGACGAAGAGAAAGCACCAGTTCGCTGCGATCGGAATTGCTGGGGAGTGGTGTGAAGAGGCCGGTTGGGTCCCACTCGCTTCAGAGGTGTAGCAACACCTGAACCTGACGTGATAGTGGGAGGGGCAGCAACAGCAGCGGCGGCGGCAGCAGCGGCAGTCGATGAAGAAGTTGCAGTGGCAGCGTTAGTGGATGAAGATCCAAACTTGATGGTGTCGTTGGAAATCATAACACCCTCAACAGCTTTGCCAAATCGAGAGTGAGCCATCTGGCCCATCTGGCCGGTCTTGTACTGTCGCTGCAACGACTGTCGCATTAATGAACCGGTGGGCTTGTTAAGAGGCGAGTCCATGATAGAAGAGGATACTCGATGGTTCTGAGAAACTCGAGTAGACGAGCTTAGAGGCTTTCGCATATTGGAAAGATGCACCTTCTGTGACTGCTGTTGCTCCTCATCACCAACAGAAGAAGATCGCTTTCTAGACTGTCGCTGCTGTTGCTGTTGCTGTTGCTGTTGCTGCTGACGAAGCATGTTCTCCTTCTCCAATCGCATGGACTCCAGTCGGGCCTCCTCGAGAAGCTCTTCTTGGATTCGCTCCTGCTCAAGTCGCTCACGCTCAAGGCGTTCCTGCTCCTCTCTTTCCTCTCGCTCCTGCTCCTCTCTTTCCTCTCTCTCTTTCAGCTCTCTCTCCATTCGCTCTTTCTCGAGACGCTCCTGGCGCTCTCGAATGAGTCGTTCTCGTCGAGCTCGCTGAGCCCGCTCGGAACGCTCCTTCCGTTCCCTCTCCAGTTGTGCCTCTTTCTCGGCAGCAGCCTGACGTCGTCGCTGTTCTTCGGCAGCAGCCAAGAGACGCTGTTGTTCTCGCTCAGCTACAGCAGCAGCCTCCTTGCGCTCCCGCTCCTGTCGGGCAAGCTCTCGCATTTCAAGCTGCTCCTTTTCTCGCTCGGCAGCAGCTCGTTCCTCCTTCTCCTTGGTCTCCTGTTCCTTGGCCCGGATCTCGGCCTGTCGTCTGGTGAACCGCTCAGCAGCTTTTGGGACTGGCACCCGAGATGTTCGGGAGTTTGTGGAAGCCTTGACACTAGGCTGTCTCAACACACGGGGTGTTCCAATGTCGAGTGACGCCACAGATGAGGCTCCACTGGCCACCCGGACGGGGGAAGCAATTCGGGTGGGAGATGCAGGCTGTCGAGGCTCGGGGATCTTTGTGGGCGACCGAATCTCGGGGTACAGCTTACTGGGAGACCGAGTAGGAGACCGGGTTGGTGATCGAGCACTGGAAGAAGCTGTAGGAGCCATGAGCCGCGAAAGATTGGCTGGGGGCTGCTTGGGTGTGTGGGGATGCTGCGGGACATTCTCCTTCTTGTCGTCCTGGAATAGGAGCATCTTGGCTCTTCGAATAGCACCAGAAAAGAAGTGTCCATGTGAGTTTTCCTTGGAAGAGATGTTTGAGCTTTTCGAAGGTGAAATGGGAGGGTAGAGCGATCCGATCTTGGAAGGAGAACCGGTGTGAGGGTTTCGCAGCTTGATGGGTGAGTTGAGCTGACGGCTAGTTTGAGTAGGTGCAGCAATGTGAGTAACTGCAGGGACAGAAGTAGCAGCAGGGGCAACGTTCTTGTCAGAAGGCTCCACTTCGCCGATAGCGGCACTCTTGGTAAAGTCATCGTCTCCATCTATGATCATGGAGGAGAACTTTGCTCCGGACGACTTTTCGAGATGTTGACGGATTCTCTGGACTCGTAGCGAGGTGGCTGAGGGCTTGACGGTGTCTGAACCTGGAGTTTTAGCGGTCAAAGGCTCCCGAGGAGGAAGCGATGTGAAAGTAAACTCAGACTCGGGCTCCATCTGAGGAGGAACAGGAAGCTCATGAACGGGAAGCTCATGAACGGGAAGCTCACGAACGGGAAGCTCATGTACAGGAAGCTCGTGTTTCTCTACCTGCAGTGTATTTGTGTCGGCAATGACGTGCTCTGTGTGATCAGAGGGTTGTTCACTCATGTTGTCGGTGTTGTTGGTATCAATGTTGTTGTTTGCGACACTAGTCTCTGTGACATCCTCGGCGGAATGGAAAGATGCATCAGGTGAACCGTCGGAGAAGATGGTGACGGCAGAGGCAGAAGCCGATGGGTTTGTGCTAGGAACCGAGCGATCTTTCAATCTCGAGCCGCGATTGTTCGGTTTGTTGGAGTACTCCAATTCTCGAGCCACGGCCTTTCGGAAGCCGCTGTTCATGGAGTTCATGCTCTTGGGCGACAGAGGTCCACTCTGAGGCGCTCTAGCCATCAGACGGGCTTTTCGGGGAGAAGGAGCGCCCTTGAGACGTCCTGGAGTCTGTAGCAATGTTGATAAGCTGTGTTAGTAAGACTCCATTGCCAACAGATCAACTCCTGTCCAGAATGGATTGTGGGGGTCTCTGAACGAACGGAACACAAAGAGCCCCTTTCGTCACAGCTCTCCGAAAAATGCGCCCTTCATCACCCGGCATCATACTGAACTCCCTCTCACCCCCTCCAAAGTACTCACCTAAATCGTGTGTCTAGGACATCATCCATGTGTTCGTTAATCCATTCCAAATCTCGTCGAGCAGCATAGGAAAAGTCGTCCGTGTTGTCATCCACCAGTCCTCGAATGGTGCCCAATTCCTTCTGGACCCACTCTGACGTTGCGAAAGACATTTTCTAGTCGTTTGTGGTTTTTGAAGAAGTGGAGGTCGAGCTTTCACTGACGATGCTCTCCTTTCTTTACACAGTACGAGTAGCTATACTGAGTTTGTACAGTGTTTGTCTTTTCCCGAAACAGACTAAACACACGGTTGCCCCGCAACGCCCATCTCCCATGCAGCAACTTTAATATATAGACGAGTTCTGTAAATAAAATTTTTAATACACCGGAAGAAAAAAAAGGAGCGAAAAAGAGGAATAACGGTCTACATTGTAGTTATAAGTACCATAGACGCTGTAACTACGCTTGCAACTCGTCTGTATTAGACGCATTGCAAGTGTAGTTACAACCCTGTGACGCCGCCAGGCAACTCCTTGTAGTGTAGTTCCATGCACTATGAGAATTGTGCATGTCACGGTTGCCAAAAATAATAGGGAAAATAAACAGCAACGAGTATCAATGTAGAGGATGTTAACAGCCATTGAAAGAATATGAATGCTTGTTAGATTGAAAAAATGTACTTGGAACATATCTACCTGTCCTTAATTAACAAACAAACGGCAATCCACTTCTCGTTGTTGCCGCTCTCCCCTGAGTGATACTGTATGTAGTTAAATCATACATTTCTCACACCCAGTGCCATTTCTCACACCCAGTGCCAGTGACGTAAGAATATTTATGGACGTCATCGAAGTATTTTTCGAGTACAGTATGAGTAGCAGGAGAGCTCGTCAAAACCACTGCAGGCAGGACCTTCTCGTCTACAACTGCACGACTACATACTAAGCGAATCATCATCCCTTTGCGCGTCAGGAGGTGGCTTGTCTGTATAGTTCCTGTCAGGTTCCAAGAACGACACAAGAGCCTGTTATGAAAGATATATATTGTTCTTTTCACACATGATTGGAGCTTTTGATCATTACGCTTTTTCTCTCTCCATTAGTTGTATTGATCTCTCCGTTTCATCTCTGCCTACTGCTCTATATGGTACAGTCACAAGTAATTTCTCAAGATATTTCGATATATTAGCTGAAACTTCAAACATCACTCGGTAATATCTACCACTACTTGTACTTTTCTATTATGGAATCAATTTTTGATAAATTTATCTGTATTTTCCGCCGTATTTTCATTTTTCGTATATGCTTGTGCATTATCCATGCACGGGGTGTTCCATTGTTTAACGGCGCTCTCTCGAGTTTACGCAACATAACTTCTACTGAAGAAGCAGGGGTCTTTCAATCAATATTAGACCCAAATCACTTCACTGCTTTCCAGCATGGCTCCTTATGCAGCTCCAAGACCCGTTATGGAGACTTCTCAATGGTACGGGCTGTGTCGTTCTTGAATACTTACAGTGAGAATACTTACAGTGAGAATCCTAGAAGTTCACACTTGTACAAGTGTGGGATTTCTGCCAAGCTGACAAAAGCCATCTAGTCAAAGTAAGAGTCCATGTTGGCTGCTGGAATGCCACTTTCACGCAACAACCAGAGGCAACTGGCATCGACTTCAAACGCAGACAGATGATCCCTTATTAATACTGGAATACTTCTCACCACACCAGCAAGACATCTCATGACTCATGCTCGGAAGCAAGATCACCAAGCGACAATGGATCACAGCGTGGAGATACGGATAATAGCGAGAATAGAAACGAGTACTATCGTCCTTGAAATAAAAGAATGACACTTGCATTGAAATACAAGAATGACACTTGCAGTTTTCTGGAGCAAGCATTAACGTGAAGAATGTGACTTATGCGATGCCTGATATGGAGTTGTATGAAATCGTGGCTCAGTGATCCGCTTGAAGTACAACCAGCTAGTAGCAATGCATAACTTCAATTCAATCCAATACATGATAGAGATTGTAGTATCATGACACTACTGAGAGGCTACAAGTAGTCGCATGTCCCGAGGTGACGTACATTTCCTGCACTTAGAACGGCAGGAACTGAACAGTGGTTGCTCTATATACTATACCGATGTTGGAACTTCCAAACTAAGAACTCAGCAGCACTTGATAACCTGCTCTTTGACTCTGTAAGACGGCCTCCAATGCACTCACATTACTAAGCAAATGGATCAAGCTAAAATGGTATCAATACTGAGGATCCCCCTTAGAACCGCACTTGAAATCCAAAGAGGGGCCGAAATTACACAGAAAGACAAGAATCAAACAACTAACATTCTTGCTATGCTCACGGTCCCGGTTTTCTTTATATTCCTGTCCGTTTATATTAGATAATCAACGCCACTAGGTGTTCGATTTTAGCTCGTGGTGCATGCCAAAAAAATTTTAGGCTTTGTTTCTCACATAAAAATTTAGAGGTACGGACCCAAACCTCTTTTTTTCCACCACCCAAACCTCAACAACCATGAACATGGATATTGCGAAACCCGTGGGTGCGGAAATCACCAGGGTCGACTTTGGACTGTATAGTCCAGAGGAGATTCTGCAGCTTTCTGTCACACAGATTACTAATCCCACGACCTTTGATGCGTTGGGCAACCCCATCTCGGGAGGTCTTTACGATCCTAAGCTTGGAGCGTTTTTGCGAAACAAGTGAGTACTCTCTACACATGCTGACGATGAATCAATACTAACCCAGCTGCGCCACATGTAATCTCGACAACCGGTTCTGCCAGGGTCATCCCGGCCACATTGAGCTGCCCATGCCCGTCTACAACCCTCTCTTCTTCACCCAGCTGTGGGTGCTGTTGCGAGCAGCATGTCGTTTCTGCGGCCATTTCCGAACCTCCAAGGCTGAGGTGCACAAAATCTACTGCAAGCTGCGACTTCTGCAATACGGACTTGTCGGTGCTGCTGCAGAGATCGACAATATCAAGTCCTTTATGAAGGAGTCTGACGACGACGTGGTCCAGGACGATGCCAGTGCGTCCGTTGACGCTGCGGTCATGGACAGACAGAGCAAATTTACCGAGAAGACCATTGCCGAGGCTCTCAAGGAGGGTGTCACCACTCCTCAGGGTGTTCAGACCGCCACCGTGCTGGAGGAGCGAAAGTTTGTCATTCGAGATTTCTACAAGCTGCTGGTGGCCAAGAGCCAGTGTGCCCAGTGTGGTATGCACTCTCCCGCCTACCGAAAGGATGGTATTTCCAAGATCTTCGAGATGCCTCTGTCCGAGAACAAGGAGAAGGTCAACCAGAGCAAGGGTCTGCGGGCACGAAACATGATCCGAGATCGATCCGACCCCATCAACGAGTACCCCCTTCCCAAGGCCGGCGCAAACGGCCGATACCTGCTGAGTTCGGAGGTGCGAAACATTCTTGTGACTTTGTTTGAGCATGAACAGCAGCTCATGTCTGTGCTATTCCGAAACAGACCCAACTTTGACAGCCAGTCTATTTCCGGCGACATGTTCTTTCTCAAAAACATTGTTGTCCCTGCCACCCGGTTCCGTCTTCCTGCTGCTCGAGGTGAGGAGGTTGTTGAGTCTACTACCAACACCCTTCTTGTAAAGGTGCTTTCTACCGGCATGAAGATCCGAGACCTTAACGGCACTATTGCCAAGATGCGATTGGAGAAGATTGGACTTCCAGAGCGAAAGGTGACTTTTGCCGCTCTCATGAACGCTTTTGTCGAGCTTCAAAACGATGTCAACGGTTTCATTGACAGCACAAAGGGTAACCAAAAGACTGGATCTGTGCCTGTCCCTGGTATCAAGCAGACCCTGGAAAAGAAGGAGGGTCTGTTTCGAAAGAATATGATGGGTAAGCGAGTCAACTACGCCGCTCGATCCGTTATTTCTCCCGATCCCAACATCGAGACCAACGAGATTGGCGTTCCTCCCGTCTTTGCCGTTAAGCTCACCTACCCCGAGCCCGTGACTCCCTACAACGTCGCCGAGCTGTCGCGAGCTGTCATCAATGGCCCCGATGTTTGGCCCGGTGCTATCCAGATCCAGACAGAGGACGGTAAGATGATCTCTCTGGAGGGTATGACTCTGGAGCAGCGAACTGCCACAGCCAACCAGCTTCTGACCCCATCAGCTAACGCCTCTGGCTTCACTAACAAAAAGGTCTTCCGGCACATCCGAAACAACGATGTGGTGCTCATGAACCGACAGCCCACTCTGCATAAGGCTTCCATGATGGGCCACCGAGTGCGAGTCCTGCCCAAGGAGAAGACTCTGCGTCTGCATTACGCCAACACTGGTGCTTACAACGCCGATTTCGATGGTGATGAGATGAACATGCATTTCCCCCAGAACGAGAACGCCCGAGCTGAGGCTCTCCTTCTGGCCAACACAGACTCTCAGTACCTTACTCCCACCTCTGGTAAGCCCCTTCGAGGTCTGATTCAGGACCATATTTCTGCTGGTGTCCTGCTGACCTCCAAGGACACCTTTTTTACCCGACAGGAGTACCAGCAACTCATCTACGGATGCCTGCGACCCGAGGATGGCCACACTGCTGATGTCGGTCGAATCCATACTGTTCCCCCTGCTGTCATCAAGCCTGTCCCTCTCTGGACCGGTAAGCAGGTCATCACCACTGTTCTCAAGAACATCACTCCTATTGGCCGACCTGGTCTTAACCTGAATGCCAAGAATAAGGTCAAGAACGAGTACTGGGGTGAGGGATCCACTGAGAACTCTGTCATCTTCCAGAACGGTGAACTTGTGTGCGGTATCCTCGATAAGTCGCAGTATGGTGCTGCCGACTACGGTCTTGTGCACTCCATCCACGAGATTTACGGTGCCCACATTGCCGGCAAACTTCTGTCTGTGCTAGGTCGTCTGTTCACCCGATACGTCATGAACATTGGCCTGACTTGTGGTATGGACGATCTGTGGCTTACTGCTGAGGGTAACAACTGGCGAACCACCACCCTGGAGGGTGCCAAGGATGTCGGTGTCAAGGCTGCTGCCGAAGTCACCAACTTGCCCGAGGACACTGACCCCGAGGATCCCGAGCTTCTCAAGCGTCTAGAGGAGATTCTGCGTGACGACAACAAGCTCGGCATTCTCGATGCCATCTCTCAGTCCAAGGTCAACGCTGTCACTACCTCTGTGGTTTCTCAGTGTATTCCCAACGGTACCATGAAGCGGTTCCCCCAAAACGCCATGCAGCGAATGGCCCTGTCGGGAGCCAAGGGATCCAACGTCAACGTTTCTCAGATTATGTGTGGTCTTGGTCAGCAGGCTCTTGAGGGTCGACGAGTCCCTGTGATGGTTTCCGGCAAGACTCTTCCCGCTTTCAAGCCCTTTGAGACTGATGCTATTGCTGGTGGATTTGTTGCTTCTCGTTTCTTCTCAGGCATCCGACCCCAGGAGTACTACTTCCATTGTATGGCTGGCCGAGAAGGTCTTATTGATACTGCCGTCAAGACTTCTCGATCCGGTTACCTGCAGCGATGTCTTATTAAGCAGCTGGAGGGTGTCCACTCTACTTACGACAACACTGTTCGAGACTCTGACGGAGCTCTTATTCAGTTCATGTACGGTGGAGACAGTGTCGATGTCATAAAGGAGTCCCATCTTCAGCAGTTTGATTTCTGTGTCGAGAACTTCCAAGCCATGGTTCACAAGCACCAGCCCGGTGGTAACGTCGACAACCTCGATACCGATACCGCCATTGAGTACGCTAAGAAGGCTAAGAAGAAGGCTAAGAAGGCCACTTCCGATGCCGAGCTTCCCGAGCCCACCATTTCTCTCTACAACCCTGCCAAGTACCTTGGATCCGTCTCCGAGGAATTCTCCAACTCTTTGGAGGCCTACATTGCTTCCCGACCTGATGTTTTCCCTCCTAAGAAGTCTGGCAAGAAGTCCACCTACGCTGATCAGGGTGTAACCGAAAAGAAGTTCCGATCCCTCATGCAACTCAAGTACATGCAGTCCACTGTCAACCCCGGTGAGGCTCTTGGTATTATCGCTTCTCAGTCCATTGGTGAGCCTTCCACTCAGATGACTCTTAACACTTTCCATTTCGCCGGTCACGGTGCCGCCAACGTGACACTGGGTATTCCTCGAATGCGAGAAATCATTATGACTGCTTCCAAGAGTATTATGACTCCCCAGATGTCCCTACCTGTTCTTCCTGATGTTTCCGATGCTGAAGCCGAGACTTTCTGTCGATCTGTTCAGCGAGTTGTTCTTTCCGAGTTTGTTGACTACATTGAGGTGACCGAGAAGACTCGAGCGGAGACCATGACTCAGGGTGCTGCTCGATCTTTCGACGTCAAGATGCAGTTCTACACCGCCAAGGAGTACGAGGAGGAATACGATGTCTCTCCCGACATGCTCAAGAAGCGAATTGCTCTGCATTATCTGAACCGAATCGAGAAGGCTGTCGTCAAGGAGCTCCGAGATCAGCGAGTTTCCAAGGAAGTCGATGGTGCGATCACTGAGGTCAAGGAGACCCGATCCAAGGCGCCTTCCAAGGCTTCTGATGAAGCCGACGACGAGGATGACGATGAGGACGAAGACGAGGCTAAGGAGAAGCGATCTACCAAGCAGTCAGTTTCTTACGATGAGGGTGAAGAGGAGCACAAGACCGCCAAGGATGCTGTCGAGGGTGACTCTGACTCTGATTCTGACTCTGATTCTGACTCTGAGGGCGAGAATGTTATGAGCGACACTGATGATTCTGACGTTGAGATGGCTGATGATGAGGAGGAGGGCGAGGATGATATTCTGTCTCGATACAAGACCATCAAGTCCTTCAAGTTTGACAAGCAGGGCGAGTGGTGCACCTTCACCATCATGCTTCCTGGTGATACCAAGAAGCTGCTGATGGTGAACATTCTCGAGGACCTGTGCCGATCTCAGGTCGTTCGAGAGATCCCCAACATTGGTCGATGCATCTTCCCCAAGGCCGACAGTCCCAAGGACCGAAAGTTGACCACCGAGGGTGTCAACTTCCGGGAGATGTGGGAGCAGGGTGAGTTCATTGATGTGAACGCCATCTACTCTAACGACATTTACGCTGTGCTCAAGACCTACGGTGTGGAGGCAGCTCGAAACACCATGGTGCAAGAAATCAACAATGTGTTCAAGACATACGCCATTACCGTGAACCTGCGTCATCTGGAGCTGATTGCCGATATGATGACTCGAGAAGGTACTTACCTTGCCTTCAACCGAATGGGTGTGGATTCCAACACTTCGCCCTTCCTGAAGATGTCTTATGAGACTACCTGTGGTTTCCTGACCAAGGCTGTTCTTGATGGTGGATGTGATGCTCTCGAATCTCCTTCCGCTCGAATTGTCATTGGTCGACTTTCCGGTGTTGGTACCGGTTCCTTCGATGTCAAGGCTCCCATTATTGAGGAGCCTGAAGAGTAATTGGTGTTGCATGAGGAGGATTGATTAGTAAGGATAGTTTTTGTTGATTAATTGATATTATATATTGTTTCTGTGGCACATCATATAGGGCTTGTTTTCTTCTTGATAGATAATACAACTGCCGGTACATGAACAAGTTGTATGTCTTCACGGAACCTGGTGCGTGTAATTTTAATGCTGAACACGTATGGTACATAGTGGTAAGAGATTTCTATCCGTCGACGTTAACTTGGAGCGTCCTCGGCAATCTGAAGCGACCTCGGCAACCTGAGGCGTCCTGCTAGCCGAAGGTTTCACTACGAATACAACTCATAGTCGCTCCTACACGTCACTAAGCGCATTGCGAATAGACACACTGACGATACCAGACATCTCGTAGACTGCATGGAAAGATATCCACGTCCATCTACTTCTTCAATGCTGACGCTGAAACCACAAGGATCTGTATCGTTATGGAAGGCCACCCAGCGGACAATTAGACGCCTAGAAGTACCTTGCCATAAAACGTACGAGCATGGTCAAGCGAGCTTGTTTCAAACCGCGCGTTTGACAGCGGCACCAGCACTGTCTGGTCAACAATAGCCATTCTTCTGTCTTAACGCGTCCTTCCAAAAAGCTACAGTAAGTACAGGTAACACAGGTAACACATGGACCAGGACCACATGGAGTTTAGTTTGTGAGTCTCCTCAATGAAAGAAGCGCATGGTACAGCACGGATATGTACGGAATACCTGTACTTGTACTTGTAGTCTCTTTGCTGCAGGCGGTTCATAAAGGGTGTATTCCCAGATAATACGCAGTGCACTATGAATTGGCGAAGAAATTCTATATGTATGAATTTTTTTTGGACGCAGGCCAATCCTATGGTTGCTGGTGGGTGGTACAGTACTGTGTACTGTTCCTTTTCATTGACACAAAGCTTCATATGCTGAGGCCAAGTGTTTTGCCGGGGTGGAAAGACGAGAGTGGGTCAAGACAATGCATGCCTGCTAAATAAGCGAGTACGAGGGCTTGCGTCTTTGTTTTACATTTAGAAGCTGAGATTTGGCCCGGAAGCCGGACCAAGGACCTAAGGGATTAACTGCAAGTATTAATAGTTGTGGAATTTGCACTTGCAACCGTCATGAGTATCTGACGCTGCCATCTGTCACTGCTGCCCTTGTCCTTGTTGGATGACTGAGGAACCCCAATCTGACATCTATCAAAAATACTGTGGTTGATCCTTTCTTTTCCCGAGGCATAAACTCAATAGATACATATGTGCCTGTCTAATCTCGCTGCACATCGCCAATGCTCTCAGCTGCAATACATCCGCGGATGGGAGGGGGGTGGAATGGCACAGCCGCCGTTGAGTTGTAAGTTCGCAGTAGCGTAACTATATAAGTAGTATAAACACGGCGAAATGTCCATGGTGGGTCTGATGCATGCTATTGCTCTGATGCTATTGCTGTTTGGGCCTGCAACTTGTCCTGTTGTTTACACTTTGAGTCTTGACACCACTGCAGCGGCTTTTCATAAATGTCGTCTATGCTGCTGCTCGATAACTGGAGATGGACGGGGCGGAAGCTTTGCAAAGGTAATACTAATGCAGTCCAACCCATTGTGCAGTGCATAGTTTCGGTAGCGGAGTAGATGCTAGTCACATATAGCGGCCAATCTGTGGAACGACGCCCCGCCTCCCAGTTTGGACGCAAATCCGAAACTGTTCGTCACGGGCAACTTTGTCACGCCGGCCGTCCCAGCAGCTATCCCAAAAGTCAGTTTCCCACCTACCCAACCTTGTTATGGACAGTTCCTGACAGTGGTGTCACAGCCAAATAGTGTTCCTCCAAGCGGTGACAGGACAGTCTTTCTCTTTGATGTGATATCCAGCGACCCAAAATGAACAAGATAACGGTGCGACGCAAACGGTTTTTGTGGCACCCCGACGACATCGACGCATACTACTCGGACGACTACTTTTCCGACGACAATGAGCGCAGGCACAAGCTTTTCAAGCCCCGACCAACGCCCATGGCGTCTCTCATGAACCTCGAGCTCGGCGAGTACGAGCTCCTCCGGTTCTATAAGAATGATTCATCACCGTTGCTGGTGGCGGCCACGGGAAAAAATAAGGAAGCACAAGGATTCTGGATGGAAAACGTGACGAAGCTGGCTACTAGCAACGAAGCTCTCAAGGAAGCGTGCATGGTGTTCGCCATGATGCACCTGGGACACAACCACAAGCATGCCACGTATCTGTTAAAAGACGGCGAGGAAGTCCCCAAAGAAAAACTCCCTCCAACGGACTTATCCCACGTCATCGGATACACACGGTTGGATGAGGCTATGCTGGAACAGATGTTCATTCGATTCACCAACACCATTAAAGCACACAAACAACAAATCATGACCATGACGCTGGAGACTTCCGAGTCTGTATTGCTCTCAAGCGTGCTCATCTATCTTATCGCCATGAGTATGGGTCCATACGTGCCGCTGTTCAACTTTGATGGCGGTGCCGACCTGTTCAGTTTGGGCCGAACAATCTCAGACCTAACCTTCCTCTTCAGTAACGCTCCACTGCCCACACCCTTCTACCTCAACAATGATTTTGATCTCAACGATGAACGCGAGAAACTGCCTAGAGAAGAAGATCTATGGGAGATCATTGATTTTGTGAACACAGACGAGGAGCTGTCGTCGACGGAGAAGAAACGCATCCAGAGGATTCTCACAACAGAGCTCAAAAACCTAGTCGGTTTGTTCCACATGGACGCTGCAGGCATGTCTGTATCACATATTGCCGGATGGTGCACGTTTTGGACCCCCGACTTCTATAAGCTGCTCCGGGAGGAGATGAACACATACGCGCTGCTGTTTGTGTGCTACTGGTGTGGATATGCGCATATGTGGCACGTCTTGTTTTGGTGGGGGGACCGTATACAGGAAGACTTGCTGCATTTGATGGACCACCTCCCATCAAGAGTGCATCACTTCTTGAAGTGGCCGCTAGAGAGCTGTTCCCGGTTTGATATCAACTACTTTGATCTGCTGAGTGGAAAGATGCGGGATTTGTATTTATGAGAAGAGTAACCTAGGACATGGGACAGTCTAATTAACACAATATATTTATCAAAGACCTTTCCCACGCGGTAGAAGATGGAGCTTGCCAATTATTAGTAGATGATATTATTATATATGTACAATGAAATGCGTTTTAATGTGGGGGAACTAGTTCCATGCATAAGGGCTCTTACTTCTGAGCTTCTCTCCCTTGATATAAAAAACAAAGGGAATAGGAATCATCAGGCAAGTGACAAAGCCCAGCAAACTGGTGGCCCAGTGGTAGCTCCAGTTCTGGTACATTTGTCGAGTGAACAGCGGGAAGGCTGACGACAGGACACACCGAACAAAGGCGTTGGCTGCCATGGCAGAGGCAGCATAGAGCCTGTAACCATCGACAAGGAATCCAAATGTGCCAGCAAAGACAAGCACAGTTCCAGCTCCGAAAAATGCACTTCCAATCATGGGAACGATCCAGTGAATGGACTCATAACACGTCCAACCGAACCAGAACAAACCAATAGGACACAAGAAGCAACCGATCATCATAGGAATGAGCTTCAGTTCAGGAGTGCTTGGGGTCTGTCCTCTAGCAATTCGTTTTTCGTTGAACTTTTTGGTCAGCTTTTTGACGATAGGAATCGAGCCATAGGTGGCGACGAACTGGCCAACACAAAGCGGAAGGAAGGACATGCCAATAAACTGGACGTCAAAGTTGTAGACGTTTCCAAAGACCAGAGGGAATGCAACGAAAAAAGCGTACACAATAGCCAGCAGCAAACCAGAGTAAAGACAGATGAGAAGGACCATAGGGTCCTTAAGAAGCAGACCAAAGGGACGCTCACAATTGATGAGAATATTCTTCATCAGTGACTGGCGCTTCTTGAGCTCCATCAGAGCACAGGTGTAAGGCTTCTTTTCTGTTTCAGCCACAGCTGGGGTCTTTTCGCTGTCCTTTCCAAATATTCTTTGGAAAACGTTTTTCTCGCTCTCGCCTCTGAGTCGTCGGACCTTCTTCTCTGTCAGGACAGGTCCATAGGTCTCCTTGGAGAACAACAGAACAACCACAAACAAGACACCGGACCAAATGAGCATGAGCCAGAAAACCCATCGCCACTTGGTGTGCTGGACAATGAAGCCTGAAATGAGAGGACCCACAGAAGGACCGAAGAAAGGCGAAAGAGAGAAAGTACTCATGGCCAATACCAACATATCGTGTTCCTTCTGTTTGTCAAAGATGTCGGTGATGGTTCCACCAGAGACAGCCGCGAAAGAAGAGGAGAAGAAGGCAGACAAGAACCGACCGATCAGCATGGTCTGAATGTTGGTAGCCAAACAAACGGGGAGTTGGAAAAGCACATAAAGAGCAAGTCCACACACGTAGATGGGCCGTCGTCCGTAGTACTCACTCAGAGGTGCAAACACCATGGGTCCAGCACCCAGTCCGAGAATGAAAAAGGAAATTCCTAGCGTGGCAACAACCCTTCCACATTCCAAACGCTCCATGATGGGATCCATAGCATTGGTATAAGTACTACTGTTGGCTGTGATCTGGAAGAAGGTGACGCAAACAATAGCTGTGAGGAACCACTTGTGGGTCGTGGAGAGCTGCGTGTACACGTTTTCTGGGTCATCATCTTCGAGATTGACCAACAGCGACGGATCGACGCTAGAAACGGCAGATTCGAGTGTGTGGACGGTGTTGATAGTGTCGGCCGAGTGGGTGGAACAGGAAGAACCCCTCAGAGAGATGGGCCGTTCTGTGTCCGACATTGATTGAGGTGTGCAGGGCGGGGCGAGACAGCGAAGGGCACTGCTTACTAATCAACAGGAGGTATCTTTTGAGGGACGGGTATGCGGGGATGGAGAGGAGGAAGTGTAGACGAACCGGCTTGTGGAGGGTGTGCGAGAGTAAGATGTTTCCCTGATGGTTGAAGTTAATCGAGCATAGGGTTTGGAGAATTTGATGACAAGGGGCAAGCAGTAGAAGGGTCTACGGGGTAGCAGGGAGGTGTTCTGGGACTGGAGATACCGTAGGAACACTCTTTGGTGCGTGTTAAGTAGTTATTCCGAATGAATATCTGCTCATTGTCCTTCCACCGCACTCGAAAGCAAGATTTTATTTATGCGGCTGAGTTAAGATAGACTGAGGAAATCCCACTAATGTACCCCCACCTTTAACCTAATGGATTGGGCCTGTAGGAGGATTGACGAGAGGCATGAATGGGAGGTATCTGAGTAAACCGGGGGTTGAATCTGAGCTTGTTGGCACGATTCCGACAACTGTCCAACTTTTTGGCACCTTTTTTTCTCCGTTACCCTTGTCTTTAGACCTGCTCAAAGGGTTCCCCCTCTCTACCGCGGAGCTTCCGAAGGTTTATTTGTAAGCTTTGACATTTATTCGCATGGATGGAGCAAGCAACTTTCGGACGATGGAAACGAGAGCCGTGTATGTACGGGAGACCCGGTACGGTGCCGCGCGTTATTCAAGCACGTCTCCGAGGCAAACGACAATAGCGGATATCAATAAACGATCTGAATCACCGCCCACCTTGCCAGCTGTGTACCCTTATAGGAGTGCGTGCTCCTTGGATAATGTGGTTAGATTGACAAATAAAGTTGATCAAGGTTTCGTCAGAGTTCTGTCAAATCTACACAAGATCTCAACGGTGTCAAGAAAAGGGTTCAGGTCAGATTAGAAGACGACAGGATGGTACGGGACGCTGAATACCCATTACAGATATTTCACAGTGCGGGTCTGCGCAATACGTCTTGTAACATCATCATACGGAGGTCGTATATTATACGAAGAGCTACCATCTACAACTTGTAATTAACATCGTACACCAGAGTATGATGGTCATCTTCTCTTAATCATTATATATATTGTTTTATATGCTTGTTTTCATCCTCGTTCAGGCAAAAGGATTGATGGTTCGAACAGTAAGACAGGGGAGAGTCTTGCCGAGCTCAGCCCGCAACATGATGGGCACTCGCTGCAGTTCGCGAATCTCCTGGATGAAGTAGCCATTCTCCTCTCGGGTCACCACATCCCGCAGCAACTCGTCGTCGCTGTTAGAGCCATCTCCGTCGGATCGAGCACAGTACTCGTTTTCCAACTTGTTCATGGAAATGGCCCGGTGGGGGGCAAGAAGACCGCCGGTCAGAGACTGCTTGGGAGAAGAAGGCAGGCTCTTGGAGTCTAGAGACAGGCCCTTGACCTGGTCAGCCAGAGACTCCTTGTTGTTGCTGGCGTTGCCGGTGTCCTTGTCGCCTCCTCGTCCCTTGCTCTTTCGCTCGTTCTCAGGAACAAACTCAGCAGAAGACTTGCCCTGTTCCCAGTACAGCTCCAGAAGCCGGTCCTTCTTGATGAACTCGGCCTTCTTGAGAGGCAGCTGGTCGCCGTGGACTCGCTTTTCGATTCCAATGTCCGGAATGTACACGTCGAACGCAGACTCGTACACCTGGATCACCAAACCTTCCTTAATGATGTCACCGTTTCGGGCCTGCTTCTTCTGCGACAAGGCAGCAATGGCCTGCGACAGGAAGAGATGCACACTCTGCTCCTGGGCATTGTGTGCAGAGTCCTTCTTGAAGTTGCAGTAGTCTGCAGCGTTGTTGAGCAACTCCAGCGACTCGTCGTAGGGAACGGAGAAGTTGGACAGCACTGCCTTCAACTGTCGATGCACAATCAGGTCAGCGTACCGTCGCAGAGGAGCGTTAAAATGCGTGTAGACAGGCACGTTGAGGAAGTAATGTGCCAACTCGTCGGACTTGTCAGCAACGTAGTACTTGGCCCGGTTCATGCACTTGAGCAATAGGGTCTCAAGTCCACGTCGGATGTCATCAGACTCGATCTGGAACAGACACTTCTGCAGAGCACCAGAGGAGGACGTGTCAATGTGCACCCCGAGATTCTTCATCTTCTGGGTGAAAGACTCCATCTTCTGCAACAGAGGGTATGAGTGTCGTCGCAGGAAGGCCTTGGGACCCAGAGAAGCATACAGCTTCTGGGCCACGGCACAGTTGACCTTGATGTTAACCTCGTCCACAATGTGGGAGATCTGAAGAGCCTGGTAGATGTCGGTAGAGATGGGCAGGTTCTCGTCGTCGATCTGGTTAAGCAGAGAAAGCGCAGGAAGGTCCTTGCCGCCAAGGTTGAGGTTCTTGCAGTTGAATCGGTCCCGCTTGAACTCCATCGACAGCAGACGCAGGGTCTTGACATAGTCAATGTCGGTCTGGCTCAGCAGACCCTCGGCGAGAATGGCCTGGATCTGAGCCTTGTCGTCGCCGCCCTTGTCGTCGAAAATTCGCTCCACGGTGGCGTAGTCAAGCTTCTGCTTGGTATTGATGTATGAGGTGCCGATCCAGGTGTCCGACACATCGAAGGTGGTGGCATCGATCTCAAACACCACGGAGATGGTCAGCCGGTTGTTACCTGGGGTCAGCGCAAAATTGGAGTTGAAGTTGTCGGGGAACATGTTCAGATCCCGCTGCACCAAGAAACAAGACGAGCCTCGCTTCTTGGCCTCTCGGTCGAGAGCGCTGTTGGACTGCACGTAGTGAGTCACGTCCAACACGTGCACACCCAGTTCAATCTTGTCATCGCCAAGCTTCTTGATATGGAAGGCCTGATCGGCTAGAATACCGTTGGGCGACAGACCCAGAGTGTACTCTTCAGTGAAGTCCCGTCGGCCTTCAGTCTCCTCATCGGTGAGAGGTGTGCCTGTGGCAGTCTCTTCGGGAACTGCTCGGAGTGCCGAGTCGGGGAATACATCGGCGGTGAAGTTGTTGTCTCGCAGAATGGCCTCGATCTGGATCTCATCATCGTTCGCATCGCCAATCTCCTCAACGAGGGTACCAAAGGGATGCAGAGAGGTGATGGGCCATCGCTTGATGGAGGCGGCAAACAGGGTGTTTGCGTAAGACTCATGGTTCTCAACAAAGTCCTTGGGGGCCTGCTCAGTGGGGATGGCAATTAGAGGCACCCGCTTGTCGGTAGGCTTGAACCACACAATCTTGGGTCGGGGAGGCTCTTGATGCTGGTTGTTGTTGTTGTTGTTGTGTCCTCCCTCTCGTTCCTGACGGTCCTTTGTGGCCTGGGACGAAGGTCGCAACAGACCAAGTGTACCAGAGAACAGCTGGCCAGGTACTCGCTCAATGACAGCGACAATGTGGCCGGCGTAGAGAGGCTTGGCAGCGTCGGTAAGCTCCTCCTCCTCGGACAACAGCAGGGACTGGCCCTCGACCTCAACGTCGTCATTTCGCTTCTGCTGAGGTCTCTGCTTGAGAGATCCTCGTCGCTGGAGGCCTCCCGAGTTGTTGGCTCCGCCGGAAGTAGTCTCAACGGTGTCTGAAATATCGCCGGTTGTCTGGTCCTTTCGCTTCTTCTTCTCCTCCTTCTCGCGTTTGGAGTCCCAAACTTGGTCGACGTTGAGCAGCTCGACAGCAACCAAGTCTCCCTCGAGTGCTCTGTTTCGGTCCTTGGAGCCACAGATAAAAATGTCGGCGTCCA
This sequence comes from Yarrowia lipolytica, assembly GCF_001761485.1. Classification (NCBI taxonomy): domain Eukaryota; kingdom Fungi; phylum Ascomycota; class Dipodascomycetes; order Dipodascales; genus Yarrowia; species Yarrowia lipolytica. The sequence continues at coordinate 1,839,234 of NC_090775.1, read as the reverse complement.
AAATTCCGTCGGTGGACACGTACGCGTCGGATCGGTTCTTCTTATTAACCCGCAACACACCGCTCACCAGACGGCCCTGGTCCATGAGCTGACCAAGAGACGCCTGGGGGAGGTATGGAGCAAACAGCGACTTTCGCTGCTGCTGGCCGCCGCCGTAGCTGTTGAAGGCATGCATGGAGGACACAGAGGAGCCTCTGTGTCGGTGGCCGGGAACAAATCCTCCCTGGTCGAAGTTTCGAGAGTTGGATCGCGAGTGTCCGTGGCCAGGGTGGAAGTTGCCTCCGGTGGAAGGTGACGATCCATGTCCACCGGCGGGGAACTGGAATCGAGATGGCGACTGATTTCGCTTCTGCTGGCCAAAGGCCATTGATCGAGATCGCGAATGCGACTTGGTGGGCGAGGAGTCGTCGGCAGTGGGGGGGAACTTGAAAGATCCAGGGTTGGATGAATTGGAACCAGATGAGTGGTTTCGCTGCGGCGAGGCCGGCACGGCCCCTGCTCCTCCCTGCCGCTTCTGCTGCTCAATAGCAGCTGCTCGGATAGCCTCAGGCAGACCGAGGGACTGTCGTCGGTTGTGGCCTCTGTCTCCTCCGCCGCTCTGGGAGGGGGTGGATTGGTGGCCACCCTGGAAATGCTGCTGCGGCTGCTGCTGATGCTGGTTGGGGTGGGAAGAAGATTGGGCCCGTCGGTGGCCTCCGCTCTGAGGAGGGCCCATCTGGTGGACTGGCTGGACGCCAAATTGGCCAAAGGGACCTGTGGCAGTGACGTAAGACTGCTGCATTGGCGGAGGGGGCATCAGGTTGGGCTGGTGGATGAACTGCTGCTGCTGGGCCAGAATTTGCTGCTGCTGGGCCTGCAAGATATCGATTTGTTGTTGTAATGCGATTTGTTCGACTGTGTTAGTTTGTGGGCCGGCATGTCTGACACGGCTGTGTGTCAGCAGTTATGATGATACTCACCCATCAAGGGGGTCAGCTCAGAGGGCGATCGTCTGTGGGCAATGTGCAGGTTTCGAGGGCCCCTGCTAGACGGGTTGGGCAGCAGGTTTTGGTTGCCATTGGCGTTGTTGCCATTGTTGTTGCTGCCATTGTTGTTACCACTCATGATGATGCAGTGGGGTTGATGGTGGTGGGTGTAGAGTGGCGGTGACGGTTAAAAAAGTGGCGAGACAAGGAAGGTGTTTGTGTGATAAGAAAGCAAAAGGGCGGCCGTCGGTATCGTGGCGCGGTGCAATTGAAGGAGTGACAAGAAACACTGGGCTCAGTGATCTAACGAAGTGGTTGTTTTTGTCAAGCAGACGCTTTTTGGAGTCACAAACAAGTGTGTGTCGTGGTTGCAGAGGTGTGTGGTGCAAAGGGTAGCTAAAGCGAAAAGGACACTTAACACACATTTGAGCATGCACTCCTTTGGGAAAAGTGTAAACTGAAAGAGCGTTAAACCGCGGGGACTAGGGGTCGGAAACTGCTGGTGTATTGTTGCATAACTAGGCTCCGCAGCCGAAGGAGCTCGTCTCCTCCACGTTCTCGACGGCGTCTACGTGCCCCGGAGAGGGTTGCGTCTTTCCAAATTCCTCCCACTCCCCGCACTAAAGCTCTGTCTCGTCGTCCCCCAAAATGATCGTCTACACACTTTTAAGTTGCTCACCCAACTCTGAGCCAGGCTCTTGTCTACTCTCATGCTCTCATCTGAAACCTTGTGCCACCGTTAATCTGGCAGGTGTCCTCCGACCTAGGCCGTAGAACTAGTCCGTGGACATGTGCGACGATGACGTTGCTGGACCGGCTCGCACGAGAAGCGCACGGAGCTCCTCCTAGGTGTCAAAGGCGCGCGCAACCAAGTCCGACACGTTGAGTCAATATGATGCCTTGACGCTTTGCTGCATCCAAAAATAACCCGCCAAATAGTCCCTGGGTCTCTTCAGACTTTGAGATAGCCCCTTGGAGTTTCAGAAGAGTCACATGTGCAGTCAGATGAGTGCATTTGTGTGTTTGGGGGGGGGGGATCCTACCAATACATCTATATATTGCCCGAGCCGGACGTGCGCGACCAGCAGCCGTCACTGTCGTACATGCCTACTCCGCTGCCAAATTGCAGCCATCACACGAGTGCGGCTTAGCGTGCATGGGTTGCTACTGGATATAATATTCGGAGGCACTAAGGCAGTCAAAGACACCAGATGAAGTCAGTTGGACCTTGAGAGAGAGCCCCAGAGAGACAGACTGAACTATCGGAAACAGCCAGACCGCGCGATATTATTTTCTATACGTGATCGTTGCAGGATGGACCCCATCGATGCCTTCGTCGCGTGCGCACCCTGGATCTCTATTTATGAACCGAACCAATTTGGTCGGTACTGTACCATGGTCGGTACGATACTTGGTCGGTATTTGCGGTACGACGAGTATGTCCTATTGAACCGACGCTATGGAACAACTGTGACGGTGTTCTCATCGTAATACTCGCATCTATCGTACTCAGCTGCCATGTTCATGCTGCAGATCTTCTGAAGATGACTGATTGATCGAGTTCCACTCAGTCACCAAGGCAAATTCGTGTAGCACCATGACGACTGCGACTACGACTACGACTACGACCGTTTCGTTTCGTCCCTCGCCCTTCAGGGGGCTGACTCATCACCACCAAGAACGCACCTATACGAGTACACTGCCATGTCTGCTTCAAGTATGTACAGTACGAGTACAACTTGCACTCCAATCAACAGGCTCCTTCTCCTACACACACTCATACCGTACTACTTGTAGTACAGCAGGAGATGAGCCCGCGCACCGGAGTGGTCACGTGACCTCCCCCTCGTGACCATGCGGCACCTTCACTTTGCGTGACCGCGGCACTTTTACTTTACTTCTCCGTCGGACTTTTGCTTTCTGCGGCTTAATTTTCACCACTGAACGGCGTGCTCTACCGAAAGTATGATATCATGGCTGCCCAACCTTGTGGGACGACAACAGAGACGGGTGGTGAGAGTGGTTAAAAGCCGGGGAGCGAGGGAGGAAACAACAGTGGAGGTGCAGGGGGGATATATAGTAGACAGCGGCCTTGTGCACAAAAGCACAAAAACGTCACGTGGAAACGTCAGATGGAGGTCTGTCTCGAATGAACAAAGGGTCTTCTAGTCTTCCGCTTGTGTTTCGCCTGTACATACATAGGTCCCCTTGCATGGATAGCCAGCCAAGCCTCCGAGTAATACAAAGACGTTTTCTTGGGGGGGAATAATTTCACCACGGAGGAGCGTCGTACATTTACGCGAAGAAGCGGCCTGAAAAAAGCAGAGGAAAAAGAAGAAAAACACCAACGTCTGGGTGCACCGCAAAAAAGAAAGCTGATTACCCGAGGCTCAAGGAACCACACACCTGCCGTACGTACCCTCTCGTCTCTCTCCACCACCAAGATAGCACACTAAGGTTATTTCAAGTTATGTTGCCCAGCTACTCGTAGGATCGAAACCATTGGCACCACCTTTTTCAAACGCGACTCCACAACATGTCCGGGTCGGAACCCGTGTCGCCGAAAAGAGAAGATGCTAGCGATGAGCTGGGCGTCGCCAGCGCCTCCATCAAAAAATCCACCCGTCCGGTCGCCAAGGCCGCTTGTCTGAGCTGCCGCGAGCGAAAAATCAGATGCGAGGGCGTCCAGGACTGCTCGTACTGTAAGCAGATGAAGTTGCCATGCGTGTTCGTCAAGAGCCATCGTGGCGGCCGTCGTCGACGTAAAGATGATGCCGGCTCCAGCTCCAAGGTCGATACCCCTCCAGTCTCACATCAGCAGCTGCAGCACCAGCAACATCAGCAACCGCCCCCACAGCCGCCATTACTACAGCACCAACAGCCCCCACCACCTCCACCACAGGCGGCAAACACCCATTACCAGAGCCAGAGTCATAGCCAACATCACCAGATGTACGATGAGGGCCCAGGCTACTTTTATCCGGGTTCTCCAGGTTATGACCATACGCAGCACCTCCAAGCTCAGCCTGGACCTCTTCATAGCCACCAGTCTGGACCCCCCCAACAGCATGCTCCCCCTCATGGACCGGCTCACCCTCCTCCTCATGGGCAGCCGCACCAACCACACCACCCTGCACATGGCCCATCCGCCCACACACAACACATTTCGCCCAATGTGCAGTCGGTTTCTCCCCACGACTCTCACAGCTCGCATGGCCCTTCACCAGACATGCACGTTCACCAGCCACAAAAACCAAGTCCAACCTACTTGAAGCCGGATTCTGGCCACCAGAACCAGGCACACCGATCCCCCAACCACGTCTCTCCAAACCATCCGGTCCACAACAACCATGTCTCTCCTCATCATGTTTCGCCACACAACACTGTGTCTCCCCACCACCAGGTGCCTTCCCACAATGTTTCTCCTAACCAGCAACCTCATCACGCAACAAATGGGACAACATTTACAACTCCCGCTCCTCCAACAGCGCCCCCAACGGCTCCTCCACAAGCATACAAGAGACCTGTGGACGCCCAGGGAGAGCAGCGGTCGAGTAAAAAGCAAAAAACACGCATCGTGGGCAAATTCACGGAAAAACGGGGTCTGTTCACTCCACCAGAAAACACAAACCAGGTGATTGAGTCGATTTTCAAGGCGCTCAATCATATCCAGTCGCAAATCACAGACCTGAAACGAGACCAAGCTATGAACGCAGCCTACAGATCATACTCGCGTGAACAGGGATATGAGTCGTCGCCAGAAGTGGAACATCAGTCTTCAACAAGTAGCAGCACTCGGCGTAAAGATGCGACTTCCAGCTCGAAAATCAAATTCACATTCACTAGCGAAGACTTGATATCACTGGACTTGCCCTGCATCGATGTCATTAATCTCTTTATTGACCTCTACTACGAGTATTTCCACCCTAACCATCCGTTCCTGCTGCCTAAACGGATCTTTCTGCGAAACTTCTCTCCCAGAACAGACGTGTCTGTGCTCCATGCCATGTTTGCGGTATCGTGTAGATTCGCTTCTCTGAACATGGACGCCATTGAACAAGAGGCCAGCAGACAGCTGGTCCCTTACCTGCTAGATCCACAATACTGGATTTCTCGAATGCAAAAACACCAGGCTACTCTGTCGTCAGTTGAGCATGTTAAGTGCATGCTTCTTTCTGGCCACGCTCTGTTCTTCTCTGGACATGCTGAGAAGGGCCGAAACTTCATCCAGTCCGCCTATCAACTCATCAAAATGCACAAACTGGAGATGCTGCATTCTGCCAACCCGGATGGTATCAACACAGAGATGACTGCTCTTCGAATCGCCAATTCTCAGCAGCTTCTGATGCGTGAATCGCTAATTCGAACGCTTTGGGAGTTATGGGAGATCCGAGTCATGGTGGCTACCTTCCTCAACCGACCTGATGAAATTCCAGAGTTCTATACCCGCATCTGCTTGCCTTGCAGCAACGAGCATTATGAGAACGAGCTCAAGGATTGGGACTACAAAAAGTACTATTGGAACGATTTTGAACAGAGTCTGTTACAAGGAGACCCTGCTATCAACGGCCCAGGTACCGTCTGCTACGATGTCGTATTCAAGATTGCCTCTCTCAACTTATTGGCGTCTGTGGTCAAGGCCACGCCCGGTATTCAGTCTGGCTCGGGTCATTCAGTGCTGGCAGCTTATGACCGACGCCTTCGATCGCTCATGGGCCGTCTGCCCACCTTTAAAACCGAAAACCACGCCTACTTCCTCTCCGAGTTTCTCAATACTAACCACCTCCATGTGCACCATCATGAGGACACTCCGGGAGACTCGGATAACGGAGCCACAGCAGCCTTTCCTGGTCTGCGCCTCGATGAACGTAAGTTCTCTCCCTTGCAGCACATCAACCCGACCTTTTACTTGGCCTATCAAGTGCTGTATATGGCTGCCATAATCCTTCATCGAAACTCGGCTATTGAGAAGATGCCGTATCTGTTGACCTATCCCGAGGCCCAAGGTAACGTCTCCACCCCTGCCATTGTGGAGAACCACCAGGCTCTGAACGATATCTTCAACATGATGAGCAAGGAGGATGTCAACCTCAATGCTCTGCTAGACGAGAGTGTCTACTCCACTCTAGATTTCAATGACGACTTCCATGTGGATGTGGTCAATTCCATCCTCTGTCGTGTCCCTAGCAACAGTGCCTTTGGAACATGTGATTGGGCCTCTCACTGTATTTGGAAGCTGGTCAACTTGACTCTTCCAGACGAGCAGCTGTTGACGAAGCATCACTCGGTGGATATTCTCAAGCAGTTGGAATCGGCTCTGTTTGCTGACCCCGCCACAACCCAGAGCTACGACTTTGCCGACTTTGACGATGACCCTCTCGCGCACTCTAGAGGACCTCAACAAAGAACGCAGATGTTTGCTGGCACAAACAACTATTCCACAGCGTCTTTGAATCATAGTTTGATCCAGTCATGGCTTCACATTTCGCCCTTTACTGGTCTCATTGTTTCTACTGCCTTCCCCGTGTTGGCTTCAGTTGGAGCCCGTCACCTTGTGCTGGTGACTGCTTGCAAGCACAAGATGGCCTCTACTGACTCGCAGTTCATCCAGAGACACGAGACCATCACCGACAACATTGTGCGGAAGCTTCGTGACTTGCTGCTCATTCTGCGAGTCATTGGAGAGTACTGGGCATCTTTCCAGATGCACTACGATGTTGCCAGTGCCACATTGGACAAGCTGTTGTCACTGAGTGAAAAGACTTATTACACTGATAACAATCACTTTGACGACTTTAGCGGCAGCAACAGAAGCAGCTGAACAAGATGAGGAGGAGGGTCACTAGGGCGATGGAATTTGTAAATATGTATATTAGATTAATGTTATTGGGTGAGTTATTGATGCAAGTGACTACAGTTGTACAAGTAATGATTAGGCGGAGTTGAAAGTGATATTTGCGACTGGCCATAGCCTCCCACTCGCCGTATTCAGTCTGTAAATACACCGTCTAGTCTCTTCCTACCCCCTGTCGTTTTAGCTCCTCCGCCGCCAGTGACAGTTTTAGTGGTAAAAGACCCATGATGGCCATATGAAAAATAGCTGATTACGAACAGTAGGGGGAAGGGGGTGTATATCGATCAATTTCTCATACTTGTAATATTTCACAAGTAGAGCATATTCAACGACAGTGTGGTCGTCCAAACACTAGACATGCAACTCACCAACAGATGATGTCTTTCATGTATTGTTACAGCAAAGTACCATTCACTACACTGAGGCTACCAAACAAGACTCATATTGGATCGTTTCGTGTATGAAACTGGATCCTATCTGTTACAGTAGCCCTACAAGTAGCTAAGGCCCCAGCTACAGTCAGGGCGCGCGATTCAGACGGCAATCCACTATCCATGCAACAGACCTTCATTTCACGTTGTCGCTCCAGCAGCTTGCTTGGGGTCTATCAAACAATGACGTAGTGGAGACCCCGAAAGCATCCATCCCTTGATGGAGAGCTGTGGGGACAAATGCAACACTAGATCAACATTGCTGCTTTAAGGGGCTAGACTGAACCCTTGAGCTGAGGCTGAGAGCCATGGGCCACATGAGATCCATTGTTGTCAATTTGGCCTTGTTCTTCACGCTACAACTAACGTCGACCGCATTAGGAGATGTCATTGAATGTCAGCTAGCACCGCAAGGCTACGAGTAGTTGTTGCACTAAACTACGGCAAGCACACAGCGAATGATCTGTGACTCTACGTATTTCTGTTGTACTCTCGTACAAAGGACTATTAAAACAAAGATAGTTGGTGTAGTATATTCATTACTGTTAGTGCCGAAGCTATAAATTAAATGTAAAGATCAGGCAAAGACGCCTTGAAACTCTGGGTCCAATCCTGTTTGATGTGGATGTAGGTGGCAAATGCCGTTTTGGACACTTCTTGAGTCATCTGGAACAGCTGAGGGAACTCGTCCTTGAGAGACACAGTCGAAGTAATGTACATATCAGCCAACTCCTGTGTTCTCTTGAGAGTGGTGGGCTCCAAGTTGGGGGGGACCACCAAAGTATGATCCGAGTTGAGTCCAAGAAGATTGAGGTTGATGGGGGGTCGCATGTCCCATTCATGAGATAAGTATCGGATGTAGTAGCCCTCCAGTCGGTCTCGCTTTTTGATCTTGGATCGGACCACGTCGTAGATCTGGAGCATCTGCTGGAGAGGAGCCAGGACTCGAGCAGTCATCTTCTGCTTGAGGATGGCATGCTGCAAAGTCAGAGTCTCGTGGGGAGACTTATTCGACCGAGCGGACCAGGCCGAACGAGATGAATGCATAGAAGCAGTGTCTGAAACAGGCAGAGTGATGACTTCTTGGGCTCGTCCGGGAAGCAGACGCTCGTAGAGAACAGTCATGGCCTTGGATGAGCTCATGAAGTCGTCAATCTTGGCCATCTCCACAGTCATGAGCTTGAACATGTCTCTGATGTAGTGTCCATGCTTGTAGAAAGACTTGACGTTGTCGAAGAAGATCTGGTCGTGGAGAAGCTTCTGGGTGAACAGCTCGTCGTGAGCAAGCTTGGTATGCTTGGAAGAGCCCCCATGATGCAGCTCAGTAGGAGAAGAAGCCTTCCTTCGCTCAAAGTGAGTAGAAGAGGTGGGACTCAGCATGCTCTGGTGAGAAGAGGAGATGTGAGAATGCACAGGCTGAAGGCCACCCATGCTGTTACGCTCAAACACACCCTTGAGTTCTCGCAACTCAGGCTCAGCAGAGTAGAAAGAAGTGGGAGATTGTGTAGAAGCGGAAGAAACTTGAGAGTGACGAGGAGACATGGGAGGGGTGGCCAACTGGGAAGGAGGAGGGGGCAAGTCTCGCTGGACAGCCTTGTTGTTGTCAAAGAGCTTCTTGACATTGTTGATTCGGTCAGCTACAACTTCGTACTCAACAAGGGCTGTTCGAACGTTCATATAGTCGGGGTGAGAGGCGAGAGTCACAGAGAGCATGTTCTTGAGTAGCAGGGGGTACTTGAGCAGACGCTGGACGGGCTTGATCAACAATGAGTCTAGAGTCCAGGCTGTGGTAGTCTCCTTGGTGTACTCTGTGCAGTTGTAGAACCAGATGAGCAGTCGAGGGGGAGCAAGCTGAGACAGTCGGTAAAACGTTTCCATCTGCTTCTCGTTATCGTTGCAATAAGTCTGGTACGAAAGCTCAATCTCGGAAATGGAGTCCAATAGCACTTGGCCCACTTGAGTACTCAGATCCTGGGTGACTAGACCCAGCTCATTACCCTCGATAGGGTATCGCTTGTCGAGAATTTGCGCGGGACAGTTCTTTCGAATGTTCTTGATGAGTCGGCTGGAGACCTGCAGAATCTCGTCAAGGTTGGAAAATAAAACGTCCTTATCATGCTTACATACGAAGCCCCTGTATCGAGAGGAGTTGAGGGTTCGCTGGTAAACCTTGAGAGCCACACTGAGGTCCTTGTAGTAGTTGACTTCCGACATGTACAGTTCTCGAAGAAGATTGACTCTGATACGGAACTGTGAGAAAGAGAAGTCGCCCGAAGAAACGGAGTCAGCCATGGCAGCTGGGTTAGTATGGTTCGAAAAATCGATCGATGAAAGAAGATGACATTTGGCGTGACCAATTTTCCAACTGCAAAATGTGAAACACAGGGGCTAGCACATCGTCCATGAGTAAGCATGGCTTATCGTATCTTGTGGCCGTAGCAAGGAAAACTACGGAAACAAACAGATGACGAATAGGAATCGTCATTGTGGTCCGAAGTCGAGAGACTAGATTGCCAACATAGCGTCCACGATCCCCGCATTCCTCACTAACACCAAATCAACAAACATGTATCAGTACCCCGGCTGCAGAAACCCAAATGATTCTGAGACATGGAGTGAGGAATAACGGGATAACAAAGTAGTTGGTCATACTGGGCACGTCTTGTGTACATGCCGAAGAAAAAAACAAGCAAAATTCCCTTCGATATCTTTCGTCCACTGGCTGATGCTACTTGGGTATTTATCCCCTTTGAGAGTGATGTGACAGTTAATGAAGATCTCTTTACCCCGTGTAACTGTAACATTAAAGTTGGCGACACTGATGCACTAACATGGGTAGCTGGTTTCAGGTTGTTGACGTTCGGGTATCCAAATAATAAACGTCGCAAGTGGCCAAGTGCCAGGGAGAGAAAAGGGAAACGGTATTGCTGTCATTGGGATGTCAAAAGATTTTGAAAAACGTGTCACATTGGAAAATAAAATGGTCGTAAATCGGCATCATCATGCAGATCGATAAATAGGGGGCGGGGAATGTATACTCACTAGGATCGAGATATGTGCTCTGTTGTCGCTCGTCCTCCCTCTTGATAATCACCACGTTGGCGGTGTTAATCTGAATTTCGTCCTCCGAGCTGGACGAGCTCTTCTCCATCATGTGGTCGCCCTGAATGGCACCCATGTACGAGTCACGTAGATAAGGGTCCATGGAACGGTAGCCTGAGGGGAGGTAGCTCTCGCTATCGTTATCGTGACCAACATCGTCGTTGGCCTTGATGGACATGCTGTCGAGTTCGTTTTCGTTTGTTTGTCGAAGTTTCGACTTATCGATCCAGGGGGTCAGAAAGGGGTCTTTGAACTGCAGAGCTCGGTGCACATCCAAAGGTGGCGATGAGGGGATGCTGAGCTGCTGTGAATTCTGCCGTTGGTGTTGCTGTGTCTGCTGTTGCTTACGGTCTTTGGGTGGAAGAGGAGGAAGAGTCGCATTCATTTGGGTTTGTTGACGGCCCGGGGGGATACGCTTGTTTAGGCCGCTAGGTGAGACATGATCCAGTGGAGGTAGAGGTGGGAGCTCCTTCTCCAACCGCCGTTTGGGAGGCATGGCAGATGTACGGGGGCTATCGTCGGTTCTCAAAGATGCGGAGTCCGTAAGGGAGAAGGTGTCGTCGCTTTCCAGAACAAAGTCGCGGGTATCGTCGTAGTTGTCGTATCTGTAGTCGTCCAGATTGAAGTTGTGAGACAGATGACGATGCTGGGTGCGGTCCGGGTTATACGGCGTGTGCTGGGGGATGGCAAACGGGTCCTCAATGTTGCAGTCTAGCTGGGGACTCGAGGTATTGCTACTGCTGTTCTTATTGAGCGTCAGAGGCAACGTTTCGGGCACGTAGATGGAAGGCGGGATGTGCAGACGAGCAGCAGGGATTCGGGGAGCAATGGAGGGCGCCCGCAGACTGTCGGTCTCGGTAGTTGCAGATGCTGTGTCGTATGTGTAGTTGTTGCTGTTGCTTGTGTAGATGGAGGCTGAGAAGGGCTCATCTAGGCCGGCGGAGTGTGTTCTGGGTTGGAAGGCGTCCTGGAACGACTCCAAGGTCGGCGTCTTCAGATCCCAGTGGGGGTCGGGCCACTCTCGATCCAGTTGCTGTGGCGAGGGGACTGTGGAGTTGTCGTTACTCGAAAAGACCGCCGAATCTCTGGTGGAAATGGACACTGACGAGTGAGCCGTCTCGAACGATTGGGTGGAATCAATGGATCGTTGGTTGGGCCGCTGGCGAGACCGCTGTGGGATGGTAGGCATGGGCGAGTAGCATGCTTGGCCATATCCGTCGTCTTTGTCGTCTGATTGCGGCCATGGAGCTGCAGAGTGGGTCACTGACATTGGAGCTAGAGAGAGATGTGGGTTGACGTGTTTGCAGAAAAGAGCAGAGACACTGGTGTATAAGCACGAGCAGGGAGAGCTTTCATGCCCGGACCAGGGCCGTTTTGCAGAAACGCAAAGGCGAGCCAAAAAAAAGTTGTGTCCATCGTCTTCTCCTTTGTGCGTGCCTTGCCGCTGTGATTACTACCGTCTCCCGCCAAAAAGGTCCCTCCATCCTATTCATGCACGCTGGTGCCCAAACACTAACCTTATCTTGGCAGAAGGGTACCTGTTCTTGCCGAGCCGTTGTGCGTGTTTCGGACAAGAGTGCTGGTTTCGGACGCACCCCATATGGCTGGCTGTTTCAAGCCCGTTTCTCGTTTCAGCGCGCACATGCGGTAAACACCACACATTGTACAGTGTAAATACCGGCAGCAACCGCTCCCCCAACCGCGATCGTCACCAGTGACTTGGTGCTTTTTTCCTCAACACGCCAATCTTACGCAGACCCTTGCTTGGATTGGCGGCAGCTCGCGGATCGAGATCTACACGACAGCGAGCCCCTACTGCCGATCCCTGGCTAGTGAGTTGTTGCGGGTGTGGCATGTGGTATACGCTGCACTGTTCCCCGCCAATTGACACACACACGGTCTGCCTCCTGCTGCCAAAGGTGCTGCCACTGTATGCGCTCGCTGCCACTGCCTCATTAGTGCTGTTGCAGCGGGTTGGTTTCACGCTACAGTTGTGTCAGGGCCCAAATGCATCCACCTGCATTGGCACAAGAAAAAAAGGGTATTTCCACCTTTTGACGCGCCTAAATCCAAAAACGTTTGGCTTTCATGCCTGGACCTTGTGGACAAGAGCCCATTGTTGGTAGCCAGTGTGCAAAATGTGTAAACAGAACAACGTGAAAGCGTTGCAGAATGTATGTTTTTTCCGGCAGCCAAAGAGCCACGCTGAACGGGACCGACAATAAACGGATCCAGGAGCGGAAACAGCAGCCTCTCTTCACATCTGCTCGCTCGTACTCCTCACCGCGTCTCCTCCAGTGTCCATCACGACAATCCATGTGCTTGCCCATGCCTCAGCCTCTCCTTTTCTCGCAACGCGTGTCCATCACTTGTAGGTCCGTGCTCGTTTTTTGCTCTTCTAGGAGAGTCTGTGGCGCCCCTAGACACCAATGATTGGCATGATAGTCGTGATAGTCGCGATTGTCGCGATCTTCACCCCCCTACCCTAATCAACCTGCAAGGTGACACTGTCGACAAAAAAAGGAAAATACACAGTCAGCAAGTCGTATGATTCCATATACCCTTGCAAGTTTGTGCTTCCTTCATGTAGGGAGCTTCTGGAACAAATGTCCAGGGTGCTATTTCTTGCAACACTTGTGGATGTTTGCTGTGTGAGCCTGGGTACAGATCGGGACAGCGAGAATGTACCTCCGGGGCTTGTATGGTATGTTACGTACAGTTTGGTAGTCCCGCTACTTGAAGCTCAGACTGATGATGTTGGACGGCATAGAATTGAGGAGTAGAAGACGCTGGAAACCTGATGCATTTAGTTGTACTGTCCTCCAACTTTTACATGTTTTTTTCCGCACAGTCTGCCGATAAGTTCCGCAGCTACTTGTAGTTCACTCTCTACAATCCACCTCTTCCCGTATACTGTTTTGAAAAAGATCGCTTATTCCCCACGATTCGGGAGAGATGTGCCGATGCCGATACGACAGAAAACATGATACCCAAAGAGACCCTTTCTGCCCCCATACAGCGCCACCAAGGCTCCAAAAACCCATGGCTGCACGCTGTACATCTCGCAGCACAAGATTCACTCTTTCTCCAAGCACAAAGGTTCGGACGCCGCTCAAACTTCCATGGTGTAGCCGTATCCGCGGAGAAACAGTTGAAGCCATAGGTTTGCATTTGGCGTATTGGAGAGAGACAGGATGAAGGACGGCAGGGGTCTAATGTGTTGTGCTAAGGGGAGGAGAAGAGGCGTGAAGGTGGAGGCAAGAGAGAACCCGTTTGCTGTACTGTATCCGTTGAAGGTGAAACCCCGACGGCTCTACCGTCGACACGAGACATGATTATGTTTTCTCCATTACGGCTGAAAAAGCATTGCTTCCTTGTACACACAAAGGAACTGAATGAATCGGTTGTCTCACCAAAATGGAAGAAATCGGCATACTCGTAGCAGCCACGGACTATTGAGATTATCAGGGAGTAGAAACAACTCTTACTGGTATGAACAGACCGTAAAAGGATAACAATCAACACCAAGCATTGCTACTGTGTCGGTATCACCTTCGCTCAGTGTCTGTGCTGTACCGATTCCGTCCACAAGAACCAGAACCACAATACCTCTCTGTGCTGACAGGTACCTCTGCCGGGTGCCTCTGACGGGGGTGCCTCTTCACGCTTAGTCAATGTGCTCAGATACCGCGGCTCTGTTATTCAGCTTGTCTTAAAACATGTTCGTTAATGGAAATTCAGTACACGCTCGACAGTGCCGTCGCCCTCTCGCTGGTGATAACAGCACATCTATGATCTGGTGTGACCCTGCAATTAGACCATTCTAGGATTCTCATGTTCACACTAGTCAAGACGCCGCTCCAAAGCAGCCCTTGCCTTTTCCAGAACCCCAGCATCTCTAAAGGCTTCTATGCATACTAACCTGCGTTCTCGGGAGACTCTACATACGTTCCATTGACATGATACAACCGGGTCGGTTTACGCTAGTCTCATGGGTGCTTTGTCGGTTCGAATATGTAGGATTGAGTCCCAGCTCGATTCCACAAGTCCGTTGTGAAGCAGGATCCTGTGCTCTGGCATCTCTTGCTTTTCAACCGAGCGTCTCTTGCCTTGAAGTGTCTGCCTTGAACTACCACTATCAGTACATGTACATAACACACTTCTTCCCTCCATTGCCATTGAGATACCAAATCATACCCCATCACTTTGATGTCGCTATTCACATGTCTCGCGTACCATACAAAGATGGTCATCTAGGGTCCATGCCAAGGAGACCCCTAGCAATTGCTTATTTTTTCCTGTTCTCATTCCGCATAGTGTCGATCACTAGGCTGCACTTCGGAAGTAAGGCTAACATGTGAGATACAGGCCCATGGTCGCACATGCCCATAGTCGCACATGCCCATAGTCGGTAAAAAATGCATTCCACCAGCCCATCTTCACACCCACAAAACATTATACCTCCGGTGTCCACGTTGTTGTGGGCGTATTAAGGGGCGGTGTATAGACTCAAGTATTGTCCAAGTAAATGGAAATATTAGTAGAATGTGGTCTCAACACAGTTTTCGCGTCTTTCCGTCTTTCCGTCTTCCCAGTTCCGCAAATACGATACTTGTGAGCTATAATATATACCAAAAAGTTCATTGGTTCTATCTCTTGACTTTCTGACCTTCAATTATTTGTCCGCTTTTTTTTCCCAACTGTCCACAATTTTTTTGGTGTTATCTCACACTTCATCATCCCTTACACCCCGCCCAAAGCTTAAATCTCCAGTCCACGTTTCGCTTACATAATCTTACTCCGACATCCGCCAATAACTATCGCATCTCATCAAACGAACCCCGTCAACTCGAACCTCCCGGAATCCCGCCCAAATTTCGCCCCGGTCTTCCCCTATCGTATCACGTGACGTGATTCAGGGTCATCATCACCACCTCACATACAGTTCACAGCTCTAACGACAGACACACATGCAACATGAACTACGCTCTGATAGGCATCACGACCGCCATCTGTGGTAACATTATCATTTCGGTTGCTCTCAATCTCCAACGGTATGCGCATATTCGTCTCGAGGCCGATGTGAGTTCTCCGCATTACACCTCTTCCAAAGTGTGGTGGTGTGGGTTGGCTCTGATGACGATAGGAGAGGCAGGCAACTTTCTGGCATATGCGTTTGCACCAGCGTCGGTCGTCTCTCCACTCGGTGTGTTTGCCATTGTCGCCAATTGCCTGATTGCTCCTATCGTGTTTAAGGAGCGGGTCAAGTGGAGCAACATGATGGGGGTAGCGGTGACGGTGGTAGGCATTCTGTTTGTGGTTCTGAGTGCCACAAGTGCCCAGAGCGACACACGACCGGTGGAACCACGTGATCCGCATGCCATGATAATGGCGGCTCTTCAACAGAAGTCCTTCCTCGTCTACATTGTGTTTGTGTTTGTATCGGCAACGCTGCTGTTGCATTTCTCAAGGCAGCAGTTGCGTCAGCAGACGGCGCTCTTCGTCTACCTTGGTCTGGTGGCCCTCTTTGGCGCTCTGACTGCGCTGAGCACAAAAGCTGTGTCTTCACTGCTTTCTTTTGCATTTCTTAGGGCGCTCTACGATCCACTCACTTACGCTTGTGCGTTTGTTTTGGCTGCCACTGCTGTGTTCCAGATCAACTTTTTGAACCGAGCTCTGCAGACCTTCCCCAGCACTGTGGTGATTCCCACGCACTTCGTGCTGTTCACCTTGTCAGTCATTGTGGGCTCTGCCATGACCTATCACGACTTTGATGGCATGACTCTCGGTCAGATCACATGCTTTGTGGGGGGATGCATCATCACATTTGGAGGAGTGACTGTAATTGCGCGAACCGCTCCTGGTCGACCCAGACTGCAGCAAAACCCGAGCTATTCGAGCTTCAGCACCCGGTCACCGACACCCACAGAGTCGCTGGCGATTCCCAGCGAAGTGTCAGGTCTGTTGGAGGTACCTCCTGATCCCACTCACCAGCTGGCATCGTCTGCACCCGCGCCACATCACCATCATCATGCTCTGAGAAGAACTAGGTCGGCTCATCTAGCATTTGACCCTATCGCACTTGGTGGAATCAGTTTCTTTGTCGACAGCGCGAGAGAATGGAGGAGCCAGAGCTTGGGACGAGGAGAGAGAGAGGAGCCCTAGACTGTGGGTGTGACTCCAGGATACTATGAACGATATGGGGCGGTTGCGCGACAGATGGGTGATCACAGGATTCACCTGTGTGACAAGCCTGTGTAGGAGTTATACTAGAAATCTCTGAATGTGGTGGCTACACGGACTGCCGCTCTTTACAGTTGCAGATTGAACGCTATGAGTCCCAAGCAGCTCTCACCCTCTTTTGCTCGTTCCAACTCCGCACATCTCACGAATTCACAGCTTAGAGTGGAAAGGTCGTCTACCACTCAACATTGCATACATGGCTATCTCAGTAGCTCAATTATTTATTATTCCTTGACTGTAGGCGGTTATCAGCTTCATTGATAGTCATTGATAGTCATGATGGTGTGGACATGTCGGTTGATCCTCTATGAGTAATTATTCTTCACTGACAGCTACGGGAGAGATTACTGTTGGGATGGAGCTCACGACTCGAGGACACGAAGTCGTAATATTCTGATCCAAGCCGATATATATCAATTGTTAGGCTCTGGAACAGTGTACGATACATCTTCATGACAGCCAAGCTGCCACTTGACTCAATGACATAAGTACCGATCAGTATGTACAGCACACTTGTATGTGAGGAACCCCTCGGCTATAATGTTTAGCGAGTAGTTACAAGTAGATGAGGACTAAAATGAGCCGCGAGGGAATGATAGCCCCTTTGCCCTTTCGGTTTTCCCCATTCGTTTCAATCGTTCACTCCGTACCTGTAGTTCACTTGTTCGTTTGATCTTGCCGATTTGATATCTCTCCGCCAGTTAAAAGCCGGATAAAGATACCTCTCCGCCAGTGTCTCAGCTGTTTCATATGTCTCACAATCAGTCTCACTTTTGTTCGTTTTTCATGCCAATATATGTAAAAATGTCTCACGAGCTCTTTTGGCGAGGTCTCAAATCTGCCTCTGGCAGCGGATTTTGATGCATCTTTCGTTTCTTTTTGAACAGGTCCAATTGCGAGATTCTGTACCGCAGTTTTCTTACAGCTCACACATTTGGCCACTTGCAATGGCTCCCGTCTACGGTAGCACAACCACTGTTTGTACATTCCTCGGGGTATTTGTCTGCTTTGGTGCATGGTGTCATTGCTCTGGCAAAGTCAATCGGAAGTCCGCGATTGTGTGAAAAAACCGAAAAATACGAGGTGTTGCTGCACCCTGCCGGCAGTTAGGCAGGGACTCCGTGGTACAGGTTTTGACACGGGATAATGAAACATATTTGCAGGGGTCACATGGTCGAGGGCGGTCCGTAGCGATAGAGTGTGTTCCCGCAGACGGTGTATCAGTGTTGGCAACGAACGACATCCATCACTTTTGAATGGGTCTTTGCACTGTTGGTTTTTTTCCTGTACTCTGCTCAAGGCATGCGGTGATTGACATGAGTGCAGTTCAGGGGTGTATGTGAGTACAGTACATATGGTTCAGTATGTATGTACATACTGTTGGCGAATCTGTGGTCGATTAGAAGAAGATCTTAACCGGATATCTGATATCTGAAGCGGAATCGGTCCGTGGTTGCTTGCCGCAGCCAGAAGCAGTAAGTAGTCTAGTACTTTCACTTCATACAAAGAATATGAGGCACGGATACACATGAGGCACATGAGACGTTTCGGGTCACATCGGGGTAATGGTGGGAATCGGGTAAAAACGAGATAGTGGGGTTCGTTCGGTGAGATAGAAACGGTCAATGAGGCAAGCGTTGGAGCTTACATGTTGTCGGATATGATTAGGGCGAGCATTGCTGTTAATATGGCGTCGATAGCGTGGTGCTGGTTATTGTTTTAAATTAAAGAATTAACGGCGAATAAAATGAAAATGAACTGAAAATGAAAAGAAAAGAAAATGAAAAGAAAAGAAAAGAAAAGGAAACGAAAAGGCTCTGAAAAGGAAAGGAAAAAGCTCTGTAAATTCAGATAAATTCGATATACAGTATACAGGAAATTTGCAAAAACAAAAACAAAAACAAAAAAATAACCATCTACCATCGCCCATTCACTCTCCTCTACACACTCCATCCTTACAGTAGCTACTGTACTTGACTTGACTGTACTTGTACGGTCGTATCCACAGCATTTTAAAGTGCAAGGGTATCGTAGATCGGGTATCTCCAGTCAATGTCGGGGAGATGGCGTAACCATATACAAAAGGGGTGTGTGTGCACAGACGTTCTATACCCTCCGAACTAATAATACCTCGCTGCCTTATCCCATGCTCCCCCATACCACACCAATGCCGAGCTTTTAGCACCTCCACACACACCCTTGCACCGAACCACACCGGCAACTCCCACAAAGCCAAACATGTCCAAAGCCAAAAGTGCCAACCCAAAAGTGCCAACCGTCAGAGTGCCGCCAAAAGTGAACCACCACCCTTACTAACCCTGCACTAATCAAACGTCGTCCGTCCGACTCTCCATTCTTCTGTAAACGGCATGTCGGAGTATCTCCCGCCTCCGCCGCCGCTGTCGCCGTTTTCGGAATGGTTTGAATTCGGCGACACAGACCTGCAAATTGACAAATTGCAACTGGCACCGGACCAGAGTACCGCGACCACGCCTTCCACAGCAGGCACAACCTCCGCCTCAGCCCCCACACAACCTCCGCCACCACCGCCAGCGCCTTTTATCTCCGCCCGCGAGTCTTCCATGAACGTGGGACCCCAACATCTTCCTAGAGACATGGGCAGACCTCCCCAGCCTACACATAGTCAGTCTCAACCATCACATTCCCAGATACACACACAGATCCCTAAGCATGCTCCCCCACCCATTCCAACGTTAAAAAAGCCGCCACCGCCCATCCGGCACTACTCGAGCCCTTCGAATGGCTCCTCGGCGGCCAATGCCATCCCGGGAGCCAATCACCCGCCCCCACAAGCCCAGAGCCAGCATTCACAGGCCGCCCAGGCCGCCCAACAAGCTCATGCGGCCCTTCATGCGGCTCAGAGCGCATCGGCACCCGTCTCGGCCGTCTCACCAGTGTCAAACACTCCATTGGTCACGTCGTGGGACAAGACCAAGGTGGCCGAATGGCTGCGATCGCTTAAGTGTGCAGAGTACATCCCCATGTTTGAGCAGAACGAAATCTGTGGTGAAGTGCTGCTGGAAATCGACCAGAAGCTGCTCAAGGACATGGGTGTGGTCAAAGTGGGTGACCGGGTAAGAATCAATGTGGCCATCAAGGATTTGCGAAGCCAACATAGAAAAACCACTTTGCAGAATCAGCAACCTACCCCACACCAGCGTTCACAGCACAGAACTGGAAAAACTCTGTCATATTTGGACGAGCAATGCGTCTCCCCCTTTGCAAGCCATGGTCTTGGCATCTCGTCATCGTCAGGAACCCCAGTCACCCCAGACAGAGCATCTAGCGCTGGATCAGACTTCTCCAGCCACCTTAGACCCCAAACAGCGCGGGCTCCTTCCTCCACCACATCTACTGGCGACGTTAAGGGTATCTTGTCCATGGACCAGGTTCGACAGGGAACTGTCAAGTTCATCTACACCATGGGCCAGAGCAAGACAGTTAACATTTCAGGCTGCTTCAATGCCGAATCAATCATTCGCACGGCACTCAAGAAGTTTGCCATTAAGGATTCGCCCAACAACTGGTGTATCCATGTTTCCGATAATGCATTCGCCACATCCACCCGGATTGTGTCTGACAATGAGCTGGTGACCATCTGCCACTCTCCTTCACGTGCTGAGCGTCGTCGACTCATGCTGTGTCTCAACGACATGCCTCCCACTCAAAAGCAGTTTGCCAAGTCTCAATCTGTGTTGCTGGAGTCTGTGGACACAAACACAAACTCGTCTTCGTCTTCCGGCAACTACTCGGCCAACCAGCCTACCATTTCGCAACTCTCGGGCGACTACTTTTCGTCCGACCCCCAAAAAATGGCCCCGCTGCCCCGATCCAATCTTCCCCACAATTCTCGACGACTTCAGAGATTCGGTCATCGACCTCCTTCGGAGCTCATTTCTTCCAACCTGGCAGAATATTTTCCTCAGGCAGGCTCCAAGGTGTTGGAGCAGACGATCCGAAACTCGATTCGGTTTTCCAACCGAATGTCCCGCATGAGTACCAGTACTGCGTCCAACTACAACTACAACCGAATGAGTATTGCGACCATCTCGTCGTTCATGAACAACGAGGGCGGGATTGGCTCGGAAAACGACTCGGACAATATCCCTGCTGTTCCGGAGATTCCTTCGGATCTCTCGATGCCCCAAACTCTTACTCGAGAGTCCATGCAGCCCAGCCGAACACAGTCTTCGTCCCAGGTTGAGCGTGGAAGCTCTCTGCGAAAGAGTACAGCATCCATTCCTGCTACTCTCGAGACTCTGAGCCAGCAAGAAGAGGCTGCATCAGCAGCAGCTTCAGCAACAGCTTCTCTCGTGGACCCTCCCCACAGCGCTACCCCTTCCGAGGATGACATGTCAGATGAGCAGATCATTGCAATGCAGTCTGAGGCTCCCAAGAACTGGATCAAGGGTACGTTGATTGGCCAGGGCTCGTTTGGATGTGTTCATCTTGGCATGAACAGTCTTACTGGAGAGCTTATGGCCGTCAAGCAGGTTTCTCTGGGCGACTTTTCCAAAACATCGCATAAGCAGGCCATGGTTGACGCTCTTCAGCGTGAGATGAATTTGCTACGGGATTTCCAGCATGACAACATTGTGCAGTATCTTGGTTCGTCTTCTGACGAGGAGTATCTCAACATTTTCCTCGAGTACGTTCCTGGTGGTTCCGTGTCTTCTATGCTGACCAAATATGGACAGTTTGAGGAACCTCTTGTCAAACATTTTGTGCGCCAGATTCTTAAGGGTCTCGATTACTTGCATTCTAGAAACATCATCCATCGAGACATCAAGGGCGCCAATGTGCTGGTGGACAACAAGGGAAATGTGAAGATTTCCGATTTCGGCATTTCTAAGAAGATCGAGGCTTCATCGTCCAACCGGCAGTCTCTTCAGGGCTCTGTTTACTGGATGGCCCCCGAGGTTGTCAAGCAGACGAGTTACACTCTCAAGGCCGACATTTGGAGTTTAGGGTGTCTGATTGTGGAAATGTTGACCGGCTCGCATCCGTTTCCTCAATTCAGTCAGATGCAGGCCATTTTCAAGATTGGTACCAGTGGTAGACCCGACATTCCTGAAAACTGTTCTGAGGACACTAAGGACATGCTTCGGCAGACCTTTGAGCAGGATTACAACAAGCGTCCGTCGGCCGCGGAGTTGCTGGCCCACGAGTTTTTGAATACGTGATGCTTGTATGATGGTATTTAATGAATGAAGCTAGCCATTGAGGAGACTTGATGGTTCTATTTAATAATGATCCAAGATCGCAACCCCCATATTAACCTTATTTCATATAAAGTTGCGTCTCGGTTAGGCGTGCGTGATTGAAATTAATTAATTTCGGATAAACTCAGGTAAAATCGTGTAAATGAGTTTCCATTACGAATACAAGATGATAACGGATCGGCTCGGATACATAACTGTCCATTGACGTTACATACTATCAGTGGAAGTCTACAATTTGTTGGATAGTAATAGTCATGAAATATATTAAGGGGGTCATATGCTGTTGAATGCAAATAAATAAGTTGAATTAGTGTTTTAGGCAGAGTGGATAGAAACAGCCTGGCTCTTGATTGCGGCCTTCTCGTCATGAGGTTTCACCTCGATAATCGTCTCAGGCACATGTTCCAGACCTTCACCTGTAGACGAGTTGTAGAGCACAATACCGTTCTCCTTGGCATGCTGTCGTTCGTCTCGCTTGTAGAAGTAGAGAACGACCATGGTCCAGATCATAAGACAGAAGGCAGAGCAAGCAGTAAAAGTGAAACCCTTGAGGTATCGAGGAGCCTCCGAGGTTTTCCATACGAGCACGGAAATCCAAGCAGTGGAGGTCTGGGCCATCATGTTCATGATCATGAGAATGATGGCTCTGACCTGGGGGTCGTGACGACAGATATCGTTGAGCCAGGAGTACATGGTGGCTGCCATGGCCCATCCAAAGTACTGGAGCATCCAGGCAAACCACTTGGCTCCCTCGGGAACGTCCCAGACGGCGAGAATCGTGTTACCAGTGAAGTTGAATAGCTGGGTGAAGACAATGGCTCCCCATCGAGATCCGAAAAGATCAGCAATGCCGACAGTGAGTACAATCCAGACCATACCAAGACCGGGGGTAATGGCTCCCAGATCGTTGACCTTGGAGTTTGTGTATCGCTGCTCGCCCTCGGAGTTTTTGAGAGACTTGAGCCACAGAAGGTAGGCTCCAGAGGTACCGTTGTTGTTGTTCCAGCAGAAGATGCCCTCGAGACAGAGCACGTAGATTTGCCAGGAGGAAAAGATCTTTTTCCACATGCCTCGATCACCAAAGGAGTACTTTGGCTTGGGGGGTTCGCCGGAGGTTCGCTCCTTGTGGTCCTTGAGACGTTCTCGGGCAAGCACGACTTCCTCCTTGGACAGGAAGATGGAGTAGCACTTCTCGGGGGTTCCAGGAATCATCCACAGACCGATGATACCAATGGGCATGGTGATGATTCCGTCAATGATAAACAGCCATCTCCATCCCTCAAGCCCGTTAACGCCGTCGAGATGCTTGACGGCTCCAGCGGCGATGACAGAAGAGGTGAGCACTCCGAAGAACTGAGCGAGGTACATGAAACCAGCTCGTCGGTTGATTTCCTTGGGCTTGAACCACGATCCGAGCAGGTAATGCAAAGCAGGATAAAGAGAGGCCTCGAAGGCTCCAACAAGAAATCGCATGGCCTGAATGCCTCCGACATTGTTCATCTTGTACTGACACAGAGTCATGATACCCCAGCAGAAGTCGAGGAGAGGGAGAACAATATGGAGAGGGACCTTGGGGAGCAGAAACATGAAGGGGAGCTGGAACACGATGGCTCCGACGGAGAAAATGGCCTGAGTGTTGACCAGGTCATTGCCTTTGAAATGGACATCGTCAGAGAGACCGGCAACGTAGGCGTTGTTCAGGTTAGTCTGGTCGAGGAACTTGACCCAGTAGATGAGAAAGGCGTAGCAGGAGAGCAGAATGTCGAGTTTCCAGATGAGTTTTCGCTCGGCAGGAGTATCGTTTTCGTCGAACCACTTGAACCACTTTTGGCCAGATCGGTCCTGCTTATTAAGACGGTACTCGTACTCATCAAAGAACTTCCACCAGGGTCGGCCCGCCTCGTCTCGGTACTCGAGCTCTTTTTCCTCGGTCACGCCCAGAGCCACAGACACAATGTCCGAGTCCTCGGCGGTGATTTTCTCAGAGCTGCTGTGTTCATCAGTGTCCGATACCGCAGCGGTTACCACCGGAGGAGCGTATTTGGGGTGGCTCTGGTAGACGTTGTTGTAGTCCGTTTCCGACGGAGTATTGAGATGGGGAAGGAACTTCCAGACCATGATTTTCGCTTGTGTGAGACCGATGAGATACTTTGGACCACTTTAGCAGCTCCATTCATATATATATATATACATATCTTTTTTTGTACATCTGACCCGGAATCTTCGTACCCAGGTATGAGCACGGTTCACGTGACGGTGCAAGAGCGTCTAAAGTTGTTGGAGTGCTGCTGATAGGCATCCAGCCGGGTGTGGCTTGTTCACAGGGACCTGAGGAAAAAGAAAAAGAAAAAACGGGAGTGCCAAGCGAGGAGATTGAGATGTTGCTGTGCAGAAAAAATGAGTCCATTTCACGTGAGTTGGCATCAGCCGTGCGGAGACCATCTGGAATGATTGCAGGATATCTCAACAATATCACGGCTCAACATAGACCCAGCTGGTGCCACTGTATCACGGACCCATGCCTGATTCATACGAAGCACATTAACTCTTGGCCTGTCCTCTTTCGAGCCTTGGTTTCTCTTTAGAGCCGTCCAAGCTTTTCTTTAGATCTGCCTTAATTTAGCGCCTTTTTTTTTTTTTTATTCCTTCTTCTTCTTCTGCCATGAAAGTCAAATGTTCTACTGTATATGGCGCATTAACGGAGACTGCGTCCCACCGAACTCACTGTGAACTGGCGTGGCCGGCACATACCCCGGAACTGCCTGCTTCTTGTTTCTCTGCACGCTGTGATGGACTCGGAGCGCTGTACATAGGAGACCTACTTTACGATACTCTACCCCTCTTCATAATGTCGACTCCTACTTACATCACAATGCTTGACACAGCCAACCACCATCTTCCAGGGCCACCGGAACAACCTCTCGAAAACCTTGCCAAAGGTTTGCTATATTCGTTATGGCGGTAAATTTCGCTAAACTCTTCCACCTGGGCTACAGTACATACATGGGGGGTGCGGCCCTAAGGGTGTTCACTGCACGGATTGCTGCAGTATGGGGAATGCATCCTACAGGCACTAATCAGCTAAGTTTGACTCTGATCGCGTAATATGATACCCAGGACCATTTTTTGTTAGTTTGTTCCATAACTACCAATGTTCATGCCATCGTTCATTCATTTATCTAAATTAGTGGCAGAAACAGAGACATGATCGGACCTTGTTATCTTTGCGGCGCCTATCTCTGTGGCTGCTCTAAAGCCTCTAAACCATCAGGCCCCTTAGCTTCAGTGGCTTGCGACGTTTCTTGCACTTGTGCCTCATCCTCGGCCGTATCCTCCGTCCCAACTTCCTGCTCATCGGAATCTTCCGCATCTAGCTCGATGAGATTCTCGGCCTCCGCAGCCTCAGCAGCCTCCTCCTCTGCCAGAAGAGCCTCGAAATGCTTCCGATCCTCCTCAAGGAACGCCTTGAGAGATGCCGGGAGTTCCCCACAAGGCATATCGCTGTTCTCGGAGGTGGCATACAACAGAGTCACTTCCTGGGCATCAAACTGGTCGGAGCCACGGGCAGCATGCTCACAAACCTCCTCTACCGTAGTAGGACGGATTGCATAAAGACTATCCACAGATACGGGAGCTTCGTCCAGATAAGCCACATGTAGCCATTGTCCATGATGGTTGTAGTAAAACTCTGTTGGGGAAATGATGGCACCCATGAGATTGTATTCAGGCCCATATGGAGGCACATCCACATCGTCCGTCAATTCCTCAAGCTTATCGATTCGTAATCCGATCTCCTCTCGAGCATCCAGGTACTGATTCTGGAGTTTTCGTAGCTCTGTGACTCCCTCCCTGGTCTCATCGTCGAAATGACCAACAGCAACCTCCAGCAACTTAGTAACACTGACGCCCTGGAAGTTTGACATTTCAAATCGCTTCTGGAACAGCGCTTGCGACTCCTTCTTGGCCTCAATGGCTCGACTGTGCACCGACTTGACCTTGTCCAGGTAGGCCTCCGAGTACCGATGAGGAGAGAACTTTGGCGTCACAGCCAGACCAGAACCACTTTGGGCGTCTTCACGTCGACATGTGATGGAGATAACAGGTGGGATTTCCTTGAGATAGGTCACTTCGTCTGTAGAAGATCCATCTCGGAGTCCACTCCATAACAACAAATCTAGTCCGTCGGAAATGGTGAGACAAGTGTCTGAAGGCTCCCTGGTTCCCAGCAAGATGTTGTACATAGGTTCCGACTCCTCTCCATCCGTAGCCACCATCCTGAAGGTTTTCGCTGCGTTCTCATGCCGCATGATGAGTTGTTCCAAAAACGCACCAACCGCAGTAGAGTCGTCACTAGATCGAGACGAGCCGCTGAGTTGGGATGCTATAGATGAAGGGATGCATCTGACGAGATTGGAGATGGTGTTGAAGCCTCGCCCGGTGCTGCCATCGAGAAATGCGAGCAGCTTTTGTGTTTCCTCCACCAACGACGTCTTTTTAGAACAGGTGCCGGAGCGCCAGCTGGGGTCAAACTCGTACGTGTCCTTTGCACCCTCCAATAGCGCATCTCTGGCCTGTGGAATAGCATGCAAAATCGTCAGCAAGGGCGCGATATCGATGGCAGCATGAGAAGGTAGCAAGATTGGAGGATCCAAACTTCTAACCGTCTGGTTTGCTGTCAATTCACTGAGATCGAACCGTGAATATGAAAGCTCAGGCTCATGTACGTACGCCTCTCTGCTCTCCTCAATTAGGTCCTCCTCAGCCGTCTCCTCAACATGTGGAATCTGGTGGTAAGGCACAATCTCCCGGGTGTAGTCCCTGGGCTCGATATCTCCGCTGGTGTCTGCGTTGGGGTCTCGTCGCGGCGGTAGCTCGGGCGCAGCCACCTCGTTATCGCTCTCCACAATGTTGTCGTGCGAAAAAATGTATTCGAGGGCCTTCTCCACGTTGTGGTCGTTTCTGCGGAGCGCAATCTTGGCGACATCCTCGCTGATGCCCATTTCAATCAGTTGCTGGATCTGAGACATGTCGGTAGTGTCGTCAATGTATTTTTTGGACGTCCCCTGGTGGTCAAACAGGCGTTTTGTCTTGCGTACTACCGACTTTCGAAACGTGCGCATGTGTGTAGGAGGGGTCTAAGTTAGATAAGCTTGGAGAGGTTTAGAGTTGAAACCTCGAGGTTTTTCGACACTGTTGACTGTGGTCATGGAGGGTTAGTTTCTGGCAAAGGGCTCATTGAGGTAGTAGCTGACGGTGTCTAAGCTAGGAGAGCGGTAAAATGAAGAAGAAAAAAAAAAAAAAAAAAAAAAAACAAGAAACAACTAAGAAGATCTCGGGGAATATGTTCAGGAGGTGGCCCAACTTGCTGAAACTCTATAGTGTGTTCCATATCTACCTACTTGTAGTGCGGTGTCAAGAAGCAACCTGAAACGGGGATTTCACGAATAATTAAGAGGAAAAGAGGAAGTAAACATATTCTTTTTTTCATTAGCTGCTAAGAATTGAATCGATCAACTGTTAATCCTCTACAATTGAGGGAATTGCCTCACTATCAGGGGGTAAACTATTGGATGGAGATTTGAGGAAGCAATGAGATAAAAACACCCATCATTCGGAGCTACACATGAGTATAGTACCTTAATGTCGTTTGTATTGGTCTTATATAAACCTCATCTGTTTGCTGGTAGTCTTTTTACTCTGAAACAGTCGGTTTGAGTCATGTTTTGGGTCTACCTGTGGGTTGTCATAGCAAACTTGGAAAGGTTGTAAAACATGTAAAAATGGGTTTAGGGTGGCATTGTCGTCACCATTTGATTAATTCAGGTGTCTAGTTTCCAATGGTATTACTTTTATCCCAAAATCGCGGGTTAATGAGGTCAGAATTTTGATTATGGTTGCAGAAATTTCCTCTAATCAACGCTTAATTTAAGCCATCATAGTATAGTGGTTAGTACACCACGTTGTGGCCGTGGAAACCTCAGTTCGATTCTGGGTGATGGCAGTTTAACAACTGCTCCAAACAAGTGGGTTAAATTCCCACAACCTTTTTTAATATTTTTCCCTTTTCCTTTTCCTTTTCGCTTGCTCTAGTGTACTCTTATGAGATGGATGGCGATCTACGCCTTGAAACCCGAAGACACACGATAACCGATGCATATGGCAATATCTCCGCGCAAGAGCCGAAGAGAATGTTGGGTTTCGTGCGATAATCAACTGCCTGCTTTTTCGTTTGAAGTTTAGCCCAGCCGCTCTCTTTTTCACCTGCTGTCGCACTAACGCCATCCACGTCACAGCTCATGACAAAACCTCCTCGGAGGAGCCCAGAATAATCAGTATTGCACCCCACACCACGTTTCGGCGCGCAATCGCAAATAAGAGGGCACAGGTGATGGTTGCTGAGGCAGGCACTTGTACGTCATAGGTGTATGACTCAGGGTGCATTGAACAGGTAATAACTGCCCATCCACTTTGTTGTTGGGCAATGTGTGTGTGCTAAATTTCGTCTGGAGAGTGATTTTCACAAGATGTAGAATCCACCACATCTCAATTGATGGCACAGCGTCGCCACACACGCACATGGGCCTCCGAGTCGCACTTTATGTGGGGAAAGTTAGGCTCCCCCCATGCTCACCAATAACAGTACATATAGACCCATGGAAACCCAAAGAAGGGACCTCACCTTTGGCTGAGAGAGCGTGCACGACGGGAGCACTTGTACAACAATCGGATCGACGCCAACCAGCCCAGCCTGAAAGACCCACCACAATCGTCGCCACGAGGCCACCGCCAAAAAGATCAAAGGACACGCATATATATCACACACATGCCATCACACGTGACGAGGACAAGTTCAGATCAGGTTACCCTACCGCACACCACGCATCATCGTCTTGGCCAGGTCAGCCAGCACTTAACTTCTT
This sequence comes from Yarrowia lipolytica, assembly GCF_001761485.1. NCBI lineage: Eukaryota > Fungi > Ascomycota > Dipodascomycetes > Dipodascales > Yarrowia > Yarrowia lipolytica. Next base: position 1,810,476 of record NC_090775.1, on the reverse strand, counting down.
CATCCAACACCAGCAACATGTCTACCTACACTACCCGGTCCATTGGTGCCCCCAACACTCTCGACTACAAGGTCTACATTGAGAAGGACGGCAAGCCCGTTTCCGCCTTCCACGACATTCCTCTGTACGCCAATGCTGAGAAGACCATTCTCAACATGATTGTCGAGGTTCCTCGATGGACCAACGCCAAGATGGAGATCTCCAAGGACCTTGCTCTGAACCCCATCATCCAGGACACCAAGAAGGGCAAGCTCCGATTCGTCCGAAACTGCTTCCCCCACCACGGATACATCCACAACTACGGTGCTTTCCCCCAGACCTGGGAGGACCCCAACCACGTCCACCCCGAGACCAAGGCCAAGGGTGACAACGACCCGCTCGACGTCTGCGAGATCGGTGAGACTGTTGGCTACACTGGCCAGGTCAAGCAGGTCAAGGTCCTCGGTGTCATGGCTCTCCTCGACGAGGGTGAGACTGACTGGAAGATCATCGCCATCGATGTCAAGGACCCTCTTGCCTCCAAGGTCAATGACATTGAGGATGTTGAGCGACACCTGCCCGGTCTTCTGCGAGCCACCAACGAGTGGTTCCGAATCTACAAGATCCCTGACGGAAAGCCCGAGAACCAGTTTGCCTTCTCCGGTGAGTGCAAGAACAAGAAGTACGCCGACGAGGTCATCCGAGAGTGCGAGGAGGCCTGGGAGACCCTCATTGCCGGAAAGGCATCCGACGACAAGGGCATTTCTCTCGAGAACACCACTCTTGAGAACACCCCCACCTTCACTGCCTCTGCTTCCATTCCCGAGGGCCAGAACCTTGCCCCTGCCCCCATTGATCAGAGCATTGACAAGTGGTTCTACATCTCTGGTGCTTCTGTCTAAACAGAGTCCCTAGTGTAGTTTATATATAGTGCAAGAAATTGTTGATACAAGTGAGTGAGTGAGTGGATGTATGAGGAGAATATGTAGTCGTTGAAGTGATGTGACGATCAATTGATTGATTGGTGCTCTAGGTTGAATCAGGATACAAGTGCAGTACGAGTATTTGTACCGGTAGCTACTTGTATTTATGTCAAGTATGTACAGTATATCGTTTTGTTTTTGTTTTTTTTTATGTACTGTAAATATTTGTCGGGTAGCACTCGACGATACAACATTTCACTTCTAATAGCAATTGATAGAGGCGACTTTCTCGACATGTTGATACACATCAATCATGCTATTCAAGTCCTTCTTTCAGTTATCGACAACTGTTTATGTCGGTTTTTGGTCGTGTCCTCTTGGGTATTTACTCATAACCTGTGAGAAATGGAAACACCCACACACGCACACCAGAATGCCACCAAAACATGCACTACAGAGTCTACATTGAGGGTATAAAACGTGAAAAATGAGGGGGGGGAAATTGTTTTTAAATAATTGAGTAGATAGAAAGATTGTTTCTCCTCTTTGGCTTGATATCACGTGTTTCGACCCCAGTGTGTACCCTCCCTCCGGTCACTGTTTTTGATTGAGCTTGCTTGTCTACATTGTTATGCATATTAACTTTGAAATTTTACAACCCCATCAACACACTATTGAAATGGCGTCTCTATGGACCTATGAGAGCGTGTACTACTTGCTCAAGAGTGGCCGTGCCTCCGAGGACCAGAAGCAGTCGCTTCACACGTTTTTGACCGCCAATCTCAAGGATCTCCAGACGTGTTGTGACCCCATTTGTGACCCAACGGTTCTGGCAGCGGTGCGGTTCGAGGAGGATCGCAAGGGCAATGACGTGCACAAAAAGGCTGGCGAGACCACCAAGACCAAGATTGAGCAGATCAAGAAGCTCAAGGACACATCCATCAACGGATCCACCGTCAAGGTGCCCGAGGAGGCCGTCAAGGATGCAGAGCTGGTTCTCAACCACCTCAACGTGTCTGTGGCCGAGGCGGTGCGAGTCGTCATGTCGTTCCCCTTTGGCACCACCGACGATGCCAAACGGGTGCGGTTGTACACCAACCGGATTCTTAGCGAGCGACGTTTCAAGGTCCAGGTTGTGTCTGAGCTGTTCTACATGTCTTCTCGATTGGCCAAAGCAAACGGCAACCTGGGCGACCTCCCTGACGAGTTTGCTCGTAAAATCCACACCAAGGGCTTTTCCAGTCATGTTCTGGAACAACTTGTGCGAAACGCCAACCTCAGTACATACTGTCGACGAGAGAAGGAGCCATTAGTGGCTGGAAAAAAGTACGAGAGTGCAACAGACATTCTCGGGCTATTGCGATTTGCTGTGAGTATGATCGGAGAGTCTTGAAGAACGCTTCTGGTAAGGACACGAGGTTATAGAGCGAAGAACTCTGACCTCCAATTATTTACACAGCTAACTAACACAGTCACAAAGACTCCAGGTGGAGATTCTGAAACTAGCATACAACGGATACTACTTTTTCGACGAGAATCCGTCTGCCGCTGACGTCAAGCAATGGTTCGAGAGCCTGGACAACCTACCGTTCCTGGGGGAGTACTCCGAGGCCTTCTGCTACTCGATTCTCATTTCTCTGGTTCTTCTCGACCTGGACCAGATGTTCGACGTTCCATCAGACCTCGATGACCGAGTCGATCCTCCGGAAACTGACGAGCCCATCCCCGACAACGTTTACTTTAAAGACCCTGCAACCCTGACTGCGGTCAATAACATCATTCAGGAACATATGAATGAGGAGCTCTGGAGCCCCATTGTTCTGGCATGGTCCCATGTGCTTCAGCGAGTCACATTCAGACAGGAGGAGACCAACGATCGGGCTCTGGTGCCCTTTATCGATCAGGTTTCGGCTGACTGCAACGGCCAGAGCCCCTACATTGTTTGCACACAACTGGCCAACCAGTCTCTCAACCGAGGAGTGTTGGCAGTAACACAGAGCGCGTACCGAGGACTGGCAAAGTCCGCAGAACACACCATGGTCTTCATGTCTCTTTGTCGAGCCAGTTTCCGTCTTGTTCCTTTGACGGAGGCGTTCGCAGAGCTCGTGGCTACAGTGCTGGGTCCCTATCCAGGATACTGTCGATACCTATTGGAGAACACACTCAAGATCAGAGATGCCATGCTAATTGCGCTATCTCGATTTCCCTTTGACATTGAGCCGTTTCTGTACATTATGCTGGCTATGGATGGAGAAACAGCCTTCACTGAGGTATACCAGATGCGAACTTTGATGCAGCAGCTGTTACCCGGATTCAAGGACTACACATTCTCTGAGACCGATACCAACATTGTCACATTGACGGGCGGAGTGCCTGTGTTCCCCGAGTTTGTCATTCCTCCTGGAACCTCCGGTACTCTTGTTCCCGGTGACAACATACCTCCTCTGGTCATGTGGGCAACGGAGTTCAACGGATGGGCGTACCTTGGTAAGCTTCTTTCTCAACTGAGTGGTCGAACGGCTGCTCTCATCATTAAGCTCATGCGAAAGGTGATTTCCAAAGTTGATGCTGAGGTTGCAGACGAGCTGCTCAGAAGTGCATCCATGTGGGAGGAGGATATTGTAGAGGTGATTGCTAAGCACCTGGTGGACGCTTACGCCAACCAGCATATTTTTGTGGCTACCGAGAGTGTCAAGTTTTTCACAGCTCTGTGTCGAATTCAACCCGATCGAATCTGGCCCTTCCTTTCCCGAGCAGGAATTCTTGCTCAGAACGGACGGCCGGGATTTGCAGCCATGGTTCTTGGAAGCACAGAGATTGTCAATGGCGAGTACTCTTTGACTCTGGCATTGCTTGATTTGGCCGATACTCTTGTAGAGAACGCTGTGGCTTCTTCCATCGACTCCAAGGTGTCTGCCAAGGTGCAGAGCGATGTGCTGCACAAGCTTACACGACACTACATCGACGTGTTTGAGTCGTGCAGCTACTGGAAGTACGTCAACAAGGACCAGCGTGTGGAGCTCATGTCCAAGAGTGTGAGAATGTTCCAGCAGACTGTGCATTATGCCTTTGCCATGGATAATGTTGTGCCTGTACTTCGGGCTAGTGCAGAGTACATTCTGGAGGGATTCCTGACTTCCACGGGCGAGGACCTGGGTCCCCAGAGACCTCTGCTTACCTGTCTGGACTCTACTTCGGTGGAATGGGTCAATGCCTCTTTGGAGTTCCTTACCAAGATTGTGGAGGCCCGAACTAACCTCGAGCTGGCTCCTTCTGTGCTTGAGAAGCAGCTCTTCTTGGCCAGTCCCCAACTCGTTGAGCTGTACCAGCAGTTCCCCTTTCACAAGAAGGTGATTGATCTGATGACTGCTCTTGTTGATTCCAGTTGGGTTGATTGTGAACAACCCTCTCTGTTGGCCCATCTGGGGCAGTTTCACTCCCAGTTGCTTCTCAAGTCGCTTATCGCGTCAATGGAGAATAATTTGGAGACCACAGAGACTGTTATTGGCATCTGTGCATTCTTTGGAGCTGTCGTTGACGGTTCTTCGCGTCAGGATGGTCTGTCTATTCTGCTGGTGACGGAGAAAGACTCTCTCTTGGAGGTGCTTGAGACCAAAGCTCTTGAATCCAAGGACTACTCGTCGAGAGTGTTTGTGCATGTCATCAAGGCCATTGCTCTTGCTCGAAACACCTGGTCCACCGTCACAAAGACTTCTAAGGATCGACTCACGAAACTGGTTGGAAAGATGGTCGAGGTTGTTGATTCTGTGCCTCTGCAGCTTCCGCAGGAGATCAGAAGTCCCAAAAAGTCGTCCAACAAGACGGTGACTGTCGAGGCTGCGTACCAGCGATTCTCCGCTGCCAAGGCTGTGCAGGTGATAGCTCAGGAGCTATTCAAGGACCCTGAGACTGTCGGAGCTCTGATCAAGTCCAAGTGGGGCTCTAAAATGCTCAAGCTCACCAAGTCCTTCTCTTCCATCCAGCTGTACAGATCTTCTCTTCATGGCAACCTCATTCGCAACTTTCACGCAAAGTGGAACATGGAGTTGTTCCAGTTCCGAAAGAAGGACCCCGAGTACTACGGATCCAGCTTTGTGTATGATCTGGAGGACATGAACGCCGTTTTTGGCCCTTCTCTGGGTGAGTTTGAGTCCGAGATTGCCGAGGCCAACCTCAATCTGTCTCTTGTCAACTCCGAGACGGAGCTGTCTCTTGCCTGGGGTCAGCTGCTTGTGGTGGCTATTGACGTCAAGATTGCCGAAAGCCTGGGAGACATTGTGGTTGCATTGATGGAGATTTCTCTGGGTGGTATGATTGCTCCCGTGTTCGAGGGCGTCTACAATGCTCGTCTGGAGGTCATTTTTCACATTCTCAAGTCTCCCGAGCTAAAGGACGTCGACGTCACGGAGGGTCTGAAGCTCTGCTGGGCCATTCTTGAGTCCACTGACGTTTCTTTCTTGTCTTCTCTTTCTGGCACTTCACGACTCTATAAGCCTGTTTTGAGAAGCATTAGCATCCTTGTTCGAAAGGCTCTCGAGAACCCTGAGGCAGATATGGCGCAGGTCCTGCATGGCATTTCGGATATTGTGCTTGCCAAGGGCTCGTATGCTCTTGCCAACGCCATTCAGTATGACGTGAGCCACAAGGGGCATTCTGGCGAGACGGTGGACGTTGATTTCCTGATTGAGGATCTCCGAATCATGGTTGTCTTGCTGCGAAACCTGTTGTCGTTTGAGAACACTTGTGTACCTGTTTCTCTAGCCCAGTTTGCCCTTAAGATCCAGGACACTGGGAGCATTCGGTCTCTTCTGTCGCTGTACTCGTACTCTCAGGAGATTGATCCCGTCTTTGGCGAGCTGACTCTGCTGTTCCTGCTTGAGTTGCTGCAGAACGATCAGTTGTCCGAGCAGGTGGTTTTGAACGGTCTTGTGGGAGCTCTGACTGAGGCTCCCATCTCTCGAGAGATTCAGAAGGGTAGTCTTCACCAGGGCCGACTGTACTACATCTGGATCCGGGGTATTCTCCCCATCATGCTGACCGTGCTGGTGAGGCTTGGAGGCCGCATTTCGCCGGAAATCACAATGCTGCTGAGCTTCTTCCAGCTGCAAATCGAGACCGCCATCAGAAACCTGATGGAGCCCGTCACCATTTCGCTGTCGTTCGTCGACGAGCTGCAGCAGATTGTTGTGCTCTTGCAAGTGGTCCCTAACGACCTAAAGGACACCTACAAGCCCATCATTCTGGACGGCATTGCGTACCTGCAGAAGCACCCCAAGCTGCTGGCGTCGCTGACCACCGTGGGTAACACGCAGGAGCAGCAGTTGCATGAGGACGTCAACGCCAATGGCATTTCCAAGTTGGTGACCAAGATTCTGGACCGGCTGGCGGAGGTGGCTACTCTGGGGGGAGAGGGAATTGAGGAGTATTAGAAGGACTATAACAATAATGATTGTATATTCTATGACGCGAGGATGTGACCCGGTCTACTGTTCTTGTATCTACAGTGAGAGTCTCCAGACTTGCTGCAGAGCAAACGTACAGTACAGTACATACGATCGTACTCGTTTGGTAGTTAACGTATTTGTACATCTGTAGCCCACCAAATGCACTGACGAACTCCCGAAAAGCGGCCCGAGAAATGAGACAAACTTGCCGTGAAGAACTTTGAGACAACGACTTGCGACATGTCTTACATCGAGTACTTGTAGTTGAAGCACTGGAATGTATAGACGATTGATGGTATGCACCGAATATGCGATTATTATTGGACCATTGACTTGTTAATTCCAAGTCTTTGTCGAGGGGGGGACCAAGGTTCGTCTCATGTTAGACACATCGAATCAGAGGCATATGTTGTGAAAAGTTGATTTCTGCGGGTGCGCGAAAAAAAAAAAAAACCATTTTCAAATGATCTACGATGAGTCTACAACCAGAGTGTCAAAACAAGCAAGATAGAAAGATTCTATTTACAATGATAAATATCTATACATAAATAATAACCAGGAGTCGTCAACTGAATGGTCAAGTCCTTGAGCGTGCGTAGCGCCATATAATTTAAGCATGTTTGAAGCAACATCTGTCGTTGTAGGCGCAGGTGCCGGTCCGCAGCCAGTTCTGGCACAGCTTGGAGCGCCACTTAGGCGGCCGGTCCACGTTTTTCAACTCGTGTTCGCCGTGGGCAAACTGGCACTTTTCGCCGTACGAGCACGAGCCCGTCTTCTGGAACGACGAGCACATCTCTGTCTTGTACAGCTCGGAGTTGATGTTGGCCTTTCGTCGGGGCTGCTGCTGGGGCACGGCGTTGGCGGCAGTAGGCGTCACGGGAGCCATCTGCGGCATCATGCCCTGCATGTGCATCCCGTTGGCAAGAGGCTGCTGCATGGCCATGGGGTTGGGCATGCCGTTGGGGGGCATGCCGTTGGCCTGGTGCACGTTAGGCTGCATCATGGGTCCTCCCATGTGACCACGTCGCTTGTCTTCTCCCCAGGGATCAAAAGGCTGCTGGGGATACTCCTCAAAGTAGGCAGCGTTGGGAGCCCCGGGGGGCACGGTGGCCGAGGTGGGGGTGCCGAAGCCGGTACCATAGCCCAGAGCGCTCAGCGACACGGACGAGTTTGTGTGCGTGGCAAAGTTGGACGAGTGGGCCGATCCAGCGGCGCCGGGGGCAGCCGCAGGGTCGTCAAGGTAGCTGATGTCGATGCCTGGGAAGTCGTTGGCCTGCGACATGGCGGCCACGACAGAAGGTCGGGGAGCTCCCTGCTGCTGCTGCTGAGGCGCCACGGGTGCTGCGGGCTGCGACACGGTTGAGCCCGAGGAGCTTGAGGGCGTGGGGGCCTCGAAGGGAGCAAATTTGGACGTGGACGAGGCCGACGTCTGGGAGGTAGTGGAGGAGTCGTCTCCCCAAATGTCGGACTTGATGCCGAGCGAGAAGGGTGACGAGATTCGAGTGGAGGTGGGACGTGAAAGGAAGCCGCTGAAGAGCCGGTCGTGCTGCTTAGACGAGCCGGTGCCGGGAGCGGCTCCATTCTGACTAGCGGTCAGGTCGGCGGTGGATCCCACAGGTGAAGACTGGGCCGAGCCGTCCATGGAGGAGACGGTGGAAGATGCAAACGAAACGGGTTTCGGGTGGGCCAGAAGCGAGTGCTGGTGCTGGTGCTGGTGCTGGTGCGGGTGCTGGGGTTGCTGGGTCGGGTTGGCTGGGTTGCCGCCCTTTCCATCTCCGTATTCAAACGACATGAGCATCGGTCTTGGTGTGGGGTGTTGAATAAATAGGTAATAAATAGCGTATAAATAAGGGTAGCAAAGACTTGGGTCGTGACGTTCTCGATGCTACTATTTTTTCTCGTTTTGTCGTTGCTGCTGCCAAGTATATCGTACTATGCCCGGTTTGTTTCCCCCCTCTTCTTCCGATGAAACACAAAAACACAGAGTCGCTTGGTTATCGCCTTGGTGGTGCTGAAAGGTTGTATGCTAAGAGTAGACAAGTTTGCACCTGCTGGGAGAAAAAATCCCATCTCAATTCTAAAACTTTTTACCGGTAGGGTAAATCTGCAGGTGCAAACAAATCCTGTGGGGGGTGGGGCCCTCTGGGGAGTCGCCGAGCAGGAGGAAACCGCATGGACATCTCCTGTGCGCCTTCAACTCTGTCTTGCCGCCGGAGACCCCGTCTCTTGCGACCCCTTTTTCGCCTCTACTGACGTTCTATTCTACCCGTCATCGCCCGTCCTTTGTAGTGCTCACACCTCTTTGCCCAAGGTATTTTAGCTTTGGGACAAGCGTCTGCGACACGTCATTCCAGCTAACCCAATCCGATTGGCTACTTAACGGCCCTCCAGAAGAGCCCACGACCTTTTGTTACATTTGCCATGCGAGGTTCACGCTGCTGAGCACGTCGCATTGTGGGCGGATCCGAGTCGCCCTTGGACAAGAGCTGCCCGGCGCCCCCGCAGCCGTTGGAAAAAACAAGAACAATCGGGCGGCTGCAAACGGCTGTACACGTAAAAAAAACTAGTTAAAAAACTTGTTATCATGTTTCACCCGAGATGAGTGGCTGACCAAAGACAGTTCTGCGGGGGTACAAGTCATGTGATGGAGACAGCTCCCGTGTTTGACAAGGTGAGGAGGTGAGGAGGTGTAGGGGTAAAAGGACACAAGTAAAGCAATGTAGTGTCATATTGTGTGTGTTTGACCAGTTGAAGAGCACGATACTCGCAGTTGCGTGATACACCTCATTATGGACCTCCAGATCACCTTATGGTTCTTTTTTTAAACGCTCATCGCATATTTCACTTGATAATCGTAAAAGGCTGGGCCGAGTATGTACTGATCCATGAAGTCTTGAGAGCGTGCCACCTAACAAGTACTGACACAGTAATTCACGACAAGTACTCGTATAGTACATCCCGTACAGTAATTCTCGTACCACCACTCGTACAGTACATCACGTACAAGTATGTACTCATACTCGCACTGCAGAATTAGCTTGGACAGTCTCACACAGTAATTAGGACCCTGTGACATGATCTTTTAGTAATTCAGTACAAGCATGGCATGGGAACATGTACAGAAATGCCTGCATACTATTACTGTACTATAGATACCATGATTATATGCATCTTTGCGACTTGGGCTGCCTGCAACAGAATCCCCCAAATATGCAGAAACAACTACCTATTCACGTTGTCAGGCGGCGACGATGAAGGATGCGATAAGATGCGATAAGATGCGATAAGATGCGATAAGCATGCATGTGACCTATCGGGGTTCCGAGACATGTCACATTGCAACCAGTCGGGTTTGATTTGTTAGATTGCTTTGTGCTACAGTAGTCCACTTGACGCCCCGGTTTGGCTACCATTCAGCGTGACATCCGGCGTTAGTGTGAATAGTGGCTGGGTTGATTTATCGGGGTTACACGCTCAGTTGATAAAAGAAAAAACAATGGGTTATATTAACGAGCTCAGCTATTCAGCTCTACCACTTTTACCCTTCTAGCACCCTCAGCAGTATGGCAGTATGATGTACGGTGTATGGTAGTGATTGTACGTACACGCCTTCTGCAAAACGTCAGTCCAGGAACGTTTTTACAAGTACAGTATGTACTGTTCTCGCACGACCTTTCCTCCAACCGTAGATTCACAGCAATGAAGGCCATTAGATCAACGTCAGCTCTTCACTTACTAATGTACGAGCGTGTAGATCCGCTAGGTAAGTACAGCAGTACAGTATGTACGTACTCATAGATACAAGTACAAGCATATGCCACTGAGTACTCCGGCCTGTCTATGAACGATATGGTTATTAGCACGCAACAACAGTCTTTGTCCAGTGATCACCAGTAACCGTGCAGACAGAGGGTTATCTCACATGGCCTACATGTTATCTCACATGAACTACGTTATCGTTTCTTTGTCATATCGTTAAGAATAATACAATGCTCTATATGTTAAGTCCTGTTTTTTGGGGGGGGTGTGTAAGTGGGAGATGCTTAGAAAGTAGTCTTCTTACCCTTGAACTCGCCAAGGGGAGCGGTGTTAGCGCCGGTGTTGAAGCCGCCTCGGCCACCTCGGCCGCCAAAGCCTCCTCGACCGCCTCGACCGCCGAATCCGCCTCGTCCACCTCGGTCACCACCGAAGCCACCTCGGCCACCTCGGTTACCGCCGAAGCCACCTCGTCCGCCTCGTCCTCCGCCGTTGAAGCCACCAGCGGGCTTGGGAGAGGTGTAGTCGAGTCGGAAAGATCGTCCGAGGTACTCGTAGCCGGACAGACCCTCAAGGGCTGCCTTGGCCTCGTCAACGGAGCCAAACTGGACGTAGCCGAAACCCTTGGGCTGCTCGGTCTCAGGGTGGGTGGGGAGTCGGATGGAAACAACAGATCCGTACTCGCCAAAGATGCCAAAGAGATCGTCTCGGTTAGTGTCGAAGGACAGGTTGCCGACGAACAGAGTGTCAGCGGGCTCGGAGAGCTGGTCGCCGTACTGAGAAGATCGGTCTCGCTGCTTCTGCTCGGGGGTCTGTCGAACGTTGGTAGAGATATCGAGTCGAACGGTTCGGCCGTCAATCTCCTTGTCCTGGAACTCCTCGACACACTTCTGGGCGTCAGCACCAGAGGCAAAGTCGACGTATCCGAAACCCTTGGATCGACCAGTGGCCTTCTCGGTGATGACTCGAGCGGAAACGGCGCCAGCATCAGCAAACTCCTTGGTGAGCCAGTCGTCGTCAACGTTCCAAGACAGACCGCCAACGAAGACGGTCTTGAACTCGGGCTCAGCGGCAGCCTCGGGCTCAGCGGCAGGCTCGGCCTTGGTCTCGGCCTTGACCTCAGTCTTCTCCTCGGTCTTCTCGTCGTCAGAGTCAGAGTCGGAGTCAGAACCAGAGTCGGAGTCAGAGTCAGAAGAATCGGAGTCGGAGTCAGAAGAGTCGGAAGAATCCTCCTTCTTGGCCTTCTTGACAACCTTCTCCTCGACCTTCTTGTCCTCCTTCTTCTCGTCGTCGGAAGAGTCAGAGTCGGAGTCAGAGTCAGAGTCAGAGTCGGAAGAAGAGTCAGAGTCAGAGTCGGAAGAGGAAGAGGCATCGCTCATCTCCTCATCCTCGTCGTCGGAGGAGTCGGAGGACTCGGAAGAGGACTCGTCCTTCTTCTTCTTGGAAAGCTCAGCAATGGACTTCTCGATGGCCTCGGCCTTCTTGGAAGAAACCTTGGACTTCTTGTCAGTCTTGGAGGGCTTGGAAACGCCCTTGGAAGCAGATTTAGAACCCATTATAGAAATTTTTTGTGTAATGGAGTAGTGTGATGAGGAGGAGAAAGTGCCCTTACTGCCCTTCTTATTAGATTTTTCGCCCTGCAAAATTTCTAGACAAACTTTCCTAAATTTTTTCAATCGGACAAAGAAATCTCATGCACTATATGCACCTCCCTGGAGCCTAATTGGATAGGTCATGTGACTTGGCCAGCCACGAATGGGAGGTGGATGGGCGTCTATGGGTGCGGAAACAGCTCCAGTAGGGACCCACGGGGAGTTCTATGTCGTTCAAATCTCGTTCCAGGCTTCCCAGCTGCCTGCTCGGCGCCAATTCATCTTTTATCGCATCTCTCTTTGATGCTGTGAGGCTCTGTATTCTTTTGTGTTTTTTTTTTATCGATGAAGAAAATTTCCACCTTAAAAACTTGAGGCGGAAAGAAGCTTGTGGATCAATCCGTTTGGGGGCGCCCAAACGAAACGAAAAGAGGTACGGGGCACGTGAGACAAACAGGCGAAACGCCGGGACTCGCTAAATCGACTCCACACGGAATTCGAACAATTTCCCCCGCCTCTGTGTCGCTGTAGAGCCACTTTACATCCTTCTCTCGCATGGTAGCTAATCGCACAGCGTCTGCATGTACCGTATAGGTCGTCTCCGGTTAGAGATGACCCGGCCTAACCACCGTCATGTACGCTGACGATAATGGTGCATGTCCAACGGCGAGAGGGACGGAGTAACAAAGTAAGAAATTTGCCGCGGCGGCTCTCCAAACACAAGAGGTGTCTGCAACTGTGGTACATTACAGACAAAAAGAGACATGATGGCAACCGTGTCTCCGACTTATGCTAGAAGCTCATGGTCTCCCCTGGCTGGCCACAAGTGCTGTCAACTTCTTACCACTCAATTGGATCGACGCAACATTGCTACACTAGCTTTCAGTTAGGTTTCAATGGAGGGTGGATGCTGAGCTACTGCGGCGAATAGTCGTGTGACGGTCTATTCTTTTTTAGCTTGGCCCAAGACAAGATGGCTTAGGTAAGCTGGAACAGTGATGAGATGGAGGTAGGAGCGTGTGCCGTGGAAAGACTCTGGTGGCTGCGAGTCTTCAGGATGGAACATGTTACATGGACACTTTCAGAGAACATTGATGCTGATCGAGACCCTCATCATTACAGGTATTGTACTGCTTCTGATGCTTGCACTGTAATGCCAGCCCTTAGCTAAAGCATCGAGTCTCTTGAAGGTTAAGGCAAACACACTGAAAGGACATCAGTGAACGTGCTCCTTACCATCGAACATGCTCCTTACCATCGAACATGCTCCTGACCATCGAACATGCTCCTGACCATCGAACATGCTCCTTACCATCGAACATGAACCATCCCCAGATTGGAGGTCCTCTTCATCTACATTACCTGTTCGCTCGTGACCTTTGGCCACTCACTACCAAGAAGAAGTATTTTATCCTATCTACACATGTTCCTTTCCAAAGGTCTCATTTCCTCCATGAGTGTCCCTAACAGAGTGTCAACGCCATCGTACCTTAGAGCTGCTTCACGTTGGAACCGTCGTAGGCCAACTCCTGGACCTCCCATCGGCAGTCGATGCCCTCCTTGTTGAATCGCGACACAATCTCCTTGGCGATTGTCTCGAAGTTGTCGGTGGCCAGAGCCAGAATGGTGGGCCCAGCGCCAGACAGACAGATGCCCAGCAGACCCTCGTGAGTCTTGGGGGTAACGGAGGCCAGAATCTCAGGCAGACCGGGGATCAGGGTCTTTCGGTAGGGCTGGTGGACCTTGTCCTGCATGGCCTGATAGATGAGGTCGGCCTGGGGAGGCGATCGGGTGAGGGCGGTGGTGAGAACGGCCAGTCGCTGCAGGTTGAAGATCATATCTGAAGCAGTGTAGGCAGTGGGGAGCACTCCTCGGGCCGAGGCGGTGGAGACCTCAAAGTTGGGAATCACCACAATGGCCTTGATTTCTCGGCACCAGTCGTACTTGATGTGGTGTCCGATGTTGAGAGGAGGCTCGGGGGGTACAAGGCCGGTATCTCGGCCTCCGGCAGGCTCGGGGAGAACCTCAGCAAGGGGGATCTCCACTCGCTCGAGATCAGCAGCAGACAGCTCCCGCAGGTAAGAACCCACAAAGCCGCCCATCATGGCTGCGGTGATGTTGTCGGGATGTCGCTCGATCATGAGACAATAGTCGAGCATTCGCTGCTTGGAGAAGCCCAGCTTTCCGACCTCGTTTCCGAGCATGACACCAGCCACCACAGCCGCTCCAGACGAGCCCAGACCTCGACCCAGAGGAATGGGGTTGTTGACGTGCACAAAGGTGCCCGAGGGGAAAGATCTAATGCCGTTGCATCGCAGAACGTAGAGAGCCACTCGGGTGACAAGGTTGTGGTCACTGTCGAGAGGAACGCCGTCAGCTCCCTCGCCCTCGTAGGTGATAATGCAGTTGTTGGGGTCCTTTCGGTCCGAGGTTTTGGACGAGTCGATTTCGACGTTGATCACGAGGAACTTGGCCAGAGCGAGGCCGAGCACGTCGAAACCGGGACCAATGTTGGCCGAGGACGCGGGCACAGAAATTTCAAACTTTCGAGACATTTGTGGTGGAGTGTGTTAAGTCTCTCTGCGACTGATTTCGGAGTATTCAGTCATTTGGAAAAACTAAACCTTGTTTAGAGACGTGTTCCATGGAGGGTCTGGGTCAACTGGAGGGGCTCAAATGCAACGGAAGCAGTGAAAGAGCCACAAGCACACAAGTACACAAGTCACGTGATAAAACAACAGGATGGAGTCTCGAGAATCCGCCCCAACCCCTCTCTTCTGCTACATCAACTGCTTATCTGTGCCATCCCCCCCCACAGAGCCTAATCAGTTCATGTCTGATGTGAAATCCAGGTTGTGGCTCAAAATGAAAAAAACTTGTGGCGGTGTAGCTGAAACGGTACAACGGATTTGTGGCTTGTGTGGAGTTACCAGGTTGTTGGAGTGTGACTGAACCGCAAGTTTGTCGAAATGCAGCTTGCAAACCTCGACTTTCCAGCACCGGCATCGGCCCCCCGCCCTCATGTGCTTCCACCATGTCTGGTCTCCCCTCGCAATGGCGCCCATAGCCGATGTATCGAGAAGCACCGGTTTTTCGCTCTCTTATTGGTGATGTGACATAATTGCGGTTGAGAAGGACAGATGGTGCAGAGTATATGGACAAGTGCAAGACTCGACATGTATATATATATATACACAATGTCCGTTTGTGTCCATGGAGCGTAGAGACGTATATCTGACATTGTTGTGTGGGTAAGATGTTGACATGGCGGCAGCAGCTATCGTAGTCAAGTAATACGATACTGTAGCTGTAATATTCGTACACCAGTGATGGAGGGCTAAATTGGTACGATAAGAGAAACTGCGATTTTTTAGAAAAGTGGGACAATAACGACAAATAGTATACTGTAGTGTCTTGTCGGTCTTCTCTGCCTTTCGGTGTCACTTTTAGCCGCCCAAAAGGTACCATGCCATGTCATCGTCTGAACTAAGACCTGGTCCTGGCCCAATCTCGTCCAAATTGCAGCTGGTTGGACCCCATATTGATTACTAAGCCACCATTAGTAACTACAATACGGGCACCTTAGTCATTTCTCCCATCCACACAGTCCAGAACAGCCCACTAATTAGAAAGTGGCAAACTGCGTCTGTCATGTCTGTCATGATGGGGAATTCTGGGGGTTGAACGGTGTAGAATGGCTGAAAGGAGAGGGGGGAAAAAAGAGAAAAAATAACCATTAAATCGGGTGGAATTTTTGTCACCCGAGAAATATCGGATTTCCACCAATAGACCTGCATGCCTCCGAATATGACCAATAATCCACTGTCTGCCCTCTCCAACACGTGACTTATGTATCTAGCGCAGACGCATCGCTATGAAATTTCAGTTGGGTTATTATCGCAACAAAACACACACAAAAAAAATGCTTCGGGGAATCAAACGTGTGCCTCGACTCAATGTGGGTGCCTCTAAGCGGCTATACTCGACCGAAGCCGGCGACACCAAAATCCACACTCTTTCCAACGGCCTGAGAGTCGCAGTCCGACCTTCCCCAGGCTTCTTCTCAGCCCTGGGTCTCTATGTCGATGCAGGCTCCCGGTTCGAGCCCCGAAACCTCAGTGGCGTCAGTCATATCATGGATCGACTGGCATTCAAGCAGGCGACCCAGCGACGGTCTGCCGACGAGGTTGCTGACACCATCGAGTCTCTAGGAGGCAACTTTTTCGGCTCCAGTGCCCGAGAGAGCATCATTTACCAGGCCACAGTGTTCAACAAGGACGTAGAGACGGCTCTGGCGCTGCTGGCCGAAAGCGTGATTGTGCCCCAGATCACCGAGGAGGACGTGGGCGAAAAAAAGAAGACCATGGAGTTCGAGCTGGACCAGCTGTGGAAGGAGCCTTCGCTGATTCTGCCTGAGGTGGTCCACATGACTGCATACGACGGCACTCTGGGCAACCCTCTGGTGTGTCCCTACGAGCAGCTTCCCCACATCAACGCCCGGGCCGTCAACGAGTACCGGGATCTCTTTTACCATCCCGAGCGGTTTGTTCTGGGTTTTGTGGGAGTGCCTGAGGAGAACGCCATTGAGCTGGCCGAAAAGTACTTTGGATGGATGAAGCGGTCCGATAAGCAGCTCGAAAACCCCGCCAGTGTCTACGTTGGAGGCGAGCAGTTCATGGACGCTGCCGATACCGAGTTTGCCCACATTCACGTTGCTTACGAGGGTCTTCCCGCTGATGATCCTGATGTGTACGCTCTGTCTTGTCTGCAGACTCTGCTCGGAGGAGGAGGCTCCTTTTCCGCAGGAGGTCCCGGAAAGGGTATGTATTCGCGACTCTATCTCAATGTTCTCAACCGGTTTGGCTACATTGAATCGTGCCAGGCTTTCAACTACCATCACAGTGACTCCGGTATCTTTGGAATCTCTGCCTCGTGTGTCCCCAACGCCGCTCCCTACATGGCTGACGTTATTGGTCGACAGCTGGCTCTCACTTTCACCGAGGGCGAGGGCAGTCTGACTCACCAGGAGGTTGAGCGAGCCAAGAACCAGCTGCGGTCTTCTCTGCTGATGCAGCTCGAGTCCAAGGTGGTGCAACTCGACGATATGGGCCGGCAGATCCAGCTGCATGGCCGAACGGTGCCCGTGACGGAAATGTGCAAGAACATTGAAAACCTGACCGTCAAGGACATCAAGAGAGTAGCCCAGCGGGTGCTGACCGGCAACTCCAACAACCCCGGCAACGGCAGCGGCAAGCCCACAGTTGTCATGAACGGAGTGCGAGCATGGTTCGGAGACGTGGAGCTTGTGCTGGCCAAGTACGGACTGGGAAAGCAGTCCAAGGGCGGAATTCACACTTCCTCTAGAGCCCGAAACGAGGCCAGAAAGAACTGGTGGTGATGTACATAGATAGTAGATAACGATGACAATCAAGTGGGCATGTAGCGTTATAGAATCGAACACACATCTGACATAATCGTACTTACCGCATGTCTCACTCTTTTATTCTCTATTTGTAATTTTTTTTTCTGTAATATGGAGATCTTTTGAACACCTCTTAACTACTTAGTTGGGTCTGTTGTCATTGTACTCGAGCATGTAGTTAACCCAGTTTCGTTACATGACCCACAATATGCACGGTTTGTCTGTGCAGTAGTTAAACATCGAGCCAACTTTCAGTCCAAACTTTTTTGATCAATGCTCAGAACAACGACAAGAAGGCTGGTAGCCCGAGGCTCAGCAACTCGCAGGACGTCGGTGCGGCAGTTATCGACCGTGGACATTGTGCGCCCCGTGGAAACCGCTCTCAACGCCATCCACGACTTCTCGGGCTTGCCGTGGTGGGCCGTCATTCCTCTCGTCACACTGACTCTGCGATCTACCGTGACTCTTCCGATAGCCATTTCAACGCGGCTGCGAGCACAGAAACAACACGAGCTGAGACCGTTGATATCGGCGCTGGGACCCATTTTGCGGGCAAAGCTGGCTTTCAACGCCAACAAGGCTGAGACCGCTCTAACGGCTCCCCAGATCGAAATGCTGGCCATGAAAGAACGCCGGAAACGACGGGTCAAGCTGTACAAGGAGCACGGGTGCGAAATGTGGAAGTCGCTGTTCATCGGACCGCTCGTCCAGCTGCCCATCTGGATCACAATGTCGCTGGCAGTACGAGCAATGTGTGGATGGACCGTGGTCAAGGGTATTCCTGTTGTCAAGAGCATGGGCACCGAGGGAGCGCTGTGGTTCCCCGATCTGCTCATGATGGATCATTCGGGAGTGCTTCCGGCCGCTGTGGGCATCATCACGCTGCTCAACGTTGAACTGACTACCAAAGCACAGGCCCAAGCGATGGGAACAACGGGGTCGGAGGGTCCCAAACTGCCCAAAATGATGGCCAACTTTGCCCGTGTCGGAGCCATTGCATTGTTCAGCATCGCCGCACAAACACCAACAGCCGTGTGTCTGTACTGGATCTCATCGTCGGGCTTCTCGCTGATCCAAAACGTGCTTCTCAACAAGTACATGCCTCTCCGAGAAGAACCGCCAATGTTCACGGCGGCCAATTACGAGGCACTGGAGAAGATTGGCAAGACGGATCAAATCGAGGTGATCATTCCCAAACTGAAGGGGATCGAACATTAGTTGCATGCATAGATAGAAGAGGGCCGGGATGGAGTATATAGGGTAGACCCGAGGACATGTTGGACTATGACAACAAGTACATTATGAATAAATACATGACAGACATATAGGTACAAGTGCAAGCAGACAGAAGACTCTGTGGCTTAAAGTCTTGTTTGTCGACGTAACAAACGACGGTCTTGCGATGGCTGTTTGATCTCTTCTAGCCTAGGCCGTTGAGTCTATCTACGACGTCGTTTCGCGGGTCGCTCTTCTTCCTTCTCCTCCTTCTCCTCCTTCTCCTCCTCATTGGTCTTGACTATCTTCACATCTTCCTGCTCCTTTTTACCGGTCTTGTTTGTTCCCTTATCAGCATACTTGTCTCTCATACCCAAGACCCACGCTTCCTGCTCGGCTTCAACGGCATTGAGATCTCGCTGATGACCCCATGCCACAATGGCATTCAGGAACTTTTCATAGGCCTTCAACGTGTACGTGATTTTCACACCTGGACAAACGTGCGCAAACGCCTCGTCGCTGAAAAACGGCACATTGACGCTCATGACAGACCCCAACAGAGACGCCGTAGCCGGACCCACGCCTTTCAGCTCACTCAAGACCTTGATTGCTTCGATGATCTCGTCACCTGCAATCAGATGAGCCGCTTTTTGTGTTACTTGCTCCACCTCCTCGGCCCTGTTCGATTCCGCGAGCTGTTGCAGTTTTGGACGGAACGTGCCGCGTTTCAGCTTCCAGGTCATGAGTTTGGCGAGTTCACCGTGGGTCAGAGCACGGGGGTTTTCTCGTACGTCATCAGACAGCTGCTTACGCCACTCGTCCAGCTCGGCCAGCGTCTCCTTGCCTCCCTTCTTGGCCGACTTTGACGCCTTCAGCTGGAGCAACTCGTGGTAGTCCATGTGTAGAGTTTGGACCCCTCTTCACCATGTGCGTGCGCTTGAAGAATACATTGGCTTAGTAATATACATCCATTTATAAATACATGCTAATCCTGGGCAGAGCCGTCTCGAGGTCGGTAAACCACACCCTTGCTCTTCAGATCATCCACAATGTCCTGCGGCAACTTTCCATTCACCTTGACGGCATACAGACCGGGCTGGAAGCCGTCGATTCGCAGCCACTTGGACACCCACGATGAGCTGGGGTCACAGAGCGCCACCTGGCCTTCGAATGCTGGGGGTTAGTCAAAGCTTCAAACAAAAAGATCCATCAATTGTCGTCCCTCTTCATACTCACATGGACTGGTGCAGTCCTGTGTCAGACTATCGTCGGCCTTCATGTCGAGCACCGAATCGCAGTTAGGACATCCCTTGGAAATGAAAGCCTGGGTTAGTAGGTGAAACAATAGATCAGGTCACGTGATACTCACCTTGAGCGGCTGGACGATTCCACAGAGCATACATGCTCGCTCAGTTCGAGTAGACATGGTCGTTGGCGTGTTGGAAAAGTGCTGGCCCAGAGTTTGTCATGCGTCTCACAGATTATGACATGGTAGTGTGAAATGAACTTAAAATTTGTGAGTGGATGGAGTGAGATTGAAACGGTGCCAGGTACTGTACCTGTACAAATATGAAAATATATAATAAAAATTAAACCAGACTTGAGTTATTGCTCTCTTTTTTTGGTTATTTTATCGATTTAGGCATATTTTTTTGAGCTGTTACAGCCCCGTTTGTACATCTAAAGTCGCCTCCTAATAGACACAGTATATACAGTTCTTGGGAGTATCATCTTCGCACCCTTCCAACTAAAAGTCCGAGTAAAAATGGAAGTTAGATATTTACTAAAAATCTCATAATTCATATAAAATAACTATCAAAAGGGTATTTTATCTAGCCTCATAGATTTATTCCATCCCGCAAAAGTACTTGTTCTGACTTGTATATTGGTCACTTTCTACAAAATGTGGAACACGGCATTCAATCCCCCAGTCCATTTTTTTTTAAGTCAACTAAAGTCTAACAAGAGATTATTTATACGCAATTCTACCAAGTCTACATTCTGCAACCGCTCCGCTTCGGCTGCTTGTCATGGGTATAATGTATTTAAATATAAATGAAATGAACGATTAAACAAAGGAGGGCTCAAAGTTGGAGTTGTTGTTGACGTACGCCTCCAGCCGTGACTTCCAGTTCTCCAAATCCTTCTCCAGCCGTAGAGACTTTTCTCGCAGCTCTCTAGACTCTCGCTCTGCCCGTCGAGCCACCACCTGGTACTGCGACTCGCTTCCCTGTGCCTTCTCAACTGCTTCCACCAGTCGGTTCACCTTGGCCTCCGACTTGGCAGACTCCTCCTGCAGTCGCTTTACCAGCTGGTCACGCTGATCAAGCTGATCCCGGAGCTCACGTGCCTGACGGTCACCTCCTCGAGACGACTTGAGGTCAGCAAGCATATCCGACTGCTGCTGCTGGAGCTCTTTCTCGAGCTGAGACACCCGCTTTCTGAGGGCCTCGGTATCCCCTCCTCCAGAAGACAAAAGTCTTGACTCGAGATCGAGAATC
This sequence comes from Yarrowia lipolytica, assembly GCF_001761485.1. Classification (NCBI taxonomy): domain Eukaryota; kingdom Fungi; phylum Ascomycota; class Dipodascomycetes; order Dipodascales; genus Yarrowia; species Yarrowia lipolytica. The sequence continues at coordinate 1,789,644 of NC_090775.1, read as the reverse complement.
TTGAGGTTGAGCTCCTTGGTCTGCTGCTCTGACTCTCGCTTCTGAGTCTGCATCACCCTGCGCTCACGCTCCAGAGCGGCCAGAGCGTCGGCAGCAGACTTCTCAGCAGTTCGAAGCTGCGTGGAAGACACCTGAGAGGAGGTTCGAGAGAGAGGCGTCTCACCGTGGCTCTTTAGAAGACTCTCGAGATCAACTGCCATGGTAGACACACGGCTTTCAAGAGCTCGTTTGTCCTTGAGCAGCTGGTCTCTGTCAGTGGCAATCTCGTCCATGGTGGTTCGCAGATTCTGAACCTGAGACAGCAGCGAAGCAACCCGCTTCTGGGCCTCGGAGTTGGCCTTTTCGTCAGCCTGGGCCTGCTGCTGAAGGTCGTGCACCTGTGCAGCCAGCCGGTCGTGCTCGTCGCGCCATTGCTTGGCCTCGGACTGCTCAAGCTCCCGCTGACGCTTCATAGCATCAGTCTGCTGCTGCAGCATCATGTTTTGCTGTCTTAGGGAAGACACGTTCTTGGTCTCGGCTGCCAGAGTCTTGGTCAGCTCAGCCAGCTCGCTCTTAGAACCCTCAAGACCCCGACCCTGTTCGGTCTCCAATCGTTTATGGGACCGCCGAAGAGTCGCCACCTCCATCTCCTTGTCCTCCAGCTGGTTCTCCAGACCCCGAACCTCAGCCTGCAGCTCAATCAGAGCAGTCTCGGCCTTTTGACGCTCGGCCAGAAGCTGTGATCGCTCGCTCTCAGCCTCCTGGCACCGCTGCTTGGCAAACTCCTCTGCTCGAGACGACTTGAGAATCGCAATCTCGGCAGACTCAATCTTACCGTAATACTCCTCGGCCCGCTGTCTATACAGCTGCAGATCTTCCTGAAGATCACGGTTTCGAGACCGCTCGGCTTCAAGCTGGAAGTTCATGTCAGGCTTGCTGGAGATAGAAGCCTTACTGGAAGGACGCTCGGGAGACATGTCTCGGGCAGAGACATGAGATCGGCTTCGTGCCTCTTCAGCTTCCTTGGCCAGAAGCTTGTTCTTGGCAAGAGCTTGGGACAGCGCTAACTCAGCAGCAGCAAGCTTCTCCTTCAACTTGGCATCCATTCCATTGGAGTCTCTGTTGAGATGAGACACAGCAGAAACAGAAAGAGGACGCTTGGTCTTGGAGGGAGAAGTGTACGAGGTCAGGTTGATGTCCTCATGCGATCGTCGAGAAGACAGGTTGTCGGTATCAGCAGACCATCGTTGCTTGGCACTTCGGAACTGCTCCTCTGCAAGCTGCTTGCCATCCTGAAGAGCCTTGCATCGACGTTCAGACTCTTCAAGGCGGGTGGCAAGATCAACAGTGGACGAAATAGCTTTCTCCAGAGACTCGGGGTCGGAAGGAAGGGGCTTGTTTGGACCAAGGACAGCTCGGTTAAGAGCAGTAACCTGAGACGTTCGAAGCTCCACAGTCTCAGTCAAGGAATCAACCTGGCTCTGCAACTTGCGGCGAAGAACAGCAGTCTCGGATCGCTCTCGTCGCTCCTTTTCAAGAGCAGCCTTGAGCTCGGTCACCAGCCGTTCCTGCGACAAAGCAGACTTGTGGTCCTGGGTGTTGTGATGCTTGAGATCCTCGATTTCTCTGGCCATTCGCTCTCGCTGCTTCTCGCCGGTACTGTACACAGTCTCCAGCTCAGACAGCTTTCGTTTGAGAGATGCCACATGGTCATCGGACTGCTGCTTCTCTTGAGACGACTGAGAGACATGAGCCAGACGAGCTTGAGTCTCAGCCTCGACCTGGGAACGCAGCTTGGTCAGCTGGTTGTTCTTGACATCAATAGCCTCTCGCAGAACAGCCAGCTGGTCCTTATCGGCACCAGAAGCAGAAGTGAGAGTGGCAATCTGAGAAGTCAGAGCCTTCTTCTCAGTTGCTAGAGCGTCCAGACGAGTCTTGAACGAACCAGCATCAGCAGTGAGCGCCTCGTTCAAAGTGCGATGCTTTGCACTCTCGTTTCTCAGACTCTCTACCTGCGACTTGAGAGACAGCTCGCGAGACTTGTCCTGACGCGTCAGATGCGCTGCCTCGTCCTGGGCCACCTTGAGATCGGCTTCAACCTTTGAAAGAGCCCGCTCAGCAGCACTCTGGGCGGCTTGGGCCTTCTCGACCTGGCTCTGAAGTCGCTTGACCTCCTTGTCAGCCGACTGCTTCGACTTTTGAAGACCCTCAACCTCAGAAGACTTGGCAGAGAGCTCAGACTTGACTCGAGACACCTCGTTCTGAGTCTTGGAAGCCTCAGACTCAGCCACGGTTCGTCGACGACGCTCCTTGGCCAGCTCCTCCTTGAGAGCTTCGGTCTCGAGCATCATCTGGGCCGCCTTTTGCTTCTCCTCGCTCTCAGACTCCTGTCGACGAGTCTCCAGCTCCTGCTTGAGCTGCTCGTGGTTGGCAGACAGAGTCTTGATTTCCTCGTTGGCAGCAGCCAGCTCAGCAGAGACAGACTCATGCTTTGTTTCAAGAGACTGCTTCTGCCGAGAAATGTCCTCCAGGTCCTTCACGTGACGGTCCAGATCGGCCTTGAGCACTGCCTGCTCCTGTTCCTTCTTGCGCACAAGCTTCTCATAGCCGAACGACGTGGCATGCAGGTCTGCCAGCTGGTCTCGGACTTCCTTGTTCTCACGGATGAGTTCTCGGATCCGTCTGTTGGCAGAATCAAAACCAGAAGTCGCAGCAGCAAGACGAGACCCCAGCTCTTTCTCCGACTCTTCCAGACGACTCTCTAGCTCCTCAATCTTGGCTTCTCGCATGGCAACGCAGTTTCGGATCATGGAAAGCTGTTCGTTGAGTGACTCGGACTCGGTCAAACGGTTAGAGTGCTTCTCAGTGGCCTCGGCAAGCTCCTTCTCGATCGACGCCATACTGGTGGCCAGATCTGTTTTCTCAGACTCCAGCTTGCTCAGCAACTTGGCACCATTGTCAAGCTCCTTCTTGAGAGTGTCTGTCTGCTCATCAGCTCGCTTCTTAGCAGCCAGAAGCTCCTCCATCTGGGTCTCCAGCTGGTCCAAATCCTCGTAGGCCTCTTCTAACTGAGCGGAAAGCTCAGCCTCCTTCTCCTGTGACCTCCTGAGAATCTCGTCCTTGTCGGCAGCTGTGGCTCGCTCAGAGGTAAGCTTCTCCTCAATCTTGGCAAGCTCAGTCTCGGCCTTCCGACACCGCTCATCAAGACTGTCTCTGGTCTCCACAATGTCGGCCATCTTCTTTTCCAGACGCTTGACCTCGGCATCCTTGGCACGTCGCTCAACAATGTCCTTGGAAGTTGCGAGAAGAGGCCGCATCTTGACGTACAGCTTCCACCACTTGTTGTCCTTGAGGTGTCGGTACACAGAAAGGTTCTTCTTGATAATAAGAGCAGCCTCGTGTCTGTGCTGGGCCTTGAGGAACTTTCGTCGAGTCATACAGCCTCGGGCAAGAGACTGGAAGCGCACAATCACATCTCGAACACACGACTCTCGCTGCTCCTCAAGCTCGGCAAGAACGCCAGACTTGAAAAACACCTTAGTCAGACCAACCCGATAGAGATTGGTGTCCATCTTGAGACCGGACAGAATGTGCTGACAAGCCTTTTGACCGTCCATAAAACCTTGGGGCATTGGAACAAGCACCTGGTACCGCGACTTGAAGTCTGAAAATGGCAGACGGTTGGGGAAACCAGACCGGGCGATTCGAATACCTTCCAATACACCATTGCATCGAAGCTGATCCAATACAAGTAGAGAATCCAGCGACTGCGGCTGCTTCTTGTGGTTGGGAATGATACATCGCACAAAATGTGGATGTGTGGCCTGCAGCCGGGTCATCAATGAGTTCAGCTGCTCCTTGTGTTTCTGAGCAACCGTTCTAAAGATTCCCTTCTTGCCTCCCTTGCCTCTAGCTGAAGTCTCTCGAGCGGCCTCCTTGGCCTCCTCCTGGAACAGACATCGAATATGGGAGTCGGAAGACTCCACCAGAAGCTCAATCACATTGGCGTTAAGAGGATCCTTGTTCTTGTCCAGCCACCCCTCGGTTGAATATTCAACGTCAGCAGCGTAGTGAGTGAGCACAAAGCCCTGCTTGAGCCGCGATGACTTGTACTTGGGCGACTTTTTGTCCCACAGCTGATGCAGCTTCTCGGTGAAGGTCTTGTCGGATGCCTTGGGCATTACACAATCTTCATCAAGGCACGAGAAGATACCGATGGGGTTGGGTTTCTCAATGAGATCGATGGTGGGTTGCAAATCGTGTCCAAAATCGACGTACTTCCACTCAATGTTCTCTCGAGCATACTCTTCTTGTTCAAGCACAAACATGTGGTGGTTGAAGAATTGCTGGAGCCGCTCGTTGGTGTAATTGATGCACAGCTGCTCGAACGAGTTGACCTGGAAGATTTCGAAACCTGCAATATCCAGAACGCCGATAAATTGGGTATCTGAGGCGCCGCTCTGGAGACATGTGTTGATTCGGTCGACGATAAACCCAAAGGTTCGTTCGTAAAGCGACTTGGCCAGTGAGTCGAGCGAAAACCGTACCTGCTCGGTCGACCGGTTCTGCTGGACCCACTCGCGGCCAGCCTTCACCTTGGGATGCAAAAGACAGGTGACAAACTGCTGGGTAGAGATTCCGAGCAGATGACACAAGCGCTCAGCCTGCGAAATGTCCACGAGGCGAGCCTGGTTGACTCCACTACCTCGCGTGCCTTCGCCTGCTAGCTCAATGTTACCTAAATGGAGAATAGCAGAAAGGGTCTGGAAAATGGAATGCTGTTCCTTGTCGGTGAAGCCCATGATCTGGAAAGACTTTTGCAGCACACCAAACTCGGCCTTGTCGTTGACACCGGGGATCTCGTAGTTGCTGCCCTTCAGATACGAGTGGTCTGCAGGGTTGACACTGTCTTTGATCAGCAACTGTTCTCTGAGCTCCGCGCTGGCTCCAGACAAAAGCTGGTAGAAGACATGGTAGTTTCGCTCACGAGAGTTTTGTGAAATGACTCGAGACTTTTCCAGCAGGTACCAGTCGATCACAGCTCCCGCAATGGCGCCAGCTCGCTCAAACTCGATGCGAATGAACTTTCCGAACCGAGAAGAGTTGTTGTTTCGCACAGTTTGGGCGTTTCCAAACGCTTCCAGAATCGGATTAGCCTGCAAAATCTTGTCCTCAAACGTGCAGTCGTCGGCAGAGGCATGCTTGCCCTCCTGAGCCACGGCCGCCAGGTACTGAATCACCTTCTTTGTGTTCTCAGTCTTGCCTGCTCCCGACTCTCCCGTCACCAGAATCGACTGGTTCTCATGAGCCTCCATCATGTTCTGAAACGCCAGGTCGGTGATGGCGAAAATGTGCGGAGGCACCTCGTCTCTGTGCTTGTTGCGGTAGCTCCTGATGGTGTCTTTGTCGTAGATGGGGAGCGATCTGTAGGGGTTGATGGCCACCAAAAAAAGCCCAGAGTATGTCTGTGTTAGAAGGCCCAGCTGTTCAGAGGCGTCAGCCTCCGGCGGTTCTCGGGTGGCTCTGTACTCACGTAGATCATGTCACTCTTGTATCTGCTTGCTAGGTTGGCAATGACGGCAGCTTCACTCAGAAACGTGAGCTCGGCCATGTCGCTGGCCATGTTGAATTTTGGTGGGTTGACCTTGTCTGTGTCATTTATCTTGACCACGCGGTTCTGTGTTAGTTTTCCTCTGCGAAAATTGCTTGCCAATGCCATCGTCACCACAACAAACTCACCTCATCTCCACAGTTGACGGTGTAATTGTCACCCTCCTCGGAGACCACGAAGCCCTTGATGAAGCCCACGGTCGGGTCGGCCACCCACACCCACTTTTTGGCGGCAAATTCGGCGTTTTCCGCCTCGAGATTGTTGGTCATGTAAGGATGTGTGTTGCAGAGTATTTTCAGGAAAGTGTTTTGGACCTGGCCCTGGTTCCCAATCCAGCTGAAACAAAACATCATCACGCACATTTAGAGTTTGGCGCTGTTGTCGGGACAACGCGCCCCGGCGCCCCCCAAAACGACGCTCCCCCCCTAAGAATAACGCATAACAAACGCGTCCAAACACGTCAAATAGGCTTGGCCCACTCCTGATACCAGAGCTAATCCTACAGTCTTGTTTGGACCGTCCCGCAAGTGGTTAAATAGCCGTACAAGTACCGGGTATTCTACAAGTAGCTATAGACTAATACACAGCGCTGACATGACTCAAGTCGACACGTCGATTATTAGGCGAATACGCATGACAAAAAATCGACAGACTGATATTACATCCCCTCGAAAATGTGTGTTGCTCCTGACGCTCCTGTATGCATGGTAACATAGGAGACGCGCTCTGTACGAGTGCCCAGTACCTACGTGCTCGTCTGTGATAGCCACCTTGAAGGGTTGTACAGTCTCTCGCATGTAGAAGCGGTTCAACAGCACTGCAAATGTTTTTTTTTTTTTTTCTTTTTTTTCGCTCAGCCACTTTGTTTTGACACCTCCTCACATATTATTATTTACAACAGAACAAGTACGTAGCATTACTGTAGGCAGGATTCGGTAATTGCGGGGGTAATTTTGAAGAAAATATACAGGAAGTGGACAACCCCCCCCACTTGTATGTACTACATCGTCAATGGAAGTGCGAACATCCGTGTTGGTAGCACTAATTTTCAGAAAGTAAATATACACGTTAATTACACAATAAATAATGCAGAAGAGAGACTAGAAAATGACACTCTTGCCACTCTGCTGACCGTCCACCCAGGACTCGACGGGGAAAAACAGCTCGCTGGGAATTTCGCCAAAAAGATCGTTGTTGTTAACTTCCTGAGGAGCCGGGTCGGCTTGCAAGTTGGAACCAGAAGGGGGATTGGGGAAGTACAGAGACGGGAAGTAGCCTTCCCAAAACTGCATATCAAACTCCTCGGAGCCGTCTGTTGGGGCGGGATTGTTGTTGTTAGGGGCAAACATGAGCGGCGGTCGCAGCATTTGGTTTGCAATGACATCGGGGGACGTAGATGATACCGAAGATGTGGAAGAAGCGTCATGAGGAACAAAAGGAGGAGTAGGTTGGCTTACATCCCCTCCGGCACCCTGCTGCTTCTGCTGCGGCTGCTGCTGCTGTTGCTGGTCAGGAATCGGATGTTGGTGTCCCGTGGGACCTCTGAATGCCGATCGAGAGCCGGCTCCTGTGACGCTGGCGGCTGATTTTTTATTGGCAAACTTTTTGTGAATCACGGCATACATTCGCTCAAACAGCGCGTTGGCCTCCCGCGCCACAATGGACGTAGGCACAAGCTTTCGAATCAGCTCCTTCATTCGCTGCAGAATGATCATATCTCCGTTACTGTTGGGGTCGGTCTCCGACTTGGAGTGCAGGTACGACAGACCAATGAGACAGGTGGCGTCAATACCGTGGTACAAACATACACCAGAGGTGAGGAAGGTGTACTTGCTGGTGAGATGGGGACGTTCATGTAGAGCAAGTACAATCTGCGAGATTCGACGAGCAGCCTCCCAACACCGAATGAAAGAGTACCGGTACGACTTGTGGTAGTGCTCAGTGTAGTGGGGACATCTGTAAGCCCGCATGAAGGGTTTGTGCAGAATCATTATGGATCTCAGCAGGATACACTCAATGATAACTGCTGTGATTTCGTCCTGGGGAAAGGGACGTGTGGGGACAACCTTGGGATCTTTGACCGTCGCAAAATCCTCAGGGACACGGAATCGAGCACACGAACGGTTCTCAAGCACACTTTGGAGATGTTTATCGACAGACAGAATGTAGTTGTAAGACACAGGTTTGGACGAAAACACCAGCCGACGCACAAATGCCTCAATTGCTAGGGCTCGGTAGACAACAACACCTGCCAAAATGATATTGTCGCCCTCAACGTTACCAGGAGACAGAGTGTCGTACGAGTTTTGAGACACAAAAGTTGGTCTGAAAAGATGTGAAGCTCGTTGTCGGTCCAGTGCGACGATTTCGTACCAGATTCGGCGTCGGAACTCGGCCTCCACAGGGTCTGTGGTGAAGTTTGAGGGGTCTCGGTGCATACCCAGAGAGTAGGCCAGGTCGACAATGGTTCCGAAGACAGGAGTAGTGACGCATCCAAGAGGCGACCTGATGGAGGCAGACACTTGGAGCATCACCAGAGAACCCAGAGTCTCCACACTGGGTCTGTTGATCATACAGGCAGCATCCAGAGACTGATGGGCAGCCAAATGAATGGAGTCTGCAATGTTATCAACAGTAATAGCTCCGCCGGCAGGCAAAACGCCCTGAAGATAGAGTCGCGTCTCATCGTTGAGTGCATAGGCTGCGACAGAGAAGACAGACAAGACCAGCGACACGTTACTGAGTTCCGCCTTTTGGTCAATGATGAGCTGGAACTTGTCTCTGACCCAAGGCTCGTGATGCAACGGCCAAAAGTAGTAAATATGCTGGAAAAAGTAGTTGAGCAGCACTGATGACACCGGGTGGTACTCGGGGTTATGAATGGGGTACGCCGGTGTTGTTTTCAGCCTTTCTTGTTGGACCTGTCCTCCAAAGCAGAAATCCGAAGTCATATCCACGTTTCCATAGATGGTGGCGCAGTGGTAGCCTGGGTTGACGCTCATGAGCGACGACGACCACAGTTTGCTGCCTGTGTGTCCAATGAGCGTCAATCTGTTTATACCCACGTTATCGTCTCTGGACGGCTCCTTGTATTCCTGGGGTTCTTCTGGCGAGCCCTGGGGCAGTTCTTCGGCGTCCTTGGTATCTTTCACAATGATGTTCTTCATGACCAGCGACGGCATGCTTTCTTCCAGCACATGTTCATCGTCCATGAGTCGCTTGAGCCGGTCCAGGTCTTCATTGAGTCGCTTGTTGTCGGCCAGCAGTCCGGCCATGGACGGAACGTCGGCCTCGCAGGCGTATTCGCACGTCAGGCCTCGTTCCACACATCGGCCGCAATACGGGCGTTCTCGGTCGCACTTGGTTTTACTTTTGAGACACGAGGAGCAGTTTTTGGGCACGCGCTTTCGCCGCTGTTTGACGGGATAGGGCGAAAATCGTTCCACCGACGAAGGCTGGATCGGCACCACATTGACCATGGGCTGCGAGTCGGCCTTGCGCTTGGTCGGGTCTGCACCTGCTTGAGAGAGATGGTCCATGTCTTGATGTAGGCCTTCTCGTGCAGTATCCTATCGTACTGTAATGGGGCGGCGTTAAGGGGTCTTAAAAGCGCCTGGGCTGCTAGTTGGGGTTTTTGCCGTTGGGAGAGGATTTAATGACATATAACCTTGTGTGCTCGAGGCGGTCGGTGGTTGATCCCAGACCAAACCTTGCACCTTAGCTTTTTGTGGGGTCTCACTTTTCAGCCGAGGCAGTCCAACCGGGAAGTGATAGCAACGCCACCAAGCAGCTGCCGGGTAAGGTGCCGGGAAAGACGGTGAGATGTGAGAGGTGAGATGGTGAGATGTGAGGTGGTGAGACGGTGAGGTGGGCGGCTAAGATGACGGGCAAAGTGCTGGTCGTTCGACGGGAGGGCTTGGACGTGTCCTTTACCCCCGCAACGGCCACGTCACTGCCACAAAGTGTCAGCCGTATTGCCTCTTTTTGTTTTGTTCTCTTCTTTTCAGTGCACTCGTGGTGCACCTCCTACCCCAGCATTTTCATATGCCGCAAGCCTGCAAAGGCCGACGACGTTCGGAGATTCTGCGGACAAGCTTCGAAGGCATCGCACATACCAGGAGCGGCAAGGAGCTAGGTAGGTAAACCATGGTAAATCATGGTAAAACGTTGGTGGCAAATGAAAAGGGGGCAGCTACCTGGAATGAACCAGAGATTTGAACCGGATGGGGATTCGTGTGACCACTCTGGATGAAGCAGCTCGTCTAAATTACGGGATGAGATTTTTAACTGAAATTGGGCATTCCAGTAGTTTCTGGACGATACTTGGACTGGACGATACTTGTAATAGTACAAAACAAGCAGCTCATCTGGTTATGGTCTGCAATGATACACGCAATGTCTGATTAGACGTTCTTATACTTGCTTTAGTCCACCTCTACTCACAAACATTGTCGACATTACCTTGATGGAATGAACATCAGTGACATTGTACTGTAACTATAGTACAAGTAGCTTGGAGATGGACCTTTCAACCTCTTTTTGATCCAGTACAACTAGATTACAGCATATACTTATATTGTACTAGTTTTGTACTTGTATCGAAGTTATTTATCTATGCACTGTTCTTGTATCGTAGGTATGTACTGTTCTTGTATGTATCGTAGTTGAAAAACAGTTATTGTATGTATCGTAGGTATATACTATTTTTGTATCGTAGGTATATACTATTTTTGTATCGTAGGTATATACTGTTCTTGTATCGTAGGTACAGTATATACTGTTTTGTATCGTACATACTCGCACTGTACTCAAACAATCAATGGTAAACACCTTTTAAATATGTGTGGATCTCACCTCATCTCGGAGCTGATTAATTTGGATTTTTGGATTAATTTATTATTTAATCGCATAATATCGTACAAGTACAGTACATACTACAAGTACAGTACAGTACATACAATACAATTATCTTCCGTCTTATCTTAGACTCCCTTGTACATACTCTACCCATCGCTCTGCGTCTGTACACAATCGCTCCAAGGAAGTGGCACCGCACCGCCAACCTTCTTTTCAACAGAAGAAGCCCACCTTGCTACAACGTACCTCGTACTGTACTTGCACATACCCTACAAGCTTGTCTGTACTCCAGCTCTACTTCTACACTGCCCATTGCTACCCATGTTCCCCATAGGAAGGAAGGGCAATAGCCAGGACAAGGGGCGCAAGAGACCCCTGCTACGGAGCCACCTGTTGCCCATAGGAACTTCGCGTGATCTCCCCGATGCTGCCAACACGGCCTCCACCGGCATGGCCACGGCCACGGCGCCGTCTGCGGTCGCTTCCGACCTCTCAAGCTCCATGTTTGTGCGCAAGGCCGTGCCGCTACGCTACGGAACCGCCCCCAACACGGGCGTTTCTAGCGTACACAGATCCAACACGGTGCCCGCCCATGCCGTCTCCAGCAGAGCGCCATCGGTGCACCCAGACAAGGAGCGCTCCAAGAGCGCAGAGATGGCAGCCGCAGTAGCTGGAATCAGACCTACCCCGCCGCCCGGGCGTCGGCTGCTTCCCGTACCTGCCCACACTCCTGCCCCCGTCCGTTCCCATTCTCGCGTCCAGCCGCAGACACCCCGAATCGACTTTCTGCCACAAAAGAACCCGCTGCGAAGAGCAGCAACTGATACCTGGGATACCCGCACGTCGACACAACTGTCGACAATGCGCTCGTCGTCGTTCGGGTCGGTGCAAAGGACTGAAGACGACGAAGACAACGACAACGACAACAGCAACGACAACGACGACGACGGCGAAGACAGCGACACGACGCCCCAGCCCACGCCCATCGCCAACAAGTACCTCAACACTGCTGTTCCTCTGGGCGACGTGGCAACTGCAGTGGCCCCCAATAAGAATGCAAACTCCAACCCGGGGTTCGACATCAAATTCAGCTCTCCCACGTTCGACCCCAAGAACAGCAGCACCGAAAAGGACGTGGAAAAGGGCGAGGGTGGAGAAGACGATGCAGATGGCAACGAAAGCACTGACGACAAGAACGAGGTGGAAATGGCCTCTCGCACTGCCAACATCCACTCCGCACAGCCCACCTTTAGCTCCAACCCCGAGTACTTGTGGGAGCTCGAAGACTTTCAGAAACGACGAGACGAGCGCAACAACAACGCCAGACACCTGATACGAAAGACAGAGGACGAGAAGCGACATGCCGAACGACGCAACAAACTCCTACTAGTTATTTGTTGCGTGCTTGCAGCGGTGCTGATTGGCATCACTGTAGGTATGACTTCGACCATCCATCGGCTTGAAAGATCAAATCAAAAACAAGGACTGGTCAACCAGAACAAACAGCACAACGATACCCAAAGAACCGACGGCGGCATGTTACCCATTGGAATCGATACCCTGACAGATGCAGCCAAGCTCGCAAGCATTCTGTCGGATACCTCTTTGCACAACGTTCTCTACGGCATTGGCTACTCGCCCCAGAACGTCATGACATCCCAATGTGGAGTCAACCAGACGGAAGTGACCTTGGATGTTGCTGCATTGTCTCGTGTTACAAAGCGGATCCGACTTTACGGCACCAGCTGTGACCAAGCCCTGTACGTTTTACGGGCGATTGATTCCCTCAAGGTAGATATGAAAGTGACTCTCGGAGTGTGGATCAACGGCAACCCTGTAGTTTGCGCTGCGCAGATTGCTGAAGCAATCACTGCTGCTGAGCAGTTCCCCCATTTGATTGAATCCATCATGGTGGGTAATGAGGTGTTTTTCCGCGGCGAGCTCGCGCCAGCCAAACTTGTGGGCTACATGCATGAAGTGCGGACGGAGCTACAGCTTCGCAACCTCACAATCCCCGTGGGCACCTCCGAGCTGGGCTCTCAATGGTCTCCGTACATGGCCTCGAATGTGGATATTCTAGGAGCCAACATCCATCCATTCTTTGGAGGCCTTGAAGTGTCTGAGGCGACCACCTGGACACTCAATTTCCTCGAGTCATTTGTCGTCAACGAGATTACAGAAGCCGAAAAAATACCCCAAATTGTGATATCCGAGATTGGATGGCCCAGTGGAGGTGGTCAACACGGCGCTGCAAAGTCGGGTGTAGCGCAACAGCAGCGACTCCTACAAGACTGGGTGTGCACGGCCAAGGACTTGCCGCAGATTGGATGGTACTGGTTCGAGGCGTTTGACGAGCCGTGGAAGCGTGTGTTTGACACCCCGACTGAAAAGTGGGAGTCTCAGTGGGGTATTTTGACCCCTGACCGGCGTCTAAAAAAGGGGTTGTCGCTGAAAATCAGCTGTAATTAGTGTCGTTTCCACGAGCAAAATAATATGTAATTCCTACCGTTCAAGTTAGGCACCATTTCTTGGTCTTGTGTTGTTGTGGTGCGAGTTCTGTTCAACAGTGCTTTCCACTATTATTAAGCTTTATCAAGCACTCTTCTTGGGTCTTCTTTTATTTTCTTAGACATTCTTTCTACAGTAGCCATAAGGTTGTTGGCGATCTAAGGCGTAACGGGAACATATTAATATGGCCACAAGCTGTGGATAACGTGTATAAGAGTCTGTATTTCCAGTTTCCAGCCACTAGCCGCTGGATCACGTGACTTGTAGCCGCCGAATGTGTTGTGTCTGGTTTTCTCAGTTGATCGTTTTCACTTGATCGATTAAGCTTTTGGCATTGGGGGTTGGGGAATCGTTCTGAATGTCGTCTCTGGGTCACGTGTGCGCATTTTAGCTGCTTCCAAACTGTTAAGATCCACTTTTTCGGCGCCTGTATTCTTTCTTATGACTAATACGGTTTCCTAGATCGGCAGCAACGTTTCCGTCATGTCACACAGGCAGCAAATATGCTCGTGAGAGATGGCAAACCCAATTTTTGCAGATGGTTAATAAAGCTCCAGACCTGTACTTTTCAGATCAAGCAACATTGGACGAGTTTTTTGACGACACAAGCACGATACTATGAAGGTGAGTAAGAGAGGTGAGGAGTGGTAATTGGTGAGAAGGGGGTTGCTGCTGTCCAACTCGAAGACCTTTTGGCGGTTTGAGACGGTATGGTTATGAGACGGTATGGTTATGAGATGGTATGGTTATGAGACGTTATGAGATGGATATGACAGTTATGAGACGGTTATTGAGGAGACAGTTGTTCTAGCGACATGTTGAAGCTATAGTCATGTCTCTGGAGAAAGCTGTTGAAGGAGCGGGGCTGTTCATCGAGAGACACTCGATCCATGTCTGTCGTCTATCGATCAAGAAACAGTGACCAAGAAACAATTTTATCAAGAATCTGGTCAGTGTTGCTCTGTAATGATCTATGACTATTGTTTCATTATGCGACCTATGATAGTCCCCACGGGTGACCTACGACCACTCGTTTCCGTGTGCCCTACTAACTCAGCAACGATTCAGTCAACTCGACCTCAAGGTGATTGCGTCTGAATTGCGCAAGTCGATTCTCAATTACCGACTGCAAAACATTTATGACCTGCTATCGTCCTCGCGGCACTTTCTGCTCAAGTTTGCCGTTCCCGAAAGCAAACAGCTGGTGGTGATTGATCCCGGCTTTCGAATCCACACCTCCAACTTCCAGCGACCCACCTCCCAGACTCCTTCCAACTTCGTGGCCAAGCTTCGTAAGCACTTGCGAACCAGACGTCTCAGTGCCATTACTCAGCCTGTAGGAGACCGAGTGCTGGTGCTCACCTTTTCTGATGGACAGTACCACCTTATTCTCGAGTTTTTTGCCGGTGGAAACCTGATTCTCGTCGACCAAGATTTCAAGATCCTGGCACTCCAGCGAGTGGTGTCCGAGGGTGCTAACAACCAGCGCGTAGCCGTGGGAGTCATCTACGAGTTCGACAAGGAGCTACTTAATAATACGGATCCTCTGCAGGTGAGCCGAACAGAAATCACAGCTGATCTGCTACAACAGTGGGTCGCTACTGTCTCCCCTGATGAAGACGACGAAGTGAATGCCATCTCTGGAGGAGTCAACAAAAAGAAGACCCGAAGAAAGGCCAAGTTGCCCTCGCTGAAGAAGCTGCTGTATTCCAATATGTCGGAGCTGTCTCCTGCTCTGCTGGAGCAATACCTCGAAAAAGAAGGAGTTGACGGCAACCTGAGCATCAAAGACGTCGATTTCAGCGAATCTACTGTTACATCTATCGCTGCCGCTGTCAAGGGCTGCGAAGATCGAGTCCAGGAACTATTGGACGCCGATCTCGTCACCGGATACATTGCCTGTGAAAAGAACCCCAACTGGAAGAAACCCGACGAGGAAAAGACTTACATTCCCGGTTCTATCGATCCCTCGGACATTGAGTATCTCTACGAGTCGTTTGAGCCCTTTGAGATTACTGTGGCAGACGGAAAGGTGGATACTTTTGAGGGCTACAATCTGACTGTGGATCGATACTTCTCCACTGTTGAAAGCACTCGATACAGTCTGCGGGTCAATGCTCAAGAGCAAATTGCCGAAAAACGACTCAATGCTGCTCGAAACGAAACCAAAAAGCGAGTTGACGGCTTGCAGCAGGTCCAGGACCGAAGTATTCTTATGGGAACGGCTCTCCAGACTTATGCTGGTCGAGTGGAGGAAGCTATTGCTGCTGTGAAGCAGTTGCAAGATCAGGGTATGGACTGGAAGGATATGGAGCATCTGATTGACCTGGAGAAGAAGAAGGGCAACCCTGTCGCTCAGATGGTGTCCAGTATGAACCTGGAGAAGAACCGTGTCACTCTGATATTGCCTAATCCAGATGTTGAAGACGAGAGTGATAGCGACAGCGACAGTGATATGGATGAAACAGACTCCGAGGGCGAGTCCGAGGAGTCCGGGTCTGAGTCCGATTCGAACAAAAATGAGTCGAAGACTCTCAAGGTCGAGGTCAATCTCGATCTCACGGCCTATGCCAATGCTAATAATTACTTTGATATCAAAAAGGTGGCTGCCCAGAAGCAAGAGAAGACGGAAAAGAACTCTGCCACCGCTCTCAAGTCTGCTGAGCAGAAGGTGAAGTTGGATCTGAAGCGATCCCTGGCCCAGGAACAGCATGCCCTTCGTCCCATGCGTCCCTCGTACTGGTTCGAAAAGTTCTGGTGGTTCTTTTCTTCTGATGGCTACCTTGTAATTGGAGGAAAGGACGCTCAGCAGAACGAGATGCTGTACAAGCGATACTTCCGAAAGGGAGACGCGTACGTCCACGCCGAGATCCAGGGAGCTTCCACTGTGATTGTCAAGAACCACCTTGGGCCCACTGCTCCTCTTCCTCCTTCCACACTTTCCCAGGCCGGTTCTCTGTCCATTTGCACATCCAAGGCATGGGACAGCAAGGTTTTGATTTCCGCCTGGTGGGTGGAGCACGGTCAGGTGAGCAAGAGTGCTCCTTCTGGCGAGTTTTTGCCTACTGGAAGTTTCATGATTCGTGGCAAGAAGAATTTCTTGCCCCCCACTTCTCTGGACGTTGGTCTGGCCATTTTGTGGATTGCCGATGAGGACAGTACTGCCAAGTACGTCAAGCAGCGCCTGGAGCGAGAGAAGCTGATTCTTGGAGAAAAAGCTGACGAGATGAAGGCTGCCGAGGAGTCTGAGAGCGAGTCAGAGTCCGAGTCCGAGTCCGATTCTGATTCTGACGATGACATGGAGTTCCCTGATACTGAAATCAACCTCAAGGGTGGAGATGAAGATGAGAGTGAAGAGGAGGGGGAGGAGGAGGAGGACGAACAAGAGGAGGAAGAGGAAGTGGGAAAGATGGAGAGACCAGCTGTCAAAGAAGCTCCTCCCAAGGGAACATCCAAGTACGACTACGAAGACAAACCCGAGGCCCCTCCATCGAAGATCGTGCAGGATCTGACTGCCCAGTCAAACAACTTTGTGCCCAAAAAGCGACTCACTGCCAAGGAGCGTCGAGAGGCTCGAAAGGCCAAGGCATCCGCGGCTAACAGCTCCCTCAACACTCCTTCTGGTATTGAAGACTCCACTTCTGTCGAGGATGTGCTCAAGGCTCTGACTATGAAGTCTGGGGGAGTTGACACCAGCGACTCTTCTCGAGACGTGACTCCCGGAAACGATACCCCTGTATCTCGATCCGCTACTCCTGCACTCAACGACACTACCCAGTCCGCTGCCTCGTCCGGACAGCCTCCTGCTAAGGTGCGAGGCAAGAAGGGCAAGCTCAAGAAGATTGCCAAGAAGTATGCTGACCAGGACGAGGAGGAGCGAAAGCTGCGAATGGACCTGCTTGGAAGCACCAAGGGTGCCGAGCGAGCTGAACAGGAGGCTGCTGAGCTGGCTGAGAAGAAACGTATCGAGGAGGAAAAACGAATCCAGCGTCAGGAGCGAATCAAGAACCAGGAGATTCGAAGACTACTCAAGGAAGAGGGTGTGGAGCAGTATGACGACGTGGACGAGGAGGAGTCCCGAACGCAGTTTGATTCGTTCATTCCTCGAGCCCAAAAGAACGATGTTGTCGTCGGAGCCATCCCCATGTTTGCCCCTTGGGCAGCTCTGTCCAAGTTCAAGTTCAAGGCAAAAATGGTGCCTGGAACCGTCAAAAAGGGCAAGGCCGTCAAGGAAATCGTCCACAAGATGACCACCGCCAAGACGGACCCTACCATGCAGGACACCGACATGCCCTGGCCCAACGAGATTGATATCATTGGAGGACTCAAGGACACTGAGCTGGTACAACCTGTGGCTGTTGGTCGAGTCCGACTTGTCATGCCCGGTGTCCAGGGAGGTTCTGGCCCCTCGTCTAAGACCAAGGGCTCCAAGAACCGAGGCAGAAAGAAGCGATAGACCATGTTTGCATATAGTAGTAATTGACCATGAAGATGATGTAGATGGAAGACATTTGGTACGATACTGTACTTGTAGCCCTCAATGGTACAAACAACGAGATTTTAGATGATTTCTAGCTACAACAAGTCCAATAGATGACAGTTTGTCACAGGACTTACTTTCTGTTCAACGACAGATTATGACCAGCAACTCATTGACTCAATGAGACGACCCTTCAGCGAACAGCCGACACAAAATCGCATTGATTATTTGCAAGTATGAGTACAAGTACAACGCCTGTAACTTCAATGGTTCTTGGTTCAAGAATTTAGTTAGCACAATATGCCGGTACTTGTAGACGTTCACCGCTGAATGTCATTGTGATGAATAAGCGGTCGATACTGTTCAATTGAGCCTGTACAATCATGTTTACACCCGCAAACTTGGTCTATTGTCCAAGTACAAGTACGCAGCTCACAGCTGTCGCCTGTCTTAGTTACAATTTGATCAAGCGTAACAGCACTTGGAGGATCGACTAACACTTCAATACGACTATTCAATTGAACCAATTACGATTGCAAAACACACAAAAACACAATATTTATCTATAGTACAGTACTTGCAACGCAAGCAGATGGCCCTCACCGAGCAGCTGGGTCACAGTCGCGCTACATGTTGCACAAAATCCATCTTATTACCTCCATATACATCCTCCATCTAGCTGAAAAACTTGCCAGCTCGCTGCGACCACTTCTGGTACACGTTCGAGATGGTTTGTTCGTTGATCTCCACTCCTCCGTACGCAATGCTTTCCTTGGCGGGTGCGGGGGTGACTCTACTTGCGATGACGACGGGATCGATCTCGAGAATGACGCCCGAGTCGACGGCCTCATCGATAGCCAGAGCCACCAGGTCAAAGTGTTCGAGCACAGACCGCTTGTCGAACGAGTGCTTGAGCAGAATCTCCAGCGCGTCCTTGATGCCGGCAACCAGCTGGTACAGCATCACCTCGTTCTCCTCAAACGATCCGACCACGTACAGAGTCACGTCCACAACCGTCTTGTACACGACCACCTTGTTGTCGAAGATGATGACGTCACCATTCTGTCGATGGGTTTTCTGCGCCAGGCCCTTTTCGAACGTCTGCTGGTCCTTGAGTGTCGTCAGGGTCTGAAGCTGCTCGTGTGATTGCACGTCGCCGTGTGGGGGCGAGTAGTACTTGGTGAAGAGTCGCTTTCCGTCCTTGTCCAGCAGCAGCACTGCCTCTACCGAGTATTCCGACGTCATGATTCTGTGTGGTTGTGTGAATGTGTCGTGATCTGCCGTTCTAGAGAGCAGTTAGGTGTTATGTTACACGTAGCGAAGTTTAAAATGCCCAACCTCCATCTCCAGTTTAAAACCTTAGTGACAAGGGATGGAGACAGACAGACACACCAACCTAGTGACGACAAACGCGGCACACGCACAATCCGCATAAATACAGACACAAACGCAGCCACAGACACATACGCGGACACAAACGCAGCTATCCTACACCACACACACAAAAGCAACGCACACGATTGCAACACACATCCATTCCTCTCTCCCACACTTCCTCCATGTCAGACTTTTACTTTGCTCTGGCCCGCATATCAGTGGCGCAACTGCTTCGAGTGGCCGGTATCGAACGATGCCCGCCTTCGGTGCTGGACACAATCACAGACCTGTACATTCGGCATCTCGATCTGCTGGCGACGGAGACGATGAATCTGGCGCATCACGGAGGCCGATTTGACGCCATCATCACAGACGTGGCACAAGCCATGGCAAACACACATGTCATCAAACCAGTGGTGCTACTCGACCCCTACGATACCGATCCTCAGGGCGACCAGGGCATGCAGGACTTTGTCAAGTGGGCCAAGGGACCTGGACCAGCAGAGGCCCGGAGAATCAGCAGAGTAGCAAACAACACTGGCCAAGCTACACAGCCAGCAGCAGCAATGGCGCCGTCCACGTACGGCATCACGGCGAAAAAACAAGAGGACGCCGCCCCCCAGGAAGAGGTGGAGTGGCTGCAGGGACTCATCAACAAACAGACCAAGATGGTGGGTCCAGCGCGTTTCAAAGATACCGTGCTAGGACCGTCATTCGAAGACAAGCTGGACCTGAAGATTGCAGGAGGACCCAGTATGGAGGAGTTTTTCGAATCGAGACAGGAGACGACCAAGTCGTGACGGACAAGTATCGCCTGGCTCCGCCCACCACTTTGCATGGCACCTGCCCCTTGTATTATAGCATTAATATACAACCCTGGACCTTTTCCTGGCTCAGGAGACTACCTACTTGGCGTGAAAGAACAGTTAAAACCTTTATTGTCCTGTGATGTTCAATTGGACACTTATATGTAGCCCCACTGGCAATGCTAACCAATATGACTTCTGTTGGTCTTTGTTGGCCTCAGCCAGCCCTCTAGTCCTTTACTACAATTGAAAAGCTCATTACTAATATACAGTCATTATCATAAATAGTTACATCCTTGGACCACCTTGCTTAAACAATAGCAGTGTTACGCTCCTGTCGTGACGCCATCTTTTGGATCATTTCTGTGTTGATCCTAATAGGCACAGGGCGTTGCTCGCCGACGGACGACGTGCTCACCATGGAGTGCATACGGTCCGAGCAGTCGGCTGCGTCCGAAGGATGGAGACCCCCGGTGTTAGTCTCGGAGGTCTCGCCAGCCATGGCCGGCGTAGTGAGATTGTTGAGGTGGGAGACCTGCATGGAGGGCGTGCGGAACCCGGAGCTCTGGCGCTTTCGAATGGCCTCAATGCGCGCGCGTGCAGCCGGGTCGCCCATCATCTGGTCATATCGTGTCATGATTTCCTTGGTAGTGATGTCTGCAGTCGCGGCTCGCAGATTGGTCTCCTTGAGCACCTCTAGAAGATCGGCAGGCACCTCAGAGAACAGTTCATGGTGCTCAATGAGAGTATGAATAGCCTCGATGGCCAGAAAGTAGCCATCACCTCCACCTCCAGCAGAAGCAGCAGCAGCAGCAGCAGCGGCGGCGGCAGCAGCGGCAGCGGCTGAATCAGCAGAGCCAGGAGTACCGGCACTTCCAGGACCATGGTCTTTTCCGGTGGGCTTGGGATAGAGAATGTTCGGAGTGATGACGGTGGCGAGGTTATGAGCGTCCATCTTGCTACCGCTCTCTTCGTCAATGTGAGAAAAGGAGGCTACCCACTTGAGAAAGTGGAGTAGCACTTCGGTCACGTCTCTGTGAGACCTGGGAAGCAGACATACAGCCAAATGAAGCACTCGCTTTCGAGTTGTGGCATCCTCGATCTTCTGGGACGAAATCCACAGCTTGTGCAGCTTAAAGGTAAAGAGAGGATTGGGCATCTCTCGCAGAAACTTCTTGAACAAAGCAGCATTCTGCACAGAGTTCTCCTTGGCGAAATCAGACGTCTTGGTGGCGCTCTTATTCACCTCCTCCGTCACAACCTTGAGCCGTCGGATGTTACCGTTCTTACGGAAGACACCTTCAATGGTCATGTCCTGAGTCTTCATCACATCAATACAGTCCTCCACAAAGCGCGGGATGCGCATCTTGTGCTGTGGGGACACGCCGAGATGTGATTCGACTCCAAACTTCTCAGTCAGAATGTCCAGGTTGCCGCCAAAGACCACAACGGAATCCTTGTCGCTCTTGTCGTTCTTTTCGCCCTTTGAGCCCTTGCGAGGAGGAAGACCTCGTTCAGCAGCTGCACGGTAGTCGAAATCCCACGAGGCAGTGTACTCGCCGTCGTTGGTTTTGCCTCCAAATGCTTTCCCAAACTTTTCCCAGAATGATAACGACTTTTTCACGTCAATCATCTCCAGTAGTTCTTCGAACGACATCCACTCCTTCACCAAGTCCCTAAGCATCATGACGGCCACATGCCGCACAATAAACATCTCGACAGAGCCCAAATCACACATGTATCGAATGGGTTGGGATCCAGAAGGAGCTGAGGAGAAGGATGTGGGCTCTGTAGAACTCAGAGCACTCTGTACTGACGACGAAACGTTTCCACCGGTCACAAGATGCTTCATGCTCTCGCCGAGATGCTGGTGCTTGAAGGCGTTGGGCCGAATGTCTCGCGCCTGCTCAGAAGCGACAATACGAGGAATATCGTCCAAAGTCAGCGACTTTTCGTTCTTCATTCGATCCTTGGCCCGCTCGGCTGCTGACGTCTGGCTCTGTCGAGCACTGTCAGACATCTTGTAGCCGTCCAGATCATTGTTCAGGTCCGAAGAGCTCTTAGAAAAGGTCGCACCGATGGTATCTGCTGATCCTCGCCGTTCCTCACCACGCAAATCGGGTCGCAACTTGCGAATGTCGTTGAGGTTGGAGTTCGCAGAGCCGGCTGTTCCACGGTTATCAGGGGCAGAAGACCGTCTGGGAGCCTCGAGAGAAGCTCCAGCAGGAGGTTGGCCTCGACTTAGGAGAATATTGAGCCGCGCAAGGGCGATTTTGGCCAGAAACATGAGCTGAGAAAGACGTGTCTCCACTGCAAAGGGCAGAATGGCGGAAGGAGGGTAATGGCCCTCGGAAACAACCTCTCCATCAACATAAGCAGCAGAAGCAATGTCGTCCCCGGAGCGAAGCACAGCTCCAGTCTTGGAGCACTTAAAACACTCCAAATGCCATCTTTTGCTTTTATGCGACTTTTGTGAGCTGTTGGAGGATGCAGAAGCTGAACCAGAGGCAACATCTAACAGAACAACACAGCTGTCCTCCACAGACTTGCCACAAGCGACACAAACGTCCGGAGTGAGCGCCGTGACGCCCAGATGCATGAGCGGCTGGTCGAAGGGGTCTGTGTTGGATACACCTTCGAGAAGCACGTCTACTGCCGGTTCTCGCGTGGGAGCAGCACTCAGGAACAGAGAGAAGCCGGAAGCGTCATTGAACTCGACTTTGCGGTCATGCTGTAGCGCTGTAGAGAGTCCAAACCGAATCAGTACCTTGAGATAGTGCGCTAGAGTGGTCACCAGAGACAGGAGGTCTTGAGTGACGCCCATTTTGGGTAGTTTCTTTTCATTGGCCTTGGAAACCATGGACATGAACGAGACAATCTTTTTGCACAGCTTTTTGGGTGTCTTTCCAAGATCGTCGTAGAGTTTTGGTGGGTGCATTCCTTGCTGCTTGCTGGTGTGGATTTCAAGCTCGTCAATGCCGCACAGAGCCAAGAGACGGTCCAGACCGACAAAGAGTTGCTCAGTCTTGAATACCAACCTCGCCGTAGCTGACAAAGCAAGTTGGTACTTACCCGACGCTGAGTATTGTAGCATATCTGAGATACATGCTGCTGTGCACTCTTCGTAGCCACACAGGGTGGTCCATACACCCAAGACCCGCTCCTCCATGCGCGTTTCCAGCAGCGACAGCAGGTCCTTTGATTCTACCTGCGGCTTTTCCACCCCGCTAATGCGCACGTTCCAGAATTTGAAAATCATATAACATTCCGGGTGCCACTGCTGCTGTTTTCCTCCGCGGTACATTTCGACAAATTGCTTGAGAATCGACGTTTGGCAGCCCTCGCATTTCGCGGCAAAGTCCGTCGAGTAGTGGTAATGGCAGAAAATGTCTCCCTGGTGCTCGTAGTACGAATCTTCGGGTCCGAACACCGAGTTGCATTTCGAGCACGAAAAGTGTTCCACGTGGTACTTGCGGCCCAGGGCTGTGATATAGGCTCCTCGTAGAGCTCCGCCACATGAGAAACACAAGAGCGACAGCCTGCTGAAGTAACACGTTTCACACAACGGCACCTGAGTTGTTGGCGACGTGGGTGGCGTGTTTTCTCCGTTTGTAGAAGGCACGTTTCCATCCACGGGGAAGAACTTTGACGAGCACAACGAGTTGCAGTCGGCGCAGCGAAAACAGTCAACGTGGAACACCGAGTCCAGGGCGCGCACAAAGTGGCCTGAGATCGGTTTGTTGCATTCGCGGCAGATTTTGCGGGTGGATTTGGATGCTGCTGACGACGACGAGCGCTCGAGGTCTGGTGATGGCGGCTTGTCGTTGAAGTTGAACTGCGGCACTGGCGGCTTGTCTGTGTTTGTGGACTCGTTCATGACCATCATGCTCTTGTGGCGGTCGAGTTGTTGGTTGATTTTTGGCGGCAGTGGCGACGGTGTGTGTGTGTGTGTTTGTGTGATGGGTTGCGTTGGCTGGGGCTTTGGCGGTTCATTGGTGACCCTCCTGATGCTCATGTGGGGGCTGCTGTTGTCGTGGGTGTCTTTGGACGGTGAGCTGAGCGGCGAGTAGTAGGTGCCTGGTGGGTGCTCGTCCGACAGGTTGCGTGAGTGTGTGGGGGTGTGGTAGGAGCGTCGCATGGGAGGCTGTTTGTTGGTGGGCCGCGAGAAGTTCATACCCGTGGCTGACCCTGACCGGGACCGAGAGCCCGATCCTGGCGGAGTGGACGGGGGAAGTGCTGGGGGATGGAGAGGCTCATCAGGAGGGTAGCGTACCCTTCCTCTGTATGACTCCATTTCTCACTGTGTTAGAATGACCGTCTGAAACGACCTCTCGCGGTCGGTGGCTCCTCACGATGGTTGTACTCACTCCGTTGTCGGTAATTACGGTAGGTGTGGTGATGTCGTGTGGTGGGATTTAGAATTGAGAGAAGTTTAGGTTGAACGAGTGTATAAGTGAGGTGGTGGTCTTGTGTAGCCCCACAGACAGAAGAACCGGCTGTAGTTGTGAGTTGTCGTCTGGACCTCTGTCGATGTATGAAGATGGTGCACTGTGGAGGCTCTTCTTTTGGGTCACGCCAAAACGTCTTGGGTGCCATATACAGCTCCAGTGCACTTTTGAGTTTGTTAGTGTTTTGGCTCCTGTCTGCTATAAACAAAGGGAGGAGGAGCAGGAGGAGTAGGGTCGGGGGGTAACAGCCCGAGGTTTCCTGAGACGAGCGGTGACGAAGTATCACGAGACACGCCATCTCGGTCCCATCTCTGCACCCTTACCCTGATACAGACCCCCCTTTTCGCTCCCCTAATCTACATCTTGGCCCGTCTCCTATATTTCGTCAACCCCCTAACAGTCCATCACAAGGGGGGAGGGAGTCTCACAGATCGGCAACTCAATCTGTCATGCCACGCAACTAATATTGTATGTACAGACGACAAGCAGGGTGGTAACCAAGTGAAGAAAAGATGTTCATGACACTGTATAAATCGTCAGAGCAACGTGGTCCGTGATTTGCACCGTCTACAGCCACCGCCGCTCCACTCTCCTTCGTTTTTTCGCTTCTCTAGCTACACGTCAACGCTCCGATACGTCATCATACATAAAATAAATCCACAAGACATGTACCCCCCCCATTTCCCCCAGAATCGCTTAACTAATTTTGTCGCATCGGGGCGCTCGTAATACTGCCAATGTCAACTCTTTTGGACACCCGCTTCGCTCTAGGAATGCCTCCTGCCTAAAGAAGCGACCCGCAGCAGATGGCAGCTCACACAAAGACCAACGACATATGTACGAGTACGAAAAACAGCCCAAAAAAGTCACACACACACAAGACACGCGTGCCACACTACGTGAGGAAGACACTTCCCAATTAGGCCACGCGATTGGAACAATTCCCGATTGGGCGTTTTTCCCGTTTTGCCCATCTTCCCTCTTTTTCCCTCTCCCGCCCCTCCTAAATACCACAAACACACCCACAGCCACACCAACTACTCGTAGCCCCTCGGTCCCCCGGTGCGCTGTATACAAACACAGGGGCATTTCTCGTGACCTCAAGGCCGGGTAATTATTCTTTGGAAAATCTGCCAATCATAAACCTTAACTGGGTGGGCGACAGTTACCCAACGCAGGTGTGGGTGCTTTTTTCCTGACATATTTTTCGCGTCTCCCAATTGAGATGCCTGGTAACATACCCTAGCCCTGATATTTCCTCATTGGCCAGCCCTATCCCAATCCCTTCCCAATCCCTAACCCCCCAGTCCCCTACCCAATCCCTTAACCCCAAAAACCCCTGAACCGCTCTTCCGATCTCCAAACCAAACCCCTTTAACCCCCAACCCTCCACTCCCCTAACCCGCACACAAGCACAGACCACTCACTCGCTCTGCCGGGTAACTCCTCCATTATATCTGCGCGCTACAGCAGGCAACTGCATGGAACTGACGAATGCCACATGTCGACAAGGTTTTAGAAATGGGCTTGAACATTAGTATAATTAATGGGCTGAGTAAAGTATGGTGTATATGGAGCGGGGAGTGGATAATCGCTTAGTAAGCACATTTAAAAGTGGTGAGTCATCAGGAACAGTCAGGGGCTCCGATTTCCACATTTGCCACTCGGCTCGTACGTTTTTTTGCCACTATTGTCTCCCTTTAACCTCTGCCACATCGTGTCTGGACACGTATGCATGGGACTTTTTCAGCCGGGTTTCAGAGCCAAATAAAACGCGAGCGGTTGGACCTTCTCAGCCAAACACTTTCAGCCAAAGAAACCGCACAAAAAGACATCAGCGACGGTACGATATGCTGAGGAAATTCATTTTAGGGCTCCTGCTGGCATCTCAGGCAGTAGCTCAACTACCACACAAGGAACGAGATTACGACTCCCGTGTCTATGTGGCCCTGAGTCTTCGAGATGGGCTTGATCCCCGGGAGTTTGAGGCTTCTGTGAGTGGGTTGGACCATGGACAGTGGACGTTTGAGCATCCTGTGGGCACGATTCCCAACACATATGTGTTTTCTGCCCCTAAAGAGTACGCACCGATCGAGAACATTCGAGATCAGGACCGACTGGAGGTTGCAGGTGGCGTACTGGCCAAGAGAGAGCTTCGCAAGCGAGAAAAGCTGCAGAAGAAGTATGGCATGAGCGAGGAGGACGTTGAGAAGAGACTGGTAGCTCTTGAGCGGTTGGATTATGACTGGTCTGAGAGGGGACTGGGGTCTTTGGAGGTGCTGAGTGAACGGAGGATTCATAAGAGAGCTCCAGTCAACTGGACCGAGGAGGAAATGGAGTACTTGAAGGAGATCAAGAGAAGAGCAGAGGAGGCTCAGAAGGCCCAGGACGACAAGGGTGACAAAAAGGAGGATCAGAAGGACGACAAAAAGGAAGGCCAGGAAGCACAGAAGGAAGGTGACAAGGAGGACAATAAAGGTGACGACAAGGAAGATGGGGAGGAGGATGACGACGACGATGAAGATGAAGATGACGATGACGCTTCTCCCGCTATGCCTGTCCAGTGGAAACCCGTTGACGAAAGCATGTACGGAGGTATGCCCGATGACTCTCTGTATGACGTGTACAGAAAGTACTATCCGGACGAGGTTGGAATCAAGGACCCGTCGCTCTGGAAGCAGTGGTACCTGCATAATGTGCACAAGGCAGGTCATGATCTCAATGTGACAGGTTTGTGGCTCAGAAACGTGACGGGCTGGGGAGTAGTCACCGCCGTTGTGGATGATGGTCTGGACATGAACGCTGAGGATATCAAGGCCAACTACTTCGCCGAGGGATCCTGGGACTTCAACTTCAATAAGAGCGATCCCAAACCCAGCTCTCACGACGATTACCACGGCACTAGATGCGCTGGCGAAATTGCTGCAGTCAGAAACAACGTCTGTGGTGTCGGAGTGGCCTACGACTCCAAGGTAGCCGGCATCAGAATCTTGTCCAAGGAGATTGCAGAGGATATCGAGGCTTTGGCTATCAATTACGAAATGGACAAGAACGACATTTATTCGTGCTCCTGGGGCCCTCCTGATAACGGCCAGACTATGGCTCGACCAGGAAAGGTTGTCAAGGACGCTATGGTGAACGCCATCACTAATGGGCGACAGGGCAAGGGCAACGTGTTTGTGTTTGCGTCTGGAAACGGTGGTTCTCGGGGAGACAACTGCAACTTTGATGGTTACACAAACTCCATTTATTCCATTACTGTTGGAGCTCTGGACTTCAACGATGGTCATCCTTACTACTCTGAGGCTTGTTCAGCGAACATGGTTGTCACTTATTCGTCTGGATCAGAACATTATATTGTTGGTACCGACATTAATGCCATTGACGACAAAAGTGCTGCTCCTCGGTGCCAGAACCAACATGGAGGTACATCTGCAGCTGCACCTCTGGCTGCAGGTGTGTTTGCCCTGGCTCTTTCTGTGCGCCCTGACCTCACGTGGCGAGATATGCAGTATCTGGCACTTTATTCCGCTGTTGAGATCAACTCCAATGATGATGGATGGCAAGATACTGCTTCTGGACAGAGATTCCATCATCAGTTTGGCTACGGCAAGCTTGATGCTTCCAAAATTGTCGAGCTTGCTGAGGGGTGGAACTTGGTTAACAACCAGACTTCTTTCCATTCTGAAGTTAAGACCGTGTCTCAGAAGGTCAAGTACAATGAGCCACTAAAAAGTGTGATTACTGTGACTCGAGACGATCTTGACAAGGTGAATTTCAAGCGAGCTGAGCATATTACTGCTGTCCTCAACTTGGAAGCTTCGTACCGAGGTCACGTGCGAGTTCTTCTCAAGGGTCCTCGAGGTGTCGTCTCTGAACTGGCTGCTCTCAGACGAGACGATCGGTCCAAGGATGGTTACGACAACTGGGCTTTCATGTCTGTTGCTCACTGGGCCGACGAGGGAGAAGGTGATTGGGAGCTCACGGTTGAGAACACTGGCGAGCAGGATCAGGTGGAGCTTGTTAACTGGCAGCTCAACGTTTTCGGCGAGCAGAAGGATAAGCGAGAGGAGAACAAGGAGGGCGAGAGCAAGCCTGAGGACGAGAACAAGGAGGGCGAGAAGGAGGGAGAGAAAAAGCCCGAGGACGAGAACAAGGAGGAGGGTAATAAGGAGGACGACAAGGGTGATCAGAAGGAAGATAAGCCTGAAGACAAGCCCGAGGATAAACCGGAAGATACGCCAGAAGATAAACCCGAGGATAAGCCCGAGGACGCGCCCGAGGATAAGCCTTCTGACGAAAAGAAGCCCGAGGAGAAGCCTGAGGAGAAGCCTGTGGATAATTCTGACTCTTCCTCCGACTCATCCGACAGCCACACCTCATGGTGGCCCGATCTGTCGTCGAAAAAATCTGCATGGTTGTATGGAGCGGTTCTCCTGGTGGGAGGGTTCATTGCAGTGATTGGCATCTACGCCTGTGTCACTCGACGAAACCGGGTTCGACGAAACCGGTCCAAGGATGCTCCTTCTGCTTCTTCCTTTGAGTTCGATCTCATTCCTCACGACGACTCAGACGACGACTTTGTGTACCCAGAAGACACTCATCGTCGATCTGGTGATAATGATCGACTCTACGATCCGTTTGCTGAGGTCGAGGATGATGACGACATGTTTCGAATTTCGGATGAGGGCGAAGATGCCCATGACGTTGAGCCTGAGTTGAATCGGGTCTCCATGGAGGCTGACAAGCGGGATAACGACCGGCAGAATCTCCTGGGATAATTAGACCAGTATTAGAAGAGCGAGGATGAAAAGTATTTAAGCTGACAATTGTGATATTTAATAAATGATGGATGTATTGAGCGTGGCGAGTGACAATAGAGGACTGAAGAGAGATACAAGTGATTTTATAGATAGGTAGGTAAACACTTCAACGTGCGTAAGCCAGCCATTCCTATCAACCCACTAGACTCTGAACCAGTACGAGTCTTTACCAGCTAAGCTACTCTCTTGAACTTGTAAGGGTTGCCAATTTTGACAAGTGATGCCTTCTTCAATATTGGGAATAAAGGGGAGACATTCCCAACAGACCGGGTTCACTGATTGTAATTGTCTCATAGCACTTTGGGATGAGATGGCGGTCTCCATCAGTTCAATAATCATTCATTCATTTTTTCTATATAAAACGCCTCTTCGGTTCGCCTCCACACATTTTTGATATGGCGCATATTGTGCATGCAGTGTCCCAAATACTCCACTTTTATACATCACCAAGTCCGGTTCTTAAACTTAACCACCCATTCAACCACTCTCCACATCTACACAACGCCATGTCCGACTCGATGAAGTACGACCCGGTGCACGAGTCGCCGGAGACGCCGAAGAAGGAGGGGTCGCCTGGATCGGCCAAAAAACGACAGTACCAGCCGCGATTGACCAACCCCAAGATTCTGCATCTCAAGAAGAAGGACGGAGAGCCGCTGTGGCGAGTCGACATCCAGTTTGATTTTCTCAGCTGCATCTTCCGCAACGAAATGCGCGTCTTCAGCAACAGATACAACATGGAGGATCACAACGAATCGACGCCCAGACGAGGGGGATACACATTTGCCGATTGCTACATCAAAGCCATGGCCAAGTCACCCAAATGCTCACGTGTGCTGCATGACAAGCTCATGGGTGACAGAGAAGCCGGTCTCAATATGGCCATGGTGTGTCTGCTCGTCAACATTGGACGAATGAACACCACTCTGAACTTCTTCCCCGAGATGAGAGCCCAGCTGCGAACCTATCATCCCATCCCCTCTCTGCAGAACTCCAACTCCAAAAACGAGTACAAACAGCTGCAGGACGCACCTCGGTTGAAATCTATTCTCAAGGGTGCCTGTGAGGGCAAGTCTGAACCCGACACCATCAACGCCATGATCTCCAACGGAGAAGTGCCCCACTGCAACGCCATAAACCTTGTGTCGCTGTTGTCGTCCAACTCGGCCTTTGTGAACGCCCGTTTCTTCTACGATCAATTTGAATTTTGCGACCTGATCATGGACGCCAATCTTTCGTCTGCTTCTCGAGCTCAGGCCTTTTTGTGGCTTGCCTGGGCCTTTTTGGAAACCAACCTCGAGGAAGAAGAGCTCCTGCAGAACCCCTTTGGTTCGTCGACACAGATCCCAGAGCTCGTGGAACTGCTGCCTCATGAAGCAGAGCTCGAGAATGTGGACACTGAAGAGGAGAAGGAGTTTGCACAGCAGATGCGAGCAGTGCGGGAGGAGTACATCGAGTCTGTCTCCCAATCGCCTACCACTGTTGTTGTTGGAGGGCATGGGGGAGGCACCAAAATCAAGCCCGTGGCTTCGACTGGACGACCGAAGAAGGAGGAAGAAACGCCCGTCAAGAAAGGCAAGACTTCTACTTCGTCTACAGCTCTTCCTGCACCCATCCAGAAGATCCCCCTGGCCCCTCTCGACTCAGCCCCTTCTCAGTCGTTTGCAGAAATGTATCTTAAGGGCATCGAGTTTGAAAATGCTCGTCTTCCAAAGGTGAAGCGAAACAAGGCTTCTCGTCTACGCGAAGACCACGCCACTGCAGTTGCCGTTCTTGCCTGTCTGCAGCTTCCTAAGGCTGTCGCTGCCATTGAGCGGCTTTTGGAAAACACATCCGAGGGTCTAGCAGGCAGTCATTGCGTCATTAAGCCTTCTTCCATCAAGACGCTCGAGCAGCGACACAAAAAGTGTGTGGGCGAAGTGCGACACATCTTTAAGGTGCGCAAGGAGCGGGCTCGAAAGAAGCGACGGAAGGCTATTCTTCCCGAAATTCCTTCAGATGAGGATGTGTTTGATTCTGACGACGATATGAAGGGCGGAATATGTGGCGGGGAAGCTGTTCGTGGGACTACGACGATTACCAAGGATGGCTTTGCGTACTCTACACACGGGTCTCTACAGTGGAATTCTGGATTGCCTGCCGACTACGGCGAGAAGTTTGAGACTCGAGGCAAGGCTTTCCGGGCAGCCAGCTTGTGGTGATTTCGAACGATTTCGACAGTATTTATTCAATAAGTGACTGAGATGGCAATACGTGGTTGGAAGCACAGACGCAGTTGATGACTGGGGGCATTGCAAAGCTGATTAGTCATTTGGACGGTGGTGGTTGGCTGAGGGATTTGTAAGCCAAAGGGGAGTGTACTGTATATGTGCGGCTTTACCTGTAGCTGGGTCTCTAAAAGCCTGGATTATACGACATTCCAGATACAAGAAGTGAGGCTCCTGAGACTGTCTCACCTGGTTTGTTGGATCAACCGGACTAGAGGAGCCCAACAATAGCAAGGTTGTCGATTGTCTTTGGAGTAGGAGCTGATCAAAGGGGGTCCAGACTGCCCTGTAAACGTTGGAAAAAACATACGCTGGGTTGAAATACGTGGGTTTGTGGCGTTTTATAAATGCAGTACAAACAATGGAGTCATATGGGCTCTGTATTATATTCTGTTATGATACCAGACAAGTTATACATATCCGAGTGTATAAATGTGAGGACGGACGACGGGATTAGTTATGATTTTGTCTCACTTGTTAAGGTTGGTGTTTAATTCAGTTAAGAAAATTGCGGGGGTACTATAAGTGAGACAGCATAAACGGGCAATACGAAGCAATATCGAATGGTCACACACACGCATTTATATATATAAAAGCGCCTGATGAAATCTAATGATAGGGAAGCATTACTTTTATTAATGGTCAGACAAGTAGTCACTGTAGAGATTGCGTTACATTAAATAAACCTGTTGCTATCACTGGTGGGCTCCAGGCATCATCACAGCCTTGGGGATCAGCCACTTGTAGGTGGACTGTGGAGAAGCCACACCTGCGTATCCGTTCCAGCATCCAAGTAGACCTGTAGAGATACAGAAGCCTCCTCCAGCGTTGGTGAGCTTGGAGTTGCTCTGGAAGTAGCCTGCAGCCAGGAAGATGAGGGCCAGGTCGAGGGAGATGAAGAGCAGGAAGAAGGCCACTGTTGCTTTTAACGTGCACAGCGTCATGAGGAAGGCAAAGATGAACCAGCCCATGAGGAAGATGCCCACGGACTGTGCAAACTCGTCTGGAGTGGAGTAGTACTTCTCGATACCAATGGGGAAGTTGAGCATGGACCAGGAGAACCAGAAGGCGCCGAAACAGAAGAAGACGGTTGCGGCAAACGTGTTCTCGGCCACAATCTCCCAGATACCAGCAATGACTTCGATAAGACCTCCTCCGAAGAAGGCACAACCAACCATGACATTGGGGGCATGGACATTACGAGCATTGACAAGACACATGCCGAGAATGAACATGGTCATGGAGAAGGCAAACAGTCCAGAAGGAGCAGCGTTACCAAACTGACGAGTGGGAACGGGTGCAGAACCAGGGTTAAGAGTACCACCAAAGGCACGGGCAAAGTCGTCTCGGTGGTACTTGACCCCGCCAATGTGGATGTATTCATCTCGTTCTCCCGAAGTACGGACCCGTCCCAGCACAACAGGCTCGTCCTGGTGGCTAGAAGGAGTCTCGATATCTTGTGGGTGGGAGGTATGGGGTTTCAGATCGTCTGACATTGATGATTGTTGGCTGATGAGGAGATTAGAG
Organism: Yarrowia lipolytica; assembly: GCF_001761485.1. Classification (NCBI taxonomy): domain Eukaryota; kingdom Fungi; phylum Ascomycota; class Dipodascomycetes; order Dipodascales; genus Yarrowia; species Yarrowia lipolytica. The sequence continues at coordinate 1,756,961 of NC_090775.1, read as the reverse complement.
GACCCAAAACGCCATTTTATATATCAACGAGAAGAGTAGTAGAAGCAACGAAGGCCGAATGTGGGGTAAAAGGGAAAATGTACCCCTCGGTCAGCTTTGTCTCAGCGATATAAAAACGGTTCATACCTGGTCAGCCGTGTTGGTGGAGGATTCTGTTATGGGTGGATAAACGAGTTTCTTTGTCTGGAAAACTCGCTCCAACTTGCCAAAATGAATAACAAAGTCGGTTGATGAATTCCTATCCCTTCATCAGACCACTATCGCTAGTCCTGACGCTTCGAAGTGTGACCCCCAATTTACTCGGCATAAGATTGAGATAGTAGGAGCGTAAATTGAGTGTAGTGCTGCTCGCTTAAGCTGGGATGCGTCTGGCGGGGTAAAACTTTAGCGGTCTGAATGATGATAGAAAAAAGGGATAAATCATAGGTAGAGGGCATCAAAAGTTCTGAGAATGTGTATTCCTTGGACCACTGACCCCCAAGTTATAGCTCCTCTTGGCGAGATGGGCACTAGTTGGTTCGCCGTAGTCTGTCTGGTATAACTGACGCACTAGCACAGGTGTGCTAGCAGAGAAAAAGCAACCAATTGTGCAACGTTAGTCGTAGATAACCACTATAGATCAACGTGGTAGTGCATTCTGTAGCTTTAGAGACAGTTCCAGCCCGGCAATTACCTCCTTTGGCGTGTTTGTCTGGACACTTTTAACGGGTGGGGTTGTGTTAATTGTTCTCATCGAGGGGTCTCAGATCGGCACATCATCGGGGCAGGTCAAGATTTAGAACTGAATCCCAACTAAGGTGTCCTTTCAACCCAAACAGATGGCGGGGCATGGCCCGGAGATAGTGGTGATGTATGCAGGAGTGCATAGATCCGGTGGTTGTTTTATGTTGTGATGTTGAAAGAGATAGGTCCGAGCAACAGAGGGTCCCGTGAAACAAGATGCAAATGAAACGCGCAAACGAGATGAACCGACAAACGCGCAGGCGTAAATCGACAAGCCACCCCTGGCAGGCCTATTACGTCATTGTACCAGCGATTGCTGTGATCATTTCGTCGCACAGTTCTGTCACTCCTCAATATGAGACATGTAATAAGTGATAGAGCCGCTGGTGTCTCCGGGGTGGTCCGTGTAACAATAAGCTGTCAGCACTCTTTCGTGGCTGATGGCTAGAACCACACTGTCGCAAATTAGGGCCATGTTGGTGAGTAAACACCAATCTTTGCAAGGAATAGACACGGTGGCAAACTCGGAGCTGTTCGGCTTTGCACGGCTTTCCCCAGTGAAGTTTTGTGAGAAGCGAATCTGTGACGAATGGGGACCCGATCCCTGAGATGGTAGACTCTGTTCTTCCTCCTGTTCACCTGCGTCTAGCTGCGGGTTCATTAGCCCCTTCCAGTCCGTCTCCACGTTGACATCGACCGCGTCCAAAGACAGTTTTAAGCACCCCGAGTTATTGGCACTTAATGTTACGAGCTTGCCCAACCGCTTGTATCGCTCACTGAGCTTGGCGATGTTCAGCGTAGGTTTTGGTAGCATGATGTATACCTGTGGCTGGATTTCAGGCTGAACCAGCAGGTAGCTCTCCTCCTCTAGTTTCCGTGGATCCACCGGAAGATTGTGTGTCACCACCGTGGGTCCTCTTTCTCGATGCTGTGTGATTCGCACTTGTAGTTGCAACAGACCCTGGTACTGACGTAAGCTGAGCCGTACCTCGTCCATGTGATACGAACTAGAGCTTTTGAGGGCCCGGGCAAAGTCGTCCAGACTCACCAAAAACACACACATGTCGTCAAACGCACTGACACAAACGTACTGGTTGGGATCACACAGGTAGTCGACGGTGAAGTAGGCGAACAGCGAGATGGTGGTGCCGTCATTGGAGGCTGGCGATACGATTCGCACATCCGTCGGGGCGAAGATGATGTATGCCTCCTTGCGGACGGCCATTGCTGCGTTTAAAACATCTCTCAGCAGCGAGATTCGGTCCAGTTTGACCCTCAGTTTCATTTAGTCGCGTGATGGTTGAGATTTCGTTACAGTGGCACACGAATCATGCACTGTACTTTTAAGGTTCAAGATATTTTTTGACCCTAACCCTCAAAATTCAGGCGCAGATTATGCAGAGAAAAAATATTTGTGCCCTACACATCATACACACACCCACGCACGCACACGGAAGAAAAATGTCTGAGCAAGAAGAAGTGCAGTTGCCCAAGCTCGGAAAGGCACCTCAGGTGCGAGTCAACGGCAAGAACTGGAAGGAGACCAAGACCCCGTTCCGAACCTCGAGCCTCAGTGTGCCCCTGAAACATAGATCGTGGGAACGACGGCAAAAGGAGCGGGAAAACCTGCGAATGATCAAGGCTAAAGAGAAGGAAATGAAGGACGAAAAGGAGGCTGAGCATGCCGAGAAGGTGCGACGAATCAAGGAGCGCCGAATGGCCAAGGAGGAGAAGGAGCGACTGGAGAAGATGACTGCCATTCTGTCGGCCAAGAAGCTGGCTCGACGAAAGCGGAAGGAGAAGCGAAACAAGCTGCTCCGAGAGCGAAACTAAGCCATAGTTATTTATTTTGAAAAATAGACACTCTGTTATTTGTCTGGTTTGGAGAGTATTGAAGTGCAGTACATACTGTACCCGTGAGGGAACGAGTTCAGATGAAACTTCCGCTTGTAGTACTGGAATTCAAGCAGCGATATACTGGTATCTTGTACTTGTGTGTATAAGTATCAAGAGTGATCTCTGCTTCTTGTATAACCGCTTGCTACTGTGAGCTCAACATGGAACTGCTACGGAAGCAACTACAACTACAGTACATACAGTACGAGTACTTGTACGTTGGTATAACCATTGAATGTATTCCTCACTGCTCCTAGATGACAAACTACAGCCAATCGTTCAATTTCATCGCAGTGACTGAATCACTATCTATTAATCAGGCAACATTATACAATGTCTGTCTATTCTCTGTGCTGAACCATATAATCCTCAGCTACTTTAGAGGACTCTTGTCCTCCTCCGATTTTGGTGGAGCGGGGCTGACCTGGGCAGTCTCATGCGCACTACCAGATTCTCCCTCGCTCCCGTAATCTCATAGATGATACAGGATCGAACCGCACGTGTGGTTGATCTGTGGAACAAACGTGTCCAGAGGAACGGGGGGAGCTGGGGGATTCTGATTGGATGCCAAATGGAACACATCCTGATGCTGGGGGTGGCGAGGATGTGCTGAACTGTTGAGATGGAACACTTCAACTGACGATCCATAGACACACATGATTCGGTCGCTCTGAATGTATTGCATAGCCAAAGGCTCGACTCCTGCCCTTGTAAGAACTTGACGTGGTGGCATACTGACAGGAAGACGCACCTGGTCCTCGACTATACCCCTGAGGGGAATAATTGATATCCTCTGTCTGTAGTACACGGCCATGGCTGTGGAGTCCCAGGAGAGACAGTACTTGATGGATTTGAAGTCTTCCCTCGAGTTGACATTACTAATGTACAGCAGGGCTCTTTGATCGTCATCCTCCTCATCTTCCGACAGCTCCTCTTCCGGCGAGCCCGTCACTCCCAGTTCAGCGGTAGCTAATGCAAAACGGGCGCGATTTTCGTCCGGTAGGTGCTTGACACAAATGTAGCGACCAGGAGTAAGTAATGCAAGCACTCCATCGCAACTGAGACTTGTGCTCATGCTTGTTTCCATAAGCGTGCAGTAGTATTCCCACAGAGCACCTTCTTCAGTAAAATCTTCCTCGTCCAGAGTATCTGCCTGTCCGAAGATGAGAGCCTCCTGGTTTCCAATCAGTGTCATGACCTGGTCACGGGCCTGGGCCGACATTCGGAGATCTAGACGGAAATGTGGCACGTCAATCTCGTTTGTGGTCTCAACATTGATTATTGTGAGTCCACCCAGACGCCTGGCTCTGACCCACATGATGAAGGCCTTCTGAGACACGGCCAGATACTCGATCCGGGACGGAAACTGTTTCGAGTACTTGGCCGGCACGTTGGCCAGGTTAATGATGCCGCCTCTGTACTTGGACAGCAGTTCCTCCATGCAATATAACCGCACTCTTCCGAACCCAAACACCACGGCCATGTATTCATTATCGGTGGAGAAGGTGACCAGCGGAATTTCTTCCTCCGTTTTCCAGCCAAACAGGTAGAGCGGCGGGATGTTGTTGCAAAACTTTTCGCTTCCGATCGAATAGACAAAAATATATTTCCCCAGCGAGACACACAGCAGAGAGCCGTCTGGAGAAGACCAGCTCGACGCAAACGTATCTCTGCAGTCCGGCGACAGCCTCAGGTGGATCTTGAGGGTCATCTGACGAGCAACCCATTTCTGCCGCAGCAAGTTAAGATAGGTGGAGTATAGTGGGGTGGACGACAGATCGATTGTGTAAGTCGTCGGCGGAGCCGGAGTCACCGTTTTCGTCGGCGATGTTGTAGTTAGCTGTTCGGAGTCGTCGTTGTCCTCCGACTGTGTCTGTGTCTGCTCTCCATCGTCTTCGGGTGTCTCGTCGTCGTTTCCTCTCCAGTTCATGAGGGTCTGGAGATGGTCAGTCAGCACGGTATCATTGCGGGAAAAAACGCGCAGCAACTTGCACGTCTGGCCAATGTACAGAAACGAGACCGGGTCGAGCAGCCCGATGATTTTGCCTATGATTTCAGGCGGCAATGAAATCATTTAATCGACGTCGTTCTGTGCAAAAAGTGGTGATGCTTAGGTTCTGCACCTCTGAGTTTGTAGAAATAAATGTCTAAAAAATATCCAAACCTTCTCCAAGACACTGCCATGAACTCCAAGGTCGTCACCCAGCCCGAATGGGCCTATTTCGAGCTGGAATTGTGAGTACAGAGGCTGGACCGGCGTTCGAGTTTTGCGCTAACACAGAATCACAGAAAACAACCGCAGCCAGGGCTCGTTGTTTGACATTCTCACATGGAACCGAACCATCACCTCGGCTCTATCAAAACTGTTTGGAAACGTCGGGGAGGCGATCCACTTTGACATTCTGCATCATTTTTTCGCCGGAAATCGCCAGGCGTGCATTGTCCGAGTCCCGTGCGACTATCGAGACCGGTTCCAGGCTGCTGTGGCGGGCTTTCAGGGCTCTCTAGACTCTCTGGGAACCGACGATCTCCAGTGTGGAATCCACGTGGTCAGAGTGAGCAATAGCATGACTGGAGTCAGTGGACCCAGGAGATTCTAACTCCATTGGATCATTGCATTGTTGCATTATTTATTACATTGTCTAATTGACGACGGTTCGGCTATCAAAAGCTGTACAATATTTGTAGCAGCTCCCCCACACAACCAAAAAAACTACAACTGCAGCTTCACGTATCGGCACCGCACCCGTACTTATACTGCGGTTATTCCGTATCTCTCTCTTTATTCTCCGTTCCTTGTCCAGACGCATACGAATGCTCCATATGCGTGTCGACAGATACTTCCTTTGAACCGAGGAATATCGCATACTTTTTCTGCCCCCGAATCATCTGTACTATAGCCCCCCCTCCCTCTCTCTCTCGTGTACCCTTCTAATCAATAAATCAGTGTATTACTACGATTTGACCCAGTCGCTTCATTCGCACCAGGTAGTGTGGTTACTTCAAATCCTTTCTTTCCTCCTCTCGAGCAAACTCGCTTCTGCCCAAATGCGCGCTTTTCTGTCGCAGAAGAGCATCCCGCAACCTTTCAGCCTCCTCATGCTTGGTTTTCGATGCCAGACGCTCGTCCCGCTCCTCCTCCAACGCCTTAGCATCTTCCTGCATGGCTTTCAATCGAGCCAGTCGATCAGACAACTTGGCATCTGTAGCAGCCTTTCCCGTGGGAGAACTGCCAGAAGCAGCCGAGGGGGTTCTCTGACTGCCGCTAGGCGCAGAAGTGGGTGTCTGTGACGTGCCAGACACAGTCGTCGTCTTCTTGGAAGCCAACAACTTGGCTCGCATCTGTTGAAGACCCTTGGGAAGAGCATTCATCTCCTTCTCCTTGTCCTTACGCTGTGCAAACCGCTTGTCATCCTCATCCTTGTATTCTGGACGGTAAGAGTTGCGTTTGTCTCGATGAGACCGAGTTACAGGCGAACGAGAAGGAGAAAACTCATTATCGGCCCTGTAGCCATGGGAAGAATTTCCATCAGACGCATTCATGTCGGTTGAGCGTTCATCTAGCACAGATCGTCCATTGCCAACCTCATCACTAAGATCACTTCCTTGACCCCCGCCACTGTCACGCTCTCGCGATCGCGACCTGTAGTCTCTGTCACGATCAGGGTCACGTGATCTAGATCTATCCCGTAAAGATCTTTCGGAGCGAGCACTGGAACGAACACTGGACCGACCACTGGACCGACCACTGGACTGCACATTGTCTCGGTCTCGGTCCCGGTCCCGGTCTCGGTCCCGGTCTCGATCTCGATCTCTTCTGGATCGTAATCTCTCTCTCGAACGATCTCTAGACCTTTCTTCTCGTGACCGATCCCTGTATCGCTCTCTAGATCTATTTCGGTATCTGTCTCTAGATCTAGATCTTCCTCCTTCTTCCCGAGAAGACTTTCGATCTCTCTCCTCCCTAGAAGATTGTCTATATCCTCTATCATCATCAGAAACGCTTGGAGATGGATCTCTGTTCCTCTCTCTTCTTCGTGTTCTCTCTCCATCACGTCTTCTCCTTCGTCTCTCTCCTTCCCGTTCCATATCTCGTCGGTTGCGTCTGTCACGTGAATCTTCTCGTTTCCGACGCGGTCGTCGCCGCTCTCGCTCGCGTGATCTGGATCGCTCTCGTCTGCTTCGTCGTTCACTCTCGTTGGCCTCGTCAGTGTATCCCAGCTCGCGTCCCTTTTGTCGAACTGCAACCATGGGGTCATCCTTGACCTTGTGCACAATCCCCGCGGACTCAGACTTGTCCGTCTTGGGCTGGAACCGGTCCAGGGAGTCATCGAACGCCTCCAAATCGCCCTTTTGCTTGACAATGCTGTCTATCCGTCGCTTTCCAAGCAGATAGTCGTCGGTGGAGTTGGCATCCACCTTCTTCTCATTGAACGCCTGCTGAGAACCCACCGCCGTCGGATCCTGGTACATCCACTCCACTTTTTGAACTCGCTTCTTGCCGGTAGCCATCTCCTGCAGCTTTTGAAGCTCGTCTCGTTCACGCTGCTGCTTGATCTCCTTCTGGCGCTCCTGGATTCGCCGCCGTTCCTCCAGAGCCTCCTGCTCCTTGGCGTGCACCACGGCTTGGTTTTTGTGCAGACCAGGATGCCACGATTTTTTCAGATTTAAATCGCCAGGCATTGTGCGGACGAGGGGAAAATCTGCCGTTCAGACAAGAATGTCGAAAAGTCCGTTTCTCTAAAAGAACTCTATGCCATATTGGACCATGCATATATTCCGAGGTCTGTAGATAGGGCGGTGATAAAAAGTTTTTCAACACTTGAATGCGGCTTGAGAGACGGGATATTTGGGTGCAAACTGAGCATCACAAGAGTACTGTCTTTTGTGTCTGGTTTTCTCTCGAATTTCAGCACATGTAAGGATAACTCATAACCTGTCCTGTGGAGAACAGTGGCAAATAGTTGGGTCGGTCTACAAGTGCTGTATTTGAATGTATTTAAGTGATAGGGACAAGATAACCAGTTAGTTTGTAGACACTGACTAATCCCACAATCACATGATGCGGCTACTAAGTACTTGCTCTCGTCCGAGTGTACTAGTACAGTTGCTGACTAACCATTTTCACTACCTTATCATGTGTACTCGTACATACACATGATCTCTACCAATACCATGCTGCGACTCTTGAAACAGCAAGTACGACACCAGACGACTCTGGCAGATGTGCAGTGGCTCAAGAGCGTGTCGGCCTCTCAAATTCCGCGCCAGGGCTTCACGTACCGCTTCGACAAGTCGTCTGGACCGGGCGGCCAGCATGTGAACAAGACCAACACCAAGGCCACTCTCAAGATGGACGCAAAGACGCTGCGGAGCTCGACGTGGATTCCTCAGGCTGTGAAGACGCAGATCTACAAGGGGGGTTCGAATTTTCCGTTTCTCACCCTGGATCAGAGTCTACTAGTGCAGTCTGACCGGTTTCGATCCCAGACACAAAACGTGGAGGACTGCTTTGAGCGGCTGGCGGTGGCTCTGAGGCAAATCAGGCTTCCAGACCGGCCGCACTCGCAGGAGTCGATAGACAAGTGGGACAAGATTGCAAAGAAGGAGGATAAGAAGCGGTTGGCGGCCAAAAAGCGACTTAGTCAGAAGAAGGAGGGCAGGAGAGCCAAGGGGGAGTTCTGACTGAGAACACCTCTGTTGTGCGCATTTAGGAGTAGTCACGTGCGCTACCAGCGAATGTCTATTCTGTCAAGTCTGTCGATTCTATCGAGTCTGTCACCGGCCTCGATACTACCACGTTTTGCACATATTGTACCACGCAAAGGTCCGGGAAATGCCTTCTGACATAGCCGAGAGGTTGCCACCAAAGTATGAGTATCTGATTGATCCACCCGATAATACCTATCAGCGGTATTGCCTACAGGTGATCTTCGGATCCGCAGCACACTTCAATTACCGTTCGTGCCGGTGAGACGTCGTCTAGCGTCCTTTGTTCATGTTATCGCACTAAGCTGCTTGTACTATGACTAGACTACAAGAAGCTCCCGCGCGGTGGTGCCATGCGATAATGGACTACTTTTAGCCCAGCTACAGGGTGGTATTACGTCACCGTTCCTGTCACCGCGTGGGCACGAGTACAGCCCATACATATCGATACATCCAGACTTCAGGACCAAAAATGTATGGCATTGCAACCACCAAGGTGCCGTATTTCCAGGAAGAGCTGCCCTGGAATACTGCAATTGCCTGTACGAGGCGGTACGATATTGTATGGCTAGCACTCCATGTGACTGTTCAATTCTTGTGGTTTTTCCCTGCCGATACATGCTGATACATATTTTTTTATCTGACGTCATTGTTGGACGGTGCGGCTGTTGGGACAATCCGGGGACGCCCAAACAGACTAAAACTAATATATCAGAGATGGCCCAAAGCGAACCCATGACCCGGTCCCAAACCAATCACGGTCACTGTCAATTGCTATCGTGACAGCTTTCAAACGCCATTGGACACTAGTCGAGGTGCCTACCACGGGCGGTGTCTCACAGCGCCCCGCATAACTCCGGAAAATCACTTATCGTGCATCGTCTGTTCTAGGTTGGACTAGGACAGTAACTTTCTGAACTTACTCACATGAGCCGTATGCATCAACGGGCCCTCAACTCTATAATGCTACTCTGTGGGGTGGTGACAATGAGTGGAGGGGGTGTATTCTATCTGCTGGATCCGCCTGCTCGGGTCCGTGAGCTTTGAAACGACTCCAATCAGCGTGCGAAACTCGTGTCTCATGCTGTCTCTCATGGCCCAAATCAGTCATGTCCGCGATACGACTCTTGACACCATTACATCTTATGTACACCGCCTGAACTTTCGGCTACCTTATGTTGCAGGAGCATAACTTAGCCGGCCGGAGCTGGCGGAGGAAAGACCAATTGTTCACGTGAGCCTGTCGACTATCCACGTTGTTTTTCCCGACCGGCTCAGCTCTTTTTATCAGGTCCCCTGACTTAGCCGCATCAGACAAAGAAAGGCAAAACGCATCTGTCATATTATCGGGTGGTTTTATAAGTAGGGGCGATGGTCCGTTGAAAACAAGCCCTCAACACCTTGTACCGCAACTACAACCGCTACAATGAACTCCAACCAAGACTTCACCCCCACCTTTGACGAGTACGGGGCCGACAATCTCACCGACGTCCATCCCGAGGCCACCACCTCCAACGATGACAATCTCAAGAACAAGGACCCCCTGCACGCGCAGTCGCCCGTCTACGTCAAGCCGTTCGATAAGGGCGATCTGCAGCCGTCGTACGCCAACGAGATCCCCGTGCAGCACTGGGGATGGTACGAGTCTTTCATCGACACCATCGGAGGCATCATGGGTGGCCTGGGAACAATTCCCTGCTGTTTCTGTTGCCCCAACCCGTTCAAGTCCGTGCACCAGGGCCAGGTTGGTCTCGTGACCAAGTTTGGCCAGTTCTACAAGTCCGTGGACCCCGGACTCACCAAGGTCAATGTTCTTTCCGAGAAGCTGCACTTTGTGGACGTGATGGTACAGGTTCTGGACGTGCCCCACCAGCAGGCCATGACCAAGGACAACGTCAGCATCACACTTTCTTCGGTGCTTTTCTACCACGTGGTCGCTCCCCACAAGGCCAAGTTTGGCGTCAACAACGTGATTCAGGCGCTCCAGGAGCGGACCCAGACTACTCTGCGACTTGTGGTCGGATCCAGACCTCTGCAGGACATGATTGAAAAACGAGAAGAGGTGGCTGCTTCTATCCAGGCCATTATTGAAGAGCGAGTCGCCGACTGGGGAATCAAGGTCGAGTCCATTCTCATCAAGGACATTGTGCTGTCCCAGGAGCTGCAGGACTCGCTTGCGCTTGCTGCCAAGTCCCGACGAGCCGGAGAGTCCAAGATTATCAACGCCCGGGCCGAAGTCGAGTCTGCCAAGCTCATGCGAAAGGCTGCCGACATTCTTGCCTCCAAGGCCGCTATGCAGATTCGATACCTGGACGCCATGCAGAACATGTCTCGAAGCGCCAACTCCAAGGTCATTTTCATGCCCTCTGCCGGCGCCATTGAGAACATTGCTGATCAGGCGGGAGCCGGATCTTCGAAAGACGACGACCTGACTAATACCGCAGTCAACCAGACCGCCATGTTCGAGGCTCAGTTTGACCGGGTTTGATGGAGTTGAGCCTGCCACTTTCCTTTCTTGAGTATTTATAACTAATTAGTCTATTATATTTAATGTTGAACAGAGGCAGAAGAATAGAGAGATTATTGGCTAGCAATAATGCTGTTGAAAGTCAGATATACTGTCTGTAGATACTGAGCAGCTCTTGTAGGACTTGTTACGGTGATGGTGACGTCGCAGCGCGAACAAAACTGAAACCGTCGAAGCTATCTACTTGTAGTAGTCTACTAGAACACGAGGCATCTGTCTTCAATCCAACTTCGCATCTGTCTTCAATCCAACCTCACATTGTACATACTGATACAGTACCGTGGCAGCTCTACTTCCTTCAGTCTATCAACTCAAACTGAATCAATGGCGTAAGACAGGGCCTCACTGACGGTGCCCGAGAGTACAGCGCGGCTAATTGTGACATAATATTGGTCTTCTGTCTCCTAGGAACAATATTCAGCAATATATCGCCACCAACATCACTTTGCATTCCTCATTAGGACATGCAACCAGCCTTTTAACCCGCATCTTCAAGTACGGTAAGGAGTAGATGAGAGACCTACCAAGAAAAAACGCCCTGGTACTTGATATTGGGTAAAAGGGTAACAGGGCCGGCGTCTGTCTCTTTCGCCGTCATTCTACTTGCCACTGATCTACAAGCATCTGTAACTCCCCCTCCTCTCAGGAGCGCTACTTGTAGAATGTCCGACTAATATATCTCGATGAATAACATTTGAGCTTGAAATTTTTAACATTTTGGAGACTGTCAATGCGAATGTTGATGTGACATATACAGCACTATTTGCGTGTTTCGGATGGGGAGAAGTTTGTGGAATCAATTTACATTGTCATTATGAGTTCATGTGCATTTTTTCCCGCCAAGTTTCTCACAAAATTCCACGTTCCGGGTGTGTCCCTTTTTTTTTCTCTTTTTTTTCTTTTTTTTGCTTTTTTTTGCTTTTTTTTGTCTCGACATTAGTGCGTCTATCATGCACTGTATTTTTTAGTCGTCTGCGCTCCAAACTCTTTTTTTCACTTCGACAATACATGAACCCAGGAGCCAGCTGAGTAACACGAGACTCCCAAGGGAACGTGTCCCTACTTGTGAACCACATGTTCAAGAGCCAACTTCTGTTGAGCAATGACGCGTTGAAATACGCAAGAGCCTTCAAGTAAGCCGCCTGGCCAAGTGTTGTAAGACCCGCACAGCTATTGTTGAGACTAACTGCCATGAGCTGAAACGCCATGCGCCAAGAGCGAGTGTTTTGAGCCGGACGAAATGCCCAGGCTCCTCCTCCGTGCCTTGTGTAGCCCACATGAGCAAGTCGCCAGAGCCATCCGACCGTGGGAAACTCGTGGGTGAAACCCCTTTCTGAGACACTCCCACGCCGCCTACTTGTAGTAGAACTGAAGCTGAGATGCCAGAGCTACCAGTGCGAATGCCGACAAGCCGCTGAGAAGCCAGCCGAGACGCACTAGAGCAAAGATCGTAAGACACCTCCACGGTCAAGAGCAATGCAACAGTCTGAGTGAGCCAATGAGTCCTACACGGCAATAATGCCAAACGCCCGTCCCTCCAGCCAGAGCAGAGCCAGAGCCAGTACCACAGAACAGAGCTAGTAAGTCCAAAGAGCAGTGAAAGCCAGATCCAAGCCTGAGTCAATCAACTCGGACGGACAGCCATCCAGAGTGCTGTACACATGTTGCATGTCGGAAAATGTGAATAGGACGTAGGCAGTTGAACCTCCTCAGGAGGATGTAGGCTGACCGAACCTATGCTGTTAATTAATCAAGGGGAGTAGGTGAAAGAACCGCACCTCTTGGGATAATACATTAGGCCGTTGAGCACCTCCCCGTATTGTGAGTTGTAGTAGGTAGAAGTCGTATACAGTCGTAAATACAGTACATATAAACATGTCTGAAAACAGTCTGTTTTCTCAAGTGAAATTTTGGGGTTACCCGGCCTGGCAGAATAAGGGAAGTGATCACAACTCCAGTTGTAGTCCCTAAGGGAGCATTTATAACCACACCAGCGTGTTATTTGGACCATTGCGATCATTCTGGTATCCAAATAACGCACTTTGGCGGCTTCTGACCCAGTATATGTCTGGGATATGTTGCACTCGTGGAATTAACTAGACTTTAGTTAAGGCCGTAAGTGGTCTGGAGTCTCAAATTTGGGATCATTGGACTATTTCTGAAGTGTGAAGACCCTCAAATCATCAATTAAGCCATTATTACTCGAATAATGTAACATCATTTCCACATTCCCTTACATACTGTCAAGTAGTCGCAGTCAACGCCATATTCCAGTGTTTGTATATACTTAGGTTTTAGTTGGAGTGAAATCGCAGACTACAGGCAAGCAGTAGAGCAGGAATCAACAATGTAGTCAGTAACATCTGATTACCACGGGATTGACACTCAATCAGCCGTTTTTCATAAACCAGATGAATATACAAGCATTTCCTATCTAATTGAACAACAGTATCTGTCGAAACCCATCTAGATACGAGTTTTCTCTCATCCATTGGTATTGAGATCGGCAAGAGGGTCACTACCACGGTGGTCTCCACGAGAATCACCAAAAGAACGAGATCAGTAGTTACAATACCCATGAAACAACACTTGATTAACGTCTTTTCCCTTTTTCTCCAAGGTCTCATCAGTATTGAGATCACTCTCTTCCTCATTTCTCACTTGGTCACTTCCTCACTTACATAATCAGCATTCTGCAGATACAGAATCTCTCAATAGTCCTGATATCAACACAACACAGTCCAACTTGAATCAAAAAAAACCAAAAAAAAAAAAAAAAAAAAAAACCAAGTGGTCACCTCCATCGTCTATCACGTAACCGGTTCGTTCCATTTCCTTCAAAAGCCCCGTTATCTTTCCCTCAATATCGCACTCAACACACCCCACATCCAAGAGCCCTCTGTCGCTGATTCACCTCCCAATGTTACCCTACCTTTGTGCAAGGTGAAATTTCCAATTTTCCAGCACCAGCACAAACAACAGGGTACCACCGAACATGCTGAGATCTATCCGACGGTACTCGACCAAGTCGCCGTTCGCCAAGGTCGGCTCCAAGACCCAGTCCTACGACTACCTGCGAGCGTTGCGGGTCACCCCCGCCGAGACTTTTGCCGATGTCCCTCTGTCTCCCGAGCTGGAGCAGGAGCTGTCCACCAAGTTCCAGGAGTTCCAGAAGGCTCTCAAGGCCGGTGAGAAGCTGGAGCAGGTCAAGGAGATTGCACGACAGGCAAGAGGCACCAAAAACGCCGCTGCCGGCGGGGACCCCCAGGCCGATCTGTCTTCCCTGATGGGCCGAATCGACAGTAAGAACATCCGAGTGGGTAATGACCAGAGTAAGATTGCTGCCATTTTCCCGTTGCTCAAGCGAACCGCCCGAGATGAGGAGTACACCAAGCAGGAGCTGTTTCTGCGACGACAGCACCGACACGATATGCTCAGCAAGTTGGGAGCCGAGGTCAAGGGCGTCTACGATCCTCTCCATATCATCAAGCATCCCAAGAGTGGCACCGAGGCCACCGTGACCAGTCTTCTGGCTGCCGGCGCTCATCTGGGCCATGCCGTCGAGCTCGGTCACGTCAACAACCAGCCTTTCATCTACGGCGTTCGAGACGGCATTTCCATCATTGATCTTGAGCAGACCGTCACCCAGCTGCGACGAGCTGCTCGAATCACCGAGGCTGTTGCCAAGCAGAACGGTCTGATTCTGTTTGTCGGCACCCGTGACGGCCAGAAGCTGGCGCTCGAGGCCATGTCGCGACGATGCGGCGCTTCCTACGTGCACTCCAAGTGGATTCCTGGAGCCATCACCAACTTTTCCAACATTGCCGCCAACTGGAAACGATACGAGGTGGTGGACGGCGAGTCTGGAACCAGCTTTGCCGACATCAACCAGCACACTGGCCGAGAGTTTGACGCAGAGATCTCGGGCCCTAACATGCGACCTGATCTGGTTATCATCCTCAACCCCGACGAGAACCCCGCTCTGATCCGAGAGTGTCTCAAGTCCTGCATCCCCACTGTCGGAGTGGCCGACACCAACTTTAACCCTTCCAAGCTGTCGTACCCCATTGCCGCCAACGATGACTCTCTCCGAACCACGGATCTGATCACTGGAGTGCTGGCTCGAGCAGCCGAGAAGGGACACAAGCTGCGACGGTTCGAGGAGCAGCAGCGACGAAACGCCGAGCTTCTGCACATGAAGAAGAATCTTGTGCAGGCTGCCGATGAAAATGACGTGACCGAGGACCCTTTCTCCTCCGGAGAGGCCCACAAGGAGTAATGTACATATAGGAGACCATGAATGAGAGGTATTCGCGAGAATGCCAGTGTATTGAATAACAGAATGACACTGTGACCCTCGAGCAGATCGAGATATATGACTAGTAGTGAGAACAAAATTGAGACTGTGCATGTACTGAGCTCTTCTATAGAGAATCGAAATATGAAGACTTTGGAACCGTTCTACGATACAATACATACTTGTAATGTCTGAGTATGGTGCGAGTAGGTAGTACGATAATGTGGTGGGGTGGAATGAAAACAACGCTGTTGACTGCACTGAAGTAGATGTTCAATCATATCATACATGTTAATCTATATATCGTGGTCTTGTTCAGTAGTACATAAGCTGTCATCTTGCTATGCTCAAGGCTCATGTGCACCAGACGCATTCCTGTACATTCGCATAAACCGCGAAGTCGGCTTCTGCTGTGTACCGCCTCCAATCTGGGGGCTCTGGGGTTGCTTCATGGTCTGCGACATATCCATGAGCTGCTGCGCGACCTCAGGCTTGATTCGGTCGTACCGTCGCATTCGGATCTGCGGGTTATTGTACTCCTTGGACAGCTCGTTGGTCATGAGCAGATCCAGACATTGTCGGATCTCGATGAAGGTGGTCGACAGCGACGCGTTGCCTCCGTCCAAATGCAGCGTCGTCACAAACTGCTCCATGTATTGAATGTCCACGTTGTAGTTGTGCACGGCCTCGGTGGTGATGAGGCCCCGGGGCGCATTCAACAGAATCTGCAACAACGAAGAAGCCAAATGGTCAAACGCGCCAAAGTAGACGTAGTTCTTGATGGCAAAGGGTAGGTCGGCGAGCGTGGAGTTGAAAAAGATCGTAAGGAAGTTGACCATTTCGTCCAGATATGAGGAAGGTTCATCGGACGAAACTGTGGTCGACCAATCGTAGTCCTCGAGCTCCATGAAGTTGTCCACCGTCTGGGTCACGTGCTCGAATATTCGTGACTCGGCCTTGGCGGACGCCTGCTGGAACTTCTTCTGGGCCTTGAGTGTAATCTTCGACTTTCGTTGCGACGGACGACCGTCCACAATGCTCTGGGCAATGAACGGAATAACCCGCTCAAACTGCTGCAGGTCGATCAGAATCTGCACAATCTGCTCTCGGGTCGTGGTCATAAGCCGATGCAGCAGCGTGTCGCAGATAATGTCATTCAGCAGACTATCCATGGCCTGCTGCACGTAGTCCTCCGTCTGGGTAACTTCAGACACATTGAACTCGTCCAGAAATGCATAGTGCTGGTGAATCAGATGCGTAATCTTGGCACAACAAAGGGGCAAGATGGGCGAGAAGGGAAGGGTCTTGGGGAACACGCCGTCTGTAGCAGCTCCGGGTTTGCCTCCAGCTGCCTCGTCATCCGCTGGAGTCCACCAGCACGCTCGAGTGATCTTCTCATACCGATCAGCGTCGTGAATGGTGATCTTGTTGGTGTCGTCCTCCATGATTCCGGTGTTGAAGTCCTTGTCAAAGCCAGAAATGAGAAACTGGGAGAACTTTCGGAACGACAGAAGCAGAAAGTCGCCCACATTGACCGTGTCGAATCGGTATTGTTCCATGGTCTGCACAAACAAACCCAGCTGGGCCTTGAGATTGACGAGCACTGCTTGGTCCTGGACAGAAGCTAGTTCGTGGCCAAGAGTGCCCATAAGCTTTTGCGACAGAGAAATCCACAGGTCGTCGACATCGGATTGAGGACGGAAACCCTTGGTGGTTCGCGACGAAATCGTTCTGTCGAGGATACAAAAACCTGCCAGATTCTGCAAAATCTCGGCAACTCCGTCTTCCGACGCAGAGGACATGCTGGCGACCGTAGGCACAATGTTTTGCACGTGGGAGCGTCGGAACTCATCAAATTTTTTGATAAACACGTCCGTCTTCCGCAGAGTGTGGTGGATATGCAGACACTCGTATAGAGGGTCCAGCTCGACAAGAACAGAATGGTTGTCGATGGGATCGAAAGAGGATGATCGGTAGGAGAGCTCGATCGGGCTGTTAAACTTGTAGCGAGCCAGCTCAGGGTTCCTGTGTACCTCGTCCCGCCACTCCTGGCGTAGACGCTCCGTCTCCTGGAAGGCTGCCTGACCAATGGCAGGGTAAACGGATCGCAAAGACGAAAGCCACTTGAAGGTGTCGTTGACAACATCCTCCTGCACCAGGCTCGTCAGCTGTGGCACCGAGTCGTTGATCATTCGTGCAAATCCGTAATCAGAAACTTCCTTGAGATGCACGTTTTGCAAGTCGTCCAAAGATTTGAGGGCTGCAAAGTGCTTCTTGGCCTTGATCAGATCGTGAGTCTTGTTGGTGAGCTCCAGAACCTGTAGACACGACTCGACGGTCTCGATGGCAGTGTCGAGGTTTTCACGCACTGTTCGAGCCTCCAGAAGCCGCTTCTTTCGTGTCACCAGTTGTCCTCCTGATTGCTGCAAACGGAAATTGAGGTCCTGCAGAGCTCCCCGCTGCCGATCGGCTCCGGATCGGATCTGCGACAGTTTGGGCATGCTCACCAAGTAGTCTCCCTGTCCTCCCTCACACAGCTGCTCCAGCTTGCGGTCCTGCAGACGTGTGATGCCGTCTAGACGGTCCAACAGCTCTCCAGTCCGTTTGGTCTTGATGGCATCCTTGACAATCGGCACTAGCTGCTCCAGAAAGTCCTCGGAGAAGGAATTGTTCTGCACATTGTCTGTGGATAGCATGAGCTGCTGCAAGTGCAGGGACATGTCCTGGGGCGGTTCCTGGGGCTCCTCCTTGGCTTTGGGTTTTGTCTTAGTGACCGTCAGTGGCTTTGTGGTGAGCGAAGGCACAGCTGGGGGTGTGGAGACATTGGGGATCTTCATGGTGGCACTTCTACCCGGAGTGGTGGCAGCAGACCGGGTGCCCGAAGTAATGGTAGACGATCTGCTGGGCGTGGTGGCCGGGGGGGGACGCGAGGCCTTTGGCGACGGAATAGCCGGTGCCTTGTTGACGTTGAGAGGTGCAGTGCTGGCTCCCATAATGTCTCCTGACAGCGATCGGCCGTGAGAGGGGGTGGTGGCACTCTGCGGAGACCCTCGGGGCCGGAAGTCAGCTGCGGTGACGTTGGGTGATCGCGGCACAGTTGTGTTTGAGCGCATCATGGGCGGTTTTTGTGCTTGTGGTGGTGGTTTGGACGTGATTGTGGGGGCTTGTTGGAGTGTTCGAGGACCGCCTCCGGCAGAGGCGTAAGGGTCACTGTGGGACGATTTGGCCTGGTTAGCGGCTGCCTGAGCGTAAGGGTCCGATACGGGTGCAGAGTTGCCGTAAGGATCTGCCGGAGCGGAGTATGGATCAGCTACCGCGGCGTTGTTGTTGGCATAAGGGTCCGGCGCTGACTTGTTTGCGTAGGGGTCTGTAGCAGGCTCCGAAGCGTACGGATCTTGGGCATAGGGGTCGGAGGCGTAGGGGTCGGAGGCGTAGGGATCGGCCGAGGCCGCCTTGGCCCCGTAGGCGTCGTTTTGAGCCGCGGCCGCAGCCTTGTAGGGGTTGGACATTGTGAGGTGTTTTAACGGGGCTCAATTTCGGAGATAAGGCGTTTGAGTCAATTCCTCTGTGAGTGGCGGATGGTCACGTGATGTCGGGGTAGACGTCGACGGCGCAGGATTCTCGTTTTGCGGCCTAATTGTGCGGGTTTAGCGACCGTCCAGGTGTGTTGTGGAGATGCAATGTCGGTGAACTTGTCTGCCAGGTTACGTCTTGCGTGCATGTGTGTCGTGAGTTTTAAGTTGTGAGGGAAGTGTCCGGGAGGAAGAGGGTGGTATTTTTCAGGATGTTTTGGGTAGAAATACGGAGCAGAGAGTGCACGAATCGGATTGAGGTGGTCACGTGACATGATTCCCGTTTTTTCTGCGTCATTATCTCCTTTGGTGGTAGTTTTGGATGGAATCATTAAGGGAAGGGGGAGTGGGTTGAGAAGTTTCAGATGTGCAATATTCGGCCATAAAGTGTGGAGAAGCAGTTTGGAGAGTGTATTTGTTAGAGGTATATATTTTCCAAGTAGTGAGGCTAAGTAATGTTGATTATTGTCAATAATTTCAAGTACAACAGAACGAGCCGGGTTTAACTTGTACAGGTTATGAGTCCAGCAATAGTACTTGTAGTAGGCGGTGTAGACAGTAGACGGTGTCTTTAACTCATTTATAATGATCTTTCCTTCGTTTCTGGGTCATTTTATCCCATTCTTGTCACTTTGCTTCATGTTCACTGCCATGTTTTTGCCATAAAAATAAAATAGAGCAGTTACTGTATATACTGTAGCAAGACTAAAATGTCCGCCTAACCAAGACACGGTTGATGAGTGTTTGAGATGGTTTGGAATATCGAATGCTTAATATACCTAATCAAAGCGATAAGGGAGATTCAGGGTGGGGTTCCTTCTTCGTTGCTCTACTCACGTGACTCAGTACGGCATCAGTAGTGCCAGTTGTGATCACATGACGTACCCCACCCACCTTGAGACGTCCTATCGCTGGCTCTTATCAAACACGCCTTGTGTAGACAGTGCGATATTGCGTCTCGTTTGACTCACACACTCTAATTAATGCTCCAAACAAGGCGTCCCAACTTGACTTCTTGCACACCACATTATACACCAACTCCAGTGACAGCAGCGACTGGTTCAGCATAGACAGACGGGAATAATTATTACCACAGACGAGTCATCGACACAAACAAGCTATCGACACAAGTTATCGACACAAGTTATCGACACGAGTTACCGACACGAGTTACCGACAATACGCAGTTACTGATCCACAGATCATCTCACCTCACCGACACTTAGTATACAGTAGTCTATACCGCTCGCCACACACACACACACACACACACACACAATGCGAAACAAGATCCTCGTTGTCGGCCCTCCTGGAAGTGGCAAGCTGACCATGCTCAAGGAACTCATGGGCACCGTGTCGCCGGTGACAGGATCCCACGCCGGCATTATCGAAGAGTACCACATCAAAAACAAGTACTACGAGGCCCGCGTCGGGGTCTGGGTGGACGAGTTTTTGTTGGAAGGTGACTCGACCCAGCTCTCCGCAGACCGAATCGAAGGACTAGTGTCGCTGCCGGAATGGACGGAGTCCTTCTGCAGCAACGAGGCCAAGGAGGTCCGAGACTCCATCAAGGCCGTCGTCTTCACGCTGCGCCACGGCTCCGACGCGGCCCATCTTGAACCCCAGCTCAAGGTCCTCGAGCAGCTCGTGGGCATGCTGGACAACGACAACTGGGACGGGTCGTTGATATGCCTGCAAAAGGGCCATGTCAGCCCCGAGCTCGCCGCCCAGCTCGACGCCGTCTGCTTCGACTATGGCTTTGAATACATCAGCCACTTGGTGTCGGAGCAGGGCGAGACTACAGGTTATGACCGTCTACAGGAAGCCATCGAGGTGCTCGGATGGGAGACCCAGGATGAGGCCAAGGAGACGCCTGTGCCTGATCCTATTCTCACGTCGCCTACACTAATGGCCCGGTCATCGCCGTCGTTACACGCGTCGTCCTTTGACGCCCGGTCGTTGTCGCTGTCACCAGCGGACTCAGACATGCTCAAGGGCTTGCTCAACGACGACCTAGACAACTTTCAGAACATCTTTGATAAGCTGAAAATTGCCCGAAATTCCAATCTCAGCGACGAGCAGCGAACTCGGCTGGCCAACGACCTGGCAGAGCAGCTGATTGGAGGAGAAGTTCCCGGACACTAAGGTGCCGGAACACAGCATGGGAACCGGGGGAGAATAAATTGTTGGCCGAAACGCCAGCCAAGAGTTCTTGTCGAGAGGCAAGACTCGAAAGCAAAACGAAAGGTCGATCTCTGGCGGATGGCTTTATGCAACCAGCCGCATCTACATATGTACACTATTGACATCTTTTCTGATGAGAATGTTACCGCGAAAGAGTACCGCGCGTATTTACCGGGTGTTGGCCTATCCCTATCTTGATTACTGCTTTCCGCAAGCAGAAGTCTAGCTGTGACGGTGGAAACACTAGCTAGCATAGGAGTTGCGTGACTGCGACTTGCTGTAGTGGAGGAGTGAGGGATGCGTGCGGGTTTGAGCGCTCGTGCGCAGTAGCGGAGGAAGAATGCACAAGCACAGTAGCGACAAGGAGTTTCCACGACAGTTGCACTCGCTGCGTCGGTGGAGCTCACACAACAACAGTAGTGATGCGTAACCGTTGGTTGATGAGCACCTCAAGTATTGAGGTGTCTATTTACATGCGGTTGGGTATTGCGAGGGATGGATGGAAGGACAGGTTAGTTGGCGGTTCTGTTATTCTGAGTGTTGACTGTGCGACGCAGGCAGAGTGTTTACAAGTACATGATGCACCACATAACTTCATGGTACTAGTCCGAGTGAGATGATTTGTGGAAGTTATTGCAAGGACAAGGCCAAGTGCTTGTATTGTACATTACTTGCTGTGCTTTTATTTCGCGGTTTGTTGTTTCTGGGAAGTGTTGGGTTATGTCATCTGAATGGGTTTTGTATGCTGTGGCTTGATGATGGATTGAGAGATAAACGTCAATCATAAGAAGGAGACTGCGGAACGAGAGGTGCACATTGAATCTTTGATTCTATTGCACCTGCTATTTGTTTTGTACAGTTTTTCAAGGATGTAGGTCCTTGTGATTGTACAACTACTTGCACTTTACAACACCACTCTCGTATCTCTACTTGTACTGGTACTTGACGTTAGATTCACGTCTCTTGGTCATAAATAAATACTCTCCTGATCATACCACCTGGTGCATGGCCTCCTGGGCCATTCTTTCCTGTTTCTCCTTCTCCACATTCTCCAGCCACGGTCTGAGATAGAGGGTCAACTCCTCCCACTGCTCAGGACACTCGTTGCTCAGTTGGGTCACGTCGGTGCCTAGTTGTTCATCCACTGCGTCCATTCTCAGGGTCAGAAACGGGATCAAGTCCATGGTGATGAGAATGAGGTAGGTGATGGCAAAGGACCAGCCAATGGTAGCACATGCCGAGGCCAATTGGTAGCCCAGCTGGACGTAATGTCCGTTGACCCATCCGCCCTGGATTACGGTGACTCCGTCTGTTTTTGTGACCCAGTCGGACGCAAAAAAGGCGGTCATGACTGAGCCTGTAAAGCCTCCAATTCCATGGAGCGCAAACACGTCTAGACCGTCGTCGATGTATACAACACCCTTGATTCCGATTCCGAGATTGGCTGCGACTCCAGAAACAATTCCAATAACTACCGCCGACCACGCGGGCACAAATCCGGCAGCTGGAGTGACCCCCACAAGCCCCACAATGGCTCCCGAACAGATACCGATGGCAGTCCACTTTCCATTGTGTCGGAAGTAGTCCACCATCATCCACGTGAGTCCACCACAGGAAGCCGCCAGATTGGTGTTCACCATGGCCACAATTCCTCGCACACTGGCTCCCCCAGCAGAGCCTCCGTTGAACCCCAGCCACCCAAACCACAGCATGATGGTGCCCATGATGATGTAGGCTACCGACGAGGGCCTGAAGGCAGGCACAAAGTCACAAGCTGGACTTTTTCGACGTCCAACCACCAAGGCAAACGCCATGGCTGCACTTCCAGAGCACATGTGAACCGGTCCTCCCCCTGCAAAGTCCAGACTGCCCAAACGAGCAGCCCAACCATTGGGGTTCCACGTCCAGTAGGCAATTGGACAATACACAATTGTCTGCCATATGAAAAGAAACACAGCCAAAGGCCCCAGTCTTACTCGCTCGTTTCCTCCGCCAATCATGAGAGCTGCAGTGACACACGCAAACATGCCCTGGTAGAAGTAACACACTACATCGGGAACTGTGGGCGTCGAAGCCGACCGAGAAGTCCATACATGTTGAGCAACAACGTGTTCCATTCCTCCAATGAAGTGTTGACCGTTATCCTTGGCCGAAAAGCTCAACGAGTAGCCCCACAACCACCACTGGAAGAAGGAGACGCCGAGAGTCATCATTCCAGTCCAAAGAGCACCCAGGGCATGGTTTTTGCGCGACAATCCCGAGTATAGAAACGCGATTCCAGGCACCATGAGCCACACTAACGCTCCGCTTGTCGTCACCCATACTAGGTCGGGTAGTTCATATTCTGACATAGTTCCCCGAGCTTTTAAGAGATGTGTCGAAGAGGGAAGTTTCAGTAGATCTGGCTTGATGGGAACTTCACAAGTTGATAAATCTCGATCTCGGTGTTGTATAGTTCCTGTTACCTATCTGGGAGTCTGTAGATATGTCTGAATGCCGTCGTCGGTATAGATATGTCGTAGAGATACGAGGGTTACGATAAAATCTCCCCGCCCAGTGTGTTTGTTGGAATGTTTCCCATAATACCTCCTATTTCCAATTACTATATATACTTACCAAAGCCGTTATCTATGCACAGGCCTCACAGCACATGTTATCTGACAGCTGCTCGGAGCAATCAGTTGAAACAGGATGTCTAAAGAAAAAACCATGAAAAAAAGCAAATGGAAACGCGCAAAGCGGCACAGCCAAAGATGTAATATTCTGCAACAAAATTTGAAAAAATGGGGTGATTTCCCCTCCGTATTCGAGGGGTGGGCCGTAAGGTGGACTTCTTGATCTCGAGAAATCTTTCTATCGCCCCTATCGGTCTTGTTTGAAGAAGAAAAACAAAAAAAAAGAAAAAAAAAAGGGGGGAAACGGGAACTAAGTCTGAAGTAACCGCCGCACTACTGTCTCTCGTAGTATCCTTCTTGACACTACCGACGCATCCAGCCAAACTCGCATGGAATTGCTGTTTCCGTCTCTCAACCAAGGGAAATTGGCACACATGGAGATACGAACGGCAAGGTGTCAAAGGACATATCCGTGCCCGATGTGCAATGTTAACTTTCAGTCGAGAGGCTCGAGAATGCCCCCGAAAACGGATGTTAAAGATGTCATTGCGATGCGAATGACGGAAAGATTCGAATGAAATACTCACCTATTGATCCTGGTTACACCACGAGCCGCAATTGCCATCTCGCAATCCCAGAAAAGACCTTCCATCAAGTCAAACCTCAGCCATATCCCCAAACCAAACGCGGAACTAGCTGACGTGACTGAAACACTTGTCTGAACCTACTGCTACCAGCTAACCTCCCTTGCCTCTTATCAGCTAAACAGGTAGATATTTCATATGCACCCCCACCCTTCCCCCACTACAAGTAGCTCTAGGTGCATCTCTTGGATCGGGATGTGGTTAGAAGAAGCGGCTATAGCCGTTCAAAAACAGAGAGTATGACGAACCCCGACCCCTACCAACATAATAGACAGCCATTTGGCACTCTGATGTAATGCACCATGTGATAATATCGTAGAATAGGTGTTTTTTCCAAGACCTATAACGCGGTGTACTTGATATATGTGTGGAAGTGTCATTGGAGTGAGATAACGGGCTGAAAGATCAATGGCTGCAAAATCTCGGATTACAAGATATTATTCCACCAGTATTTAGTCCGTCTTTTCACCTAAAAGTTCAATTGCATCATGAAGAAAAAAAATTAAACAAAACATAAAACAACCGCCCCCTTCCAGAAAAGAACAAAAATAAAATAAAAAATAACCTCAACTTTTCATCTCGCTTAATTTTAACTCTGCGTATATATCGACTCTATGAACCCCCTAACAGACGAAGATGTAATACGCAGAAGGGGACAATTATTGGACCGAAGATAGCGGTAACATCAGTCATTCCAATCGAGTTTCAGAACTCCAACTCAAGTAGCTACTCACTCCATACGACAGGACAAAATCACGTTTCAAAAACTTGACCTCGACAACGTTCAATATCCGAGCAGTGATGCAGAAACCCGATAAAATATATAGAAAAGAGCCGGGATCGGAAAAACAAAACAAGTCACGGACCGTCTTGATCGGGAAGACTGTTATTTTTCCACCTTCTCTGACCGTCTCAAGAGGTGGAGAGCCCCCTTTGGAATCTTATCGAAACCCTATCCACCTTAATGCATCATCGTATGTATCTCGTATACAACGAAGAAGCTTGGTATTGGGGAATATCAGTGACAAACCCAGGGTTTAAAGCAAGTCTGGTATTGTTGGTTATCTTTACATTCCAATTCCGAACTCCTCACTTCTTTTAAACCTCATTTATCCTCGGATATCCGGTTTCGGAACAACTAGCTCAAAACATACCCCTGAATCCGATCTACGTTTGCGTTTCGTGTGGTTTGGCCAACATCGTTGCAACAGTTACTGCCTTTAATGTGGCTGCTTTGGTTGCTTTTTCGCGCACTTTACAGGCACGTTTTGGGAGCTACCACAGCGCTATGTTTACCATCTTGCAAGAGTGATTGGTGTACGCACATCCTGCAGTTTTAGCTGCTGTGCACATGACAATCTAGCTGAAGAGACACTACAGACTCTATACACAGAGCTCAACAGAGAGTGCGACTGTGCTTTCTTTTTTTGTGCTTCATAGGGCGTTGATTGGATGCACTGGCCGAGTCCTGCCGAGTCCTGCCTTGATACCACTTCCAATCTGTTTCAGAGTGTCTCAAATACATTTCTGGAATGCGAAGCATGAATGAGAATGTGTACCGATAATTGTAGTAGAAATACTTTCAAGGCGAATGCCAAACTTCAGGAAGCTCATAAAACGGCGATAAACATTGCAGTTCACACATTTATCGACGTTGTAGATGGAGATATCCAGAATTCAGCAATGCAAGTTCTGTTTGCTACTAGTAGAAGCGTAAAGATTGGTTTGTTCCCTCTCCAAGGCACTAATTTTCATGTGTTCCAATTCACAAATGCTCAATTCCAAGTTTGGTGAGACTTCTACAACGTTTCGAAGTTGACCGAAAATCCACCAATGGACCCAAGATTCTGTACTTCAGTAGACAACGTTTGCTGGGTTAATCCCTTTTTAACTGTCAGTATTAGTTATCCTATTGATTATCTATATCAGGTAGTAGGTGCTCAGTTGATCCCTTCTACTCCAGGAACTCCTGGTAGAAGGAGATGAACTTGGAGACAGCCTCGTCCACAAATTGGGACTTGTCATACATGTCAAAGTGGTTGGAGCCTTTGACAAAGTAGTTGGAAGCGTTCTTGTTGGAGCTCTTGATGGTCTCGATTAGCTCTTCGGAGTAAAACTTGGTGCCGGCGTCCTCACCGGCAACCATGAGAATGGGCTGGGTGAGGAACTCCTTGGCCTGGTGGAAGGCGTCATAGGTAGCGAGCTGGGTGAGAGATCGATCTGTATATTTGGAAGGGGCATTGGGCTTGGCCGCTCGCTCTGTTTTGTAGTAGGTGTAGGCATCTCTGAGCTCTGGAACAGGAGCATCATCAATCGTCTCGGGAGCCCAAGACAGATAAGTAATGTCTTGTCCGTTCGCCTCATCGGTACGAGCCTGGGCTCCAACTTGGAGAACCTGATCCACAATTCCGGACTGGTTTCCGTTCCAGCCTGCTCGGTACATGAATCCAATGTTGACGGCAGAAACAGTTCCCACCGCCTTGATACGCCTGTCGTTGATGGCGGCGTTAACGGTGTAACCTCCGGAAGCACACACGCCAAGGATACCAATCTTATCCTTGTCAACATATGCCAGAGTGGTCATGTAGTCGACGGCAGCTGAGTTCTCTTCGGTTCGAATGTAGGGGTCCTCCAGATGTCGGGGCTCTCCGGTGGAGTCACCCTGGTAAGAGGCATCGTAAGCCAGGGTAACGAAGCCTCCTGCGGCGACCTTGTTGGCGTAGATTCCCGAAGTTTGCCTTGACGCCTCCGGCAGGGTGAGGCTACGACAATGGCGGCGTACTTTTTGCTCGTCAAAAATGGGGGGGGGGGGGGGGGGGGGGGGGGGGGAAGTTGACGGTGGCTGGCGTTGGAGATGCCCTCTCCGTTGATTCTTGAAGGTGATCTTCTTTTTGGGTGACGGACATGTTGAGTGTGTTTGTTGGGTGTGTTGATTGAGTGACTTTGGCGACCCATCCTGTTTATATATAGCCCGATCTCGCGCGAATGGGACTCGACGGTGCTGGTTGCCGATTACTACCGCGCCTGTCAGACGCTTGGTCTCTTTGTTACCGGAACTCTGATGGTCATCTCCGCCAGGCAACTGTAATAGCCGCCCCGATTTCTAATAAGTCCGTTGCAGCACGAAGAAGGCGGAAAAACGAATAATGACGGCGGAGAAGGGGTTTGAGAACAAGACGATCAAACTGGCCCTTCGTCATGCTGGTGTGACTCCGGCAGATTCAGATGTGTATGCCACAGACATATATTGTACGGTACATGCTGTACTTGTGCTCGTATTCGCTAAAGCTACTAACGAATATGCAGGTCCCGTACCAGGCGCCTGGATGCCGTTTAAACGACCCAAAACCACAGAATCAGATTATGACGGGGCCGGAATTTGTCATAAGGGGTCAGACGGTCAGACAGTCTCCACAAAAGCACCCAAAATTCTCTCTACACGACCATTCAATCGACTTCCGATCTTAAACATGACATTATTCCTGCCCCAGCAATCAACTTTATTACGAGGAGACGGGGTTAAGAGATGTGGAGGTAAGACAACGGTACCAGTACTTGTTTTGTGATGGCAAGCTGATCCAAGCTATATAATGCGTTCGAGAACTGCTCACTTGTTCACAAAAACAACACACACAACACACACGGCATGTCCAACATCTCCATCAAGAACAACAATGGCAACGGAATCACTCTGGCGGCTGTCGTCAACAAGCCCCAGAACTTCGATGAGTCCAAAAAGTATCCCGCCGTGGTAGTGACTCATCCTGGAGGAGGCGTCAAGGAGCAGACCGCGGGCACATACGCCAAGAAGCTCGCCGACGAGGGCGACTTTGTCACCGTGGCCTCGATGCCTCCTACCAGGGCGCCTCTACTGGCGAGCCTCGTCAGCTAGAGAACCCCCACGTTCGAACTGACGATATTAGCGCTGTTATTGACTACCTCGAGACCCAGTCGTTTGTTGACACCGGCAAAATTGGAGCCATGGGCGTCTGTGCCGGGGGAGGCTACACTGCCAACGCCGCCATCAACGACTCTCGAATCAAGGCCGTTGGCACCGTGTCGGCCGTCAACATTGGCCAGATGTTCCGAAACGGCTGGGACGGCTCGGTCAAGGACGCGGACGCTGCTCCTTACATCAAGGCTGGCTCGGACGCCCGAACCGCCCAGGCCAAGACTGGAGACATTGGAACCGTCCCCCTGGCTCCTCTCAAGAAAGAAGACGCCCCCAACGAAGAGATGGTCGAGGCCTGGGAGTACTATCACACTCCCCGAGCCGAGCACAAGAACTCGCCCGGCGTCATGACTGCTCGATCACTGGCCCAGATCGTCCCCTACGATGCCTATAACAACGCCGAGGCCTTCCTGACCCAGCCTGTCCTTGTGGTGTATGGTGAAAACGCAGGCAGCAAGTGGATGTCCGAGGACCTCGTCAAACGAGCCGCAGCCAAGGACAAGAGTTCACACGTCGTCAAGGATGCCAACCACATGGACCTCTATGACAAGAACGTTGACGAAGTTGCCTCCAAGCTCTCCGACTTTTTCAAGAAGCATCTCTGAGAACAGTAGACCGGTGATTTAGTTATTCGTGAACAAGACGAGTGTATTGAATATGTCGAGAATCGTGTCGTCTATCGGCACTACAGTCTGAAGGGTGAAGGTAGGAGGGGCGAGTCAGGGGAAGAGCGATGTAGAAAGAAAAGAGAATCATTTAAGACTCAAAATGTTTGACAGCTCTATGTATTCCTCTATAAAAAAGATTTATTCTAGACAGGACACTTTTGTACTGCTCTGTGCTCTGCCTTGCTCAATGATGTCAAGGTTCTCTCCCATCAGACCAAATTACTTGAGAATTAGTTAAAGAGAAAAGTCACCTGGGGGTGCCAATTGTATGTTCCAGACGTTATACTGCAATACCACCTATTACATTCGAAACCTGCTCATTGGATATATTATATTACTAAAAGTAATATCCAAATATAATACTCGCTTGCCCAATTCGCTGCCCAAATATCTTTTTCTCCAAGTCGCATTCAGTTGGCATTTTAGTTGACCTTGGGACGACCCTCAGAAAAAACGTTTTTATGATTTTTTTCTGGGAAATAGGTACGTGCCAAGTTTGACCATGAAACTAAACGTGTTTAATTAGTAATATTCGTGTAAGCGTACATTCATTTCAAAGGTTATTCTTTTCACGGCAAAGTTATAATTAAATGAATGTATATGCAGAAAAAAAAAAAAACGTAACATGGTCACGCGATCAGAAATCAATGGTGGGGGAGCCATCCATATCTGATCCTATAGAGTAGCTAAATCAATGACAAAACAACCAGATGGTAGCCAGAACCTGTCTCATCCACGTAATCACAATAACAGACTCTTTCGCACTACTTGTAGCAAAAACATACTACCATAGTCTGCTTCAGCCTTACTACCATACAGTAGCTACAAGTACTTTACGCGCTGTACCGGCGGTACCAACAGCTTCAACAGACTCTCAAAAGACTTCATATAACGCCTCTTAATCTTTTGCCAACCTCAAGGCACACAAACAGACTGCTTACTCATCAAAAAAACACCGAACAATCCTCTCCTCCATACCTTGCGCTGTTCTCAACATTTTAGACCCACTTGCCGAGCGTATGACGTCATACGACACGAGTCCCCTCAACAGCACATTACGAACACATGCTCGTACTGTACATACCCGTAAGCGATACGAACACATAAACGGTGGTAACGGAGCATTGAAGTGCGGAACATCACGTGAATAGCTTCCTCAACCAATCTCTCTCGCTCCTGGACCTTCCAATAGTGGTTTCATCCGACTGGTAAGCTTTTGTCAAGCTATTTTTTCCCACAGCTTTAGGAGTGTTTATGCTCGGGATACTTTTTTAATTTTTGGTCCTATTGGGTCTAGAATGTCCAGTTTTGGAGCTAAAAAAAACAGGCCTGCCGGACTGAAAATGGAAACGGGGGCTCATAAGGTCAGTATCACGTGACCAAAGAGTTCTTCTCACGCGCCCTGCCTCTGCATGGTCCGTTTCTCAGGTTTTTGGTGTCCAAAAATACCCCTATTTACAGTTTATGCACATGTCCACGTATTACACGTTTAACCATCAGCAGTTTCACCGTCACAAGCACCAGCAGTACACAACATACACACACGCACACACACACACAACGACACAAACCGACAATGAGTGAAAACGAGTGAGTATAAATACACCGCCATCCGCCATATTGTGTCTAACACAGTCTGCAATCGTTTGCGCCTGTTGTGGGTCGAATGAAGTCAAAACGATGGGTTCAGGCCTCCGCCCCCTCGTACGATGGAGACGACTGGGACGACGACTATTACAGTGGCGACGACGCGCCCGAGGTGCCGGAGGTACCCAGTGAACACGTGGCGTCTATTGCTGAAGTGGACGAGGGTGTGGAAGAGGCTCCTGAAGCGCCTCCGGTGATCAAACCCCTGGCATTGGGACGGGCGGGCCAGCAGCAGAAGCTGGAGGAACAGCGGGAGCAGGAGCGGCTGCGAAAGCAGCAGGAGGCCGAGGCCGAGGCTGAGGCCGAACGCCAGGCTGAGACCGAGCGCCAGGCTGAGCTGGAGAAGCAATACCAGGCCAAGCTCGCCGAAGAGAAACGACAACGTGAACAGCTGGAGGAGTTGGAGCGGGAACAGCAACGGATCCGGGAGGCCCGGGCGCGAGCCGAGGCTGAGACCAAGGCCAGAGACGAGGCTGAAGCCAAGGCACGGGAGGAGGCTGAGGCGAAAGCTCGAGCTGAAGCTGAGGAGCAGGATCGACTGGAGCGAGAGGAGATTGAACGCGAATACCGAGAGCGCCAGGACGCCGAGAGGCAGCGTCAGAAGCAGGAGGAGGCTGAGCGACTGGAGAGGGAGGAGGAGGAGCGACTGAGAAGGGAGGAGGAGGAGCGCCAGGCCAAGATGGAGGAGGAGCGTCAGGCCAAGCTTGAAGCTGAACGACAGGCCAAGCTCGAGGAAGAGCGATTGGCCCGACTGGAGGCAGAGCGACAGGCTAAACTTGAGGCAGATCGACAGGCCAAGCTCGAGGCCGAGAAGGCACGCAAGGTCAAAATTGAAAAGGCGCGAATCGAGGCTGAAAAACAGGCTGCGCGGGAAGCAGAGGAACGACGGCTCAAGGAGGAGCAGCAACGACTGGCCGAGGAGGAGGAGAAGCGACAGGCGGAGGCGGAGGCCGCACGTGTTGCTGCTCTAGAGGCTGAGTTAGAAGCAGAGCGTGAGAAGGAGAGCAAGAGACAAGAGGTCGTTCGCCAGGCCGAAAAGGAGCGTCTAGATGCTGAAAGAGAGGCGGAGTACCAATCCAAGCTGGAGGCGCGCGCCAAGGAGGCCGAAAAAGCCCGTCAGGCAGAGGAGGAGCAGCGTGAGGCTGAACAGGCTCGTCTGGAGGCTGAACGCCATGCTCTGCTCATGTCAGCTGCTGGGGAGGAAGGGGGAGATAAAACCAACTCTCCCACCACACAGTCGTTTTACGATTCCAGATCAAAGGGAGTCGGAAACGCTTCTGGAACTCCTGTGATGTCTCCCCGAGTGGATTATGACGACTTCCAAGCCACGGCTTCTCCCAACACCAGGGACCCCTACGATCCCAGTAATCATTGGGGAGGTGGAGCTGTCACATCTGACTCTGCTGGGCGTGATGATGGTGGTTCTAACAACGGTGTTGTTGGAGCCATTGGAGGGGCGATTGCAGGTGCTGCTGCTGCCGTGGGAGCTGCCACTCTTGAGTCTAACAATGACTCTGAGAAGGATGGCAACAAGGAGGCTGATAAGAGTATTGATTCGTCTACTGGCTCAGAAGCACACACAGTCGGTCTTTCTAAGGAAGTGCTGGCTGCTCCTTCGGAAGCAGATGCTTCCAACTCACTGAAACATGCATCAATGGTTGCTCAAGTGGGTGCAGATGAGTCTGAAACACCCACCACGCTTCCTAGCAGCTCTGGTACTGCCACCTCCAAGAGTATGTCTCGTGTGGACTCTGTGGAGGACATTGTTGCTGACTACTATGCTTATAGCAGTGATGAGGGCGTTGAAGGAGAAGGAGTGGAGTACGATGAAGAGGGAGTTGAAGAAGGGTCCACTATGGATGGCCATAAAGATAAGGAGGAGGAGAAGGCCGACAAGAAAGATGCTGTCATAAAGGACTCTTTGGATATTTCACCTGTCTCTTCCACTTCTCATTCTCACTATGCTGACGCCGAAGATGTGGAGGCAGGATACACCATGGACGGAGTCAAGATGGAAGGATCTGATGGATCTGACAACGAGACTGACCATGAGACTGACGAGGACGACAAGAAGTTGTCCAAGCTCGACACTTCCGGTGCTTCTGCTGTTCCCGACACTTCAGACGTGTCTACTCCCAAGCTTGGCCAGGAACCCTCTTCTGCTTCTACTGATATTGCTGGAAAACGAGAAATCCCTTCGCATCTCGTCCCCGGTCTCGCCGTGGGCACTGGAGGCAGTCCCCATGTGAAATCCACCTCGGAAATCACACCCACGACCGAGATGAACAAACTATCGGACGAGATTCTCAACTCGTTTTCGGCTGAAGGAAATGACCCTTACTACACCAACAGCGCGTACGATTATGACGATAGCGATGCTGGTCCCGATGCAGAGCTACAGGCGCTATATGCCGGTTCGCACAAGTTTCTTGACGCGCGAATGTCGCGCGATATGAGCGATGTGCACGGTGATTTTTCTGTGGCTCCTCTTTCTCCCAAACGGCTGTCTCGAGTGGCCGTTGTAGACGAGTCTAACAGCTCGCCTAGTGTTGGTAAGGTGGCTGCGGTTGTGGGGGCTGCTGGAGCCGTTGGAGTAGCCTCTGGTGTTGTTACAAGTGGTGGTGAGACTACTTCTGCTTCCGCCACTCCTACCACTTCTGATGCTCCCAAATTCGAGGATGCTACCAAGGCCGTCAAGGACGCCATGGAGGGAAACAAGGATCTAGAGTCGGATTTGCAAGCCAAACAGACGGAACCCCTTCCATCTCTGCCCTCTATTCCCGTTTCTTCTCTTGATCCGGGCACTCCCACTATTCCGTCTTCGGAAGACAAGAGGGAGAAGGAGGGCAAGGAAGACAAGGACACCAAGGAGAAGGACGATAATGACAACCGTGCATCCTCCCCCGAGCTTGACGAATTCGAAGACGCAGTGGAACGTATTTCTACAAACGACGAAAAACCCGATCGAACGAGCCACGACTCGGGCTACAAGTCGATGATTCTGGCTACTTCGCTCGAAAACGTGGCCACCACGCCCTCTGCAGGTGCCTCGTCGCGTTCGGCGTCTCGAGGAGCAGGCATACTGGGCAAGCAGAGTAGCATCTCGTCCATGAACGCTCTAGGCAAAACGGACAGCTCGTCGTCGTCTGGTGTGCCTCCCACAGCCTCCTCGGCCGTGCAGAATATCTTCCCTACTAATTCCGTCTCCACAGGTTCCCCTGCACAGGCTCCTGCCTCGTTCGCCAAGCAGGCCACCACCACAGCTGTACTTCCGAAGGGACCAGCCATCACCACAGCCCAGGTACGATCGGGCCCGTCGTACGACTTCCGGTCGATTCTGACGCGTCCTCGGTCCATCGATCGGGCCAACGCGTTCAATGACGCCCGAAAACGGGAGGCGGAGTACTCTCCCGGTCTCGAGAGCTGGCTGGTGTTCACCTACAATGCTCTTAAGACGGACGCCGGCATCAGCGACATGCAAACGTCGGGCTCATACTCTGGCGGCTCCAACAACCTGCCCAAGGCGTCATCCAATCTTCTGGCCGGCTCCATTGGCGACGTGTTCCAGAACCCTCTGTCGGGCATGTCTGGCGCCACCAAGGTGTCTGAAAAGTCGTCGCAGGTGTTCAACAAGGTGGGCGAGAGCACCACCAAGCGAGCCCGGGGTCTGTTTGCAAAGTCCAAGAAGCTCATGAAGGGCGACAGATAGTTTATTTAATGTTATTGCTGTTGTTATGGTTGAGTGCAGAGTGGGCGTAGGTCTTGCTCAACAGGATATCCCGGGTTAAGTTGATTAGTTGGACCCCATGGATTGTCAATTGAAGACAAAAGGGTTGGGGTCTTGAGGACCGGACCCTCACCATTAGAGGAGCTTGTCAGCTGGGCGAAATAACTGTTATAAGTTCAAAAAGTGAATGGCTATTCAGCTTTAGTTCTACTGAGGAGAAAAGGGGTCTAGGAAATGAAGCTACTGTAGCGGAGGACGAGTGAGAGTCTGTTCAGGATTAGGGATTAGATCTGAGGGACTAGATATGATGCGTATAATTGGTCGAACTAACTCATCAGCTGCTAAGTATCCTCGCCGTGGCGTGTTCGTATTCCAGATTGTTATTGTTATGCTATGTACAGAAGTGACCAAATGGGTCAGTGGGGTTAGGACAACTTGAAGGAAACCGGTTGATCCGTTTATTTGTTGTCGTCAGGCTTGGGATAGGGCTGGGATTCGGAGGGACCCTGGGCAGACAGACCGAACCGGTCACCCATCTTCTTGCCCATGTAAGCGTTACCAGCGCCCTCGTAGTAGGACACTCGCTCGACGCCGGTAGCGCCTGCGGGGACCTGGTTTCGGGGAGGCAGCTTGCCGTCCTCGACTTCGAAGACGTTTCGAGCGTAGGACTCGGTTTTTTGGGACCAGATGTATCTATGTTAGTAGGTAGAGTGGGTAATTGCTGCATCAACGGAACACACAGTATGTGGTCAATGGCTGGTGCAAAAGCATCAAAGTACTCAATGGTGCAATAACGGTCCATAGAGACACGTCATTCACGTCACAACTGGCGCGGACGTAAATATAAACAACCACATGTGAGCACGTGTGTTTCTGAGGTGAGAGCGGATGCGTGAGCCACGCCACGGAGTTGGTAGTCGGTGTTGTTTGCAATAGATGAGTTTGCGATACCGCCATAATTGCCATCGACCGTCATTACCCACAATAAAACAACTTTTTGCTCAATGTTTCTGTGCACCCTCCGTTGTGAGCTCCTCTTTGCCGTCTCACATCTCTCATGTGGGACCATTCTGTCTGAGCATCTGTTTCTCCTGTCCATACTCACTTCTTCACGAGGTAAATGCTGCCGATGAAACCAATGAAGGAGTAGAATCCGATTTTGAAGTTTCGGGCGGGAATCTTGGGCTCTTCGTACCAGTTGGACATTTTGGCGGGTGTGGGGCGGTGGTGATGATCAGGTCAGATTTGACATTTGGGTTGGACCTTTGTATGCCAACTTTAAGCGCAACTCATAATCTGTTGCGCCTGAACAAAACGGGAAGATCTGGGGGGGAGGGGGTGTATGTCAGTTGAAGTGATTGAGAGCAATCTAAAGAGGCTTAGTAATCTGCTTTGTTGTTTCCAACATGACTCGGCCCCTTCTAAATTGCCATAACACCACCGAACATCCATTCTCCACGCCTTTTTCACCAGCCACAATAACTAAAACTTTGCGCCACAATTAATTTTGAAAAGTGAAAAATGGCGTTTAAATGTGGCTAAAAAAAGGCCAATGTCGAGATGGCGCCGCTGGTCATATATTTTGCCCGTGAACTAGTCTATAAGGACACCAAAAAGACAAAAGAATATCACATGACTTGCGCAATTGCAATCTTTGTCATCATTAACCCACAGTCCACCTTGAGTTTCCCTCTGAAACAGTCCAGTTAGGTTGCTGATTACTGATCAGGTATATCTTGTATGAGCTGATGTGGTCATAGTCATAATGCCAGGCGACGGGAAAATACAATAGTTGCCCTATCATAAAGAAACAAATCCAGTTGTTGATACCTTCACCACCTCTGTCTGATGTACCATTTATCTAACAAATCCTCTGAATTCTCCGTCTTGAAGAAACATTTTACTGGACATATCGTCTTCTTTTAGTTAAGATATTACTTTACTCTGGACAAATGTGAGTCTCAACAAAGACATTCATGGCAGCATCTACGCGACGCAATTTGGACTGAGAAAAAAAGACAAACCATCGACTGTTGGACTTCCGACACTCCAATACCATCCTAAACCTCCCCCTTACCCCCGCCTATCGCAACATCCTGCTTACTAAACTACTACTACCACCACCCACCAATCTCTCTCTCTCTTTACCTCTCTTTGGTGCCTTAGTGCGGGTCCGACATATATACCACCATGAGGAGACGCACTTGTCCCGGACACGCGAAAATGAAGAAGTCACGTGACCGCGGCAAGGGGCCCGCGACCGTTCGCACTGGTCCCTTTCACGTGGTGGCTGACTAAGACGATGCACGGTCACGTTGTCCACCACCACCTCCAACTCAAAGTGTCATAGAGTAAAAATTGGACTTGCTGCAGCAGTGGGTGACCAAGCACACAGCACTGCACAACATCACCGCAGTTTGTCTGTCTTCATCACCACATCATCACAACCATGTCCAAGCAGCCGACGAACCCGTTGATGCGCAGCAAGAAGTACGACTCGCCGTTGCGACGAGATCGGCCGTCTCTGCGCCCGCAGATGCGTAAGGGCCCCATCAACATTCCTGCGCGACCAGGCCACAAGTTCATTCAAAGCACGCCTGGTGTCAAGAAGGAGGAAAACGAGCCCAAATACAAGGAGTACTCGCTGGTGGCTGCGTCCAAGGACGAGCTCAAGGACCTGCGATACCACATTATGCGACTGCACAGTATCAAGAACGTAGACCCCGGCGCCGACTTCACTCCCCCCATCAAGTTGCACAGAAAAGACCCTCGAAACCTGCAGTTCCAGGCAACACAGGAGGAGCAGGCGGCCGAGTCCAACGCCGACAGTGGCGCTGAGGAGGGGACGGAGCCTGTCAAGCGAGAGCAGGCCGATCTGTCGAAAATCGCGCCGGATGGAGGAGCCCGACACGCCAAGAAAAACCAGTTCAACAAGAAGGCCAAGCAGGTGATCCACAGAGACGAAGATGCCAAAAAACTGCGGTATGAGGAGTACTACCCCTGGGTAATGGAGGACTACAGTGGCAAGAACACGTGGGTGGGCAACTATGAGGCAGCCCAGAGCGACTCGTACTGCGTCTTTGTGTTCCACGGTAACGGCTTCAAAATGGTGCCTGTCGAGAAGTTTTACAAGTTCACGCCGCGAAACCAGTATGCCACGTTGACGCTTGAGGAGGCCGAGAAGCGGATGGCAGACAGTGTCAAGGCCGGCACCCCTCGATGGCTCATGAAACACATGTCGCCCGAGATGCAGCAATCGCGAATGCGAGATCAGCGCCCACGCAAGTTCCAGACTGTCGACAGTGGGGGGCCTGTGGATGACGACGATGGGCTGTCTCGTCGACGAGAGCGAGATGATGAGGATCTCGA
The DNA here is from genome assembly GCF_001761485.1 of Yarrowia lipolytica. Taxonomy (NCBI): domain Eukaryota; kingdom Fungi; phylum Ascomycota; class Dipodascomycetes; order Dipodascales; genus Yarrowia; species Yarrowia lipolytica. The sequence continues at coordinate 1,719,431 of NC_090775.1, read as the reverse complement.
TTTCGACCACGTCTTTGACGACGACGAAGAGGCGCCGATCATGGACGGAGACGAGGAGGACCAGAAGGAAGTGGAGCGAAAGATGAAGAACGAGCACCGATCGGCAGCCGTTCTGAAGGACGATAACCACGACGACATGGGCGACCTGTTTGGAGAAGAGGAGGAGGAGAAGATGGACAAGGAAGGTCGTAAGTTGAAAAAGTATCTGCGGTCACTGGAGAAGAATGCTCATTACGATTCGGATGACGATGAGAACCCCTACGCTTCTTCTTCCGAAGACGACGACGACGAAGAAGATGGTATCAAGAAGGAAGACCCCGTCAAGAAGGAGGAGGATCTGGCCATCAAGGAGGAACCCATGCCGTTGTTTGTCAAGAAAAACATTACTGGCCTGCCCCGCGGCATGGCTGTCATCCAGCTGCCTCCTCATGTTCTCGCCAAGTTCACCCGAGGAGTGTGGAACCCCAATGCCAAGCGTCCTCGAGAGGCTGGCGGAGAGTCTGGAGATGCTAAGCGGCCCCGAACCGCGGATGCTGATCTACCTCCTCCCTTTGGACCCAACGACACGGTTCTGTCCGACGACATCATTCTCAACACGCTGCGAAGCCGACCCCCCATGGCCGTGCAGGATCTGCTGCGAATTCTCATGCCCATTATGCGCAAGGATGCCGACAACAAGGCTCGTCTGACGGCTTGTCTCAAGAAACACGCAAAGGTCCAGAACGGAGTGCTGGTGCTGAGAGAGTAACAAGATAGAATGTAGGAGATATCCCTTTGAAACAGATACATAAGATAAATATTATAGCATGGGTTTGGTTGGAGGGGGTGAATGGGAGAGACGTAGTTCTAATATGGAAAATGCGACTCCGTTAAGTACGTCACAGGTCCTAAGATGGTCCCCCTACGGTCCTGTTCTGTCTCTCCCCTCTTGTCTGAACCAGTGTGTTTATCGGTAAGACGAATGAAAAACAGATGTTAGTAATCTGGTGTAGCTACCTGCTGTCGTGCCGCTGACTAACGGTTAGTTCTACGTCGGTTCTGGTTCTGACTCAACCCTTCATGGTGATGTGCGATAGAGAGCACCTACAGGTATGTACTATGGTATGGGGTTGGTGCAAGTATCATTCACAGTTTCCCACAAATATCTCTACTCCTGTCAGATACACCCACTTAATCCACTACATCATATTAATAATCATCATATGCATTATGCTATTGTCCAATCCATCCTTCCTTCTTCCTTCCTCCATGTCTTCTAATGTCCCTCCTCGTGCCAGTACTCCTCGTTGCTGGAGCTACTGCTGGAACTGCTGGTGCTTACAGGACTGCCCATGGCGTCATCGTCCACAACGGCAGCGTACGCATTCTGCTCCACCATCTGGTCATAGGTGCCTTCAGAGAAGTAGTCGTCGGCCTCGACAGACTCGGTGGTTTCTCCTGCAGCTCCATCAGCTCCAGCTCCAGCTCCGGCTCCGGCTCCGGCTCCGGCGCCCAGTTGACCAGCCCCTGCCTCGTACTGCTGCTGCTGCTGCTGGTAGCCCTGGTTGATGAGATCCAGATATGCGTACATAAAGTTGGACAGCAGCACTTGCTGCACCAGTGGGCGACGAGGGTTGGCCAGCTTCAAATGAGACAGCCGGTAGATGGCCCGCTCAATGTGCAGCGGGAACCGATGGTAGTACATGACCATGGCCCGTCCGGCACCGGGAGGCACCAGAACTGCGGGACCCGAGTAGAAAATCGGAGTCTCGTAGTCCATCACTGTCATCATGTTGGGCTTCATGTAAGTGGACGGCAGATCGAACAGAGCCGGATCGATGGGCGAGTACATGGGCTGCTGCTGCTGCGCAGGGTCCATGTATCCATCACTGGACTCAGACGGAACAGTGTCCTCCATATCCTTTGAGCCAGGGCCCACCACGGTCCGATCCACGTCCATGTGGTCGTCCTGTCGCTCCAGCTCGGCTCGCACGTGCTCAGACTTGGACTTGTTCTTGTCGCGTCGTCGCTTGGTGGGGCTCTTGGAGTTGCGTGCCTTTTGGATCCGTCGACGCTGAGACGGAGACTGAGATCGGGACCGGTCCTCGGGAGCCGACGAAGCAGGTACTGTTCCTCGACGGCCGGGTTGTCCAGATTGCGATGGTTGCGATGAGGAGGGAGCCAGCACAGGGACGGCCTGAACAGGAGAGTTTGTTGCCTGCTGCTGCACGTCGACTGGAAGCTCTGGCTCTCGCCTCTGTTCCCTCTGCTCTCTCTGCTCTCTCTGGTCCACCTCCTTCTTGTCCTCCCGCTTGTCCTCTCCTGCTGTGTTAATGTCGTCGTCGCCCTTCTTGTCTTTCTTGAAAAACGACGTGATCAGGGTCGCTGCGTCCTTCTTGCCCTTGACCTTGCGCTTGATGAGGTTGGAAGACTGCGCCGGCGCGTGTACCTCGTCCTCGGCGTTACTGGCGTCCTTTCCTCCATCCTTGTCCTTGCCGTCCTTGTCCTTGTCGCCTAGTAGCCAGCCCCACGTGCTCTTCTTCGATTTGGACTTGGTCTTGGTCACCTCGCCATCCGAGTCGTAGCCGGCGTCGCTGCTGGGAGCCGTGTTGGAGCGCCCTCGGCCGTATAGCTGCTCTGACGGTGGAATCGACGAAAGCACGTCAGTCGTCTGGCCCATCATCGATGGCGAGTTGAACGATGATCCGCCAATCAGCTGCTCGTCCGTGATACGGTAGACCACTGGCGCCTCCTTGTTGATGGGAAGCTCCTTGTAACTCAGCTCCTTGTGCAGAGGCTGAGGCGGTGAGGGAGGGGCGTGTTGGTCCGGCGAGTCAACAGTAGAGGGGGTGGGCTCCGACGCCGTGCTTCCATCTCGAGCATGAGACGGGTCTCTGGATGCCGCGGAGGACCCTGAAGTCGAGGGGAAGTCGGGATGACTTTTCAGCTCGGGACTGTGGCTGTGGCTCGACTTGTGGCCCGGCTTGTACGGTCCAGGAGGTCCCCCATGAGTTCCCGGCTTGCCTCGTCCTGGAGGACGCTGCTGGGGCCGGCTGTGACCGTGTCCGCCCTGGGGGCTATTACCCCCGTGCCCACCCTGGGGGCCATGGTTCGGTCCGTGGTTCGGCCCGTGACCCTGGACATGGTTCTGAGGTCCATGCGCCTGCCCATGTTGGCCCTGGGCATGGCCTCTGGACCGATGTGCGGGAGGGTAGGGACCTCCCTGGTGACCCTGGTGAGGAGCGGGGTGTTGCCCAGAAGGTCCAGGGTACGGGCCCTGCTGCTGTCCCTGGGGCGCGGGATAGGGGCCCTGCTGCTGTGGATGACCTTGGCCATGTGGACGATCTCGACGCTTGTGTTTCGGAGGAGGTCCATTATAACCAGGAGGGGGGCCCTGGTGCTGTTGATGTTGTTGCTGCTGGAGATGCTGCCGGGGATGCTGCTGGGGATGCTGTTGCTGGGGATGCTGAGAATGTGGTTGTTGATGCGGGGGATGTGAATGTTGTCGGTGCATGGGCTGGCCACCGTGGTATCCGTGGTGGGGAGGTCCGTGAGTGTCCCGAGGACCCCGTCTCGGAGTCCATCGCGGGGTCCATCTCGGGGGTCCATCTCGGGGTCCATCTCGGGGTCCATCTCGGGGTCCATCTCGGGGTCCATCTCGGGGCATAGGACCATCTCGAGGACCCTGTACCTGTCCTGGAGGAGGAGGGGCAGCCATATCCGGCCTGGGGCCAGGGCCAGGGCCAGGGCCAGGGCCAGAGGAAGGGCCAGGGACGGAGCTGGTAACCGGAACAGGTGTCGGGCCCGGAGGAGGACCGCCAGGAGCACCTCGTCTTCTCTGCTTAACGTCGTCTTCAAACGAGAAGCCGTTGTCGTCTTCGGGAGCAGCAGGAAGAGGAACTGTTGGAGGCGCAGGAGAAGGAGCCTGAGCAGCATGCGGAGGCTTTCCGTCGGGAAGCGGCTTGTCCAAAGCCGGAGCAGTGACTGTCACAGTATGAGACACCAATTCTGGCTCACTCTCCTTGGAAACCACATGTTTGGGCGAAACCTGAGTAGGAGACACCTGTTCGGGCGGAATCTGCTGCTTGGGAGAAATCTGCTCAACGGCTTGCACCGGAGAGTTTGGTGAGACCTCCCCGTCGTCCACCGCTCCAACTGCTCCCACGACTCCTCCAGGAATTGGAGGCATGGGCTTGTCCACGTTTACATTCACGTCCAAGTCTTCTCCCGCTACTGGTGGCGGAAGAGAAGGCACCGGTTTGTCCAAGCCATCGAGGGGAGCCATCAATGGCGGCTTGTCAACAGCAACATCCACGTGCAGCTGTTTGTCCTGCAGATACTTGTCCTCCTTAGGCGGGGGAGTAGGAGGAAGAGAGTCCGCAGTATCCACGATTGTAGAAACAGGATCAGCGGGATCAATGGCGGGATCCGCAACCTGTGATTGTGATGGTGTCTGAGTCTGAGTCTGAGAGGGCGAATCAGCATCAAAGGGGTTCCGATCTCGAGCGGCAGACTCGGCCCTAGCACGACGAATGCTACTCGGCTTGGAGTAGTTGGTCCGCTTGGCCCGTCGCAGACCCATGAGCGGCGTGTTGGATTCTTCCTCCTCCTGGATGGAGTCCACTCCCGGAGACGAGTCCAGAGTCTTTTTGCGCTGCAGCTTTTGGGGCGACGTTTGTCCATCTCGTGACACCGACAGCGAACGTGCCAGTGTGAACGGATCTGCGTTCGTCTGCTGTGTAGTCAACTGGGACAGCTGCGTGGACAGCTCCTCGATGGTGACGGAGCCGAGCGTTGAGGTGGACAATAGCGACGATCTGCGTCGGTTCTCCAGAATCTCGGAGCCGTCTGTGTAGTCCTCCTGGTCGCGGATTTGTTTTGAGAGTCGAGAGTTTGAGCGTTGCAGGCCCGACTTGCGCTTGTGTTCCACGTTGGCCTCTCCCACGTCAGTCTGGGTGTATGTGGCTGACGGAGATCGTGACAAGCTTGACAGCGACGACGCCGACAGCCGGCGCGTGTCTGTCTCCTCATCCATGCCCGCCACCTTGTTTTCCACAAACGTCTTCCACTCCTGCGGAGCCAGCTCCGGATGGATAGACGCTGGGACCCACAGCAGCGAGTTTCGGTCTGGGGACGAGCTTGAGGAAGACGACGACTTGCGGGCGGAGGAGCGCCGTCGGGGCGGTGTGGTGGGGGTGTCCAGTGACGTGTGTCTGGCGAGTGTGCGTGCCGGGGGCGTGGGCGAAGTAGCGGCTCCCGCTCCCGCAGACCGCGAGCGGCCCACTCCCACCACGTCTGTCGTCTCAGCTGCATCATGGAACTCGTCCGTGTCCATGTCAATGCCCAGCGCCTGCGCCACGTGGTACGAGTGGTAGGCGTCCGGCAGGTCCGGGTCGGTGGTCAGCGCGGCACCGATAGACAGCCGCTTGAGCGTCTGGATGGCGTTGATCTCTTGGGCCACGGCACGCGATTGCGGTTGGATGCGGTTGGGGGAGGCCGACGTCTGGGGCGAGGTTGGGGGCTCTGCCGACAGCCGGCGGTTGAGCGGCGGCGACTGCGTCACCACGGCGAGCGATCCGCCGCCTCCATGGCTGAGTCGTTCCATGAGTGTAATGTAGAAGGAGTTGTGTGCAGTTGGTGGTGAACTGTCGTGTCCCACGGTGCAGACCGGTAAGCTTAGAATAAGGTGTAAACTTTGGACTGGCAGTACTTTGTAGTGTACCACTACCTACTGTAGGCGGCGGATTTGCAGAGACCAGACGTGCAATTCTGAGGGGAACCAGCAACTGTTTGTGGTTTTCGCTGTGCTGACCGTTTTGGTGCCCTTTTTCTCGTCTTATTTATCAGCCCCATCAACCTCCTACCGTACTTGCACTACTACCCGTTAGTTCACCTCTATGGTACAACTAGTGGCTAATTCAACCTAACATCCAAGGGGTACTTACCGTAGACGTGTACGCACTTTTCATGTAGCCAACTGCACCGCTACGTGCAATTCACTACAAGCACCCATACTGTACCAGTACAATACAGTAGCAGACATGGAAGTCATATTTCACAGATGCAAACACAAGCCTGACTAATCAGAGAAACAACAGCTTATATACCTGCGCGAACCAAAAGACAAGCTCTTTGTGTGTCCTCCCCCCTTTTCCAAATCCGGGTACCGGCTTTTTCCCACAATTCTAAGACTGGCACATGTATCTACTGTACTGTATTTTCTTACCTAAAAAATAAAAATAAAAAAATTCCCCCAAAAAACAAAAAAATTACTGTACAAGTGCTTGTACATGGGTGAATGGACCTGCAAACGAATAAAACAAATAAAACACGTCGAAACCACATCCCGCCTGGCTCTTGCAACTCACCCATCACCGACTCTACTCCCCAGCTCACTTCCCCCCCCACATATCTTACGTGTCCCAAACCATTGTCAAAAATCTTGCTGCTTTTTTGCTCAACCGGCTTTTTTTTTTTTTCAAGACGCGCGCTCAAAATGCGACACGCGAGCAGAGATCGGCACCAGGGAGGCGCCATTGTGCTTATGTAAGCGTTGGACAAACGAGGCCTCTGGTTGAATTGGATCACGTGACCAAACGATCTCTTTACTTTCTCCGTTGTTGTTCCCGATGCGTTCGTTGTCACTTCATGTCACTTTTTATCCAATAAATATGTCATCATTGCGACCTTTAAACGGTACTGTTTAGTAATTAGTCTGGAAAGAAAGGAAAAAAAGAAAAAAAAGGCAAAAAAATAACTGATCGGAAAAAATGCATAAAAAACAACTGATCACGTCGAGGGTACAACTACGGGTACAAGTACTGTGTATATATACTCCAAATCACTCCTATCTTGCTTCCAAATTCATCTGTACAAGTACACACCGTTGTATATGTCAGATAATTGGGCGGATTTACTGTTATTAATTAAGTTCTGTTTTCGTGAAAAAAAGAAAGAAGAAAAAGATAGAAAAAAAAAATCGCCCGAAATTATGCTCCATCAAAAAGACCCCCCTGAATAACGTTGATTTGCCCCTTACACGTGAGATAGCCGCTTGGTTGTGGCAGGGAAGAACATGACATGACATGACAGGACAATGACACGTTGGAGACGAGACAAAGACGGACTAAAATGGGCCCGGCCAGTCGGACTTTTCGCTTTTTCGCCTTTTCGCTTAGTCATTAGATATCACTGTCTCGGAGTAGCTTCGCGATGACTCATCAAAAAAACTACACCACACACTGTGTTTCACAAGTGCATTAGAATGAGCTACTGCAACGGACTTTGAAACAACAACGACGATATGAGCAGCAATTGTGCTGGCATAGGGAGAGGAGAGGCGGTGTCACGTGATGATGAGAATGGAGTGACCGTGCCTCTTGGTTGGTTTGTGTTGTTGCCATTGGTGTTCAAGTACAGTACAGCTGTATGTACAGTATGAGTAACTTTCTGTTAAAATTATAAGTAAAGAAAGTGATGTAGTTACTCCCTTCAACAGTTATGAGAAGAGTGAATGTACTAGAAGGTGGATTCTTTATGGTATTGTTTCAATGGAGGTTTGTTTCTCTTCATTTTGGTACAATTTTCATTCTTCTACCTTTATGGCAACACCAGATTGTCACCCCCAGGTGACGTTTTTCTTTAACAAAGTCTCAACTAATTGGACAGTAGTAATCATTCACATCACATCATAAAGATGACTCTGTATTTCGATAGCGACAAACATAAAGTAATCATCCGGCTTGTACATACTCGAAATTCAAGTCTAGTATCGCCTTGTACAATCTGATCGTCACTATCGATGGAAATTGAGTCTAGCTGCCGTTTGTGGGGCTTCGGGAGGCTTCGGGAGGCTTCCACAGAACCGTTGGACGACTTCTGGAGCTCTCATTGTGATCCCCTCGTTGCAACAATAGCTATATGTCTCTCTTTTCTTTTCTTGGCTCCTCTATCGACACTGCTTCTTCTACCACCCACTACAGGTACAGTCAATGGTGAATAAAAAAGTATTAATACATGCCTAAGCCTTAGTTTCGGCCTCAGTCTCAGCCTTGGTCTCAGTGTCAGTCTCGACCTCAGCCTTTGTCTCCACCACCTCGGGCTCGGCAGAGACAGACTCCTCCTCCTCCTCCTCGTCATCGTCATCTTCATCATCCTCTTCGTCGTTACCCTCAGCTCCCTCTGCAAGACGAGCCTTCTTTCGGGCTCGTCGATGGGCTCGTCCGTAGTTGGCAGGGTCAAGTTTTCGCATGGGCAGCACCGCTTCAAACGCCGCCTTCCAGTCCTTGAGCTCGGTCCACTTGAGCAGAATCTCAAAAACGTGGTTGGTGGTCAAAACCTTTCGTCCCGACAGCTTGATGAAGTCGGCGATGGGCAGACGACCGGTCTGGAGGCCCTGCTTGGAAGCCTTGTCCTGACACAGGTTCTTGTACCGTCCCTTGTCGACAATGCCGCCAATGATGTATGTTTTTCCGTCCTCCAGTTCGTTGATGACATTGTCCGAGTCTGAGGATAGGTAGACCAGTTTGCTCTTTGCGGTCTCGTCCTCGGGCACAGTGTAGTCGTCCTCCACAAACTTGATGTTGGTCCACAGCTCGTGCACCTTGTTCATTTCGTTGTTGAACCGGTCCTTGAGTCCCTTGTTGAACGAGTTGACGGTGAGATCGAACCTGGCATCGGCCTTTCGATTGGCGCTGTAACATCGGCCCACCTGGGCACTGAGCGACACCTTTTCCTTCTGTGTCATCATCTCGTCGAATCCGCAGTCCAAAACAATGCTAATGGGGAGTTGTGTCTGGGGGGGTCGTTCATCCTGGGGGATGGGGGCGGGGATCTCGCCTCGGCTGATGGCGAGCTGTTTTCTCTTTCGAGCCGCCTTTTTCTTCTCCTTCTTGACGGCGGCAATCTCGTCCTTCTTGCTCTCCCATATGGCCTTCTTCTGCGCCTTTTTCCACTCGTTTTTGGACATGCCCTCGGGAATCACGGCAGTTTTGGTGTTGTAGGGAGCAGGCACGTTCTGGGGGTTTTTGGGGTGCGGTTCGGACGTGCGATCTACCTCGGGGGTGGCGCTAGAGGCCCCGGCAGTCTCCTTCACTGCCTCGACGGGTGCAACGGGCTCGGTCACGTCTACCATGGTGGTGTATTTTTGAGAGATTCCGTGAAATATATTTTTCATGCCGATTATATGCACCTCGAGTTAAATGGGGAAGGGATTGGAGATGTAATTTGACGGAAAAACAGTTGAAATAAATGGTAAAAATGTATCTGGAGTGATTTGTAAGTTGATGAGTAAGCCGCTGTCGATTTTCTTGTTTTCCCAGGGAGATGAGATGAATATTGAGCTAGTTGGAGAGACTATATGATGGAGTTGTGGTTGTAGCATCGTATCGAGCGTTTGTAGTCTAACAAAAGCTTAACTATTTGTTTATGAGATATACATTGTTCTCTGGAGTGCCAGTATAGATCGGAAGAGCGGTTCAGCAGGTTTACAATAATTAATATAATAAATAATAATATAATATAAATAATAAATAATAATAAATAATAAATAATTAAATAATAATAAAATTGGTATTGATATCGCACAGTACTAAGGGGTTTCATTGTTGCACGGGTCGTACATCGTGCCAACGTCGATAGTTTCTCTTTCTAGTGTTGGGCTGTACATACTGTATAGTCTCACATCAACAAAACCTCAAGTAAGTACCGGTATCGTACTTGTACAGGTCTCTTACTGAGTCATAACTCGACAGAGAGTGTCATTCTTTTGAAGTTTTGCTGACGTTTCCAAGTCAGCTCAAAGCCCTCCGTCAGTAGTGTCCATACTTGTATGAGCTTGAGTGGTACTCGCACCGGCAAGGATGTTCCACAACCACCATTCTCATCTGTGAACTCGGAGACCCTTCCAGTTGAAACCGCTCTACGAGTAGCCACTCTCACTACAAGTAGTCTATCTCGGTTAGTTGCACCGGGTCGTACTCGCTGTAGCAGGCCATGTTAAGCCTGAGACTAAGTCACCTGGCCTTGAAGAGACCCAGTCAGACACCAAAGTCAGTCAAGTTCAGGCTTCAGGTTTTTATCTGATCTGGCGGAAGCGGAGTAGCAAACCAGGCTTGAACGATTCGGCGTTTCTGAACGATTTACCGCTTCTGAACGATTTACCGTTTCTGAACAAATACCGTATATCAACAATCCAGCTGATATTCCACCCATGCGTGTTCGCCATTCCGAGATTTTCTCGGATCATACTCACCCACTTTACGGGGAAGCAGCGCTCAAAATGCCACCATACGGGAACCAAAAAGGAGCTAAAAATACGAGGAGTCTCGCGGGCACGTTCAAATGGCTCCTGATCACCACCATCACCCGTCGTGGGACCCCAACCGGACCATCTGATAACTGAAACGCTATCGCCATTTGCCCCTGATGGAGTGACGCTGCCTCGTACCCCTCGGTTAAATTAGACGTGGGTTTAGTCTGCAAGTTACCGTAGCGAAGATGTGAGAATGAGTCGGGCAGATCTATGGTAGCGCAAGTACCGGCCAAGGTACCGTACATATATATAGCTGGCGGGAAATTGTGACACGGCCAAGGTCGTGGTTGCGACACGCACAAGGTCGCGGTTGTGACACAAACACATTTCAAAGTACATATATACACGCTATGTCCCACTTGGAATCTTCCCCATAAACCACTCACTTGTACTTGGACGCTGTGTGTACTGTACATCTGTACGCCACATTACCGTTTGAGTCGCCACCGTCTTGGGTTGCCCGGATACCAAATGTTAAACGGTCTAGCCAGCGATTAGGCTTGTGAGAGGAGACACCGAGGAGGACGATTGGCTTAGCACCAGGGATTGGAGCGCATTAAACCACTGAACCCGGCCGGTCTCGGACCCACCACGTGCGGCTTAGATGCACCCACAACAATGGCTCGGCCACTTGCCCCATACGACCCGCCCCACAACAACTCGGCAACGATTCTCCTGACGAATCACCCCACTGTGCGTTGCACTGTGCATGGCACCACTGATCGCGTGTCTTTCTAAGTTGCATTTTTCCCAAAGTGTAATTTTTCGTTTCCAGAAACATGCGCTCTGCATTTTGCAAGCGAGCCCAGGCCTTATATTTCGAGGCTTTTAACACTCCATCTCGCACCCCTCCCCCAACGGCACAAACACCACCCCGACACCATGACCAATCTGCCCCTTCTCACCCGAAAAGAGGTGGAGAGCCACAACACCAAGAGCTCGTGCTACGTGACCGTCGACAACCTCAAGGTCTACGATGTGTCTTCTTTCCTGGAGGAGCACCCCGGAGGAGGAGACCTGATTGTGGATTTTGCCGGTAAAGACGTGACGGAGATTATGGGCGACCTGGTGTCCCACGAGCACTCGGAGGCTGCCTACGAGATGCTGGACGAGCTCTATCTGGTGGGAATTCTCGCTACCCCCGAACAGGAGGCCAAGTTGCTCACCAGAGAAAACCGACACGACTTCAAGCTGGAAAAGAACGCCGAAGACGAACTCACTGTCACCACTGACTTCACCCGAGACTACAAGACCAATCAGTTCCTGGACCTCAACAAACCCCTGCTGATGCAGGTGCTGCGCGCCAAGTGGACCAAGGAGTTCTACCTGGAACAGGTCCACAAGCCCCGACATTACGGCAACGGAAGTGCGCCCATCTTCGGAAACATCCTCGAGCCTCTCTCCAAGACCCCCTGGTTCGTCGTTCCCTGTCTGTGGATCCCCGTCGACCTCTACTGCATCTACCTGTCCGCCCAGGGACTGCCGTTCTACTGCATCATCCCCATGTTTGCCTTTGGTCTGTTTGTGTGGACCTTCATCGAGTACGGACTCCACCGGTTCGCCTTCCACCTCGATGACCACCTCCCCCGATACCAGCTTGCGTACGCACTCCATTTCCTGCTCCATGGCGTCCACCACTACCTCCCCATGGACAAGATGCGACTGGTTCTTCCCCCCACTCTGGGCGTCATTCTCATCACCCCCTTCTACTTTCTTGCATTTGCTCTCTTCCCTTACTACTGGGCCTATGCTGGCTTTGCAGGTGCCTTCCTGGGCTACATCATGTACGACTGCACACACTACTTTTTGCACCACATGAACCTGCCTCCTTATTTTAAGGCCCTCAAGAAGTACCATCTGGACCACCACTACAAGAACTACGAGCTTGGATTCGGAGTCACCAGTTCTTTCTGGGACAAGGTGTTCAACACCGAGTTGGTTGAGACCAGTGTGAAGAGCAAGGGCTTGTAAGATGAGCGCAGCGAGTCTTGCTAGGACTTGTAGAGCGTCTTTGAGCGCCTTTCTGCAAGTGTGATGAACGAGTTGGAGCCGGTGATGACCACGAGATTTGTGTTCCAGTTCGTTACAACTGTTGGCGGTTTTTACGCTGGCGGATTCAGTGCTATGCTTCTTTTAGCACATATTTATGAACATATAGGTAAATGGGTGAATGATACTTTACATAATTAATTAATAGTAACACTAGTTACGTCTTTTATAATAAATAGCTACATAGGAGCGGTGAACCGGGGGAAGAGAAAAAAAAAAAAAAAAAAAAAAAAAAAAAAAAAAAAAAAAAAACCTTTACACTGCCATTTTCTTGAAAATCAGCTGCTTTTGGGGGATTTTATTATATCATTATAATCTCCTGGTTCTTAAGAGTTGATTTATATTATTTGACATCTTTGACGCTTTACTTCAGATTTTCGGATACTGGATCACTTTAACTCCACATTGGCATGATATGCACTCCACCATACATCATCACCACTGCACAGAATGAAAATCGAGGAGATTGTGGACGAGGTAGAGGAGCTGGTGATTTCGGACGACGACACGTCAGAGCCGTTTCTGAAGGAGAAGCATCTGGATTTGGAGGGCAAGCCCATCAAGAAGCGAGCACCCAAGAAGAAGGAGAGCGAGGAGACCAAGCAGAGGCGAGATGGGGTGGAATCTCGGTTCAGGAACGACAGATCCAGTGATCTGAACCAGGACAAGATTGAGGAGGTTAATGAGGACGACAAGGACAAGAGTGGGGCCACCGAGGATCTGAAGGAAGAGTCGGAACCAGAGGAGGACGATCTGACCCAAAAGTTCGCCCCTGAAGAAGAAAAGAAGCTGGTGGATGAAGCTGAGGAGTTTAAGGCTCGAGGCAACAAGTGGTTCAAAAAGGGCGATAACGACAGTCTCAAACGGGCCATCAACAGATACGACAGTGCGCTCAGAACGTGTCCTGTCTACCTGCATCAGACGCGAGCAATCTACTGGTCCAACAAGGCCGCATGTTACATGAAGCTAGGAGACGATCACAAGGCCGTGGAGAGCTGCAATCAGGCCCTAGGGCTCGATCCAGACTACGTCAAGGCTCTCAATCGCAGGGCTGCTGCTAATGAGAAGATTGGCAAATGGTCGAATCTACAGTCTGCCTCAGACGACTACAACAAGCTGGTGGAGCTGTATGGAAAAGATGGCAACTACATAGAGCGGGACAAGGCTCGCAAAAACGGCATTGCTCTGGAGTCTCGCATCAAAACGGCCGCTACTGCAGAAACCCAGGAGATGCTGGGTAAACTGAAAGACATTGGCAACTCCTTCCTCGGCAAGTTTGGCATGAACACCGACATGTTCAATATGGCTCCCGACGGAAAGGGAGGCTACAGCATGAACTTTGGAGGAAATCAGCCTCCCAAGGAGTAGACCCAATGGAGGAAAGAGTGTAAAATAACGCAAATTAGATATTTATGTGCCCAAGGATGACTACAAGCATGCTGCAAAACGAGTATTGCTGCTAGATATGTAGTATGTATTCATTTTGTTAATAGCGCTATGTACAAAGTATTGTATATACATTTGCATCGCTCAGATGATGTTCAAGTAAGACCTTTGACTAGCTTGAGAGCGAAATCGAACTGAGAGGAACTTTTGCTTGAATCTCCTTTAGTAACTCCGTTCATCTTAACATCTCCATCTTCATCTTTTTCTTCCCCGTCTTCCTCCTCCTCTTCTCGGTATTCAGGATCCTCATCCTCATCATCAATAACCTCCTCACGTTGTTCATGCTCCTCTTCCACAATCTCACCTTCACCCTCTTCATCCCCCCGTGTATCCCTCTCTGTCGTTTGCTTTGCTCGCCTTGATCTATGAGCCTTCGCTTTGGTCTTGCGACGGTTTTTTCCCTCCCCCTCTTCTTCTTCTTCTTCTTCTTCCTCTTCTTCTTCTTCCCCCTCTTCCTCCTGCTCTAACGGCTCGTCGACAGCCATGCCCTTAGGCTCTTCGCGGTCGCCGAAAATCTCACGCAGCCTCTCCCGGGTCCGACCCACATCCTTGTACTTATCTCCAATCAAGTCAAAGTCTACCATGAAGGTATCATACCTCACCCGATGAGGAACGGGGACGGTGGAACAGCTCTTGACAGCCGTGCTCAGCATATCATCAATCATCTTCTTCACCTCAACCATGCATTGAAGGGGTATCTGGGGAGAAACCAGCGTGGTAGGCTCGATGTTGACTCCATCGACCCGTCGTCGCTCGTGAATCTTGTCATAGACTGCTTTCTGGTAGCTTGTGTCAAGCCCAATCTGCAGACTTTTGAGTCCGTCCATGAAGTACTCCTCCGACTGTTCTTCTGAAACAGGAGGAGTTTCGTCCGGCACCTTCTCTTGGACGGCATCCTTCGTAGTCTCCTCCTCGCGAACGTACAAGTTTGGATCGTAGTCATCAGGGTTGGGATCGATCAAATCCATGATTTGCATGTACTCGTTGCGATCAAAGAAATCCTCCTCCGTGACAACCACGGATTCGTTAGCCGGCTGAGTCGCCGGGGAGCCGGTAAACTTGCTAACGGTCTCCTGGAACACTCTGTCGAACTCTTTGCAATTTGCTTTTCTGAATTTCGCAAGCTGTTCTTCACTCATGCCCTCCAAATTCTCGAGCTCCTCCAGCTTGACCATTTTTTTTAAGTCCTTTTCGCTAGCGGTGAAAATGTGCTCTTCAACCTGGTACCCCTTAACGACATCGATAGAGGGCGAAGCTACACTGATCCAATCAGAAGCTCTCAGTTGCGCCACTTTCCGCGCAATATTGGAGGTGAAATCAAAAGGAGTGCCTTGCTTGGGAAGACTCAGCATGCAAGCCGGAGGAGTTATCCGTTCCTTGGCTTCTAACCCTCCCGCTGTGGGATCCTCCACATCCACATACTTGGTAGCCTCGTGACCAATAATAGGATATGGCTTGGGCCAAGAACCCCACTGGATAGCAGGAAGGATTCCGACTTGCTCTCTGCTGTTTCTTTTGCCCTTGATTTCGCACTCTCGTCGCATGATATAACTCCATCGCAGATGGTAGGCGAGATCCTGGGCGTATTCAGCCTCCAACCTGTTCATGATCTGTTCTGCCTCAATCAGAGGATTTTCAGCCTCGTAGAACTTTCTGTATTGCGCCAATTCGGGGTTGATAAATGCTTCCTCTGCTTCCTCCATTCTCGCTTCTCTCCTTCCTTCTCCTTCTCCTTCTTCCTCCCCTTCATACGCCTCTTCATTCTCCCCTTCAGCTTGGTTCTGTGCCTCCACATTCTCCCTGTATGCCTGTTCGCTGGCCTCTTGAAACTCCATATCTCGAACCAGTGCTCGGATGTCCAGTTTGAACAGGGACCTCCACATTTTGAGCGTGCGACACCGCTTCAAAAGCGAAACCGCCGTCGCAAAGTCCACCCACCCTTTGTTGATGGCATCTTCACACTTGCTGATCTCACTGAGTTCGCGCCACGTGATCTGATTTCTCAACGACTTGTGATGGTTCTTGTACAAATCACGTAACGAAATCAGCAGCCGGTCAGGCAACAGCCGTATGCTAACACCTCGAGTGCCATACATGACTCTGAAATGAGTCTTGTCTGCGCTCTCGAGGTCCCGTTCAAGCTTGGGCTCGGGCAGCTCGATCAGCTTGGGGCGCCCGTACACCAGCTTCCTCTGTGTCTTTTGTGGAGCCCGCGTCATGAGCTGTGCTGTGTGAGATTGGAGATGATCTATGATATCAAGTACAAAATATAAAAAGATTGTGCATATACTTAATCAGTAGATAGGCTTCACGAGGGTGGAATAAGAGAGTCGATGTAGAATGACGGCTGTTGGACATGGAGCGGATTGGCCAACTGTCACGTGATCCTTAAGAGGGGAAAAATTGGTTTCCGGTTTTTCCCGTTCCAAAAGTATCCTTTTACGGCGTTTTGGACAGACCTTTAGTTCTTATTAGTAAATGTTAACTAAAGTCTACCCAGGCCAACTAAACCCAACTACTTGTAGTACGAACAATACATGACATGACACACTATTGCCACTGAAATATACAGGTCGTACACACCGTACCGTCATATCCGCATCCATTAAATAGTTAGTACAATCCCATCAATCGGCTCGTAGCAAATTGACAAAGTTCTTGTAGTTGAAGTCCGTCTTCCCGCTGAAGCCACTCTTGACCGTAAAGTCTTCGAGCGAGTCCCGGGCCTCCTCCTCGCTCATTCCCACGCTCATGAGCTCCTGCACCAGATCCTCCACGTTCACCATGCCCGAATCATCATTGGAAAAGGCACTGAAGGCCGTGAGCAGATCTGTCTTGGAAGACAAGTCACACAAGTGACTGGACATGCCTGTGAGAAATGAGGCGAATGTGAGAGGCTGGGGCAGCAGATTCAGCATCTCCTGGACCTCTCCGTCCTTTGGATCTCGTCCTAGAGACACCAGCATCTCTTCCAGGTCTTCTTCATTGACAATTCCATCTGCATCCTTGTCGAGCAGATTGAACGCTTCCTTGAGCTCCTGGATCTGCGACGGTGACAGCTGGTTGAACTGGCCCGAAGTCGTTCGCTTGGCCTTGCTTGGAGCGCCGTTTGTATATGAAAGTCGCGGTTTGGCCATGTCAGTGGGCAGAAGATGTGTTGCTTTGGGTGTTGTATTTGTGTCACTGGCAGGAGTTTGGGTTTGTGTCTCCGGTTTTGTCCGTCTGTTTCGTGTCTGTGTCTATCTTGGTAGACCTCTTGATGATCGTCGTCTTGCTGCACTGGCTGCCAAATCACCCCTTCAATATAATTCAGACTGTATAGACTGTATCCCCTTAACTTAATAAAGTAAACAATGTCACGTGTAATGTGCATGTTAGATGCAAAGAAAACCAAACCTCCTAACCTTATTATATTGGGAGACGACTGGCAAGGTCACTAATAGACAGCTTTTTGATGTTGACTGGTGGGAGTTGTTTTATCTTACAATATGTTTTATATTTATTTATTTATTTATTTATTATATATATATTAAAATGTAACTTGTGTCAGTACCAAGTTTCATATACAAACTCTTCCCTTGTCAACTTGCCTGGAGATTTGATCAATCAGGTGTCTGCGCACTGTTCCTAGCAGGAGTTGATCTGAAACAAACTCCCTTATGACATTAGGTTCTCCATGATATACAAGATCTATTAGTTTAGTTTATGTACTCCGTTTATACAGGTACAAGGAGCGCTGAGTCGCTCGAAAATGCGCTGACATCCATGCTCGCCATTGTCTAGTTATCCTTCTCAATAGTCACCTTCACCTTTTTGTTCTTTCGAGCAGCCTTGGCAGCCTTCTTCTGCTGCTTCTTGGAGGGCTGGGGCATCTCGACCTCAGACTCGGAAGCAGACATGTCGTGATCGCTCTCGGGAATGGGCAAGGCCTTCTTAATCTCCATCTCCACGTCCTCCTGGACCATGACACAACAGTTAAGTCGGTCTCCGGTGTTGTAGGCACCCACAGTCTCTCGAGTGTTCATATCGGTGATGACAAGCTTGGAGTCGGTGGAAACCGAGGTCATGTAGACGTGTCGATCGGCCTCGGGAACATTATCGGGGATGAGGAAGGAAAAGTCCTTGACTCGGGTAGCGTGGGGCTGGACCTTGAAGGAGATGGTATCAATGTCTTCGTCCTCCGTCTTGAACTCGTTCTTTGTGTCGTTGGTCTTGCCCTCGAACTCGTTGGTGTCCACAAACCGGATCACGCCTCGCGAGTTGGAGAAGGCAAAATATTCCTTTCCGTCGATGGACACGTACTCGGAGTGGTACAGACCGTCCTTGGGCGATCTGATGGCTCCAATGAGTTTGCCGGTCTCGGGCGAAAAGAAGGAGATGGACGTGGTGTAGGTAACTGCGTAACGATCTCCAGCCAGGTTCCACGCCACCTTGAGCACGTCGGGGTAGCAAGCCATGACAGAGGCCTTCTTGGCGGTCATGAGGTTCCACAGAATCAGCTTTCGGTCCTGTCCAACCGACAGAGCCAGTCGGCCGGTGGGGTGAACAGAAATGTCGACAACACCGACCTTGGCCTTGCCCACGGCGGCTCGAGCGTGTCCCTTGAGCTCTGCCAGCACCTCCCAGTCCTTGGTTCGCAGCACAAAGATCTTTCCGTCTTCTCCGGCAGTCAACAGCCACTTTCTCTTGTAGAACTCGAGAGCAGTGATGGTTCCCGAGTGATGGGTCAGTGTGCCGAGCTCTTTTCGCTTCTGAAGATCGTAGATTCGAATGTTCTCGTCAGCCGATCCGGACACAAGATACCGTCCAGAGGTGGCCAGACACTTGATGGACTGAATGTGAGGAGTAAAATGGAAAATGGGCGAAAAAACAGGCGAGGTGCCCAGCAGGAGAGAAACACAAAAGAGATTGTGTTCGTAGGAACCTGTCACGATTCGAAAAGCAGGATCAACTGACGACGTGGAAGAGGAGGTGCTCACAATCGTCTTGGACAGGTCGGCTGGGGTCTCCTCGACGGGCTTTTCGGCCACAATTTTCTCCGCGGCCTCCGCGGCCATCTTGACCTGCTTCTTGTCGGATTTGGAGCCCTTCAGGGCGCTCTTGGGCTTGGTGATTTTGCTCATAGTGTAGTTAGGATGATGTGAATAGTTCGCACACAGAGTTTCAAAAATATTTGAAGTCTGCATGAATGTGCATGCTGACTAAGCGAGGGAGTGGGGCCGGGGGATGGGGAGAAAATCGCCATAGATGCAACGAGGCCGCGGGTCGGGACTTTATTGCATTAAATGGGGTAAATTTGGATCGGAGAAAAGGAGCGTTGACCATTTTGGAGCGACTCTCAAGTGACCAAAAAGCTAACTAATGTTTCATCTAACTTATGCTTTTTACTTGGGTGTGTAGTTTGGAGAATGGCGCCATATTTAGACGTCAAATTTCAGCTGTATGCCTACATTGCGGCTGAACTTGAAGGAGAACTTGAAGTCGTCAGAAGTTCAGATCTGAAATATTAATAGGTATTTAGTGTCTGCTGGTCAATCAATGTCACGTCTGGGATTGTTTTCATACCAATATATTCGTATTTATACGGATTCTGGTTTATGAATGATCCATGTTCCAAATAATGGTAATTAGTTGAGATTTAGTTGAACCAAAATGTGTGCTAGGGGTGCATTTTCCATGATCCCGACATGCTACAATTATTATAGTTGCATCATTTGATAGCTGCAGCCTTGAAGAGTATTATTATGTGAGGAAAACATACTCCTTTTCATCACTATTTCAAGTTATATCCACTTTTCCTCAAAGTGTCTTCCTCCTATTACTTGACATTTACTTATACCCGAACGGTTAACCTCCCAGCAGACCCAACATTGGCAACATAGTATGTACCTTCTTGCATACGAGTATATGTACTCATGTCGACGTGTAGAGTGATTACGTGATTGGACAGGTTATGTGAGTCACGTGACCATATCCATCCGAAAGCCGCCTCTCAAAAAGTGCTATTTGTAGTATGTAATACTATTGGTGCTTTTGAAATCTGTGCCAATCAGTGAGCAGTCATCAACTAGAACTTCTAAAATGACGATTGAAGACGACTTAGCCCAACGGTCCGGGTCTAGCAGTAGTCGTAGTCAGTTGGGCGAAAATGGGTCTTTTTGCCATTTTTCAAAGCTCAATCTGCTTCAAAATGGGCTATCAATCACCCGAAGCAGTGTCGATGTCGATATCTAGCCCGGAACATCCTCTTTTGGCCCGCCCTTGGCACAGGTTGTACGGTGAGTCATGTAACCTTTCTCCAGTCTAAACTCAATTTAGGCACTCAAATCTTTCTATACAAACCTCCTCTCCAAGCCAGTCGCATCTCCAACTACACACCACCATGTTTGCCGAGGGTCAGATCCAAAAGGTCCCGATTCTGGGCAAGGAGTCCATCCACATTGGCTACAAGATGCAGGACCACATTGTGTCTGAAATCGTGGCCAACATCAAGTCGTCCACCTACATTCTGGTAACCGACACCAACATTGAGGATCTGGGCTACGTTGAGTCTCTTAAGACGAAATTCGAGGCTGCGTTTGCCAAGGACGGCATCAAGAGCCGACTGCTGACCTACACCGTTGCGCCCGGAGAAACCTCCAAGTCCAGAGCCACCAAGGCCGCCATTGAAGACTGGATGCTGTCCAAGGGCTGCACCCGAGATACGGTGATCCTGGCTGTGGGAGGCGGAGTGATCGGAGACATGATCGGCTACGTGGCCGCCACCTTCATGCGAGGAGTGCGGTTTGTCCAGATCCCCACCACTCTGCTTGCCATGGTTGACTCGTCCATTGGAGGCAAGACCGCCATTGATACCCCTCTGGGCAAGAATCTGGTCGGCGCCTTCTGGCAGCCCGTCAACATTTTCATCGACACTTCTTTCCTCGAGACTCTGCCCGTTCGAGAGTTCATTAACGGTATGGCGGAGGTCATTAAGGTGAGTATAGAATCAACCGCATGCAGTGCAGATTGGCAGTTAGGTGCGATGTGTGATAGTTGCTTTGATTCGACAGTTGGTTGGTGCTGTTTGGGTTGTTCTACAGGTCTGTGGTTGAATAATCGACTGGTATAATTTCCCGATCGGATCTACACTTTTACAAGTACTATCTACAGCTGCTGATCTAATCACAATACTGTACAGCAGCACCCACTGTACTCCTCTTTTCTCTAGCTAACACAGACTGCGGCATTCTACGACGCCGAAGAGTTCACACGGCTCGAGTCCGCGTCGGAAATCTTCCTGTCCACTATCAAGAAGCGAGACGCCAAGGACCCCCGACGAGTCGATCTGTCCCCCATCACCGACACCATTGGCCGAATTGTTCTCGGTTCTGCTAGAATCAAGGCCGCCGTTGTCTCTGCCGACGAGCGAGAGGGCGGTTTGCGAAACCTGCTCAACTTTGGCCACTCCATTGGCCACGCCTACGAGGCCATTCTCACTCCTTACATTCTGCACGGCGAGTGTGTGGCTATCGGTATGGTCAAGGAGGCCGAGCTGTCTCGATACCTGGGAATTCTCTCTCCCGTTGCTGTGGCTCGTCTGGCCAAGTGCATCAAGGCCTACGAGCTGCCCGTGTCTCTGGACGACGCTACAGTCAAGGCCCGAAGCCACGGCAAGAAGTGCCCCGTTGATGATCTGCTTCGAATCATGGGCGTCGACAAGAAGAACGACGGCTCCACTAAGAAGATTGTCATTCTGAGCGCCATTGGCAAGACCCACGAGCAGAAGGCGTCTTCTGTGGCAGACAAGGACATTAGATTCGTTCTTTCCGAGGAGGTCATTGTTGGAGAGGCTCCTGTTGGCGACAAAAAGTCCTACACCGTCACTCCACCTGGATCCAAGTCCATTTCCAACCGAGCCTTTGTTCTGACTGCCCTGGGTAAGGGTCCTTGCAAGCTGCGAAACCTGCTGCATTCGGACGACACCCAGCACATGCTCGAGGCCATTGAGCTGCTTGGTGGCGCATCGTTCGAGTGGGAGGCCGACGGTGAGACTCTGCTTGTCACCGGAAATGGCGGCAAGCTCACTGCTCCCGCCCAGGAGTTGTACCTAGGAAACGCCGGTACTGCTTCTCGATTCCTTACCACCGCTGCTACTCTGGTTCAGAAGGGAGACAAGGACCACGTGATCCTTACCGGAAACAAGCGAATGCAGGAGCGGCCCATTGGGCCTCTTGTGGACGCTCTTCGATCCAACGGAGCCGACATTGCTTTCCAGAACGCCGAAGGCTCTCTCCCCCTCAAGATCGAGGCCGGTGTTGGACTCAAGGGTGGCTTGATTGAGGTGGCTGCTACTGTTTCTTCTCAGTATGTCTCTTCTCTACTTATGTGTGCCCCCTACGCACAGACACCCGTCACTCTGTCTCTGGTTGGAGGCAAGCCCATCTCGCAGTTCTACATTGACATGACCATTGCCATGATGGCCGACTTCGGTGTGGTTGTCACCAAGGACGAGACCAAGGAGCACACCTACCACATTCCTCAGGGTGTGTACACCAACCCTGAGGAGTACGTGGTGGAGTCGGATGCTTCTTCAGCCACCTACCCTCTTGCTTACGCTGCCATGACTGGCCACACCGTCACTGTTCCCAACATTGGCAGCAAGTCTCTGCAGGGAGACGCCCGATTTGCCATTGATGTTCTCAAGGCTATGGGCTGCACCGTTGAGCAGACCGCTACCTCGACCACTGTTACTGGTGTGCCCAACCTCAAGGCTATCGCTGTTGATATGGAGCCTATGACTGACGCATTCCTCACCGCCTGTGTCGTTGCCGCTGTGTCCGAGGGCACCACCGTCATCACCGGCATTGCCAACCAGCGAGTAAAGGAGTGCAACCGAATCGAGGCCATGCGAGTGCAACTGGCCAAGTACGGCGTCGTTTGCCGAGAGCTTGAGGACGGCATTGAGGTCGACGGAATTTCCCGATCAGATCTCAAGACCCCCGTCTCTGTGCACTCTTACGATGACCACCGAGTTGCTATGTCTTTCTCGCTGCTCTCTTCTATCATGGCTGCTCCCGTGGCTATTGAGGAGCGACGATGTGTCGAAAAGACCTGGCCGGGATGGTGGGACGTGCTCTCCGGCGTGTTCAACGTTCCTCTGGAGGGCGTAACGCTGGCCAAGACCGTTTCCAAGGCCGAGTCCGGACTTTCCAAGCCCTCCATCTTCATTGTGGGCATGCGAGGTGCCGGAAAGACCCATCTGGGCGCCCAGGCCGCCAACCATCTTGGCTACGAGTTCATTGATCTCGACCAGCTACTCGAAAAGGATCTGGATACCACCATTCCTCAGCTGATTGCGGACAAGGGCTGGGACCATTTCCGTGCCGAGGAGCTGCGTCTGCTCAAGCAGTGTCTCAATGACAAGTCCGAGGGCTACGTCATTTCCTGCGGTGGCGGAGTTGTTGAGACTCCTGCTGCTCGAGACGCTCTTCAGACCTTCAAGGGTGTTGGTGGTATTGTTCTGCATGTCCACCGACCCGTTTCCAGAATCCTCGAGTACCTCAACAAGGACCAGTCTCGACCTGCATTTGTGGACGATCTGGAGGCGGTGTGGCAGCGACGAAAGGAGCTGTACCGATCTGTCTCTTCCAATGTCTTCTTTGCTCCTCACTGCGACTCTGCCGAGGCCACTGCCAAGGTGCAGCAGATGCTGGGCGCCTTCCTGGACCGAGTCACCGGCAAGTCCGAGTTTGTGATTCCCCACAAGGACCAATTCACTTCCTTCCTGTCGCTAACCTTCCCCGACGTGTCTATTGCCGCAACCATGCTCCCCTCGCTGTCTGAGGGTTGTTCTGCTCTGGAGCTGCGAGTCGATCTGCTCAATGAGAATGACGAGGCCATTCCCTCCGAAGAGTACGTTCTCTCTCAGTTGGCGATTCTGCGACAGAATGTCGACCTCCCCATTCTTTACACGGTGCGAACCAAGGCTCAGGGAGGCCGTTTCCCCGACGACAAACCTGTGGAGCTGGCCAACCTGGTCAACCTGGGTCTCAAGACCGCCGTTGAGCTGCTGGACGTTGAGCTGACCTACCCTGCCGAGCTTGTTTCGTCCGTCGGAGCTTCCAGAGGCTACACCAAGCTGCTGGGCTCTCACCACGACTTTCCCGGCGCTCTCAACTGGTCTTCTCTCGAGTGGGAGAACATGTACGCCCGAGCCGAGGCTGTGCCTGTGGACGTGGTCAAGCTCGTCGGTATGGCCAAGTCTTTCTCCGACAACTTTGCTCTGGAGAACTTCCGAGAGGCCCACACCTCTTCTCCTCTTCTGGCTATCAACATGGGCTCCCATGGTCAGCTGTCTCGAGTCACCAACACTCTGCTGACTCCCGTGACTCACGCTGACTTGCCTGTGGCTGCTGCTCCTGGCCAGCTTTCCGTGGAGGAGATCAACCAGACCCGGTCGACCATCGGCATGTTCAACAAGAACCTGTCCTTCTTCATTGTCGGCACTCCCATCGGCCACTCCAAGTCGCCCATTTTGCACAACACCATGTTCAAGAAGCTGGGTCTGCCCTACGAGTACTCGCGGTTCAAGACTGATGATGCTGCTGCCGTCAACGCTAAGGCCCGTGCTCTGCTTGCCCAGGGCAACCTTGGAGGTATCAGTGTGACCATTCCTCTCAAGCAGGACATTATTCCTTTCCTTGACGAGGTGTCTCCCCTCGCTCAGCAGATTGGAGCCGTCAACACCATCATTCCTGGACCTAACGGGACTCTCAAGGGCGACAACACCGATATTCTCGGTCTGGTGAACGCTCTGACTCGGTTTGGAGCCAACTCGCTGGACAAGAAGACTGCTCTGATTGTCGGAGCCGGTGGCACATCTCTGGCTGCCGTGCACGGACTGCGATCGCTCGGCTTCGCCAAGATTCTCATTGCCAACCGAACTCTGTCCAAGGCCGAGGCCATTGCTGACAAGTTTGATAACGTGGAGGCTGTGACTTTGGACTCGTTTGTGGCCAACAAGTACACTCCGTCTGTGATTGTGTCTTGCGTGCCAGCCACCACTTTCTCGATGCTGGATGAGTCCAACAAGCTGGTGTCTGCCGCTCTGGCTGCTTCTCCCAAGGGTCTGGTTCTTGAGGCTGCCTATTCTGCCGAGGCCACTCCTCTGCTCAAGCAGGTGATGGACGTCGAGGGCTGGGAGTTCATCTCCGGGCTCTACATGCTCACCGAGCAGGGCTTTGAGCAGTTCCGGCTGTGGACCGGAATTCCCGCCCCCAAGGAGGTTGGAGAGAAGGCTGTTCTTGGTAACTAACCGAGACATCAAAATGATTGTATAAACTAAAATGTGTATTGACTGAACGTGTATGTACTGTATGTACTGTACTTGGCGTTGGTCTAAGACTTGTGCCAGGGGTTTTTCCGCAAGCAAAGAGTGAACAAGGAACGAACTAACCAGCTGCCATGTGCGATACCAAAAAAACCCTTATGTATGTTGTTTTAAAGGGGATTTGGTGATGGACTGGTTTTTCCTTGTACAGTAGTAGTACAGTATGTACTGTACTTATGTAAATGTTCTGGTACACACAGAGAGCAATTATCGGGCATTTGAAGAGGTGAAAACTGCTGCTTGTATGTTCGTCACTATCTTCAAAATGTTGATTGAGTGACACAAGTACTTGTACGAGTAAAATACTTGTAGATGTAATTTTTTTCTACATAAAACAGATGCTTGATTGTTGTTTTTTTGTTTTTTTTGTTGGTTTTTTTTTTTTTTTCTGCATTGTTTTTTTTTTATCGTATTTTAGTTAAACCTTTCCTAGCCGTTATCACCACCTTTTTGTTAACTCGTCGCGCTATTTCCGCCCACCAACGACATGTTCGATAATGTAATACGACACGCTAAACGCGGTTCTAAGGTGTTATCACGAGCACTGGTACCTGCTAGAACCACCGGATAATGCCGCGAGTAGAATAGCCCGTTTGGACTGGCGGCAAAGCAGGCGGCTATTGCATTCCACTGTTGAACATGAGTACGTCAGGGGCATCTTCAACCACTCCTGTCCTCGACCGCCTCCTGCCCCACTACACCATTTGGTCACTCCACCATTTGGTCACTCCTCCATCAATCACTCCTCCATCAATCACTCCCCCATCAATCACTCCTCCATCAATCACTCCTCCATCAATCACTCCCTCCATCAATCACTTCCTCCATCAATCACTCCTCCATCAATCACCCCTCCAATCGCCACAGTCAGTCACACCCCCTCACGCCAAACACTACCTCTTTAGGACTATCTACTGGACCCACATGGATGAGGCACGATAAGACCGCAGACCCAACCTCAACAAAAAACAAAAAAAGAGACCCTCAACCGGCACCCCCAAGAAGAACACAAAGAATCCCCATCCCCGCCGCAACCGGTCTTATCTCCGCTTCGCTACTGCGCCTCCAAATGCTTCCTGCTCAATCCTTGCTCCAACACCCCTCCAAAGAGTATTTCCGCAATCTCCGTTGACCCCCACTTTGGGTTCCCCTCACTAAACGGGGGAACAGATGATCTCAAAAAAAAGGGACAAAAAAGAGGGGAAAATACAGAGGCATTGACTGAGTCATACTAAGAATGCAGTATAATCGCATACAATCACGTACAATCACGTACAATCACGTACAATCACATACGATATCTGACCCGGACATGATCCAACAAATGTCTCCTGAACCCTCCACCGGCTCCCTATGTGCTTAGTAATAAATACGAACCAGGTTCCAACCTAATATGGCACCATTTGCGATCGACTAGTACAGTATTATACAACCTCTGATTCTCAATTAATGTAAATGCTAAATAAATATGTATATGCTGGTGAATCCCTCTATGAGTTCTGGTGAACCTGGGAAACACAAATGGTGGTGTCGTCGTTCTTGCCGCCCATGGCAAAGTCGTTCTTCTGAGACTCCATGTAGGGACAGATGGCAAAATTGTCGTTGGCCACGTCCAGAGCCCGAGCAAGCAGAGCATCCGCGGCGGTCTGCAGAGGACCCCGCTCGTTCATCTTACCCTCGGCCATGGCATCGTACAGAGTCTTTTGGATCTCCTCGGGCCACAGGTTGTCGGAAAGACCGTCGGAGCACTGGACAATGATGTCGCCAGGCTGGACCGGCACCACGGAAATCAAGTCCCGGTTGGTGGAAGGGAACCCGGGAGATCGGGTGCCCAGCATCTTTCGAGAATTGGTCTTGTTGGTGAAGATGGCCTCGCCGTCCCGGTAGACCCACATCTTGGAGTCGCCGATGCTGGCCACAATGAGGTTGTTGCCGGCCAGGCACGAGATGAGAACGGTGGAGGAGCCCTCGAACTTGAGCTCATGCATGGTCTTGGTGGCGTATTCAAAGGCATCGTCCAGGGCGGAAATGAGGTACTCGGAGACCTGTTCGGTCTGGTCCACGGCTTGCTGGTTCTCGGGATGCAGCAGCTCGACCTCGAGCATGGACAATGTTCGCAGCAGCATCAGCTGGGCCCATAGGCCTGCGTGGCCGGCCTCCTTGTCGTTCCAGCCAGAGACGCCGTCGGCCAGCCCGATGAAGTCCTTGGAGATGAGCGCTACGTCTTCTCCGTTTCTTAGCAGCTCTGTCTCTACCGAGGGCATCCACTCGGTCTCTCCGATCCCTCGCACCAGCGATCGGGGGCATGCTTCTCGGATGACCTCTTCGGGCACGTTTTTGTACCTGTAGTGGGCGGCCTGAGCGGCGGCGGTCTGCACAAACAGCGCGTCTCGGCGGATGGGCGCCGGGGTGGGGTGGAAGTGCGGGATCTGCGACGACATGGGCATGGAGGTGTAGGAGGGCGAGATGGACTTGAGGGAGTGCATTTCCTTCAGCTTGTCGGAGAGCCGGATGGGGTTTCGCGTGGCCACGGGCTTGGACTTGGGCTGGCCCCAGAATGAGCGCAGCAGCTTGGAGACATTGTCCTGGTCCAGGAGCAGCGAGAAGAATCTGGCGTTGGAGGCGGTTGTGAGGGGGGACAGGGTTGAGAGGGTAGAGCCGGTGGTTCGCGTACAAGAGCGTAGCATGTGGGGAGTGAGGGTGTATGGGTGAAGGGGAAGTGTTGTTTAAGTACTATGACAGCGTCTGTATCTATGACTCCTCGATGTTGTTGTTGAGGAGGGGAGTCGGCGGTTGAGCGGCGTGGTTGAGCTGTGTGGAAACGGTTGTTTGTGTGTTGGTGTTGGTGTGAGTTGGTTGATACACAGTGTGACTTGTGTTTGTCTTGTAGTGGTGAGTCGAGATGAGTTAAGATGTCGTCCGTCTATGTTCGTCCGTCGATGTTTGTCCGTCAGTGTCACTCAATGCAGTTGTTAGTATGGCGTGGTAGCAAGGTGGCAAACAAGTTGTATATAAAAGACAGGGTGGTGAGCCTCCAATTGATTATATGTACGTGGACTAGAAAATATAAGCGCGGGCCAGCCAGCGGAAGTTTAACCCAAGGTTAAATTGACACCGCCATAAAGTGCAAAAAGTGCAAAAGGTAACTCTATGCCAGCTGCTTTTGAACTGACTTGGTACGTACAAAGTAGATATAAAATGTATAGAGAGAGGGATATACGACGAGAAATGTGGTATTTGGAGCTGTTGGGGCCGTTTTAAATTGTTTGACACCCATTTCAGCGTCGAAATCCCGTTTTTATGTCCTCCACGGCCCCATCATCTGGTCGTGTGGCACTGGCCCTCTCCCAACCCAACATTTGCTTCATGTGGCCAGATAAAATTAAGTCCGTCATTAACTTGGGGGTCAGAAAAATGAAAACGAGAAGGAAAAAAAATTGGAAATTAAATAAAAATTAAATAAAAATTAAAACAAGAAGGAAAAAACCCCTTCCACCCCTTGGATAGCGCCTGTGAGGTCAGATGCGCGTATGGAGAGGACTTGGTGAGTATGTTGAACACATGGAGATATCTGAACGGATATAACAGTTGGAACCCCTCTTGGAATAATTAGCCAAAAATAAAAATAAAAAATTACAAAAAATTACAAAAAATTACAAAAAATTAGCCCAAACAATCACCAAACAATAGTGTTAGAAAACTACCAAAAAATAGAATCAAAAACCTCAAAAAAGTGACATAAAGAACCGCTACAAAAATATAGCATAAAATCCGCCTCAAAATCTCCCCTTCTACATTCTAATCACCACGGAATCTCCTCCCGCTCTAAATCTTCCCCTCCTCCCAACCGGAAAAACACGTCTGGAGCCTAAAAATACTTTTAAATATTAAAAAATTCAACGTCAATCTGGAAGGAAAAACCCAACACCACCAGCACGGCGAATAACGGCCCCTTGTTGGAGCACGTCACAAACGCACGATAAGTCACTGAGTCAGAATCTAGGCTAATATCTGCGATTTAATGCATCCTATAG
Organism: Yarrowia lipolytica; assembly: GCF_001761485.1. Lineage (NCBI taxonomy): Eukaryota > Fungi > Ascomycota > Dipodascomycetes > Dipodascales > Yarrowia > Yarrowia lipolytica. Next base: position 1,690,240 of record NC_090775.1, on the reverse strand, counting down.
GCGTCTTGAAACCGCTCCAATGCACGCGACACAAAAACGCCCTGCATTTCTCGTCACTGAGTACAATCTAACACCGTCACTGAGTCGAGTCCACTGTCCCTCTAATTGAATGTTACCTCTAATCTGCATATGCACGCTACATGCACCCTGCACGCCAACCTTATCCTGCAGATACCATATGTAACTGAATGTAAGAAATCTGAGTTTGGGATTTTTGGAAATACATTTCCACATGTAACCGGCCAGACCCGTCGTAGCGGGCCAAACACTGGACTGGTTATGCTCGGGAGATGTCCAGTGGGTCCCTTGGAGCCCATTGGGGGCGGATCCTGCAGTTTTGGCCTTTCTTTCGGAAAATCAGACCGGATCATCTATCAAACTCAATTTCCCTGCGTCGCGAGATTTTCCGACTTCGGAATAAATCGGGAGAATACGAGACGACGGTTAGTCAGCATGTTGTATTTCTGGTTAGTCAGCAACTGTGAATCTCCGGCTATAATATATGATGCCAATAGCCGGAGAAGCCCTATACTGCTGACTAACTTGTTTACCGACCGTCGGTCACAGATTCAGATAATTCAATCTCGTTTATTAGTCAATTGCGTGCTACGAGTACACTGGACATTGCAAATGGCTTAGTCAGAGGGGTCGATCGACGGTCATGTGACGGTGGTGTGGCGACGTGACCATGGTAGGTTTACACCTGACCAAATTACAACTATCACATGGCATTAATAATATATTGTAACACTTGTTCACTCCCATTACACATCGAACCTCCGTGTGCTGCTGAGATTTGTAGATAAGCTGACTAAGCTTGGGTGTCGTCGTACGATAATTGTGGGATTGCCGGTAGGGTTGTAACAGAGCAACTCATTGAAATATAACGGATATGCACTATTCGAATATTCGTATAAATTGAATGATTTGACTAGAAGAGGCGTTTAAAATGAATAAAAATAAAAATAAAAATAAAAATAAAAATTAAAAAAAAAATAAAAATAAAAATAAAAATAAAAATAAAATAAAAATAAAAAGTTAAATTCGAATGATCGACTGATGTGTGAACGTACGAGTACTGAATGGAAGGTGGATTTCCAAACTTGCCCACAAACTCCGATAAAGTTGGACCCTTACAGCCATACAACCGAACATGCACGGTTCGACGGTGATTATTCGTGGGTTTTTATTCCTACTTATTTCTACACGTGATCGACGTCAGCAGAAACAGCCCACTTCTGGCTCGGATGCCATCATCTCTCTCGATCTCTAATCCAGGCTCGCTCTGGACGACTAAGCTGTATGGAAGATCAGGGGTAAAATGAGAAAGAAAAAAAAAGTGTTTACGGCTTGGATTCCGACTCCTGCTATAGACCTCCAGAGGGCCTTCTCTTGGCTGCTGAAAGCGTTCTGAAAAGTTTCAAGGTGATTTTTTGCCTGGAACTGGCGATAATTAAACTCCAACTAAAATCCAACTACAAGTACACATCAACGCCCTCTACGGAAACATCACGCCACTCGGGCTAGAGACAAGTCACGTGATTTCAATTTTCTCAGTTGTACAGAATAGGCGCAAAAAATCCCCATATCAACTTTCAAGCTGATCTGATCACATTTGCAGATTCTAGAGACCCCCTTTCCAACACCCACTCCAGGTGTGCTGCTCGGATATTGAGTCGGGTCAGTTGATGGAGAAGGGATAGGGAGATGAATACAAGGATTTATCCAGACTGTAACAGTTGATACCATCAGAAGAACAGTTGCTGTCAAGTTTCACTACTGTACTACAAGCAGGACACCTCGTACATACTGTACTGCCACTCGTAGTAGGAACGACTTGGACGGTTGAGATTGCACCATTGATCTTACACTTGGTTGGATATGGCGTCGAACTGTTCCAAGCAGACTCAATTGAACAATCGACATTGATTGAGTGTCTAGGAGCTGTTGCACCAGAGATATCACGCATCAGAGATATCATTCAATTCTGTCACGTGAAAAAGCCAGGATGATCAGCTTTTTACGTGATGCTGATAGGATAATGAACTCTTCACGTGATACAGTAGGCTTGTCAACTCTTCACGTGGTCCCGGTATCCGAAACAATCACTCTCTCGAACTCTTTCACAGAGTTCCAATGCAAAAAAAAAAAAAAAAAAAAAAAAAAAAAAAAAAACACAAACTGTCTCCATCATCGGAACCTTGGTGGTTCAGATGAAGTCTTTTATATACGTTGAGTGGTGTTATGGACTTGATATGTTACCTTTAGAGGGTTCTTGGACGCGGTTCTGGACATTGCGACGACTGGGCGATGGCACGATTGGAGATCAATGTCCATGAATAAACGATTGAATGACCTAAGTCAACGACTGAATGATTGCACGATTAACACCAACGACTAACGGCGAACAAATCTCGACTGGATTGATTCTCTAAGAAAGTGTCATCTCGTCTTGAGTTGTGATATCATAGAGATATTCTTGAGATACCAGTGACGACAGGGATCCTTGAGATACCCTACCATTGTTCCACCACCACTGTGTCTTCTGAACAAGCAACTGGTTCGTCAAATCTGTTCTCTTTAAATTCTTATCGACTTTCCGGTGGCCTTTTACTCCACTCTTTCGGACTCTACGAGCACTTCTCTCCTTCATTCTACCACCAGTCTAAAAATACATCTTTTTCTATGGAATCTATGGCAAAGCACCTACAAAGTAGGCAGCTCCTTCAGCTTAAGACACTCGGTTCGCTCTCCCTGAGAACCACCCACAAATGAACAAAAGGTCTGCTGAAGACACTTGCCGGTGCATCCCTGAGGAGTGTAGGGAGACTTTCGGTAGTAGTGGTCGTAGTAGAGCTGTCGGTAGGAGGGGTTCTCCACAATGAGTTTGGCGGCTCGGTGCCAAAAGGTGGCGTTCAGAGGAGCAGTGTCGGGCCATGTGTTGTTGGGGTCGTAGGCATCTCGGGCAGAGTATTCCCAGATCCAGTCCAGCGACTGCTTGGGGGTCTGGGGCTCGAAAACGGGGTAGGAGAAGTTGCCAATGGTCTCGTTGTGCGACTTGTTGATGTCGTAGTCGTACGTCTGATTCAGAGGCGAGTAGTAGTTCTTGGAGTTCATGATCTCGAACGTCTTGGTGTCCACCTCGTAATATCTCCACGCCGGGTTGAAGGAGTCCACGGGAGTCACCGACTGGATGATCCAGCCCACCGAAATGGCCGACTCCTCAGTCCACTTGTTGTTCTCCTCGTAGAAGACGTTGAACTGATCGGCGTGGGTGTGACCAAAGAAGTTGGCGGCAATCACGTGGGGGGAGAACCGTCGAATCACCTGTCGGAACACCTCCGTGGTCCAGGGCACCGCCGCCATCTCCTGGGAGGGCACATGGGCCACAATCCAGGCCTTTTGGCCTTGACGCTCGCACTCCAGCAGCTCGCCCACCAACCACTTGAAGGTACCGGACAGATCCGGCTCGGAAATGTTCCAGAAGTTGTAGTAGTTGGCGCCGTACCAGAAGTTGGAGTCGATGGAAATGACCCGCAGACCTCGCTTGGTGGTGACGGCAAACGAACCGTATGTGTGCTCTGCCTGGGCCTCGGTGGTCTCGTTGATCCAGCCAAAGTCCTTCCACATTTTGGCAGACAACTCGGCGTTCCAGGAAAAGTCGCCGGCAAAACCAGACGAGTTCTGGGCCAGCTGAGCATAGGGATACGAGTCGTGGTTGCCAAAAGTGGGGTAGACGGGAATGTCCTTGAGATACTTCTTCATGAGATAGTAGACCTCCTCCTCAGACTGGTAGGTGTGAGAAAGAGACAGCCAGTCCTGGAGATCGTGGGCCACCATATCTCCGGTGAAAATGGAGAATTCAAAGTCACGTGCGTCGGCCATGGCCCCCACGGTCTTGAGCGAGTCTTCGACCATGGATTCGGGAGCGTCGCAATGGTACGATCCCAGTTTCTGGGCGGGCTGGACGGTATGGTTGAGGCCGGCGGCAATGGCCCGTTTGTTGTGCGATTCGGAGTTGCAGCACATGTAGTCGTCGCAATTGGACTCCAGGCCCTCCTCGTACCGCAGATCCAGATGAAAGTCCGAAATGTGCAGCACGTTGAAGGTCTCGTTGTACGAGGATTCGATCTTGGGGGGGTTTTTGGGCTTTTCGGGCCACCAGGACGAGAGATCAGGCTCGGGCACCTGGACGGGGTCACAGGTGTCGGTGGCGTGCCAATTGCACAGAGCTTGGCCGTCCAGACCAAAGGCGTCCATCAGAGTGAAGACGTTGGCGATATGTTTGCCGTTGTTTCCCTTAGTGATGTCTCGTCCCTGCCACGAGTCGCAATCGTCTTGCCAATTGTAGTGCCAGCACAGCTTGACCAGCAGATCGGGGGTGACATCGGGGGCGGCCAGGTGGATGTACTTGCCAAGATTGATGCCCTCCTGACACTTTGTGCAGTTGGAGGCCTGCGAGTTGTTGAAGATCTTCTGGGCCTCGTTGAAGCCCCATTCGAGAAGCGCCGCGTTGCCCACGTTGGGCACCTCAATGTGATGGGAGGTGGACGAGGAGTTGTCGGCTCGCTTGACCAGACCAGCAGCGGCCAAAAGACCGGTGGAGACTTCCAGGAGGTTGACCATGGTTGAGGAAGGACTTGTTGGTTGGAGAAGGGACAGTGGAGCACCCGTTTCCTAGACTATATACCCTCTGGGTGGTCTGGAGCACGTTTCTCACGCTTCCCACAGCATTGGCCAGAGCCAGAGGGCTTTTCGGGTCTCTGTGACTTTCTTGTTTGGGAATCAAAACCGATATACGGACTGTAGCAAGGTTTTCAATGAGTCTAAAGCGCAGCCAGTCGGCGGGCGACGTTGATGCCAATGCATGCCTAGAATCTTGGCTCTGCAGTCTGTAACGGTGGAGTGGGGGCGTTCAGGGGAGCGTTTCAGCCGCCGGTTGGAGAAGCTTGCATCTCTGTTGAATTGTCCGTTCAAGCAATGGCGACAAACCTCCGCTGATGTTGTCTCACGACCCCGACGAGATGACTCAAATGGCGGATTCAGATTTCAGTCATAGCTGCCGGAAGGAAAAGTTTCAAGAGCTTAGTGCACGTGGTTCCGAAGACTCCGGGGAATTTTAATCATCTTCGTCCCCGTAATGGCTCTATCGCAAGGCACATGGTGCAGCACAGACGTGAGATAGGATTTCGACCGACTCAGAGTTGTCCTACTGAGTCATGCTGAGTCGGGAGAAGCAAGGGGAGCTACGAGTAGTCCAGGAGCTGAGTTGTGAGTGGAAACACTTGGGGCGCTCGGAAAACTTGGAATACCTGAACCGCTTGAAACGCTTGAAACGCTTGTCCCTCCCCCTCCCCTTTCGCTCCTTCCAAATGGCATTGATCGTCCTTCTTGTTTCCACTTAGGTTGAGAGAATTGCCAAATGAGCCGTTTGAGTCAACCTGATTCGAATAGGACGAGAGTCAAACGGAAAAGTGTATCAGAGATGAGATATTGAGCTAGCCACAGTTGCCAGCAGCTATCTCGGGGACAGTGTACAGCAGGCTGTTGTTCAGCAAGCTGTTTGTTCAGCTGACAGTTAGTATATCGGAATAGTGCAATAGGCACCTGATTTTCACACACGCTGCACCCTCGTCTTGTGAAGTCTTCCAACGTTCAGCCAGTCAATAGAATTTCTTTTAACGCTAGTGGATCAACAGGATGGAGCTTTATACGGCGGGGTTTTTTTTGGTGGGTTTCTCGTTTCATGGACGCCATGGATCGCTAGGAAATCGTACGAAAAGACAAGGGAGTGGCCAGTAGTAGGAATGTAACGTGGATTCAACTGTTTGTACGAGTACAGTACATACTTGTACTTGCGCACGGCTTCATTGAGAACCTATCATTGGTGAATATGGATTTTGTACAAGTAGACAGCACGAGTACAGTGCGACAACTTGTTGATTAGGCACGATGCAGAATTACAAACGTCTGTAAAGGTCGAAGAGTAGAAAAAGTACTTCAGCCGGCTCTTTTCCCTCTTTTGCCAATATCTCTCTTGTTAGTGGTCCATTTATTGGCTCTATGGATCGAGAGTTAATAGCGAGTGTGATATGGCATTCATTGGTGAGATTGACGTCGTTGGTGAGATTGACATTGTTGGTGAGATTGTCGTCGTTTATGAGATAGATGTCGTTTATGTGATAGACGCTTATGTGATAATTGGCCAATGACACAGGTGGATGAATAGAAGAGAATGGTTAGATGAGGACGAGGGCAGTGGATGATGACTTTTGAGTGGTCTTATCAACTCCATTCACAGTGAAAGTAAGTACCGTACGAGCACTGGTACCTGTGCCCTCTTGCCTCTTACCTCTTACCCGATGAACTCCAACACTGGTACCTCCCTCTTACCTCTTCCCCATCCACCAATCATCAGTGAGTGTTTCACTCTTTCCATGCATGGTCTTCGCCTAGAATATGTTGGAGATGCGTGCAAACAAGAGCAATGCAATGCTCGATTGTGCTTGTACATCCACCGCAATTGTTGCTATTGTTTGGGAGCGAGTACGGTGGTACGAGTAGTACGAGTTGCAGTATCGTATGACTGCTTCATGGAGCCGTCTGTGGCAGTCCATGGAGCGCAAGCGTCATAGAAGACTTGATTGAGCACTTATATGTCGCATGTCGTATTTTGGACTCGTAGTCGTAGTCTCTGACGTTCCAGACCCTGTCAAACTCTTGTATCATAACAGAGTGCTATTGAGAGGTCTTGTGGGTCTATGGCCACCCCCGCTGCTGAATCAGGAACGGGCGATCCCTCCACGGCTGGATTCAGCAAATGCCTCAGGTCGATCACTTATCTCTTGATTAGCATCTGAGACCAAGCTTCATCGAGTGTCGGTACCATCTGAGACCAATCTCCATCTCCCCGCACAGGTGTTGCTCCAACTGTGAATTGAACTGTGAATTGGCTGTTGCATTGACTGAGAGAAAGTCGTAGTCGTAGAGGGGTTCAGCATTGAACGAGAAAGAACGTCTATTACCACGACTCCAGAACCCACTCGCAAACATCGGTCTCCAACTGCCAACTGCCGCCTGACCCGATCACCAACTGCCAACTGCCGCCTGACCCGATCACCATCCGCCAACGGCTCCACAGATCCACGTTTGCCCATCAGCAACCATGTTGCCGAGCCCAGCAGTCCAATACCAATAGCCCAAGCGTCGCACACTACTTAGACCCAACTCAAACACTAATCAAACAGACCTAACAAAAAGTATCACCAAAAAAAAAGCATACGCAAAAAGCATCACCCAAAACTATGACCAAAAAATAGCACCAAAAAAACCCTACAAACCAACCAGCCCACTTCAAGCCGTATATTGGGATACGGTGCGTGAAGAATGTGGGTGCCAGCCGTATGACGCGTATCACAGGAGGCCACTACGGCAACGTGTCTGCGTTTGTGTCTGTGTCTGTGTGTTTTTTTCGCGTTTTCGCCCGGTCCTCACAGAGCCCGTGTGGTGGCCCCAAAACATATAAGGCCCGCCTGGACCGCCAATATCACCTTGCCCTGCTCAATATCACTTTGCAGGTCAAACTCAACGGGGGCGGAGGGCCCCATCCAGCGATACTCCTTATGCCGAATTCGGAAAGTGTCTCACAGCAAACCAACAATGCACGCCCATCACGTGAATGCCGGCCGAAAAGAAAAGACCGCAAACAAACACACCACCAGACGAAAAACACGGGGGTTCTCCGAAGATAATGAGGAGAGGCTGGCTCCAGCAAGAAATAAAAGGCAAAAATAAGAGAAAAAACACGCAAAGACGCCCTTATTCACGACCACAGACACGCCGCCGTGCCGACTGCCAATAGCAAGGCTGATTGTGGGGCTGAACTGCAGACGGACTCAACATGACATAAGCTTAGTTAGAAGTCAAGGGCAACTGTACTTGGCTAATGTGTAACTAAACCGCAACTAAATAAAACTAAACCGTCAACTACATCGCCTACAAAACGGTCAACTAACGGTCAATAAACCGCAACCAAACAACCGACTAAACTGTCGCTAAACCGCCAATCATTTGTCAAGGATAACTCCACTCAATGCTGACTAACTCCTTAAAATCACTAACCATAGAGAATGGCCTCAATCACCAAACCACCAGCGGAAAAAGCGGAGAAATCGGAAAAACTGGAAAACTGGAAAACTGGAAAACTGGAAAACTGGAAAATTGGTAAACTGGAAAACTGGAAAACTTCGAAGAAAAACACACCTGAATATGATCTGTATCATCACATACAGACTCGTACCCATCTCATGTTTTGAACACAACGACGCTATACAACCCAACCAAGGCTACTCACAATCTCAACCAGTGAATGTTGATATATATATATATATATACTTGTACTAAACGGCAGTTCAATAAAGAACTGCACCCCAGTAAACCCATATGAGCTACTGATTCGCTCATCTACTGGCAACGCCGACACCGGCGTCACTGGTAGACAAACTCATGCAATTATTGACTGACCCGCAGAACCTGACGAACCGCGTCCATAAAATCATCTTCAGTCTCCTGTTGCAGCTTGTCGGACCGCAACTGGGCCATGATCTCCTCCTTAGAACCATAGAGACAGGGCTCCAGCTTGGCCAGAGTGGCCAGAGCGACCCGGAACATGAACGAGTCGCCCTCAAACAGCATCACGTCCCAGATTCGAAATGTGACGTCCAGAGAAAACTGCTCAGTGAACAGCGACATGACCAGCGGCGTCAGGTAGGCCGACGGCGACACGTTCTGCGACTGAAAGTGTCGGTACAGCGACGGCAGCCGGGTGGAAAACACCTTGAGGAACGAGGTGTAGCATGCAATGAGCGCCTGCTCGTCCCGGGCAAACATGGGTCTGATGAGATGGCCGCGGGTGAGCAGGTTCTCCAAGGCGACCCACGACTGGAATGGAGAGCCCAGCGCCAGAATCAGAGATGCTGCCGCACATGCCACCTTGTTGGTATGAGGGTTGGCGTTGGCATCTCGGGCTGCCCAGTATGCGGTGTGGGCCCGCAGAACGGCGTCCAGATCGTCATGGTAGGGACATCCGGCGCCGAACATCTTGAGCTCCGGGTACACCGAGTCGAGATCCACGTCGGCAAACTCGACGGACTTGGTGGCCGATTTTTTGCTGAACTTGTCAAACTGCGGTTGAGACAGCTCCAGCGCGTTGCCAATTCGCTCGGTCCACACAAAGCCTCGCGAGGCCGAGGGCACGCCGGCCCACCACAGCTCGCGGGTGGCTGGGTTTTGGATGGCAGTGTGGAAGTTGGGGATGATTTCCGTCTTCCACTGGAACGCGTTTTCGCGCTGTCGGGCGGCTCGCTCGCTCTGTCGCTTCGCCTCCTTGGCAGCAAGGGCCTTTTCCACCGCCGCTCGCTCCTCAACCATGCGCTGGTACTCGCGCAGATGCTTCTTTTCCTCCTTGCGGTCCTTGGGGGGCAGAAAGGCCGGACGGGTGCAGGACGCTGGGGACGACAATGACGACGCTGAGTGGGTGGAACCGCTGGAGTGGCGGTTCTGGGCTAGCTCAATCTTCTGCTCGTGTTGCAGGGCCTTGGGCGACTCGGTGAAGGCCACCGAGAGCTCCTGGGCTATGGGCGACAGCGAGTCGAACAGCGATGACATGTCCATGATGCGGGGGACGGAGAAGGAGCCGTCGGGGGTGTTGGGGTCGTCGGAGGATAGCATGGTGGATGTGGTTGAGTTGGCAGAAGAGTCCATGGCCGGCGACGGCGCGTTCATGTTGTGGTTGGGGTTGTGATTAATGCTATGAAGTTGTTGTTGTTGTTGTTGTTGTTGTGACTGGTTAGGGAGGTTTGTGTGGGAGGCGGCTCCGAGGGTTTCCAGCGCCAGCTTGGAGGACGACTCCCGGGTCTTTTGGTAGAGCGAGGGCGCTAGGGGGATGTTCCATGCGCTGAGATCGTCAATGTCGATGGCGTCCTCATCGTCGTCGTCAACAAACGACTGGTTTTGCAGAATCTTCTTGCGGTTGGCGGCCTTCTTTTCCTTCTGGGACGGCTGTCGTTTGGGCAGCACAAGGCTTCCGGGCTCAGAAAGCGCCACTGACGACCGCGACTGGAACGAGTAGACAGACGTACGCGAGTGTCGAGGCGACGTTGTGGGGCTGATTGAATGCTGGGTGGAACAGACGGAGTTTTGTCTCGACGGTCGCTGCTGCTGTTGCTGTTGCTGTTGATGTTGCTGATGGGGGGCGGGCACGTCATCAATGGCGTCCAGTTTGGACAAGTTGCTGAGAGACGAGTTTCTGTACTTGTTGGAGGTCTTTTTGTGTTTGTTGGGGCGCGGCGCCGGTGGTTCAGTCGCCAGCGACGTGGTGGAGGACACTCTGGACAGCCGGCCGCTCAGGGTACGGTCCTTCTTGTTGTCTCCGGCCAGGGACACCGACGAGTAGGACGTGAGCGTGGACGTGGACGTGGACGCGGACGCGAACCGTCGGTAGTTTGTGTTGAGAGACACCTCTTCAAAGTCGCACATTGACATATTGTCCGAGGTGTGAGAGAGTGAGAGAGTGAGAGAGTGAGAGGGTGATTGAGTGATTGAGTGATTGAGTGAGTGGGTATGTATCGGTGTACCGGTTTACCGTGGAGTCTAAGGGCAATGCGTGTAATGTCACCGGGAGCTGTTAACTGAGGAGATGACCGGTGGAAGAGTTGGTTAGGTCGGGGGCCCGGAAATTCCAATCACGAGGAGCTGAAAGGGAGTTTTTTATCCAAACAGAATCTTGGAGTTGCGCGGCCGAATTGGACCACACACATTCCCTTGTCCCAAAAGGGCACGCCCAAATCTAGAAGTTTAATTAAAAGGGGGAGACAAGAATGTCTTTTGGCGGGCTGGTAGGGAGGGACACAAAAACCGGGGTTGAGAACAAAAAGAGGTGTGAAAAACGGATATATGGGTTGCGGGGTCATCATCTGCGTATTGGCCACAATTCCCGCTAGAAAAGTCCCTGGAAACACGCAAAATCGCCCCCCGTTGCGCCCGCCCAAAAAAACTCCTATTTTTGGCCATTGTATGCAAGCCCACTGTAACTGTAATCTTGTTAGATGAGGTCAACGCGAGACAGAAGCCGAGGCAGTAGCTACGTGATCAGGCTAGTGATCAGGTTGGCGGTCCGGTTTTGGGCTCGGGTCACGTGACTCCCTATGTGGGGAGGGGGGGGATTATTTTTCTGCGGTCGTTTGGTCGTTGGTCGTTTGGTCGTTGGTCGTTTGGTCGTTCTTGTGTCGCTCTGTCTTCCATGGAGTTATTCCTCCTTCCTCTTTGGGAAACGCGTATCCTTTTTTTGGACGGCAAAGTTAGATAAAAATTGGGCAAGAAATTGGGACAAAAATCGAACATTGAAATCGAAAATCCGAAAATTACAAAATGGAAAAAACCCAAACAAAATTAAACTCGTCCGCTTCCTATTGTGTGTGCCAAGGGTATCGAAAGATAAACATGCATTTTGCCAAGGGTTCGGGTCCAAGTTCGAGTGAGCGATACGATACAAGAAATTGTGGTGCAACTGTGGATGTAAGGTGGTGTACTAGTACAGTACAGTACCGCGGAGACATGGACGTCTCAGCTCGTCTTTGTCTCAATCCCCGCCGCGCAACTCTGAGTCTGCTGCCACTGTAGCTACCAGATGAGCTCCCATGTCAACTCTGAGTTTCCGGTACCTCGCCAGCGGTCGAAAAAGGAAGGCTGGCTGAGACAAGCAGCAGAGATGGACACGGGCAGGTTGCGACAAGCCGCCCAGCAAGCCGCCCAGGCAGACAAGCCTTCGGGTCGGGGTTTATTCCGGCAAGGTCTGTGGAGGGAACGAGTGCTTGTACGTTAGGTAAGAGGTGACCGTTGGTGGTATTGGCACATTACGAGTACGGCACTGGTCGTTGATCGTCGTGATGAACGGCAAGGATGGCTTAACGGTGGTGTACATACGATACAAGTACATGTGTGGATACATACTTGTACTGTATTGTATGCCTGAACTCATAGCAACTCATAGCATCTCGTACTGTATCTGCACGTACTGTATCTGCTCGTACCGTACGTCATACATCGCTTCGGAGACTCCAAGACAATGTCCAATGTTGCTTGCGATAGTCGGCGCCAACCAATAGTGACCAATACACCTTCCTTCCTTTCTTCCTTGCAGCACCGTCGATTCCATGCACCCTTCAGCTGCATTTTTTGCCCGTAGACAAGCTCGGGAATGGAGACGGAGAATGTGCGATGGCGATAGAGAGAAGGGTTGGATTTTCGGAGAACGGCCCCGGCTTTGGAAAAGTCGACAAACTCGACATCCGGCAATCCCGACATCCGAAAAACCCGTAGCGGAGGGTCGGTGTAGATGTGTAGACAAGTACGAGTATGTACTGTACGGGACGAGTTCCAGCTATAACAGATACCCGTACGACCGGGTTCCATCACTGGGTAACCAAAGACGCGTACAACTACAGCTGTAGTGGATATGCAGTAATTAGTGCCTTGGTCTAGACTGAACCACTACTTGTAGTGAGTGTGGGTTGGTATGGTGTTGGGCACGCTCTGGCACTGGCACGGAAGTAACTTGATTGAATCGCTTCATCGAATCGCGCAGACTGGATGGATCCACTCAATTGCCCCCGCTCATCCACTCAACTGCCTCCGCTCGTCCACTCGATTGCCTCCCTCATCCACTCGATTACCACTCTCCCTACAAGTTCTAACCCAACCTCTACTCGTACTGTAGACTCAATCCAGGGGTAAACTCCACAGCTGTCAGGCACGCTGCAAACGCTGAGGTGGACTAGACACATGGCTCAAGCATGGTGGGTCTGCGAGGGTCCCACGCGTTGGCATCTTCGCACAGACGCTGGTTCTGGGGTTCACCATTCCTTTTTGGGAAGCGCCGTCCATGGGTACAGTGTGAGACAGGGTAGGACATAGACATGTGCCGTGTCAAGAAAATGTCAAGTAATATCGGCTCGGATATCAACAAGTTTACTTAATGCCTACCGTTCAAGTAGCTCCCAACAATTGTCAACTAAACATACAGTGCCGGTTGCTAAAACAGATTCGAGTATTCACGTCAATATCCGCACTAACCACCTCCAGTAAAAAAACGTACAGTACACGTGGACCCCTTGTCTAGACTGTCCACATACTCCACTCTCCACTTGTCGTATGTTTCACCTGTCACCATTGTTGCATCTTGGAATGACTTGGCGTGAAAAGTGCAGAAAAAATAAAAACACCAAATAAAAAATAAATCAAAACATAACACAAGAATACTGCCAGAAGAGACCGCCGCAGTATGTACACAGCCAGAATATGTACACAGCCAGAATATGTCATGTCAATTGTGCATATACACATGGGAAATAATACTGACTCGACACCGTAGGCTCAGTGGCAGCTATACACCCCCTATTTTGAGGGTGGAAAAAAACTTCCTCCAACGAACCCTAAGTAAATGCCAACAAATATATCAACTATTTCGGCCACCCTTGGAAGGGTTGAGCTAGACCCAGACGCCAGACGTCCAACGCAAATTGAGTCGCAAATATCCTATAGATCGTCCACAATCGCACATGTCACGTGACAACGCGCACAGACGCGCACTGTATACCTTCGCCTGGGCTTGTTCATGCACTTCTCCACACGCTTGTGTGTCTATGCCACTTGTTTACATGCACAAGATGAAACACCTTGAACAGATGTATTATACAGGGGCGATATCGCGCGGTTTCCAAGTTTTCTCTACCCGTCTTTAGTCACGAAACATCCCCTGTTTCATCATCTCGGCCAAGGCAGTCTAGCGAGGCTTGGCAGGGACTGAGAGCTGCGCCGTGGTTGGAGTTGTCATGATGCTCTGTGATCCATTCGAAAAGTCTTGCTGCTTCTATAGTCCATTGGGATCGATCAATCAGGATGTCGGTAGTTGGTAATATCGAGTCTGAATCGTGTTCTTTCCAGATTCTGTGACTCGAAGAACATCATCTTCAGATCTACAAGTCCGAATGACGTCAGTTGTCAAGTGAGCGACTGACTGGAGAGAGAGCTCTCGCAAGTCATAGATCTCCCTAGACCTGCTCTAGACCTTCTAGATCTCCTTAGACATCCCCTAGACCTGTCCGCGACCTCAGCTACCTCCCAAACTTCTGTAGATCTACCCTCACTCAATCAAACCAACCATGACGACAAGTCATAACTAGACCGGCGTGCATCTCAGGAGCTCCCATTCAGCATATGCCTCACTATTCAGTCAATTAAGACACAGACCTCTGTCGTTCCTCAGAGCTTTCGCTACACAAGTCTTGCCTCGGCAAAAGTCACTAGATGTTGGCTCGATCTTCGCTCCACTCAGATTCAGATGCGCTCCGATGGTCTATTACTATATACATTACTCGTTATGATGTTTGAGCCGGTTAAACAGCTTCTTGAGGAACGGGGTGTGCTTCTTCTCGTCCTCTGCCGGGGCCTCGGGCTCCGACTTGACATGGCCATCGCTTCGACGGGCCGACTCGTCGTGTGTGAGGTCCGCCAGCGTCTCCAGCACCGCCGTCTGTGTCTTGTCCGTGGGCGCGGTAATCTTCACGTCGTAGATCACCTTGAGGTCGCCAAAGCCGTTTCGGCCCTTGGGCAGACCCTGCTCGGGGATGGCGATCTGGGCGCCGGGCTGGGTTCCAGCAGGCACTTTGATTCGCAGCTTGCCTCCCAGCAGAGTGGGGATCAGAACAGTACCGCCCAGAGCAGCGGTGGTCATAGGAATCTCCTGCTTGTAGACGAGATCGGACCGCTGTCGAACAAACGTCTTGCTGGGCTTGACGTGGATTCGAACCAGCAGATCTCCATTGTGCAGACGCACCGTGGGTCCGGCCTGGGCCTCGGGAGCGTCTCCCATTCCCGACACCCGCAGAATCGTGCCGTTGTCGACTCCGGGAGGAATGTTGATGGAGGTCTCACGGGTCTCTCGAACCACTCCGTTGGAATGGCACGATCCACACTCGCCGTCCTTGGGGATCTGTTCTCCAGAGCCTCGGCAGACCTCACAGGTGGTGGACATTTGGAAACCGCCATTCACCACATGAACACGGGCTCCTGTGCCGCCACAGGCCGAACAGGTGGTTTTCTTAGCATCCTTCTTCATGCCGGAACCCTCACAAGTGTTGCACGAAGTCACCGCCTGGTACTTGAGGTCCCGGGTCACGCCGCGAGCCACGTCTTCCAGCGAAATCTCCACGTTCAGCTGGATATCGTTACCCTCAAACTCCTGGACGTATGGCTGCTGACGTCCAAATCCGCCTCGGCCACCGCCCTGGCCTCCAAACGCCGCCGAAAACAGATCATCCAGATTGATGCCCTGGGCTCCAAACCCTCCTCCGCCAAACCCGGCTCCTCCAAATCCGGCAAACGGGTTTCCACCGCCGGCAAACGGGTTGCCTCCGTATCCCTGGCCTCCGGGCTGGCCGCCTTCTCCAAACGCCGCGGGACCAAAGGTGTCGTACTTCTTTCGCTCCTCCTCGTTGGACAGCAGCTCGTAGGCCTTCTGGACCTCCTCAAACTTCTTCTTGGCGTCCTCCTCCTTGTTCACGTCCGGATGGTACTTTTTCGCCAGCTGATAGTAGCTCTTTTTGATCTCCTTGGCGCTGGCATTGGACTCCACCCCCAGAGCCTTGTAGGGGTCCTGCATCTGGAGGCGGGCCGAGTGTCGGAAAAAACGCGGGTGGAGTGGTGCTCGGATCGCGGGCTTTCCGGGGCCGCCGAAAGCTGCCCGAACCGCCCGCAACCCCACCTGGGGTCGTGCCTGCTTGAAAATTCGCATTGTCGTGGGCTGTCTAAGTGTCCTTTTTATGTCGTGGCAATTGCAGCAACTCCGATCCACATATATATTTTTCAATTTCCTCCCACTTTGAGTTTATATACATGCACGCCGAACTATCTAGAATTCCTGGAGAACTGGGGAGATGGGCACGTGTCGGGGCGGGGTTTGTGTCGCATGGTGTCGCTTTTTCGTCTTTAATCAAACAGCCAGCCTCGAATATATAACGAGGGCTTCCCCCTGCCCCCAACGTCCTCCTCTGCCCCCAGGTATCCCAGGCTCCCTCTCCGTTAAAACCTCGCCGCCCTCATCCTGCAGGCGTCTCAACTTTGAAATCATTGGATAGTGGCAAACGAGATGGGACGGAGATGGGACGGGGGAGATGGACGGACGAGATGGACGGACGAGAGTCGGGCTCTTGGAGCGGCTGGAGATGACCAAGGAGGCTTGTCTCGTCGGTAACCGGGTTGTACTTGGGTCTTAATTGGGCTTACTAAGCGGCTCCAGCAGCCGGGTCGACTGCGGTACGTGCTCGGAATAAGAAAGCGTGGGGAGATCGGAAGAGCGGTTCAAAAAGGGAAAGAAAAGTCACATGACTTTCACGTGATCTACCAACTCATATCAGAAATACTGGCATGAATTGGCTCGTTGGCGGATTGCACATTGGGGATTGGAACGTCGGCAAAGTACGTGACTTGACGATCCGCTCAGAAATACATGCTCTGTTTACCACTGGGTAAAGGGACTGTGGTTGAGAAGGCACATACAGTCTCAGAGTCATTGGCAGTGGGTACAGTATGTGCGATGATGTGGTGTGGTCAACAGATTGTTTTTAGTAGTTACCACCATAGTGACTATTAGTGACTATTTAGTTGACCTCACATTGCAATGACTGGGCATTTAGAAGCGGGAGATATCGCTACGAGAACTCAATGCCGTTTGTAACACCACTTGGCGTCACTTGACACCATTACAAGTTGCTAGATACCGCTACAAGGACTCAATTCCGCTTGTAACGCCACTTGACGTCACTAGAAGTCGGTCTGAGCAGTGCACTCGCCACTCAGGGATGGGGTGGCTTTTTGGATGGATCTCGGATGGATTTTGGATGATTTTGGATGTTTCTACGAGTGGAGGACTCTACAATGCGCTATCCAGACTACAACTTCTGTACATGGACTGTCCGAAATGAGGGGTTCCGAGTACAAGATGCGACAAGATGGTGGAGGAGTGTGGAGTGATTTGGAGTCACTTGGAGGCTCCAGTTCAACTACCCCAGAACAATTGACTTGTGAACGTTGAGAAATGACTAGTACCGCACTTGTACTTGCACCGTACTTGCACCGTACTTGTACGTACGGTATACCTGCCGTACCCTCCTCTTCCGACTAAACCAGAAACCCCATCGATTCACTCTACATCCGTCTATCATCTATATCTAGCTCTAAACTTGGTGGTGACATCCGACAGTGCAATGTCGCTCCGACTCATCTATCAGCTCGCTTCACTCCCGGATTACACGTAAATCCGCTCCACCAACAACTGGCCCACCTCGACTGGCGCCTTGGTCACCACCTTGACATGGTTTCCTCCTCGTCCCAGCCACTTTCCGTCGTCCTCGGCCTCGGCATCCGTCTTTTGTCGGCCGCGGTCGTCCTCAATAGTCACTCCACGGGACCACTGTCCCTCGGTTTCCACACGGACATCCTGGTCGTGTGACTCCCAGGCGCCATGCTCATCTCCACAAATGGCGTACCAGGTGGCCAGGGGATCATGCATGTTGATATGGACGTCAGAACAGTCCACGTTAAGTCGACGGAAGGTGTCAAAGGTGGACTGGAGCCACACCGACGACCACACCGTCAGAGGAGAGCCTGCTGCGGCGCGGTCGGAAACCGCGGTGAAAAACTGGTTCTCGTAGAGATTGTACTCCATGGTAATATCCAGAGGGAAGATTGTGACGGGCACAGGTCGCGGAAGCGTTACGTGGAACTCCTTTCGAGGAGGCAAAGTCACACAGGGCTGCTCAGTGGCCGAAAACGAGTACACCACCGACGCAGCCAGGGGGTCAGAGTAACAGTTGAACTCAGCACGGGGAGTCACATTTCCAGGCACCTTGAGAGCGCCGCCCATGTGAACAATCTCCTTCACCCGCGAAAAGGTGTCGGGATCAATCTGGGCCGCTCGGGCAATGTTCATGAGCGGGCCAATGGCCGCAATCGTCACGGACTTGTCGGGCTCTTCACGCAGCAGGTCGAGAATGACTTGATACGAAGGCTTGTCGGAAAACGTGTATCCGGGTCCGTTCTTGTCGGTGCTGGTGAACTCGGGCATCTTGGTGTGCACGTTACCGAGTCCGTCGTCACCATGGAAGTAGGTAGCGTCCAGTCGGGTTCCGTCCAACGCCGTGTCCATTCCGACAGCCACAATGGGTTTCTGGTTCACGTGGTGCTTGGAGGGCAGACCCTGCTGCTCTCGCCACACTCGCTCGCGTTCAAACACGCTGAAGAGTGTCTCCACATTGCGCAGACTGGCGTTCGTGTCGCAGTTGCCGAAACACAGAGAAATGAGCTTGAGGTCGCACTCGGGCGAGTTGAGAGCCAGCGAGATGGCCAGCGCGTCGTCCACGCCGGGATCAGTGTCGATGATGAGCGATCGGGGCATTTTTCAATCGCTATTCAAAAACCTGTGTCAAGTGAAAGAAAGACAATGAAAGATTGGCGTTGACAAGAGGTGCATATGATAAGGTGGGGACAGAGGAACGCCATAGGTGGGCGGGTGGAGGAGATGCGGAGCCGGAAACCGAGAATCCGGACCAATCACGTGATTTATTCCCCAGTCACGTGCAAAAAAATCACCGCCGTCACACAAAAACACCGACTATTCACCCCCTTCTTCTTCTTCCCCACCGCATAAACTTCCTGATCTGGAACATGACAAAAACTCAACTTTAGTGCCGTTTGTTGGTGTGCTACAGTGGCTAATAAAAGCACAAAAAAACACAAAAAAACACAAAAAACACAAAAAAAGCACGAAAAAACAAATGGGGTTGAGTGTTGAATTTGTCCTCGTTGAATCCGCACGTATTTCTGCGCTAGATCGGTCTCGGTTCAAGTCCTCCAAGTACGAAATAGGAATACCGAGAAAACCGTGGAGATTAGCAACGCGGAGAAGAATGTTGGGTCACGTGAAAACTACAGCGGGAATATAAATAAGAGTACAGTATGTACTGTGCAAGGACATCGGTCTATTAATACCTTGTACATTCCCTTTCTGGGTTTAAAAAAATTGCAGCACCCAGGATTCTCGTATGGTCTCCCACTACAATACTAACTAGGCTCTCTGGTGCTTGACTATGGCTGATCGGACGGGAAGCCGTATTTTCACCAGGATATGGCCGCAACTGGTAAAATAAAGCATTAAATCAACACACTCGGTCAAATAAGTCACGTGATTTGATTATTTGAAATGACGCTAGGATGATGGTGACAAGCCGAGGAAGAAAAAAGAGTGACAAAAGGAATATGGATGATCTAGACAAAGACCCAAGAGTCGTTGTCTTACGTTTATACCCTCTCAAATGTCTTCTAAGTCGACGACTCATGTTTCTACGGGAACAAGAATGTATAAATGGGATTTATGATCTTCCAAGGATTGATGGATTATATTAGACTGGCCAAACCACGTCTGAAACCATGCTGGACGCTTTATCCCTCTCTTTATAGCACTTTAGATGCCACATTTTACTGTCTATTATTGTCTAACAAAACATCAACTAATTGTATAACTAAACGCCTAAACCTACTTAGTCATTACAACATCTCCAAAACCCGAGATATTCAAACAAAATCAAACGTACAATACATTTCCAGCGTCATGTAGTCAATTCCAGCAAGAAACCTTCTGTAACCGTGTCAAAACCCTCCAGAACCCCCCGTTTCCAGCTGACCACCCGCTGACTAAGCAGACGAATAAAAATCCAAAGTCAAAATCCAATATGATATCTTCGACTGTGTTGACGAAAAACACGGCTACCACGGCTATCTGGCGACTAAGGCAGAAAACGGAACGATTCGACTTGTCACTCCAGTATATTGTATCTGTTGAGTAATTCAATCACGTGGAAATCTGTTCTCATCCAACCACTGATCCCCTAGCAACTACTGGAAACAACTTCAGATCACAGAATGCTCTCTCGACGTCTATTTTCCACTACGGCCGCTTTACGGGTCCCCTTTTCGGGTCCGCTCGACATTGGTGCCATTACAGCTTACTCGGCCAAGCTGACGCCTTCTTCTTCAACTGAAGACGTGGTTTCTGCCCTGCATGCTGCCAACAAGCTGGAACACACATACGCTGCCAGTGGGCTTACTACGCAGGTTCACGAGGTGCGGGAGCTCATTGACAAGGTGCTGGACCTACCTGAAAAGCCTTCGTTGGACATGCTGCAAAAGACGGTGTGTACTTCCAAGTACTACTCTCCTTGGTTTGGAACCCGGGCTATGGAGGTGTGGCAACAAAAGAACCCAGACACCCCGATTCCCCGAACCGTGGCCATGGGTCCACTGCGAAAGGCGCTCTGGGAAACAGACTTCCCCGCAGCCTTCAAGGTCGTCGACCTGTCGGCCGGCTCGCCTCAACACATCAAGTCCATCAAACAAAAGATGCTTAAATATCTGGGCGTGTGGGGTCTGTTTGGCCTGAGCATCTCTGGTGCTGGACAGGGGCTCATGGCTGCCGATCTGCTGTTTGGTGTGGCCCCAGCAACCTTCCACATTCTCTGGTGGGCTTATTTTGCCAACGTGTCCATCTTTTCGGTCATTTCAACTGCTGGTCGTTTCTGCGGCAACGGAGAGGTGGTCAAGTGGATGCAGGGCACTTTCTACTCGCACTACTTTACCCACGCGGACGAGATGAAAATGGTGTCTCGAATTGTCGAGATTGACCGACTTATGCCCGAAAACCAGGGCCAGGTGTCTGAGGAGGTCCTGGACGCACTTATTGACCGAAAAATGGCGCCAGTGACCACTCACGATGAGAAAATGATGCAGCTATACTGGTCCGAAAGCGGAGAGGGCTTTCAGTGGGTGGAGCCGGAGCAGGACCCCGCCGAGATTCTCTGGAGACGTCATCTGAGAGAACGTGAGATTCAGAAGCTCAAGTAGACGTTCCAGACCCAAATGGACTTTACCAGTGCTCTATGGATGGAGAATGCAACTCCACAGACTCGGATACAGTGCACTAGGCCCACAAGCTACCAAGCATGTATATAGATTATTGATTTTCAACCTAGAGAGGTGAAGGTGTAGACAACGAAAAGGAGTAACAAACAGCGATGAAAATACACATAGATGAACGTGAGAAACGTCAAGAATGGCTTTTCCATTTTCTACCGCGCTTTGAGGAATCTTCGTACCATACTCACCTCTTGAGTTCCTCAACACGTTATTTAGCCTAACCAAACACCGAAAACTGATTGAAAGAGTACTAATGAACTTGTCACACTTTGTTATATGCTCATATATTTGCTTGTATCTCCAAAATCTGCTTGAAACTCCTAAATCAGTGAAACTCCGAAATCAGTGAAACTCCAACATCCATAGATTATGATTACCCAAAGAGGCAGTGATCCCTAACCCATTACCCAGAACTCAGTTGCACATGTCCTTGTTTTTAAAAAATCAGGGCGTCTGGTGTAGTTGGTTATCACATACGCTTAGCATGCGCGAGGTCCCCGGTTCGATTCCGGTGTCGTCCATTTTTTTTTTTTTGAGGCTAGAGATGGGTTATTTTAGCGTACAGATGAATGTATCTATGCCTGTGTCATCAGTTCTTTTTATGCTGCCTGCCAGAGTCCTTCGAGACGAATGGTAGACATGTTTCTGGGTGGAGCAGAAACTTCCGACAGGATGTGCAACGCGAGGAGTGCAAAGCGAGGAGTGCAAAGCGAGGCTTCGCAATTTGATCGTCAATGATTTCAATCAACTCAAGTGCCCGGGCACATTGTATCATTTGATAGTGTTGACCTGTTGTGAAGTCCTGTCAGAGATTTACTTGTACTCAGAAGAGGGAGAAAAGGGCGGAGAGAAGTAATACACTTGGAAATCGAGATTCTTGGCTATTGTCCAAACTTTTCAAGTCCATTGGCTTGCTCCGTGACTTTTGATAAGAGTATTTCGCTGCCCAATAACACTACGGAACGGCTGCTTGAGTTGACACCGACAACCTCAAAGTACGCCATATCAACGCGATTGGAAATGGGGTGTTGACTGATTCATCAAGTTGGAGTACACACTGATACAATCGGCCCTGCTCTACAATATTCTCTCTCAACTTATCAATCAGTAACATTATTCTATATACATTAGTGTAGTCTACCTTCATCTGATGACCTCTGTCTACCAGACATGCAGCTTGACGCTAGGTTGGTTCACTCCTCAATCTCTCCAGTCTCGTGGTTGGCAGGAACGTAAATGTCGCCATCCTTAACAGTCACGTGCACATTCTCGCCGGTTCGGGTTCGGCCCTGGATCAGATGGAGAGCCAGTGGGTTGAGCACCTTCTTCTGGATGAGTCGGTTGAGAGGTCGGGCGCCGTACATGGGGTCGTAGCCGTGGTCGACGAGGAACTGCTTGGCCTCGTCGTCGACAAAGAGCGTGATTCGCTTGTCCTCGAGTCGAGCCTGGACCTCGAGCAGCCGGATGTCGATAATCTCGGTCAGCGCCTCCTTGGTCAGTCGGTTGAACACCAGAGTCTCGTCGATTCGGTTGATGAACTCGGGGGCGTAGTGCGACTTGAGCGCCTCAATCACCTTCTTCTTGGAGTCGGGAGAGTCCGAAATCAGATACTCCTGGCCAATGTTGGAGGTCATGACCAGAATGGTGTTGGTAAAGTCCACCTTTCGGCCCTGCGAGTCGGTCAGCGTACCCTCATCCAGCACCTGCAACAGCAGCTTGGACACATCAGGGTGGGCCTTCTCAAACTCGTCAAACAGAACCACGGCGTAGGGCTTTCGTCGCACCTTTTCGGTCAGCTCTCCAGACTCTTCGTAGCCAACGTAGCCGGGGGGAGAACCAATGAGTCGAGCAATGGAGTGTCGCTCCTGGAACTCGGACATATCGAACCGAATGATGGCATTCTCGTCGTCAAACAGAAACTCGGCCAGACCCTTGGTCAGCTCGGTCTTACCGGTACCGGTGGGTCCCAGGAAGATGAACGAGGCCACTGGACGCTTCTGGTTGGTGAGACCGGCTCGGTGGAGTCGCACTGCGTCAGCCACAGCGTCCACGGCCTCGTCCTGGCCCACAACACGTGACTTCATGCACACCTCCATATCTAGCAGCTTGTCCTTCTCGCCCTTCATCATGGACGATGTAGGGATGCCGGTCATTCGAGAAACAACCTTGGCAATGTCATTGGGGGTCACAGAGTCGTGCAAAAGAGACGAAGAGCCGGCGTCGGAGGACTCGGCGTCCTTGAGAATCCGCTCCAGCTCGGGAATGTCCTGGTACTGGATCTTGGAGGCGGCGGCAAAGTCGCCGGTTCGTCTGGCGGTGTCGAGATCGGTTCGGGCGCCATCAAGGGTCTTTTGGGTCTCCTTGATCTGGTCAATGGCCCGCTTTTCGTCCTCCCACACCTTGGTGAGCCGCTCAATCTCGCCCTTCTTGAATTCGAGCTTCTCCTCCACCTTCTTTCGTCGCTCCACCGACAGAGGGTCCTCCTCCTCTCGCAGCGACTCCAGCTCAATCTCCAGAGTCACCGTCTGGCGCTCCAGCTCCTGCAGCTCGTCGGGCTTGGACTCGTGCTGAAGTCGCAGGGCCGAACAAGCCTCGTCAACCAGATCAATGGCCTTGTCGGGGAGGAACCGGTCGGAAATGTACCGGTTGGAGTAGACGGCGGCAGTCACCAGAGCAGCGTCGGTCAGTCGCACTCCGTGGTGCACCTCGTACCGCTCCTTGAGACCTCGCAGAATGGAAATGGCGTCTTCCACGGAGGGCTCGTTGACCATGACCGACTGGAATCGTCGAGCCAGGGCCGCATCCTTCTCAATGTACTTTCGGTACTCGTCAATGGTGGTGGCTCCACAGCACTGCAGCTTACCTCGCGACAGAGCGGGCTTGAGCAGGTTGGAGGCGTCAACCGAGCCCTCGCCCTTTCCTAGGCCCAGCAGCAGATGCAACTCGTCGACAAAGAGAATCACCTCGCCCTCAGCCTTGTCAATCTCCTCCAGAATGCCCTTGAGACGTTCCTCGAACTCGCCCCGGTACTTGGCGCCGGAAATGAGTCCCCCCACGTCCAGAGCTATCACCCGCTTGCCCTTCATGGACTCGGGCACCTCGCCGTTGACGATTCGCTGGGCCAGACCCTCCATGATGGCGGTCTTACCGGTTCCGGCCAGACCAATCAGCGCGGGGTTGTTTTTCGTTCGTCGAGACAGAATCTGGATCGTTCGCTTGATCTCCTCGTCTCGACCAATCACCGGATCTAGCTTGCCCTCCTTGGCCTTTTCGCACAGATCCACTCCGTACGACTCCAGGTACGACTTTTCGCCACCGGGGTTCTGGGTCATAGTGATGAATCTCGGCGATCCGAGGCTTCCTGGAGCCCGAATCATCGTCGGGGTTCTGATGGTGCCCCATGTAGAGCAGCTGGTAGTAGCGGAGGTCGTAGGTCGAACAGCAGTACTCAAAGCTCTGGTCTGGACCTGGGTCCTTGTGCTGGCGTGAGCGAGAGGTCGCGCCCTCAATCGCTGCACGTTCTTTGCGTTCACTCGAAACATAATGTTGAAGTAGTAGTTAGCGTGTGCGTTTTATGTGTGTCTGCTCCGCTACCGCTGCTGATATATATATTTGGCGATGGGACCGTCAAAGTTAACCGAGCTGAAAGTTGAAGGCGGTTCTGGAATCGTCCATGGCGATTATTGGGACCTGTGGCGGTGGCAAAGGCGGGAGAGACGGGAAATCAACTAAACCGAGGATGGAGAAGACGATTATGTGGTTTGTTGACGTGTACTGCCCCTGCTAGCGTCAGTAGATACGACATCTTCCGCACATCTAAAGGCATCACATATGCCTACGCCTTAACCTAATCGCGAGGCTGAGACTGCCTCAGTCTGGCCCTCGTAGCAACCCTTTCGCGGGCCAATGAGCGGGGAAATGTGCATGTGGGCGGTGGTGTGAGCAGAGGCGGCAGCAGTGTAGCATTCGTACAGTATTTCTGGGCGGAGTGGTCGCAGTACGAATCGACAGTGGTATGCCTCTTCCTAGAGCGGGAAGGGTGGTTTTGGACCATTCAGAATGAGCGCTAGATGGGCGATTTCACGCCCGGTGGCAAAGAAACCGATTTTAACCGGGTCAATGGGAAGAATGGTGGCGAAACGGGAAAAATTTGCGGTTCAGGACCCATTCCCGGTGATGTTTCGGCACTATGGAATCGGGTGGAACGTTGTAGAAGGCCTTGGAATCTTCTAGAATGTGGTGGATGTTTGGAGAAAAGGAGACCATGAAAGCGGCAAAAACCAATGGTAGAAACTCGCTGGTGGTTGATTCAAGCTCATGTCACCTCTCACAACCCACCTGGACGTTTTCCACTCTCATTCCAATAACCGCAGTTTGGTTTAGACCAAAACTCTATCGAGCCAAAAAATGACAGCCGATATTTACACACGAGAATGTGACAAATGGGCCCAAATTGACACCGAAAGTTGATATAAAGGCTCTAAATGACATTGCAATATACCAGCTCTTCAATTGACCCTGTGAAAATTGTAGTTTTCGAGTTTCTCTAAGATCAGGACAGGCAAATGGGGGATTCACGAGATGTTCATTTTTCTGGATCAATAGAGGTCGTAGAAAGACAATTTTTTTACTAGAGTTCACGGTGAGTCTTATAATGTATTTACAACTTTCACCTAGTCAACCCCATCGATATTGACCGAGTTAGAGACACTATTCTCAATGTGAAACTAATTCAAACGATTATGCATGATAAATGCAAGCCCCACTGATAACGGAGTTTAATATCTGGGACAAAAGACGTACCAAACGTGGTGTTAGTGGTGATAAACAACAAAATTGAATCAATAAATATATTTTAAAGTGTTTGTAGATCTGATTTTCAACTTTTTCCGTGCGAAAAACTGCCCAAAACATCTCAGAATATGACTCCACTTTTTTGGTGAGCAATTTAAACAACATTTTTATCTGACATGGCTACAACTTCCAGCACAATGTACCGGTACTGTACTTATGAAAGGGGGCTAAAACCAGTGCACAATTTTTATCCAAGGCGAGGAGAAACAAAAACAAAAGAAAAACACCAAAAAAAAACAAAAAGGAAATTAACAATGTTAACTCCCCCACAGGGGCTCGAACCCTGGACATTTCGGTTACCATGCCTTTAGGGTTACTAAAAGCCGAACGCTCTACCAACTGAGCTATAGGGGACGAAGGTTAATTTGTCAACGGCGTTGGAGACACAAGTAAAGTGATACAAGTCACGTGATTGAATAAAAAATGGTAAAACCAAATTTTTTTTTGGAAAACCCTGGGGTTAGATGTGGAGATGGGGAGATGGAAGCAGTTTGGGGCGGTTATTTCTGGAGTACGGCTATATGTTCATGCTTCCAATCCAATACCATTCATTATCTTTGTCGTTGTCGACGTTGAAGATGTGCCCAGTTGTGATTTATCCATAGTGGATTGGTTTACGAGCTGTGAATTTATAGATATCGTTTCAACGGCGGAATAAAGACAACTCGGTGTGATAAAACCACTCTAGTTTCGTATGAGACTTGATTGGAGTCTTCAACTGGATCATTCAGCAAGTTATAGACAATGTAACATTGAACTGACTGCCTTCGATCTACATGATTCAAAGAGTTGAGTCATGAGAATTTGAAGAGGATGGTAAATGAAGCTCACAAACATCCTACTGTATCTCGCTACAATGAGCATGGCTTAAGTGACAAGTAACTTCACATTATCTCGGCGATACACGCAAGCACCCTCATCGCCTCGCCTATCGTAAAGTCCAATGTCATAAATCATTATCGTTAATATATAAATAGGTCTCCTATCCCTTTGCATCCGAGTAATCCTGGCGATGGAAGCCAGGAATGGGTTCAAAAGTGGGAGGAGCAGAGTCTGCGTCGTACTCGGGTACTCCCTGATTGTCGACTGAGAAGCCAGTCTGCTGAATCACGGTGAAGGACGCCAGAGAAGAGTCGTCCGAGTTGTCCGAGTCGTCATCCGAGTCTCCATGGGCAGCAGCTCCCCCTGAAGGACCAGCCACGGGTTCAGGTTCAGGTTCTGCAGCAGCAGCAGCAGCAGCAGGAGAAGTAGTGTTTGCTCCCTCGGACTGGCCGGGAAGAGGAAAATGCGTGTGTCCCACAGCCCGAGTGCCTCCGGAGGAAGGAACTGGGTGCTGGGAAGGTCGACTGGACTCAAAGGAATGCACAGACGAATGGTTGTCCTGGCTGTACTGGTCATTCTCTTCGTCATAAGTCTCCTCGTCGTCCTCCTCTCCATTCTCCTGAACAGTGGGAGTCCGTCTGTTTCGTTCAATGGACTCCTCCTCCTCTTCCTCAATGATGGCGTGCTCGTAATGGGTGTTGTTACTAGCTGCAGACTCTCCTCGAGCAATTTTCCAAATCTTGCGAGAGTACATGGGCAATCTGGCCCGTTTGAAGAACTGGAACGACTGTCCCTCGCCAGCAGAAGTAGGAATGTTGGAAGTAAAGTGGTGGTCGTTGGGAGACGATCTGAAAGGAACGTCGTCTTCCTCCATGCGAGAAGGATACTTTGTTCGCCCTCCTCCAACTGTTCCTCCTCCGTTGTCGCCCTTAAAGTCCAGAATCTCGTCTCTATACACCTGACGGCCCAGGACTGATTGTCGTTGCTCTCTTCGCTCCTGGTACACAATCACATTGGTCCATTCCCACACTACTACCGAGGCAGCAGCGTCAGCCGTCCACCGAATGAAGTCTGACCAGCCTGCAATCCAGTAATGAGCAATATCAAACACGATAAAGACCATGGGCAGGATCATGGCCAACCACGAGATGGCGGCCATAACTATAGACGTGCGAGAGTATGCGTATTTGCGTTTGGAAATGGAGTAGATGACAACCACCACGAGATAAAACACCTCGAGAAGAAGCGAACACAGAGCTCCAAACACTGGAAGCACCGACTTGGCATTTCGAACGTACTGCGACCACGGGGGAATGAAGTTCAGACACGCCCAGATGGTGGCATTGGTGAAAATCAACGTGGACCCCACAACTGCCAATCGAGTGTTGATTTTGGGCACGTCAAACAGCCGAATCACGACTTGCAAACGGGCCAGCCAGGTGATGACACATGTGATCACCTGCAGAATTCGAAATGCCCATCCTCCCATGATTTTGTGTCGTAGTTCGTATGCATTCTGGTATCCTTCATTGTATTGCGATTCCAGGGTATCTGTGGCCTGCGCCAGAAAAACGGTCAGCGAAACCGCCGTAATCAGCACCGCAATCTTCTGAAACAGAGGAGACGGTTTTCTCGACAGAAACAGAATGATCAGCAGCATCCAAGCTGTGACTGTGGACGCCGCAATGGTATAAGCGATGGGCGTGACCGAGCCGTAGAATGGGTCTCGTCGGTCGTTATGATGGTACTTTTGGTATTCGCTCCAGTCTGGAAACGACTCCTCTGGTCTTGGGGCCGGAGCTCGAGTTCCTCCCAGAGCACACTGGGGCCGGAAAACCGCCGGCGCTTGCAACTTAACCGTGCGGTTGTTGTCGGGGTTGTTGGGATCCACTATCACCAGGGTGCCTGCTGGAATAGCATAATCAATGCAATGGGAGGGGTCCGATGGGAGCTGTAGAACGGTGAAGTTGCCCGCCGAAAAGCTCGCGTTGTCGCCCTCTGCCAGATGCGACACCTCAGACAGCTCGTTGGCCACGGGCGTGGGCGCGTCGGAGTGCATCACGTTACGGCCGTCTATATCGGGGCTTCTGTAGGCGGTTTGTGGCTTGTCGTTGTCGTTTTTTTATCGCCGCCGTTGCCACTAATTAGTCGGACTGCCAGTCCTCTGTGGGTATCACGACCGGGTAAGTTGGGAGTTTGAGTCGGGGGCGAAATGAAACTTAAATGGGGAAGGCACCGTTACCCTGCAGTCAGTATTTGTGAGGGACTGCGGGAGGCAGGCGGCGTGTGAAAATTTTTCCCAATAAGGTTCGCACGTGGATAAGGTGGCAAAAAAAATAAAAATGCTGATGTTGTTTTTTATTTTTTGTTGTTGTGTTGTTAGACAACACGTCACGAATGGGGTGGTGGGGGAGACGAGAAGACGCACGGGGGCGGAAATGCGTTGATTTTTCTTGTGTGTGTGTTTTTTTGCGCGTCTTAGGACGGGCTCGAACGGGCTCGTTTGGTTGGGTCCAACTGCACATTTCTGTGGAGGAAACCTTGTGTACATTCCAGAGCCATAGTATGGTTTCCTAAACGGGACAGGCCATAATAAAACGTGTGTGTGGGAGGTGTAGTAGGGGGAGCCCAAACTACAATCACAACGACGTGGTTAAGCACCGCACCCTTGAACACCTTCCCCCCGCCCAACCCCAGCTTGTGCACGTGAGACGACAGGCGGTGCCAGCAACGGAGGAAAAGAGCGGGAAAAAAAATAAGGTGGAAATGGGCGGTCGCTCCCCGGTCTATATATATTTGCGACTTGTGTTTGTGTCCCCACACACCCTAACCCCACACAACTAATTACATTACTGTGTAGCTGACCGGGAGGCCCCCCAATTTCGCGTGGCTGGTCTCAAGGTTACTGAAGGACTTGGTGGAGAGATAGTTGGAGACGACCGTGTTGAACATGTTTGGCACAAAAGGTGGCCGATACATTGCTCATTTTGCCGCCATTTTTTTGCGTCATCACCAGGCTAGAGTCACCGCTACCAAATTAGCCCGGGTCTTAACTCCCCGTCGTTCCGTCCACCGTCGTTCGTCCCTCCCTCTCTCTCTCTCTCTCTCTCTCTCTACCCATCTCTTAGTGTGAGTCCGCCACTGAAACCATAACCCAGCTATTCCCACTTTTCATCACCACACACTTGCACCACACCCCAGCGTCTTTGTAAACAAGACCGCACACCCCTCGAACGCGTCGAGCGAGCCGCCGAGAGCCAGAGACGTGACCTTGAGGAACCGCCGAGTCCGAAGAAGCCGAGAAAAAAAAAACCGCGACAAAAACGCTACCGCAACGTTTGAAACCCGAAACGGAAACACCAACAGCACAAGAGACACACATCATCCAAAGTCGCGCCCCCATCATCCACGCCACGCACCATGTCATTTGCATTTGAGGGCCAGCCTCAGCATAGCCCCTTCTTCTACGAGGGCCAACAGCATCAGCATCAGCATCAACATCAACATCAGCACCACGCCGGCCCGCAACACAGCAGCCAGCAGCACCCCCAGGGCCCGCATCAGGTACAGCAGCAACAACACGTCCCGCCGCAACACCAGGGCCACCAGCAGCATCAACAGCAGCAACACGCGGGACCCGCGCCCCCTGGAAAGGTGAACCTGACCCAACTGCCACGCGACGTGACCCCGCGTGAACTGCGGCTGCTGTTCGCTTTTGCACCCGACTTTCTGCATTGCGAGCTCCACAAACTGCCGTTTGGCGACGACTCCCCCATCGGCACCGCATACTTCCGCACCTACACGGCCGCCATCAACTGCCAGGTGACCCTCGACGGCCGTACCGACCTCTTTGGTGACGACACCTATCCGCTCAAATGCGAGGTGCGTTCTTCGCGACACTCGTCCAGTGGCACCCCCAACAGCAGCGGAGCCGGCGCCCCCAACCCCCGACACAACTCCGTGTCGTCCAAGAGCCGCTTCTCGTTCGCCCAGCAGTACCCCACCCCCAACGGAGGCGCTGGAGGCGGACCGTCGTCGCTGGAAATGCCCATGCAGAACATGTCCGTCAACCACTCCACGCCCTCCCACCACTCGTCTCAAGACTTTGGATACCCGCAGGAAGTCTTTTCGCCCACGTCTCCGCGGTCCGTGTTCCCCGCCTCAGGCTCGGTGCCTGAGCTCGGTCTCCCCAGACCCATGCTCGGCGCCTTGTCCTCCGGCAAGGCTGTGCTGCTCGAGAGCTCCAGGGATGACGACGAGTACAACGACATGGTCAAGGGCCCCGTCAGCTGGTTTGCACGAGATCCCCAGCCTGGACAGTCGCAGCAGCAGCAGTCTCAGCAGGGTGGCCAGCAGCAGCAACAGGCCCAGCAACAACAGCAGCCCCAGCCACCCCAACAACCCCAACAATCGCATTCGGTCCCCTCGCAGTCGACTCCGTCGTCGTCAGCGCCTTCCACGGCCCACTCGCCCATCTCTAAGCCCAAGTCGCCCGTGTCGCAGCAGCAGCAGCAGCAGCAACAGCAACAGCAGCAGGACGACGATTCCAAGCGAGACGCCTCCCGTGGCGACTCGTCTGGAGCGCCGGCTAACGCGCCTACGGGCCCTGCATCGCAGTGGAGCGATAAGCGGCGTACATCGACGCTGCGGCAGTTCCAGAACGGCGGGAAAGGGCCGTCCGCTGCCAATCCCCCCACCGCGCCGGCCAACTACGATGACTCGGCTGTTTCTTCGGGCGAGTCGTCTCCCAGCGAGTCCACCATCTCGCTGTCGTCGGTGGTGCCCGTGCCCACCAACT
Source organism: Yarrowia lipolytica (assembly GCF_001761485.1). NCBI lineage: Eukaryota > Fungi > Ascomycota > Dipodascomycetes > Dipodascales > Yarrowia > Yarrowia lipolytica. Next base: position 1,658,682 of record NC_090775.1, on the reverse strand, counting down.
CGGTGGACGACCTGCCGCCCATCGACACGTCGGCTGGTCCGGGCGCCGCCTCCCGCATCGTGGTACCCTACTCACCGACCAACGCGTCCACCACCATCCAGGTGCTGCAGAACGGCGGCCGTGTGCTTCCCCCTGCCAATCCTGCCGACCAGAACCCCCCTTGCAACACTCTGTACGTGGGCAATTTGCCGATGAACACGACCGAGGAGGAGCTGATGCAGCTCTTTTCCAAGCAAAAGGGCTACAAGCGGCTGTGTTTCCGCACCAAGATGAACGGGCCCATGTGTTTTGTGGAGTTTGAAAACGTCATGTATGCATCCAAGGCGCTTAACGAGTTGTACGGAAAGGGTCTCAAGTACAGTGTCAAGGGCGGCATTCGGCTGTCGTTTTCCAAGAATCCGTTGGGCGTGCGGAGCAGTGGCGGCAGCGGAGGGTCGTCGCAGCCTCCCGTGAACGGTGGCCGACAGGACAAGAGGGACTATAATGGTGACTACTACTACTAGTTAGGTAGAGTGAGCGTCACAGACACTTTTGAAGTGGTGTATTTGTATTGAGAGCATATAGCATAATAACATGAGTGAACATTGGAGCGGAGGATACTGTATGGCTTCTCGGGTGCTGGAGGGTATAGTTATGTTTGGAGACAGTATAGTTCACCTAGGTGGACTAAATGAGTAGAATCTAGTAGTGAGTATACTATTGATATGAGCTTTACAGAGGGTGATACGAATACGAGATGGGTTAATCAAGACAGCATATCTCGGGTTGAGCGTGTCGGTGTGGGGTTATGACTCTTGTCCTTGAATACCAAGTGTTCTCATTTGATTCGGTTGCTCCTGTGTTTTCGTTGGCAAGTCATTGACGTTGCTTTCATGAAGATTGAGTACAGCACGTCTTGGGCACTGCTGGTGTGGTCATGTGTATTCGTTATTCATTCCTGGCGTGCATGTCTATGTTTCAGTTCCATTTATGTCCATGCGGGGTTGGTTGTCGTTTGCCGGGTCGTATCATGCATCTATTCGCCTTTGGTCTTGAGAATCCGATCGACCAGTCCCAGCTTCAAAGCCTCGTCGGCGTTGAAGAACTGATCAAGACCAATGAGAGTGTCTACTAGCGAGTGGGTCAGGGTCTTTTGGTTGATGGTATCGATCCAGGATCGGTCCGACGACAACAACGACATCAACGGGGTCGGTTCTGCCACCTCATGAGTCTCCTCTGCTCCTTCCTCCTTCAGTCTTCCCTCCAGGCCCAGTTTCATGCTATCGTAGTACAGTTGGATGATTCGGGTTCGGATCCGTTGCAAGTGGAATGTGTGCAGCTCCACCAGCTTACTGCTGCCAACAATGCCTCCCAGTGGTTCGTGTGTCATGATTGTCGAGTTTGGGGTCATGATGCGGTTGCCGGGCGCGCCACAGGTGAGTAGTAATGATGCCATACTGGCGGCCTGGCCGAGACAGACGGTGTGGACGGGGCTTCGGATGTAGTTCATAGTGTCGAGAATGGCGAACCCGGCCGTCACGGCGCCTCCGGGCGAGTTGATATACATGTGGATCGGTTTCTGTGCCGATTTGTGTTCCAGATAGAGCAATTGCGCCACCACCGAGGTGGCCATGGAGTCGTCTATGGGGCCGGCCACGTGCACAATTCGCTCGTTGAGTAGCTTGGCGGGGATGTCGTGGATGGAGAAGTCGGAATATCGGCGTTTTTGCGTCACCGCGGCCAACTGTCGGACCCGTGGCACCCGTGAACTTCCTTTTAGTATCGCTATCATGGGTTGTGGAGTTAAAGAGGTGGGATTAACGTGCATGGTGGGTAGAATATGGCTGCAGGCGTGATGAGAGATAGCTGTTATCTTGTGTGGAGAATGAGGGGGATTTGGGGTCGAAAATGGACTGCTAAATGTATGTAAAGGTGTTTTTTTACACCGCTGGATGGACAATTCGCCATTTCGGCGTCATTTGGAACCCCCTCAGTGGGGTTTGTGGAGATGAGTTTAGTGGGTGTGTTCAATTAACACATCTCAGTATAGTTGGCATTTTAGTTGGGTGTGTCCAAGCTGTAGTAATCATACAGCGTTCGTACTGTTCAGTTAATACCCCAACACATGCCAAATCTCTAGCAGAACGTAAAGAATTCACACCTATTCTCTAATAGTCGTGTTTCAGCTGTATCGAACCACGTCTTTGACAGTCTTGCAAGTAGTTCACCGCCATGAGACGCTCAGTTGTACATTCTCAGCGCTGTTTTGGAATTGTCAAAAGTTTTACTTGGAGTTGTGGAAGCTCTTGAGTGCTACGAGCTTGGTACTTGTGCTTGTACGGCTTTTCTGTTGTTAGAATCCTGAGAATCCTGGAGTGTGTAACTGGGTATTCAATTCTTTTTTCAGATCAGGAAATCCAGGAAAATTTCAGATCAAAATCAATTCCGTTGATTCACATTAGTGTATATTGAGATTGAACTTTTTTTTTTCTTTTTTTCTTTTTTCCCTTTTCTTTTTTCCCTTTTCTTTTTCTTTTTTCTTCTTTTTCTTCTTTTTCTTTTTTTTCTTTTCTTACTTTTCCTCTTGCTTGTTTACGATTTAATTAAGATTAATTCAGAATAATTCAAATTAATTCCGTTAATTCACACGTACAGCATAGTGAGATTCTCAAGAACCCTTGCATGTATGTTTGGACTTGTTTTTTCTTTTTTTATCTTTTCCCTTTCTTCCTTTCATTTTCCTTCTTTTCATTTTCCTCCTTTTCCTTTTTTTCTTTTCCTTTTTTTCTTTTCCCTTTTTTCTTTTCCTTTTTTCTTTTCCTTTTCTTTTGTTGGAATAATTCAAATTAATTCGCACTCAAGCAATCTGATAAAAAAACACCAGAGAAATCAGAAGAAACTGCCGAAAGTGCAGAGTAACTTGACAACCATACCTGTCTCTGGGGCTTCAGGCAGTATTGTATAAGACCCTGTAGTCCACTTGATTGTATCACCACATTGTCTCGCCACATCACTGCCACTGCTGTAGAAGTCCAACCGACAAAAGTTGTATTGGCGTCATCCGCGGAGAAGGAGGGACTCGGTTATGGCGCTATTGAACCCACGATACTGAGATTTGACAGGAATAAAGAACCTGGTTAGTCCTGTTTCGGGTATCCAAGTACCTGTTCGCAGTTTTAGGAAGGTCAGAAGTAGGTACAAGTACCGATATGTACAGGTGCAGACGTGCTCGTACTAGTACGGTCCTTAACATACCAAATCCTGTAGTAGAGTAGTGAAGGAGCCGTACTGACTCATGGCCTCCGTTATCGACTCCCCATTCTTGACTCTCCATTCTTGACTCCCCATTCTTGAATCTTGCAATCTCGACTCTTGAAAGTCTCGACCGGATCCCTCCCACTTCGGAACACGGCCCACCACTAGGTTAGACCTAACGCACCATATCCAACCACTCTGGCGCAGCTAGCTTTCGGCTATGCGAACAACAAAGACGGCCGACTGGTGAGGCGAAAGATATGGTCCCATTTGTCATCTGCAAATGTGCTTGTTGCGGCAGCCTTGTTCTCTCCCATTTCTTTCTTTCTCTTTCCCTCTGCTCCTTGTCTCGTATTGCTCTGTCTTTACCTCGCAGTGCAGCTCATCTGGGCTCGTATACGCGGGTCCGAAACCAATATACGCATGCACTCCAGTCGGGCCACCTTGATTGTGCCGACCATCAGGCCATGCGCCGGATTCGTGAGCACAATAGGGATCTGACATGAACAGCTCATTTCCAGCACAAACAAGTCGTTTCCAGCACAAACAGAGCATTGTCGACATAACGTACCACCCACCGCTCGATCTCTATACTGTATGTTGATACTCGTATAGATTGAGTTCCCCTTGCCCCTCCCTCTCCCCACACACAAGACGCTGGTTGTGGCAAGAGCACCAGACGGTCGGCTGTGGGTGGTAGGTAGTGCGGATGGTGACATTAGGTGTGTGGCGGAAGTGGCGCAAGCAGCACGAGCTCGAGTACAATTGCGGGAGGGTACAAATGCGGGACTTCTGTGACACTACACAGACACAAGTTACCTTGCACCATACAGTACTTTCGGTGTGCCTCGAGCGATTGCTCTTGCTGCGGTGTTTCTACGGCGTCTGTCTGTGTTCAGCAGCAACGGTTCCGTGGTGGTCGTGGTGTTTGGGGGCTGGAGTGGAGAGGGTGGATTTGGGATGGACGAAATGGGAAAATGGGGAATTTAGGGAAAATTGGGAAAATTGGGAAAATTGGGAAAATGGAGACCTCATAACAACAATGGAATCATCTCGACATTGGCATCTGATTTGGACCCTCTTTTAACCCTCCTTGACCCCCCTTGACCCCCCTTGACCCTCCTTGACCCTCTTTGACCCTCTCTGACCCTCTCTGACCCTCTCAACCCTCAACTCCTTCCGGACCTCGCACCCTGCAACTTGCAGCTTCCTTGTCTCTGCAACAGGACCAACACGGAAACTGTATGGGCCCTTTGTGGGTGCACTATTACGGTATCGTACCGGTTCATGTATCGAGCATACATTGTTTTCGTCCTTGTATTGTCCTTGTATCGTCCTTGTATCGTCCTTGTATCATCCTTGTATCGTCCATGCATCGTCCTTGTGTGATGTGATATCTTTGTGCCAGGGGTCACAAGCGAAGATACAAGCGAAGATATAGAGGTTAGACAATACCCGTTAGACAAAACGCGGTCGGACAAAGCACAGTCGGACAAAGCACAGTCGGACAAAGCACAGTCGGACAAAGCACAGTCGGACAAAGCACAGTCGGACACTCCAGATGACGCAGTATTGGCCTTCATTGATCATTTTATATATACAGATGTCTACTGTAAAAAGGATACAAGGTGGATACAAGTGGATACATGTGGATACATGTGGATACAAGTGGATACAAGTGGATACAAGAGGTGAATACAAGGGTGAAGGATGAGCTACGGTGCAAGATGAGCTACGGTGCAAGATGAGCTACGGTACGTGAGGAGCTACGGTACGTGAGCTACGGTACGTTCTACTTGTAGACTTTTGCCATCTCTCTTACAAGTCGCGCACTGATATACCGGTGTAGTGTATGTACTGTACATACTGTACCGGGACTCGTACTCGTAGTGTCGTTCCCATGAGATCTGTTAAACACGCAACGTCGACAGTTCGCCCACTCTCTGCTAATACCTTGAGTAGTTTTCCTCTGGTAGAAGCTCTGGTATTAGCTGTCATCCTATTGGCCTCGAACCACTTCCAGCATGTTCGGGCTTAACGAATCTCTTCAGAGAGATCGCAACCGGACTCGCCAACGTTCGTCACATCGCGCATGCCGAACTCGTCGGGCTCATCGTCACTCGATCTTCAGATCCATCGCCTGTATCAGATGGACTGCCCTATATAGAATGGTCACAAGATCGAAGATGTGGTATATGAACACTAGTGTCGCCTCACGTTCTTCACCTGGCCCTTACAGCGCCCCACTAACCACGACATCAATACAGTCCAACACAAGAACAACGCTATATTGTGATGTCAGAATCTCTCGATACAAGGCCAAAAGCCGACTACAGAGTAGCAGTCGTCGCACCCATTTGACGAAGAGGCTCCGGACTCTGGAACTTTCCAGGTTCCAAATCACCTGCAGGACTTTTCGCACTCATCTCCCGTGAGTAAAGAAAGCGCTTGAGTCGTCATTCGGTCTACACACAGCGAATGGCTACTTTCCATAATCACCTGGAGCCCATTACTCCGCTTAAATGGTCTATCTCAAGAGATGGCAGACATATTCCATAGCAAAACCGGCAAAAAACTCGCTAATCATTAATGCCCATGCAAGTAGCGAAGGGGCTTGGTACAGATGCCATAGGACTTTGGTGACTTCAGAGACATCTCCAACGTTTTATTCAAGTCTGGCAGATTAATGAAGACCCACTTGTTTGTCCGTTACCCGAAGAGCCCATCTGGCGTACACCATATAGAGAATGGAGCACTGCCGAATGAAGCAAGTAATGAGATACCTGTACTTGTTTGGCCACTGAAGAGCAGACAGTTAAGCAATTGAAGAGCTGACATTTACTTGTTCTGAGCGGGATCATTGCTCCGAAGCTCGTTCAGATGAAGTCGGAGCAGTGGGAGGACAAGAATAACAGTTTGGCGCGGCCTTGAATTGAGGTAATGATCCTGATGGAATTCCCGGGCGAAATTGGCGGCTTGGGCGACCGCATCCCTTCGCTTGAGCAGCTCCACCAGAAGACTAGAAGGTCTGGTCCGGCAACGGGATGGATAAGCTGACAGTGGAGTGTCAGAGAGAGCAATTCGGATCTCTCGGATCTCCCAGAGATACTTCAATTGTCTATAAAATATAGACGTGCTCATTTTCCGCAGCGAGTGTGTTTGTATTCAGATCTTCGGGCCTGTACCGGCAGTAACAGAAGCACCACAAACCAGTTGGTAATGGTCTCTGTGGGTCGAACAATTCAATTATCAGCAACAGCTTCTCTCTTGAGTGACTTTCAGAGCCCCAAAAGCCACAGAAGAATGATATAACTATATTTTTTTATTTTTTTATTTTTTTTTTTATTTTTTATTTTTATTTTTATTTTTATTTTATTTTATTTTATTTTTTTTTTTTTTATTTTATTTTATTTTATTTATTTATTTTTTTTTATTTTATTTTATTTTTATTTTATTTTATTTTATTTTATTTTTATTTTATTTTTTTTATTTTATTTTATTTATTTTTTTTATTTTATTTTATTTTATTTTATTTTATTTATTTATTTTATTTTATTTTATTTTAATTATTGCCAAGACGACGATAAACTAAACCTAAACATTTCCAAGCCGCACGGCTGACGGTGGCCGTTTTGGGGTATCTCTAAAAGTTGCTAAATGGATTCAATTCAAATGAGACTTGGACTGGAGATTATTTGGGGTGCTGTGAAATCACATAACAACTTTTGATCACGTGATGTCCTTTTCGCGGCATCAGACGCCTCTATTTGAGATGAACATGAGCCGCACGACCAATACTCTAGAGTCTTGCCTAAAGCGGATAGAGAACATTGACAGACACACACGGGCTCAGACAGACACAGAAACAGAAACAGACACAGAAACAGAAACAGACACAGAAACAGATGACCTCCGCTATCACCTCCATTCCGCCATCACCCCCATCACCACCCAGGCGTCACCCGGACTTGTTTGTGTGATTTCCCAGGCGATACAGAGACACAGAACAAATGGACGCCAGTGTGAGTCTGAGACACCATCAGTGAATATGAAGGTAGCAGTCGCGGTTGATTCTCAGATCAACTGATTCCCTGTTGTCATTGGCACTTGGCTTATCGTCATCAGCAGTCTCAGACCACGGTTTGAGTAGTCACAAACTGTAGCAGCTTTTTGACGCACTCAACTGAAGCAGACCATCATACCGCGAGCACTGTACGGCCCCCAACTCACAGTATTGATGAGGAAGCGAGAGGCTGCACTTGCAGCTGCGATGGGTGACAGAAGATGCAAGGGCTGCTAAACCACAGGCCGAGAACTCGCATCATGTTGGACAAACAGTCGAGTCTCAGATGATCCCGTTCGTGGTAAATCCACTTGACCTGGTGTTGTGGTCTGTCCACCCCCCTGGAGAACGGAGACAACTCTCTCAGGTTTCTCCCTCACTGCTCTCTCAGGAATCTCCGAGAGTGGAGAGTTGTGTAGGAACATCCCCTGTAAGTGATGTCTAGGTTGTTCATTCAACAGTCTATACCTCCAATGATCTCTCCAACTGTCCAATGCTTCAGTTGATCATTGCTCCAGCAGATCTCCAGCAGTTCAAAGCTCCAAAACTGAACACCCCAACACTATCTCAAGCTACTTGTATCTGCATGGCCAAGTTCTCTGTGGTATACTGACTACAGTACATACGAGTACACAGTACAAACGCTGATGATCGCTCAGTGAGTACAGTACAATGCGATACAAGTACAGTCTGAGAGCTGGTGCATGGAACGCACATTACTCTTCTTCGATAGATCTCGAGGACTGGAAATCAACCAAGTGATTGACATTTGCCAGGAGTTGGCCGAGTTCAGTACTTACGAAGCACGTACTCGACTTGTGATACATCTTTTTCCGTGGATTCAGAAGATTTCGACCAGTTCCTACCCCAACTCCTACTCTCACTCGCACGCCAATATGTCAGTTGTACCTCCAACTGCTTCTCTATCTCTCTATCTATCTCTTTGTCTCTCCACCAGCCTCTCAAACACCGCACAATCTGTTTACATCCACAGCTGATGGTTGTACATTGACGGCTGACCGTCTCTCTGTTGACTTTCTGTTGACCCGTCTGTTGACTGTCTGCTTTCCGGTCCTTCCTGTCTCAGTTCTATTGACACCTTCCGTTCTGGGCGCCTTTGATGGATTCGATCGACGTCTTCGACGCAGCAACCATGTGCCATGGACGAGCCGACGAGCCGACGACATGAACCTATAGCAACTGGCAATGGCGATGGTGTACATACGGACCTCGTACAGTACGAGTACTTGCGCCTGGACTGTACAACAAAAACTCGCCCTGAACTACACCTACCGGTACTTGTACTAATTAGTCCATTAGGTCCATTAACTCCATTCAAACGTCATCAAAAACGTCACCAGGAGACCTACAGACCACATTCTAACCATTCAAACATTCCAAACACCTACCAAACGTGAAATCAGCACAATGCTATTGACAAGTCTCTTGTCCCTGTTAGTCCCCTAACATTCCCGTCAGCCGCGCCACCGCGTCACCACACCATCGCCCCGCGTCACCACGTTAAATCCGTATAGAAGATATGTCCGGAATGAAAGATTCCACCATACAGCCGTCAACGCACCTCCGACTGTTTACCCACTCTACAGTGCGCGTCTGGCGTCCCACTCCAACGCTAATTTGGCCGAGTTTGACGCAGAGACAGACCTGAAGCTCCGTCTCATCAATGCCCTTGTTTTCTGCCGTCTAAATGGCGCATCTGGGTTCAGGAACTGACGCTAACAGCCGTGTAGATCATGTGCCAATGTCGCAACGTTGGGTAGAACGCTTGAGGTCGGGCAACACATGAACCGAAACTACGGGCAAAACACCCAAGCCGGGCAATTCAAGCCCAGAACCCCCTTGAGTAACCCCATCCAACTCGCTCTTACTCAATCCTACTGGAAATGCTACTTTGAATTTTTTCCTCATTTTTGCGCTTATTAAAATGAAATAAAAAAATCTCAGTCTCCATCGTTGCTAGGGAACCCAAGAACCCAAAATGATGATTCCCCGCGCAGCACATTATCGACTTCGGAAATACACACACCTGGTTGCTAGGGGAGCCGCACTCACTCGGGAGAACGTGAATGATGACGACGGTGGCTCCTGGTAACACATTCCACAGCAGTGTTTTGAAGAGTCCCAATCGGGATGTTTATTTCCGAAACTAGCAACTTTAAGGTTTTTAGCTTCCAAAAAGACACATTCCTGGTCCTAATCAGGACACCAACGTCATAGAAAGCCAATACTACATTGACTTTTATGTTATTTTATTTATTTTTGTCTTTTTTTCAGTACGGCTAAACATGAGTGTATGAATAAAATTAAAATACAAGGTGACAATTGGGTGCAGTAAGAAATTAAACTGAGGTGACATGTTTTCAAAAGGGGTGGTCCAAGAAGCAGAAGAAACAAGACTAGAGCCGGGTATTAGTATCATGTCGAGAAATTAGAAAAGAAGAATCGCAGAGGGGATTTTAGGTGGGGGGGGGATTGGGAAAGTTTTAGCACCAATTGTGTTGTCTTGTAATGAAAGGGAATGGGGGTTAACACGGGAATTGTGACCGTGCTGTTGTTGTCGCAGTTGTAATCATCGTCGTCTTTGCCATTGTCTTCATCATCGCCTAGATCGACAAGGCTGCATGTTTCGTCGTCATCTTGTTTGTTTTGCGATCGCTGCGCATCAAAGACTCACAAGGGGTCGAAGGGGTCGATATGTGTGTGTCTGAGTTGTGTTTTGGTGTCGCTCTATTGTACATTATGCGGCCGACGTGACTCCAGTGGATTTGGACTTACGCGAAGTTCTAAAGAATTTGTTAGCACGGGGTTGTTTCTCAGAGTACGACTCGACCTTTGGTTAGTAAGACTATCACAAGGCCAGCGCGATTCTCCACGCGAGGGGGGAGATTGGGCAAAGCAGTTAGTAACTCACCTTAGAGGACTGCTTTCGGGAGCAGCAGGCAAACCCAAAGAAAAAGAGGGTGAGCAGCAGAATGAACTCGGTGGTCCAGATGAAGGCAAACATCTTGGTGCCCAGGTGGGCCTGGTCGAACTTGCCCTTGGCCTGGGAGTAGCAGGCGGTGGACAGGGAGGCGGCAATGGTCCAGAAGAAGACGGAGATGGCGTTGGCGGAGATGGCCAGTGCGGAGCCCAGACGCGAGCACAGCGAAAAGAGCGACACAAACAGAGTGATGACAGTGAAGAAGAGAGAAATCAGGTAGAAGGGGAAGGCGAACCGGGTCAGGTAGTACCACTTGTGGGTGCCAATGAACTCCTGGGGGATGCCCTCTTCGGTGCCAAAGTTTCGCACGGGGTCAAAAGGGAAGTCGGCCTGGTTCTTGGAGCACTCGAAGTTCTTGTTGTCAGTGGACACGCCGCAGAAGTTGTAGGTGGTCCATCGGGTGAAGTCGTGAGCCCCGGGGATGTTGGAGGTTTCCGCCTCCAACCAGTAGAAGTTGTTGAGGGGGGCCGAGTCTCGCGCGCCGGCAAGCAGCACGAAGAAGGACAGCAGGGTGGCTCCTGCAATCAGCAGGATGGTGAAGGCGCCAATCAGGGGTCGGAGAACCATTGTAGAGGCGGGTTGTGGGTGAAGATGGGTGTAAGTGTTGGTTGGTGTAAGTGTAAGTGTAAGTCGCGGACTATGGACGAGGTGTTGGACAATGTCTCCGGAAAGTTTTCAAATGCACAAAAAACGGGGGGCCCCGGGGGGATTTATTTGGTTAGACCTTGCACCTACCGCCAAGCTTTGGCTCAGAGAGCTACGGGCGGTTCTTTGTGTGGTAAACAGCAATCGGAGGCAGACTGCATGAGACTGTAGACTTTGTCCTGCACGTTGACAAACCTTGTGTGCGCATTTGGGGATTGGATTTTGGACTTTAACAGAAGAAGAAAAAAAAAAGTTGGGGTTGTTTGGTAACCGAGGACCGTCGCCGGACAATCCAAGACCAACAGACGGCCAATCAGAGCGTCGCATTCGTTCCACCAGCGCTACATGCATAAATGGCATCTATTGCGCGGTCGACCACGTTGCACCCGTCGCATTTATAGCCCCATCTAGTCCCATGATCCCCCCTCCCCCTCCTAGCAACCATTGTGAGTCTAATAGCCTTACGTCCCAAAAGGGTAATTGGTTACCCTGGAGTTGGAGTTGAGAGTGGGAGTGATTGTGGTGATTGTGGTGATTGTGGTGGTGATAGAGCGTGGTGGGTGGTCGTGGTAGAGTGGTGGATGGTTGTGGATGGGTTAATTTGGTCCTTTTGGTCCTTTTGACCCTTTTTGTTCCTTTTTTCGCCGGTTACCCCTGAACGAAATCTGACCAAAAGAAAATATTTCAAGAGAGCAACATGTGATGGAGATATGGGAAATGGGAGAGGAAAATAGGCAAAAATGGCAAAATGGCAAAAATAGCAAAAATAGGCAAAAATAGGGGGAAAATAGGGGAAAATAGGGGAAAATTGACAAAATAGGCACATACAACTAGAACTATGGCTAAATTCCAGAACCCATAGAAAACCCCAAAATCCATTGTCCCCATGGCCCAGAAAAGTACTCACACTCCCTCCCCAATTCCCCCAATCCCCCCCCGATCTTCGCTCCACTGCATCGAATTTGAATTTCAATTGTCTGCACTTGCCTCACTGCACTCTATACGCACCATACGCACTATACAGCGTTTGCATGCACTGTATGGGGGCGGATTATCAGGCGGCGATACAGTGTGAGAGAGAGTCGAGAGAGGTGAAAAAAAAATATTGCCGATGATACTGCCGACGACGCTGCCAATGATACCGTCACACCACCAATAACTCCACCTCTTCCTCCACCACCTCCAATGTCACCGCTGTGCGGCTACTAACCCGACCCTGACCCGACCCTGAACCAACCGCCAAATCTACGTCGATTCTAGCTCCACAAATCGAGGCTGAAAATGGCACCTATCCTGTAGCCGCACGTCACCGTGCAGATGAAGCAATGACAGTGTTAGTTGAGTGGGCCATGAGTGGCTATGGTCAGGCAGGTTCGTTCGAGCGGCGGCGGAGTCGTTGTAGTTGCAATGCTACATACGACCTTGCCATTCTGACAGTGTGACGTAGTTGGTGCTATTATTATTATCTTTTTGGTTATTATTTTCCTTTTTTTTCCTTTTTTTCCTTTTTTTCCAAAAAAAACCCCTTTCGAGAAAAATTCAGCTGAGTGATGCGACCGCACCTCCATGGCCGTAGCAACTACTGCACTGCTTGGAGACGCCGAGCACTTCTATGCATCAACGTCTGCAGAAAAGTCAGGCGGTGCTGAGCCACGATGCAGTTGCAGTTGGACTTGGAGTTGGAGTTGGAGTCGGTGCTCCGCCTGGTGTCCGTGACAGTCAGTTGATGTGAACTCCGCCTCGGTCACCAGTGGTCCCCTCAACCAAACGTCAACACTCCGCCACAGCTTATGACCTTCAATCTACCAATGAACGGACTCCCTTTACCGCCGATTTGGCTCTCAGACTGATTCTCACAGGCAAACCCACTCTCCCTCTCGCTCAAACCCACTCTACCTCTCGCTCAAACCCACTCTCAGTCTCACTCAGACTCAGACTTTAATCACCGGCGTAGCATTCATTACCTCTCATGTGCACGGTGAACTTTGCCATAGCCGGTTTGTACTGTACTCGCTCTCGCACGGCGTAGCAAGCGCAGCAGTTGATCGCGCGTGTGGTGACGACTGCTTGTTGGTGACGACTGTTGTGGGGACGACTGCTTGTGACGACTGTTCGGTGACAGCTGTTTGTGGTGCCGACTGGTGGCATAACATGAACACCATTCGCCCCGCAGTCGGCATTCGGTGAATAACGCCCGTTGGCAACACTCACCATTGTTTTAGCCCCGAGCGGCTGTTGGTGCTCAAGTTGGTGCGGTAAGTACAGTGCGGATGGAGGTGGGACTTGCAGAATATGGCAGCATCTGCAGGCAAAAATCTCACTGTAAACATCTGTCTGTCGACAAACATGTCACTACTTGTAGGACAATGTGTTGGTGGATTGGTCCGTCTGGTCCCTCTTGGAGATCGGCTGTCTGTGTCTTGGATATTCAACTTTGAGTGACTAAAAGTTTTGGTCGTAAATATGGACACGACCGGGTCTCGAACCTACGTCCATAAGTATGTCACCCAACATGACTTGTGTTAGTTAAATGGGATATATATATAGTTGCAAGTCAAGTATAGGACCTCGATATTGTATTTCCCTAGAAAAATAAAAATAAAAAAATCGCTGTTTTTTTTTAAAAAAAAGGGGGAAAAAACAACGTCCAAAATTGACGAAAAATGCTCTAACTCGTCATTGACCAGAGGCATCGATCGCAACACTGACTGCGACACAACTGCGACACAAGTCCGACACCAACCCACCCCCGTGTCATTCTCACGACTTTATCATGCGACTCCAAGTCCAAACTCCCTTTCTAGCTGTCACGATACTCTCATCCGGAGCAACAACCACATGACAGTGGCCGAATCCGGGATCATTGGAGGCAAGGGCCACCCAGTTGTCAACCACCCTCACCCACCCTTTACCCACCCTAGCGCCAAACTCACTCCGCCATTAACTCCTTCAGACCGTTGTGGGCTGTGTCGTCACATGGTCAGAAGACAGGGCAATGTTGGCGATATGTGATGGGCGACAGGCGATAGGCGGCAGGCGATAAAGCGGCGGCGTGGCTTTGATGCGATCCTCGCCATCGTCACTCTACATCGTCATGCGTCACTTCACCGTTCTATGCCGTCCCTCCCTACTGTACCCACATGGAATGCGTTTGCGAGGCGTAGAACATGTCACGCTGGGCTCCACTCCAACTTTTTTTTTTTTGGTTTGCGCCGAAAATAGATGCACACTAATTTCCAGTGGACCCAAGCAAAATGGACTGACATGAACTAACTGAGGGTCAGAGGGTTTCATGTGATGTTGCTAGTCAGCTATTAATAGACGGCGTGCAAATACACGATAGTATCGTGTGGAACAGACCAACTGGAGACGTGCTGGAACCTGGAAACCAGTCACGTGACACGAACAAAGAATAAATGGATGGAAAGGGGGGATGGGAACACGAGGCATGGTATATCACGTGACTACAGATAAAGAATGAAGGAGACAAGTCACGTGCCATGACTGGCAATGGGCTGACTACAATCATCGACTTCTCGTAGGTCCGATGCTCAGAGCACGGTGGAGACCTACAGGGCGACAGTTCCAAACGGGATGTCACGTGACCACGACCAAGTCAGACAGCCGGGTGTGCCAGACAAGTCATGTGCCATGGCTGATCTGACAGGGCCACGACCTGTTGAGAGCGTTCCGAGCATGACAACGGGGTTGGTGATTGAACGAGATTCAGTAGAACCCCCACCAGGACCAATTTTGCTGGTGGCGTCTTGGGCCAGTTGACCGGCTCATTTTTGTGGTTTGGGGATGTCGGTAGAGCTCCTGACTGCTTCTGGCGGTTCCTAACGGCTCCTAACGGCTCCTGAGAGAGTTTCTGGCAACTCCTAGACTGACGTTTCTCAATCATGGACTCTGGTTTGTCGATTTCAATAGACTAGGTCGACTTGACGTGGTGCCTCCGACTGGGTAGGCATGGAATGGATCAGGCTGGTTCTCAAACGACTTCCTGTGTCGAGCCGACTTCATGTGTCGGAACTGCTTCTTCCCGATGCCGAGGAACCTCTGCGAGAATGTTTGATCGAATCCGTTTGACCCGACCCGACGAAGTCGATCATACGACGACGATGCCAACTGCCACCGAGAGACAGGATGATCAGACGGACATTTACGCCATCAACACAACCGACAAACCCGGTCTCAATCGATCAACCCGGTCTCTTTTTGATATGAACAAAGCTCGATGAGAGCCCCGAGTCAGCAGACTCCAGTAGACTCGCATCAGTCTGACCTTGACAGACCAATGACCCAATTACACACCAGCGAAGACGTTTGAGCTGGCATTTGGTCCACCAGCACAACCACCACCGACGTGATTCTGGTCAACATCGTCTTCTTCGTTCGGAGTACGTGCCTCTCTGTCACGGAAACAGAAGGTGAACCTGTTGTAATGTGCTGAGTCGAGTCAAACGTGGCCATATTTCTGACAAAAAGCGACAGTTTGGAAATCGGAAAAATCGCCTCGATGCACCCCTACCGCCCCTCCCACCGCTAACAAGGCTGAAATCCCAGCAGCCGACCTGCCCCCTACCCCTCCATCTAAGCGACCTTTTCCGGCAGAGGTCCATTCATCCCCTAACTTCTCCCCAGCCAGAAATACCTATCCAACATCAATGTCCCTATCGCCTATTCTCCTGGAGAGATCAGCTAAGGGAGAATCTGTTCTGCAGGTCGCCCCATTCTTCCAGCCGCCTACGCGTCTAGAACTGCATGAAGGTGTTTTCGAGGATCAATGACAACTGAGAGTTGGCGGTTTGGAAGAGCCTCACAATTTAATCTAGGAAAACGGCAATATTGGTTTTGGTCGAGAGAATCTCCGAAATACCGCCCGTGAAAAAAGACAACCGAGGGTTATTAGAGCCTTCCAGAGTCACGAGAACCTCCCAGAGTCACGAGAGCCTCCGACAGTAACGAGAACCTCCGAGAATCACGTTATTTGCATCGTTGGTCACGTGACGGGGTTTCTCCACAACTAAAGTCTCCGCTCTTGAGGTCGAGTGCACCGAGCTCCTCGATGGCATATCGGAAAACATTTACAGAATCCACAGACAGAGGTCACAGGACATGGCTACAGGACATGATCACAGTTCACACGGTTCACTAGGTCCATTCAATACAAGTCTCTCTGTTCTCGTCATCGAAATAACAAGACACGATTCCTCCAATCAAGTTGCCCCGTCCGTCTCAGGTTGGAATCGCTTCAAATTGAGCTCAAAAGGGCCTCAAAAGTTTCGTCTGAGTTTTATGAGAGTCTAGAAGTCTCGTTGGAGTTTCTGAATGGACTCAGGACCTCTTGGAGAGTTCCTGAGACGTTGTTCGAATGGTACCTGGGCCGGCCCTACTCTATTGGCCATGTAATGCGAACGAATGCATTGTACAATATGTACTTACAGCAAGTAGTCTGACCAGGGACTGGGCCGAGGAGGAATCGCACAAGGTGATTGAGTCGGTGGTGGCGAACCGAGTCTGTTTTGGAGACTCACCATCCAGTCGAAGGACGGGCTATCGGATGTCGAGTAGGAGGTTACTACTGCATGTCACATGACTGAGCCTGTTCTTCCGAGTCTTTCCAGTTATTATGAGTACCTGTTTTGACAAAGCAGCATGGGGCCGTTTGGACTCCGAGGTTGTTCATATGGGGCGCAAAATAGTTCAGCTGCTGTCCAAATTGGCACCCAAGTACCATAACCAGAAACGCGTTTACGACGACAAATCAGTCGAGTCAGAAGGTCGGGAATGTACAGATGAGTCATTTGTAACGCGATACAGGGCTGATGCAAGGGTTTGTATCTCACTCAGACACCAACTGACATTACTGACTAACTGACATTCCGAGCTCGATAACCCAGTGACTCGCCGGACTCTGAACGTTCTGGACATTCTGGAGCTAGTGAGAACTAGATAGGGACTGGAGTACGAGGCAAAAACAGGCCTGGGACTGCTACAATGGACCAGACCATCTGTGCGTGAATCCGAAGGAGTCTGTTCACGAGACATTCACCACTGTCAGATGGAGTCCAAAGAGGGTTCGGAGTGCAATCTTCATGGGACCACAATGGAGTATGTCTGCCCCTGAGTGACAGCATGACGTATCGCCATCCAGCTTCGTCTTCTGAAGGGTTGGGGAGAGAGGAACGTCCACGCGTTTCCAAGAGCCTTAGCGTTTATCTTAATCGTCTAGATGAGACCTACACTCTTCACAAGCGATTCCCAGAGAGTTTCTATCTGATGGGTTCGTTAGTGGGTGGGATGGGAGATGGGTAAGACTGTACAGCGTGCAGCGGTGTCTGTGGCTACCCTGTCTGATTGTCTGATTTCTTGTCCGATTTTTAGTCTGATTTTTGTACAGTATACCGTATCTTCAGCTCTTATGGCAAGTAATATCGAGGAACCAGCATCATATCGGACCCCGATTCTTTCACCGACATTTCGACAAACTTTTTTTTTTTTTTTTTTTTTTTTTTTTTTTGACACAGTTTGACACGTAATCATTTCAAACGGACACTTTCAATACCACCAGAAAGACGTCTCCATGGAGATTGCAGCAGTTGTATTGCTGTTCCTCCACGAGCCCGTCTCCAGATGCCTCTGAAAGGAGCAGGACTGATTTGGAGCAAGTAAGTAGAAAGAGTCGGATCAAGAGTTGGAAAATGGCAGAAATGGAGGATAATGACAAAAAACCAATCGGAACTCGTTTTCTAAACTCGTCTGAACTTGTTAGAACTCGTCTGAACTCGCCAGAGTGCTGCTGACTCCAACTATCCTCCAACCATCTCATCTACCACCCAGACCCTCTATTTGAGGCAATTTATGTTATGACACTTGCTAGAGCAATATTAGGAGTGGTTAACAAGTCCACAATCCGCAATTTACTTCTTATATATTTTTGTATATTTTTTTATATTATATATATTTTTTTTTCTTCTATTTTTTCTATTTTTATTTTTTCTTTCTTCATGGCCTGAAAAAGAGACATTCTGGGTTCATAGACATGGTTTTTCACAAAAGTAATACCATCTAGAGTTGTTCCTCGTAGAGATTGAGTCCGGAAGTGCCGGATTTTGCACTTTTCCCCTCCCATTTCTGTTTCCATTTTTTTTTCTCATCGGTTTTTGTTTTTCTCTCAGTTTGCAGCATACTTTGGACGGGACAAAACCTGGCTCTGCAGCCCGATCTGAGACCGCAGAGGAGAAGCGGACTACATCATCCGATAGCTGGAGTCTTTGCGGTCATTTTTATCGACTCGGATTATCTCTATATTTTAAACTGCGTTTTTTGGCCTCTTCGCCAAAGCTGCGCTCTGATTGCTGTCAGCCACGAACCATGCTGATAGAAGTGATGTAGATGGTTCCAAGGTTGTTTTGGTTGCTGTCAGAGTTATTTTTGGGCCGCTGTCGGTGTATTTTTGAACTCCATGTGGAATTGGGGTCACTCGAAGTGCCACTGACTCTCACGGGTTGGACTTTTACGACACTACGAGCACGGAATACCGGTATTATAAGATGGATGGGATTACTACCGGTGCAAGTCTCAGATGGAGCATATTTCAACCACCGAATGAGACGGTAAAAAGACCGAATGACAGCTTGGGGACAGTTTCAATGACGTACTCGTTCTGTCGACTGCGTTC
This sequence comes from Yarrowia lipolytica, assembly GCF_001761485.1. Classification (NCBI taxonomy): domain Eukaryota; kingdom Fungi; phylum Ascomycota; class Dipodascomycetes; order Dipodascales; genus Yarrowia; species Yarrowia lipolytica. Next base: position 1,640,055 of record NC_090775.1, on the reverse strand, counting down.
GTCCGACCATTCAGCCGCTCAAAGCAACCGACAGCAAAATCAAATCTGTCTTAAATGCCGGTCTCAGTTCGTCTTCGGATCCTCTAACTGCATTTCCGACCCCGGTCCACCTTCAACTTGCTGTTCCTGATGTTACTTTGGTTGGTGGTCAGTGAGTACCGTCTATAGAGGCAAAAAGTGACGTAAGAGGCGACAAGTTGCAACTAAAGACGACCGTGCAACCACAGAAAGCCTCTAGACAAGCGGAAATGGCAATAACCCCAACCCACAAGATCCATCCGCCATTGCAAGTCAGCATCAGTGAAAATCCGTTCTGCTGTGGAATCCGTTCTGCAGTCGCAATTCGAAAATTGTATCACCGTCAATCCTCGGTCGCCTCTCAGAAAAGAACCTCCAGTTGAAAAACGAGCTTGTCGAGCGATGGAGAACGTCACATGTAGTTTTTGAAACTAGTTTCTGATCCTTGGTTGGTTCCAGATCCTTGGTTGGTTCCCAGACTGCAGACAGCGCAGAAAGCTTTTCCTTCTCTTACTAACAAGAACCGCACAAAAAATGCCATTCTCTCGTCACCAAATGTTTTGTAAAGCGGGTAAATCTCCCGCGGCCGTCTGGTGGTTTCAAAACGGGTCTAAAACCGCCCCTCCCGACCTCGGCCGGAGCTACTTGACGTTATGCTTGATTGTCTTTATTTCCATTCTGAGAAGCGCAAAACCGAGGTTCGAAACGGGCGAGTTCGGGGGTCGAATCCCGCTCGCCATCAGTCACCACCGTCGGTTTTAGGCGGCTTTTCGCCATCTTTTTACCGTCAGTTTCGGACCCCGGTCCTCCAAAACACTATCTGCTGGTACTGTAGATACTGTACCGGGATAGTAGTGGTTGTAGTGGAGCTGCTGACTCTGTTGAAGCTCCAGGAGTTGCTCGAGTCGGCATTTATAACCGTCTGTCGAACTTTTCTATATCAAAAGAATCGCTTTTTTACCGTTTCACCGGGTTGCTACTTTGCCGCTATTTAACCGACCATGCTATCCCCACAATCCCACTGCAGCAAATCCACAGTTCCTCCTGACCACCGCCGACATTGGCAAAATGCCCAGAGGAGCGCGGAGAACAGACTGAACGACTCTGCACTGCCGCAGCGGCTTTCTGGCGGCTTTTGTATGAGTATTTACGGGAGATTAGTCAGCAAAGAGAGAGGAATCCGGCGACTCAGGGAGGTTCCTGGGGCACGATTGACGTGGGTGACACGGCTCTGATGTCGTTTACACGCTTATGATGCTGCTTGGACCCTTCTGACGCGGTTTTAGCCAGCTCGAGTTGGGTCTTTGTGTGCAGTGAGACCGACTCTGAAACGACGAAAACCACTCTCTGGAGACCAAAGAGTACTCAAAAGAACTCTATGAGACCGCCAAATCAAAAGACAACTGCTCAACTTTTTCTGGAGTCGCCTGCTCCTTCTTGGAGCTGTCTCGATCCCCCCTGTTTGTCCACAAAAAGTGCCATCTGGATGTGTCACCAAATACAGAATCTGCGGTCAGAGATATTCAAAAAACGGCCGAAACTCTCCTCCAGCGCCTCTTCAACTTTTCAGCAACTCTAGACGTCTACAGACTCACTTTCTGACTAGAATCCGTTGGTCCACAACATCACCAGCATCTCGTTACGTTAGGTCTGAAACAGCCACTCCAACGAACCAAACAGCATCAAAAACACTCTCCAGCGACTCCAAAACAACTTTGAAAAGACCTCACAATTCATCGTGGCCTCTGAGATGTCCACAGATCGATCCTTAGCCTCCACGGGAACTCTGGCTTCTTTTATGACCTCTAGTTATGGAGTTGTGATGGAGTTATGATGGAGCTATTGAGATCTGTTCTAGGGGCAACATCATGACCTCTAATGAACTGCCTGTGGGTCCAGAAGACTCAAACCGTTCTTCCTGCTGCTCTTCCAGCCATCTGAAACACCTCTACAACTTCCCGTCACCAGAACGAGACATTATGAGACATTGTGAGGGAATGTACTGGTAGTACAGAATGAGTGAAAAAACCCCAAATATCAAAAAAAAAGTACACCACTAACTACAGAGAAACCACTTGAGACAACACACTTGGTCGCATGACCCACATATACCTCGCCATTTCTCTTTTCCTCCTTCTTGAGCAGTAATCTAACATCTACCCTATGTTCTACTCCACCAGCCCTGTCCAGCCCCCCTTATTTCCGACGGTTTCCTCTGGTCTCACGTGACACCAGCCGATGTCTCACGTGACTCTTCTGGTGATAACGAGACCTAACGACTCACTTTCCAATCTCCACGGAGTTTGTTTAGTCAGCATTAGTACCAGCGATGCTGTCGATCGTGACCCTTCAGGTGAGATACACGCCACTGGCTGGCCATGTTCTGACATGATTTGTTTGATTGATTGTTTCTAACTTTCATGATTTCTTTTCTTTATCCGCAGAATTCCTCGCAGATATGCGAACCACCAATCGCCTATTGCTTATCGCCTCCCCGCCTATCGCCAATCGCCCATCGCCAATCGCCCATCGCCAATTGCCTACCGCCAATCGCCTACCGCCAAACCGCTACGAGTATAAAACTTCCTACTGACTGTCGATTATAAGTCTCATCCCACTTCTTCTTCTCGTCTCAATTTGATTCCCGCTTTTTCAATTTCCGATTTCCGATTTTTCAATTTTTTCCCGCTCGATTTTCCCTTCATTTTCGCTCAATTTTCCAGAAAAATCAATTTTATTTCCGAAAACCGCCCACCAATAACCAACGCCAACCAACTCCACCCTGCTCCCCAATCCCTCCTCAGCGCTCCCCAAACGTTACTTTGCTGCGGGGATACCGATACTCAGGTGATCATGTCATCGCCCGGAGTCTCACAAGCAGTCTTTGGGACCCCCCACGCTTTTGCGCCTCCAGAACCATGTTGCCTCCATCATCTGTTGATTAAATGTCATGCGAAAAGTGGATTCTAGAGTTTGAGTCGCTTCCGTTTCTCCTCTTATAATTAGTCATCCAACCCCACTAGTTGACCCTCCACTGCTCAACTCTCCCCTAGTCAACTCCCCAGTTGTCAACCAAGCCCTCGCCAACTCCGCCTCTTGACTGTCTCAAACCCAGACTCCACTCCAGTCTCCTAGGTCGCCGCTACTGTCTTGGAAACCACGGGAAATTTTCACAAAAAGACCGCAGCCGAGTCTATGGGGACCAAAGTGACACCAACCAAAGTCAAGGATGCGTTGCAGCGCTAGCCAAGGTTCCGCAAAACCCTGACTGTCGCTAGAGTTGTTTGTTCTTTGTACCAGGCCCCAAGAGTGGAGGTTTATGGTTCTTTGGCTTGTCTTTTTGGCGCTTTTGCGGTCGCGGTCGCCTGTTCCTGCATTTTCGCACAAAGAAAACCAAATCTAACATGAAATAGAGCAACGAAAAGCCCAACTCTGGCGGTCAGTTTCACTCAGAGTCGCTGCAGGTTGCTGGCCCCATTGTTGCACAGAGTTGTGTCTCTTTGTGCGCTAGCTGACGTTACAGTCGGTGCTCTGGTCACATGGGATGCACGTCCGAGTCCAAACTGTGTCAGACGAGCGTCAATATCGGCGCTAAATTGCCTTTGGGTCCTTCTCGGTCATTGTTTTCCGATGTTGTCTTTCAACCTGTCTTTTCACCCTGTTTTACTTGCTTCATTACCTTCCGGTCAATGCGGCTTGAGGGAGTGCGATCGACATTGGTGCATTTGGCGAGTTAGATGAGGTGGTAAGGAACTCTTTTCTTATCATTTCTCTGTCCTCTCTTTTCTGGAGTTCTTCCATCGAATCCCTAGGACTTGCTGATTCATCCAGCACTCCCCACCTGACTCATCCCGTCAGCAACACAGGATGAACCGAGTTGTCTAGAAACAAAAAAATCTCAATCAATTAACAGCTTTGTTTTGCCGCCCCTTTCTCCCGCCCCTTCCCCCCTTCCCGCTTAGTCACCAATGGTCAAAGATCAACGATCGCTCGCAACCTGAGACATATTGCTGGGGGGCTGGCAACGAGACAATATGCTTGAAATATGGTTGAAACAGGTTCCAGCCCTGTGATTGTTTGCTGTCGGGGAACACGTGGGTTCTGTGTTCCTTCACGTGGCGGCTTGCGGATGCTCGCTGACCCGGAACATTGTTTTTCCCCCTTTTTTCCCTTTTTTTTTCGTCTTTTTTTCCGTCTTTTTTCCGTCCTCAGTCCCGGGCCTCAGTCCCCGGTCCTCAATCTGCCGTCTCATCTGGGGTATTTTCCGAGCGCGGAACACGCAGAAAACACGCGGAAAACACGTGACTTCACACGGGTATTATTTCCTCACGTGTGGCATGTTCCACTGTGTCTGAACTTCTGTCTCAGAAGGTGGTGATAAGAGAGCAGGAAAAGGTTGGTGGAGTGCAGATTGATGAGTAAGTAAGAAGAAATAAAAGAAAAGAAAAGATAAGAAAAGAAAAGATAACTACTAAAATGTATAAAAATCTGGAAAAAATGAATATATTATACAAACCAAAATGAACACAAATACAGACCAAATGAGCACAAAAAACAAGTCCAAACAGACACAAATTTCCATCTCTTCAGCTCTAACTCACCATCAAGGCAGTGTCTCACAACCGGGCTGGTTAAACAAATGATGGCCATCAATATTGCCAAAAAAACATGCAATTGGCCATGATTTGTTGCTGCCAATGTTGATATTGTTGCTGAATATTGCTTGATCACGTGACCATACCCAGCCCCGTGACTTCCTCCAACAGACACAAAAAGGGGACAGATATAGATACGAACATGAGTCTTAAGTCAACAATTCGCCAAAGGATCGCTGTCCAATGCCACGTGACTTGTACCACCCATTCACTAATTCTGATCACGTGACTTAATCCACTCTACGTGACCCAATTCATCGCCCCACGTGACTCTCGACCACAAGTCATGAACACACACGGTCTGCGGCCGAAACCTAGCCCAAGCCAGCCATACAGTCACGTGATACATATCGATATCTGAGACTCGATTCACGTGACAACTTTCAGATATCTCCTCGCCGACTCACGTGACTCTCACACAGAGCCGCAACGTCGTCATTCTGCCTCTGAGGTCGCTACTGGATGCCATCATGAGCATGAGTAGCACTGAAACAAGTACGTTGTTTGGGGTCGCAGCGGTCACGTGATCTACTATATATCCAGTCACGTGACATGAATACGACGATTGTCCAGTGTACAGGGACGAATACTGTACATTGCGAGTACGAGTAGTACTACAGTTTCCACTTTCTCATCACTTAGGACCGACCAACGATCAGCGGAGTTTTTTTTCTTTTTTTTCTTCTATTTCCCTCTATTTTCCTCTATTTTTCTTCATCATCGTTCCTCTATTTTTATTAACCAAATCCCCCACGCATCTGAGACCTGGACGGCATTTGGAGGATTGTCTGGTGGAAAAAGCCTCTTTCTGACAGCTTCCAGCGCTCTCGAACATTTATTTCCCCCGAGGTAGGTCCGATGGCGTCGTGGAATGATTTAGCGGCATTTTCAAACCGTATCGTCAGCTGTCAGATGTGAGTTTAGTCGAGGAGTTGCAATCACATGTCAGATGTCAAATGCCGCACTACAAGTAGTTGTAGTTTGATGACATGTGATGATGGCATTAGTGTGGACTAGTGAATGTAATAGTTGGATAGTGTTATTTTTCGGTGGGGTAGAGTCTTTTTTTGGCAGTTTATATTTTATATTTTATATTTTTTGTTGCATTTTATATTTTTTGCATTTTTTTAGCATTTGTTTTTGACAGTTTTTCCAGCTATTCTCCGGAATGGATTTGCTCATCGCGTCTAACATATATTTACATGTATTTTCCATCTGTTTAATCAATTAATTAATATATTCACCGTATCATTACCGCATTAATCATTATTAATTTAACAACTGATTCAAATTATTATTCCCCAACAATTATTTGTGTAAATGCACAAAAAAAACAACCCAGACAGATACGGCAAAACCTAGGGCTGCCGGAAACAACCGAAGTGTAGATACGATACATGCACAACCCAGCCCCGTCCTTCGCTGCAGAAACGACCGCTAGAACACGCACAACTCTTTTCCATAGTCGTGGCTATTTTCAAGCCGCTCGCGATGGCACAAAATGCCGGAGAGATGGAGCAAGTCAATTTCCAAGCCGCACCAACTCCTCCCAACGAGCCGCCGCATGAAACATATTTTCCGAGCCGCACGGCCGAGAGCTTTTTGACGCCGCACGGCATTTCCGAGCCGCACCACTTCTTCCCCTGGCCGAAAAACCTTGTATTTACGAGCCGCACAGTAGAGATCCCGCTGGAGACGACAAGTTGTCGGCGAAAAGGTGCACCAAAAAAAAGAGCACACAAACTGACTTCTTTTGGACGACATTTTTGATCGCTTTTCCCCCCAAGTTCGGTTAAATCTCGACTAAAAAAACCGTTGCCAACGGCCCCTCGCTAATCCAACAGAGATGCATATTCCAACGGCTTCGACGCACATCTGCACAACTATGCACGGAGTTCTTGGCCCCAGAAAATACCGCAAAACCGACCAATCGGAATCCACGCTCGCCGCAGACCCCAAATATACTCAGATCGTATTGAGCAGCCGTGCTCCGGGTATCTGCTTGCCCTCGGAACCTGTGTTCTGCAGTATTCTGCAATGCACCGGAAGCTTCTGGAAGCAACCCTAAAAGTTTAATATACAGATATTGGAAAAATAGCATTAGGGTTTACATCCTAATTTTCGGTTATGCAACACCATGCATACTTCTAACATTTATTTCCAAGCCGCACACCGGATCACAACTCCTCTCCGACGACGCCAGCAGCCCCATTATCGCCACCAGGACAAAGTAGGGCTCACAGAAAGTTTGCCAGAGGCCGCCTGCAGCCAGGCATGGGGGTTATTTCTCCCTCGAACAAAGAAAAACGTACCTTATACCCCCATTAGTCTTGAGGGTGCAGTTTTGCGGCGCTGCCGGACCCACTTTCGGCTGCAATTGCCCTCGACGAACCTTTGTGGCGTGTTTAAGAGCGCCTTGATGGCGAGGATCGGCCCCTCGGAGTTTCAGAGTGGCCGCTGCGGGACTTTTTCGCATTGTATCCAACACATGACACTTTTACGAGTAGTGAATGGCGCATTTTGGCGAATCTTGTCAGTAAAAAACCATTGAAAATGCTCAACCAGAGTCCCCAAAGTCCCCAAATTGACTCCAGGGTCCGATAGAATGCATACTACGAGCGATGTATAGATCAATATGTATGCAGGATGTGTATCCCCAGGTTCGGCTGTTGGGCCGATGGAAGCACGCGGAGTTGATACCTCGATTCTTCACACGTGCAGGTATCGATAAAACTTTGTCCTTTGGTAATAGCGGCTGATTTCAGAAATTTAGGCGAGATTTCATTTTCGCCCAGTTTCAGGGTTTTTTGTCGGTTTTACTTTTTTTTCTGGACCGCGCCAGACTGCCCGAAAAACAAGACAGCGCCACGAAAACACATTCCAACCCTCCATGGTGCCTTCACAGCCCGCCAGACATTCCAAAATGGGCACTAGATACGCCCAAACCGACTTTTGGAGATATGCAACAGGGTGTGTGAGACAGCCAGCCAGATTAGGTGTTTGGGGGGAGTCTATTTGGGATCTGAAACAACAACAAGGGCGATGGAGAGTGAGAATGAGGGTTTGTGGCTGCCTAATGTTTATCTTTGTGTCCCCATCTGTCTTTCGGGCGATTTCCGGGCGATTTCCGCCAGTTATTATTTTTCACATTTTTCACATTTTCGTTTTGGTTTTTTTTTCTTTTCTTCTTTTCGTCAAACTTTGGTTTGCAGTCTCTTTTTGGTTTAACTCGGGGGTTCTATCAAATGACAAACCTTGGAATTTCGTCGTGTTTTCCCCTTCTTTTTCTGTCCTTTTTTCGAAGCCGTTTTTTGCCCAAATATCCCGCTTTTTGAGTCTCTTTTGAGTCCCTTTTGAGTCCCTTAAAAGCCCCAAACGGACCCAAAAACAGCCCGCACGGCTGCACCGAACGTCACGTGACTCTAACCGAACGCCGAAAACTCCGACGAGCATTGTTCCTGCAGGCAACACTGTTGTGGTATGACTGGAGGACTCAAATAGGGTTTGACGAGGGTTTAAAGAGGGTTTAAGTAAGGTTTGACAAAGGTTTGAGCAAACTCACTTTGGGATCCCAATAAGATTCGCAATTAAGTTCTTCTTAAAGTTCAAAGCAAAGTTCAAACAAAGTTCCCACCAAACTCGCTTAAAGTTCATCCAGATTGACTTGAGGGTGAGGGGCGAAGGGCCAATGCAGAGGCCCCAAAGATGGCTTGCTCTTTGCTGTGTATTGAAAGAGGCAGGTTTAGTGCGATGTCGTGTAAGACGTCAGGGATAGGATACGCCCGGGAGCGGTTAGGGTTGTATTTTCTGTTTGATTTTGATTTTTTTGCAAGTTGTTTTTGCATTTTTTTAGAATTTTCTTTTGCATCTTTTTGCTTTATTCTTCGTCTTTTGTGAATTCCTCAGATATTAAACTAGCGTAGATATTAAATAGTATCTCTGGTTCTCAAAGTGGACAAGGCCGCGAATTTTAAAAAGAGCAAAACGAAAAAAGAAACAGAAGAAGAAAAGAAAAAGAAAAAGATAAAAAGAAAGATAGAACTGGCTAATTACCAAATCAGTGGAAAGTTAAGAAGCGCAAAATGGATAGAATGGGTGTACAATGAGAGGTGGAGTATATTCGATGTAGACAGGACCAAACGGGAAAAAAGGGAAAGAAGAAAAAAAATAAAACCGGAAAAAATAGAAGAAAAACAAACAAAACAAGACAGGAAGCTGGGAGGACCGACTGAACTGGTTGGAATATATATGTAATTGTTCATTGAGGTGTTTTGGTTGGAATTTGTGGAGTTGATCGGGTTCGGGATTCTGTGGGATTTTGCTGAAATTATGATGGAACAATTGATGCAAAATGAAGAGAATATTGGGGGAACTGGATTGAATCGATAGAGCGGGTTTTTTTTTTTAAAAGATATTAACTGATGCTCGACTCATAAACTGAGATGGAGCCCGAAAAAGTAATGTCAACTGTTGTTTTGATACATTTTAGATATATAACTATCTATATATCTATTTTTTTAAAAAAAAGTGTCCAAAATCATCAAAAATTAAATCACCGCAAAAATCATCAAAAAGCCCGAAAATAACACCAGCCCATATCCAAGCGCAAACCAACCCCCACATGCTATCTACCGGGCGGCTCCCGGCTATACGGATACGAGCAGATTTGCATTTTTTGCATCAGAAACTTCCAGGCAACCAGCTTAGACGAACACGAGCCTTCGAGGCATGAATACGGTCTCCTACGGCCTCATACGGCGTAAATACACCCTCATATGAATCTCACAGCTCTTCCGCAGCTCTGTTGCAGCCCTTTTGCAGCCCATTTGCAGTCTCCGATCGGCGGCAGATTCTTGGAAAAAAGTTGAGAAAAAAGTTGCGGGCAGACAACGCAGAGAAGCTGAAACGCAGACTGATATTTGCTAATGGAGTTGAGTTGGTAGCTCGAATTAAAAGGTGTGTTTTGAATGCCGCAAATGGTTTCAGAGTAGTCCAACGAATTCAATCGGAGAGAGGAGACTATACCGACCAACTGAGGGTTCCCCCAACGTTGTCTAGACGTTTATGGACTGTAGGAGTAACAAGAAATAGTTTTGAGTTGATTCAAACATTCCTGAAATAGATTAGAGTCAACTTGTGGACTTTTAAGCGTCTCATTAACTCATTCAGGGCCTTTTAATTCCTTTTGGCTGGTATGGAGTAGTACTCACAGATGATCTCTAGAGCCCTCAGAGCTTTCCAGAGTTCATTTTTACCGTCTGAGGAGATTCCAAAACGTATGAAGGACTCATTCGGTTGATCTGGACCTCTCTCAGATCGATGAGTATTTCTTTTGGAGGTCTGTAGTGTCCTCAGAGAATTGTTTCTAGAACTGATGATGACCATATCTGGAGCTCTCATACCTCTTAGACCCCTCTAGATAGTATTTCTGCCATTTAAGGACCTCTCAGACCCTCTCGATATCATTTTGGCCCTCCGACTAGTCTTAGATGTCTAGGGCTCTTTTTGAGTAATCTCAGCACTTTTAGAACCCCCAGATGAGTTTCTGAGGATCATTTGTCATTTCAAGTCATCATTTGTTACGCTCTGTAGTACAATCAGATGTCTCTTGAGATCACTTGAACTCCCTGGGTACCCTGTAGGGTCCATTTCAGCAGTCTGAACACACGCCCAACTCCATAGACCAGTTTTGAGCTCCTTAGGGTAATATAGACGATTTTCAGGGCTCAAAATGTTTCTATGGATTACATTTGCCATGTTCATCCGGCTTTGAGTCTCTGGAGCTTTCCTTACTAATCTCCAGTCCCCTCAGATATCTCCAGACCATTCAGACCGTTTCAGACCATTAAGAGCGGTGGTGTATTGACGCAATCAAATGAAAATATCACATTCGAACTGTTTAATGATATCACCTGATTGGAGTGGATCCAGAGGTCGCCGGAGTCAGAAATCTAAGACTTTAGTGGTGGAAAGAGGGCGGATAAAAGTCGGTATGATTGGGCTGAAAGAGGCGCCGAAAGACGCCAAAGACCCCAAAAGGCGCAATTAATGTGAAGAAAAACCACCTCAATCCACTCAAACCACTCAAACCACTCACCCCACTCAGTGACGGCATTTACTCAACAAATAACAACCTAGACCGACGGCTCAAGACAACATTTCTCAACATGCAAACGACTCGAATCGGCCCCTTTTATTTTCCAAATCGAACCAGGGTGATTACCTGCCCGACAGCAGGCATTGTCTTCGATCGTTTCCGCAGTTCCCCCGCTCCAGGGCTTCCGTTTCCGATTCTACAGGTGTTACCTTGTCTCAGAAACGAGCGAGTGAAAAAGACGCAGAAATATGGACTGAAAAGTTCTCAGACGAGTATGAATAGACGGGGCGACTTATTCATTCGATTGGGAGCGCTTGAAAAAGGTCTTCGTAGTTCATTTCCGAGTTTTACGGCAGTTCAGAGGTACCAAAATCATTTTTAATAATAAAATCAATAAAAATAGATCAATAAAAATAAATCAATAAAGAATCAATAATAAATAGATAGAGAACAATAAAAGTGCTTAAGATACTTCTAAAATCCAAATCAACACTAGATAATGGCGAGACATTGATACACATTGCCAGGACTATGGATCTTTTTCCTAATGTCGTAACCAAAGTGCATTTCCAAATCGGTATTTGGGAATAAATAAATAAAATAAATACATCTATTTTTTTAAATAAATGAATAAATAGTAAGCCAACATCGCCTTCCAATGCGTCCTCGTTTCGATACGCAGTCTCGCAGGCTCTTGCCGCAGGTTTACAAGCAAGCGAATCTTCTGGAATACCGAAAGTGAATTAACGAATTAATAATTTAAATGAAATGAAATGAAATGAAATGAAATAAATGAAATAAAAAATAAATAACTAGAATAATCAAAAGCGACAAATAAATACAAAACTAAATACACAACTAAATACACAAATATATCCCGAAAACGCCAAAAAACCAACTCCCTCATCGTAGGAAAATTTGCTGCTATAATACCGCGCGTTGTGGCGCATATGCGCCACATTTTCAGCCACAGCTAGTATGCACTCAGAATTTTTCCAATACATACACACATGACCACGCTGGACCTTAGCCCGCCGTTTTTTAGCCCTCCTATTGCCATGGCAACGGCCACTTCCCCTCCTCCCCCTCTCTCTAGTCCAGTCCCACTTACTAAGCCGTTTGGTTTCATCTAGTCTTACCTAGTACGTCACATGTGTCAGGTTAAAGTTTACTCATCACCCCATTTTTGACGCACCATAAAATTAAGATTTATACCAAAACCTAATCTTAAACCCTGCAGAAATTTGGGGAGGGGATATTTAAAGTTTTGACAATGGAGTAGGAAATACCACTCAAGAAGTAGCTTGTTGAATTGTTAAGTATTATGTTTTTAAAAATCCGATTTGAAATCGGCTATATAATCATTCTGAAACAGTCCATATCATTTTTTGAACAAAGAAATACAGTTTGCTGCAGATCTCGAAGGTATCTGCATAAATGCGCAGGTGTACATTTTCTTTGTCCGGATTAGGCTTATGGTAGGCCATTGATAAACTTTGTGCTGAACCTTATACAATGTTTCTAGCATGCTTGTCCGCCGCTTGATCTGACTGAGGCCCAGCCGAGAGCAAATGGACTTTGGCTTTGTGTGTGTTTCCCAAAGCGGTATATGTGAGGTGTTTTTGACCTCAAACCAGGAAAATGGAGCAAAATGGTTAGATAATTGGATTAAATAATAATAAATAAAGAAATAATACAAGAAATTAATTAAATTAATAATTAAAAATACAAGAAAAAAATTGGATCTGGTTTTTGAAAAATCCTTTTTATGTCTGGAATAATGGTAGGTATTTTCTGGCCTTTTATGGGCATCTCAGAATCAATTTCTGGTCATTTTAATTAACGATTTTTTAATGATTTGTTCTTTTAATTCATTTTGTGTTTCCGGTTCTCTTTGTCTGGTCTCTGGGTGGTGCTCTGTTCCGTTTGCTTTGCGATTTTTGGAACCCTCCAACCTACGTCGCAGAGCGGCGGGCAACATCGCTCCACAAAAGTAAAATAGTCTGTTTGGGAAACTTTGAGTTATGCAAGATAGCAAGCGGTTATAAAGGTAGGCTCTTGTCACCATGTAAATGCTCCACACCACCTGTTGCCGTTGACTGTGATTTTCCCATCACGATCGCAATCGCTCTTTGCCCATCGCCAATCAGCCCATACTCACTCTTCTGAACCCAGGTAGTGCTCTAATTGCCCATTGCTCACTGCTTATTGCTCACTGCTCAACCCACTGCTCAGCTCATTGCTCATCGCCCAATTGGCCTCCAGAACATGTACGACTTTCTGGTGCTCCCCGAGTTTTCCGAGTCCGACTTGGACCTGGGATACGACCATTCCAACGTGGCCAACGCCTTTCCCGAGCAGCTCACCGACTCCATAGGTGGCAACACCTTTGCCGGGTTGTTGGACACAGATGTGAGAGAGAGAGGAAGAAACGAGAACGACACAAACATGTTTGGAGTCACATCTCTCGACTCAGCTCCGGTTGCCCTCGACTCAGCTCCTGTTGCCACCGACTCAGTGCCTACCTCCGCCACCACCACCTCCTCCACCGACTTTTTTCCGTACTACACATACGACTCGTCCGCCATGGCGATTGATGACGTGGTGTTTCCCGCCATGCTGTCGCCGTCCATGTCTTCGGAGGGCACGTCGCCCACGCTCATGTCGTCGGACTCGCTGTTCGATCAGTCGTACGACTTTGACAAGTCACAGACCGGAGGTGGAGTGACACAGAGTCTAAGTGGGGGAGTGACACAGAACCACGGAGTCACACAAAACCAAAGCCACAACTCCAAAGACAAGGATCTCGAGCTCGACTCGTTCATGCCAATGTCTTTGCGTCAGCCTCTCCATGTGTCTCCTCTCCAGACGTCTCCTCTCCAGACGTCTCCTCTCCAGACGTCTCCCCTCCAGACGTCCCCCATTGCCTGCCAACCGACCCCCGTCCATTCCCGCTCGCAGTCCTACTCTCTTCCGTACGATCCTGCCCCCGCACTGATCAACGGCAATCATACCCAGCAGTCCCACAACCACGTCGCAGGTGGTCACCACTCCCACAACCACAACCACAACCACAACCACAACCACAACCACAATGCTGGCCACTCCCACAATGTCGCCTCCAACAACCCCTCGCCAGACTCGTCGGAGTGCGAGTCTGATGACGACGAGGAAGAACTGTCGCTGGACGACTCTCCCTCGGCCCACGGCGTGCTGTTCAAAAACCTGTCGCAGGACGAACAGACAAAGTACCGCAAGTACCACTGCCCCGTGTGCAAAAAGTACTTTCGCCGGGACCTGCCGCGCCATCTGCGCATCCACCAGCGCGTGGCGCGGTTTGTGTGTCCCTACCCCCGGGACCAATGCTCGCACAAGCGGGGCCAGTTCAACCGGCCCTACGACTACAAGAAGCACCTGCTCCACTCGCATTTCCAGTTTGACGAGGCCAAGCTGGTACGTGGGTTCCGCGACCTCAAGTCCAAGCTCAGCCATTACGGCACCTGCAACTGTGGTCGTCGGTTCCGCGCAGACAAGTGGCTGGATGACCATGTCATGAAGTGTCTCAAGGAGATGAATTAAGGGGAGGCACACTCTGTCTACACTTTTGACCCTATATTTGCACTCATACAGGTTTCCAGATAGGACTATTTATTGTATATATTTATCGAGCTAGACTTTATGTGTTTTCAAATTGCTGTAGGTGAAAGTAGTTGTAGTTCTGTGGGTGTCGAAGGAGCTCTGAGGTTCTGCTGGCGCCAAATGAGCTCTGAAGCTCTCTGATCCCCGTGGATTCTGTTTTGGACCTTTTCCCCCACGAATTTGCCCACAAAACTGACGATCGATCGCATACATCGATCCCATTAATCGATATGCAAGCGGCCCATTCCACGGCTGTGATCACGTGGCGCAGACATAAAAGTAACGAAAGGCGAGAGAAGTTGCAAAGCACAAAAATAAAATGGCGTTGGTGGTTAGGGTGAGTTGAAAGAGGGAGATCGGGATTAGGATCGGGGTTGGGGGATCGGGGGGTAGTGGTTAGGGTGAGGGTTGTTGGAGTTGCCTATTTGTAGTCTCCGTTCGTACTGTAGTTGACCGTTTCCATGTTTTTGGTTCTGATTTGTTATGAAATGCTTCGCTAATTTCGCATCTTTCACCAAATCCCGATGTGCAATTGCTTATTGTCGGTGGCGTGGAAACGTGCATGGCTGACCTGATTTTCGGCAGGTCTTGCCACTCTTGTCGGCCGTTGTTGGTTGCTTTTTCCACGTCCAATGCACTCTATGTATGGCCGTGGAACCATGGTCGAGTGGAGAGTGGATCGGGAGTGAAGGGTTAGAGCAGTGCGAGTATTTGTGGTATTGGAACTTGTTGTTGTTGTTATTGTTGTTGTTATTGTTGTTGTTATTGTTGTTGTTGTCGTATTGCGTTCGTCGTCTCGCAGTTATCGGGTGTCATAAATCATCGTTGCAGCGTCATGCCATAATCAGTGGATGCGGGAATCGAACTTGGAATGCCGTCGACTAAATCGAACTTGGAGTTTGACGAAAGAATGCCGTCAACTGAATTGCAAGAGTCGAATCGAAACGGAGTCGACTTTGAACCAACTTTGAATCGACTTTGAATCGACTTTGAATCGACTTTGAATCGACTTTGAATCGACTTTGCTCCACAAATCAACCTCGAATCGACCCTGAACCTGAACAACTGCAATATCGCCGCATCCAGACCAACGTTATCGTGCATTAGTCGCATGCTTGTACCTGTCACAGTTTGAGTCTCAAGCGGGGATCCACAGAGGGTCTGCAGAGGTCCAGAGAAGTCCGGGGGTCTGGGAGACACCTGTTTGTGTTCAGTAGGCTAACAATAGGACCAGTCGACAATCGGTCGACGACCAACCGACTCCAATCGACGCCAATCGACGCCAATCGACGCCAATCGCTCCAGTTGCCTCTTGTGACCTGAGAATTCACCAGTGGTAGTCCAGAGACTGAGACATGAGACAATAGACAATAGACAAGCACAATCAGCGAGGCGAGACCAGCACCAGCGTCAGCGAGACCAGCACCAGCGTCAGCGAGACCAAACACCAGCAAAATCAGCACCAACACCAGCACAAACAGCAACAGGAAACACAACACCACCCACCCCACCACCACTCCACCACCCACTCCAACCACCACCAAAAACCCCCCATATCCTCGTCTCTTCTCTCCTTGTTCTTTTCTCCCCCTCCCTCCCCCCTCCCCTCATTGGCCCTTGGAGTTCCCCTCGTATCCAACCATATTGGTTTTTAGTCTGCATGCTAAATGGCGCGGGGAGGGGAACCGAACCCAAGACACTTCATCCGGTCAGCTGAGACATCACGTGGAGGGGTAGGAGGAGGCAAGATCCCCACCGGCCGAGAGTAGGCCATCGATGAGCCAGTGGAGACCCGACCAACCAAGACATCACGTGAACAAGATGGCTGAGACCGAGACATGACGTGAAAGCGAGCGGTGGAGCAAGACCAGCCGACAGAGACAGAGGAGCGACAGAGGCGGCGAGAGCAAAGCGAGAGTCGAGTTAATCGGAGAAAACGGTTTCACGTGGTATGTGTGAGTGAGTGAGTGTGAGTGAGTGTTGTACTACCGAGAAGGAGAACGAATGTGTTGGTCTGGTGGAGATTGAATGTGTTGGTCTGGTCTGTCTATAACTGTCCATGACTGTTATGTCAATGTAGATCTACTATGGCCGTAGTCACTGTACAGTAGCGTGACTCGAATTAGTGGGCGTTCTTGTCGTACTAAATCGGACATTTTTGTCGAACTCATCGGGGTTTTGTCACTCATTGGCGTTTTGTCACTCATTGGCGTTTTGTCACTCATGGGCGTTTTGTCAAACTAAATCGGACATTTTTGTTGACCCAGTTTGTTGACATTGCTGATATCATGCCCATATCATGCCCACCTCATTTTCCATAATCATCATTCAACTGTTGTTTCAGAACGCCCACTTGAACGCCACCTACCTTGTACTCCACCACCACCGTCACCTACTTGTACTCCACCACCGACTCTCCACGCACTCGGACGCTCCAAAAGTGGTGTGTTCCTCACCAACCGTGCCAGATTCGTGCGATTGACAGATTGTCAGTTTCACTTCACGGGCTGTCTCAGTGCCTCTTTGAGCTTAGCAGAGACGACAAACGATGACCAACGATGGTGGACGATGGCGAACGACGACAGACGAGCGCTAGGTGCCCATTTGATCTCCATTCATCTCTGTCCATGTGACCTCATTTGACCTCGTTTGACCACGTCGAAGTCGTTTCGTGAAACTGCCACTTGACCTCTGAAATCCGGTGGCAAATTTGTGTTTGTGTTTGAATCTCCAATTCGGACCAACTACACCACCCCCGCGACCACTGCGACCACCTGCGACCCACCGCCACCCACCTCGACCACCGCACCACCTCGACCACCGCAACCACCTCGACCACCGCAACCACCTCCTGTTCCTTCCACCGTCTTCGACCAACTGGGTTTGCGCAAACCAAAGAGGTAGCAGGGCCAGCGCGGTTGAAACATACATGTGAGACACGACAGACTCAAACAGACTCTGGACGACATTTATCGACAGTGCAGATGATAGATGACAGCTTGGAATGGAGACAGAAGCAACGACCAGGAGCAACCAGCTGCAGGAGCGTCGGGAGCAACCAGCGACGATCTGGAGCAGCGAGAGAGTCAGTGAAGGTGGAATAAGTCGCCGAAGCCCAAACCAAAGTCTAGCTCCCATACTCCTGTACATGCTCATGCTCGTACCAACACCGCACTCATTCGAGTAATGCTAGCAACTCGACTCGAGTCAGAGTTAGTCACAACTAAGTCCCTGCTGCCAGAGCAGCCAGATACGGACCCAAAAGCAGCCCATCAAGGTTACAGAAGCCATCAGTGAAGACAAGATGGATTCAACAGCGCTACAAGAGCCACCATTATCACCAATGCTACAAGAGTCACCTTTATCACCGATGCCACAACACAACCACTACCCCCACAGCAACAACAGCATCACCCCACCTCCTCTCCACTAATGATATCTTCGTATCCGTATACCTCGACTCCGTATCTCGGCTCAGCAAAGTTGCAGTTTGACCACTCGTACCTGCACTACCGACACTACCACATTGATTCTCTCCCCAAACGGAACGACTTAACCTCTCAGACATGTCTCAAGGGTAACCCAAGATCCAGATTAGCTCCGGGCCTGTTGGAGATGGAATGCGGAAAAAGGAATATCGTCGTTCCTGAGGCATCAAACACCCACACATTCCACTGCTTATTATTTTCGCCGCTGAGACCGCCGCTGAGACCACCGCCGAGACCGCCCGCCCAAACGACAAACCTCCGTCAGCCTTACTTCAGTCAGACAGAAACAAAACAAGTGTTGTCATGGTAACCGAAGAGAAAGGAAAGGTGGTGTGGATCACGGGATTTCCCTATTATTTGTGTCTTGTTTCTCTCTTTCACTTTTCCTCCCGTTTCCCGCCCATTTCCCGCCCATTTCCCCCTCCGAATTCCCCTCCCATTTTCCTCCGATATTTCCTCCAATTTTCCAACCAGTTGCTGAATAATCAGATCAGATCACTTCGGGAACCCTCCCCCCACTCCCCCACTCCCGCACCCGTACAAGGCAGGGTCCAAATGCACATAGCCCATGTATTAGGGCACGCTCCAGCGGCAGGTCAAGCTTCCAGATCAGGCCTACACAGACTAGGGTTGAGTCTCATTCAGGTTAATGAGAAATCCAAAAAGTGTAAACCAACCCTAACCCTAACGATAACACTAATACTAATTTCAAACCCAACCCAAACCCTAGACGTATGATAATCACCGCAAACAAAGCGCACAGGGAAAATTAAAGTCTATTTTGACCTCTTCTGTGTTAACCCTAACCCGATTCCATTTTGATCACCATGGAAAGGCAAAGCGCAAAAAGAAATCACTCGACTTGCTGGTGGGCACATTGAAACACAAGTATTTACAGTCTTGTCGATCTAGGGCGTCAGATCTGTTGATATTCCCAGACTGTTTCGTTTTGTCAATTTATCCAATTTATTTAGATTTTGTCCATTTAAATGCACCTTTGTATTTTTTATTTTCAATTAATTCACAATCAATCGTTTGTGCTACAAAATAATCTGGGGAGAGTCTCTGGGTGATCATAAAATGGATTTATAGGTGTTTTGATCCAGAGCAATCGAAAACGATAGTGAAATGTCCATTTTAGACTGTCTTGGGTTTAAAAAGATAAAATAAAATAAATAATTTTTAAAAATTGATAAGATGAAATAAATAGTAATAAAATAAATACAATAGATAGCGACTTAATAAGAAGGCAAAAAAAATGAAATAAAATGAAATAAAAATGAAATAAAATGAAATTAAAATGAAATAAGAAATTATTCCGAAATTCCGAAAATAATCCAAAATTCCGAAAATAATCCAATAATCCAATAATCCAAAAATCCAATAATCCAAAAATCCAATAATCCAAAAATCCAAAAAACCCACAAACCCACTAATTGATGTAATTCCCAGACTCTGGCGTCCATCTCCCAGATCTATCAGGCTGTATATAATTGGTCGAAAGTTCAAAAGTGGCGGGGGAGATCGAGTTGGAAATGGAGTCCTCGAATTGCAGAAAAAAAAAAAAAGAAGAAGAAAATGAACCAAAACAAAACAGAAACGGATATCGCAGATTAATTGAAGAGATTCAGAGTAACGGACATTTTGTAGCCACGTGATTGGTAGCTTAGAAACAACTCCTTCACACAGCATGAAAAAAAAGGGAGATATCTCACCTGATTACTAATACGACCAACTTTTTAGAGGAGAAAAACAGGGGCTGATTAAGTCGATTTATGGATATAGAGAGCTATACAGGGTCATATGAGCAACTCCTGGAATCGTTTTGAGTCTCCAAACATCGTATTTATGGCAACCCGTGATGGCAAATATAGGGTGGGAGAAAAAGACGCAGTTTTTCGTAGAGAACTCGGATCGTCCAAAGAACAGGAGTAGGTGGTTCAGAAGGATATGATGGAGGTTTGGATTAACTTCTCGTGTAGGTGGCCTTTTTGCTGCGAATTTTGTCACATTTCGAAATCCTCCAACAGAAGTTGTGAAAAGTGGTGAAGAGAATATTTCCAGAACTTCATAAGACGTTTTAATCAACCCAGACAGACTTTGTGGTCACATTAATCAACTCCTCTAGTCTCTGACATCTCTGTTGCAAATTTTGCCGACGAAACCAAGTCCAGCCCATGGTTTGCACCACACTCTTCGTATCATGTCATCAAATGTAGGAGAGCCCCCGAAAGAAGTACCGGTCTGTTCGTATCAGCAGTATGAAAGCTCTGTTCAACTTCTCATGTCTCTGGCGCAGATAATGAGCGACATCCATACTGGCCCACTCCGTCCGAATGCCAGCTCCAAATCAACCGAAACGTGCCAAATCAACCGAAAATCACGACGAAATCGCTCCAAGTCCCTCTGAGACCCTTCCAGACATGTCTACAGCACCAGAGATGCTTCTAGATGGGCTCTGTCAGCATCTAGCTCTGAGTTCGCATCGGGCGGACGACCAGTGGTGGAGAAATGGTCTAGAAGAGCACCAACACGACACAATAAAAGCTGGACTTGTTCAGACCCGTCCAATCACCGTCTAGATCGTTTCTGTCAACGTTTCGTCTCTCTAGAGTCCCTCCTTTGACCCTTTTGCGACCCCCTAAACCCGGTTCCAATACTCACAGTGTCGAATTCGACGACTCTGAAAATCGCCAAATGACGAGGAAAAAAAGATGAGAAAAAGGTTGCGAGAGTCTCGGGCGACTCAGATGCCTCAGACGACTATTTAAAGCCTTTTTGCGTACTCAGGGCATCATTTCGGCCAACTTGCACCTTTCTTCCCGGGTTGTGTGCGGCGTCAAATTGGAAAAACCGTAAAAAAAAATACCCGAAAAAAAAAGACAGAAAAAAAAGAAGAAAAAAAAAAAAAGCCGAACTTGCAACGGGACCAGAGAGATGTCATGTAGACGAAAAAACACAAAAAGTCGATAAATGATATCTCGAGGTTGATGTGAACAAAACAAGTCGGTTTTACGGCCCATTTTGCCTCCCAAAAAATACTTCTAGTTGATTCTACAATGTTCGGTTTGATACGAGAACTCTACGGAAGCCCCTGAACCCGGTGAAGCGGCAGCTAAGGCGGCAAAAAAGTGGCAAAAAGTTGGCGAGAACGTGAAATCGACGATGAAAAACACGCCTGAATGGATTTCTTCGTTTATATTCACCAAATGTCGGCCCAATACTACATCCCAACCGGGTCCAAGCACAAGTACATACTGCAACCAAGTGCGAGTATAGACGGGGATCAAAACCATAACGAAGACTTGTTTTCTAGAAGCGAGTTCAAAACAGATATTATCTCGATGCCCTGTTGAACCGCCTTGATTTTATTGCTTTTTTCCGCTTTTTTCCGCTGTTCCAAACCCGTTTTCAAACAGTACAAAAGCGACGCAACTCCATCAACAAACTGGCAAAGGGAAGGAAAGGGCGAGGTGGAGTCGGGGAGTTCCAATCACGGGAAAACCCACGTGACACCAACGTGACACCAACGTGACACCAACATATCACCAACGTGATGACTTAACTCGTCACGTGACCAACACCGACCCACTCCCATATTGCAACCCTTACAACCTCTCCAAACGGCATCCTAACAAGACTGGGACAAAACCTGGAGCACAAACCCGGAGCTGGAACAGCCACGTGATTCGAAAAAGTCACGTGACTCGAAAAAGACGACCCCCTCAAACCCTTGGAAAAGCTGGCGACTTTCTGAAACGCTCTGGCAACAATCTCGGCTGCATTCTCCCACCAACTACACACTTTCACGACAACGCCTACCACTTCCGATAGCATTGCAACGCGTAAATGGAAAGCGGAGTTGACGGAATTGACCACAATATCTGTCTCCATCAACTTCTCAACTTCTCAACCCCTCCACCTGTATCCATTGAGCCACAATTTACTCCGAAAACTCCTCTATATGTACCATGTACCTACCGTAATGCCCACCCAACTTTTCCACTACTTGACGTGGAGCGCCAAAAAGGGTACCAAAATGCTCGCAGAGACGAGCCGGTTCCGAAACCGAAGTCCCCGTGTCGATTGCGTGGAAACCTTCCGTTTTAGACATACCTTTACATCTCCACAAATTTTTCAAAATTAAGTCTACTCGGTATGGGGACTTTTAAAATGGTTTCTAAAGATTTCTAACAGGATTTTTGGACAAAAATGTAGACTCTTCTAACTACAATCTCGGCCTATATACACTAGAACCCGTGCCATTATACACCGTAATGCATTCACTATCTGATGATCGCCGTCAACCTCGTCTGGACCGGTCCAAGCCACCCCCCAACCCGGACTCGTGAAAATCAAAACCAAAATCAGTATACCGCTGAAACCTCAAAATCAAAATCAGTCTACCACTGAAACCCCCAGCGGACTTGACTACTGTACTGGTGTAGGCAGAGAGAGCCACAAGTTGGCCACCGGACGAACCGCACCGTACAGCACCGTGCCGTACCTCACTGAACCTCAAACTCCGCTCTAAACCCAACTCTCAGCCCAACTCAACTCACTCGGCTCTGCCCACCCAACCGCCCAACAAAAAACTTCCTCTCTGGTCCTCGTACATGCGCGATCGACATGAGACATGGTAGACAAGAACAAGTACGTACGACTATGTATAACGTCCCGCGCCTGGTCGCACCAAACAAGCTCTCAAACTCACCATTGTAGTGAACTTAGTCAACTTAGTCAACTTAGTCGATAACAAAGATTCGACGACAAGCGACGACAAACGACGGAAAACGACGACAAGCGGGGCTGCAGGCTGCGACATCCACAACCCCTGTCACCTCCCCACTTGCCACAAGTATACGCCGCATGATTGCAGGAATGGTAGAGTAAGAGTACCGGCTCTTGTAGGTGTACAGTGCCCCACCCGGGCAACTGCAGTTGTGGCAACCACCGACAAACGAACATCAGTCGACTGCCCGTCTCCCTCTCTTCCTGTCGCCCTATCTATCGTCTCTCCCCATAAAAAATGACATGCTATTAATGCTATGGATGCTGATGCTGGTGCTGATGTTGATGCTAGATGCTGAAAGTTGGATATGGTGAGTTGTTCGGGGTACGTCACAACCGTGCCATCTGTCGAAAAGAGCGTCGCGCAAACACTCAGCAGTGCCACTGGTGCGGTAGTTGTGTTGACCAGGCACTGCTCAGACAGTCAGCAAAAGCCACTGACGCGGTAGTTATAGTTAGTTGTGTAGACGGGCCACTGAGTGTAACATCATGTGTTGGTGCGGCGATAGTGCGTGAGTGTAGTGGTGTGAGAATGTTGTAACGAGGATGATGTGACGAGGTGTAATGAAACAAGCTGTGGGTTTTCCACTCAGAGCAAATCTGAGAGGGGACGAGACTGAGGCTTCCGAGTCACCTTCTTTAATATGTGAGTGTCGCAGACCTGTGGAACTGAGATCTGCTGGACTAGTGACATCCGGATGGACTAGCACGAGATCTCCTCGACTGATATAAGATCTCCTCGACTGACCTAAGATCCTAAGATCCCCTCGACTGTATAGGATCCCCTCGATTGTATAGAATCTCCTCGACTGTTAGAAGATCCCCTCGACATATAAGACTCACTGAGCTCGTCTTATACAGAATTATACCAACCGCATCCTCTTACTTCCCTCGTCCTCATCACTGTCCTCGTCACAATGATACACATGACCATGCGCATGTCCCTTTCTCTTGACGGCGGCATAGCCTGGATAAACAAGGTCCTGTGAGAAGGAGAAGGGCGTGAAGCCCATTCGGAACACGTCTGTGTCGTGCGGAGCCTGGGAGCTGGTTGTGTTTATGTTTGTGTTTGTGGCAGCCGTGGGGTTTGGGGCGGTTGTTGATGACGTGGCATTTGGGTTTGTATTTGCGTTTCCTCCTGTATTGGTATTCGCAGTCGCCGTCGCCGTCGCAGTCGTTGTCGTATTCGTGATTGTATTTGTGTCATCTTCGTCCAACCGTTCCTCCTGTTTTGTGACCCATTTCCACAGCTCGTGGGCCAGGTCGCCGGACTCGCCCTCGCTTTCGCTTTCGCGTCGCAGACCGTCCACGTGACGTTGTTGATGTTGTTGCAGAAACCCCAGCACGTCCGACAGGCACTGTTTGTACCCTTCGTGGCGCGCCACCTGGGCCTTTTCGTTGGACACCTTGTAGAGCTTGGTGACCGCGTTGGCGGCGTTGCGGAACTCCAGTGCCAGAGACGTGTCCACCGCGGTCGCAGGAAGACCTTTTCCCAGCGATTTTAAATTGTCCATCGCGTTCAATACCGGCGCAGTGATGATGTAGATGTTAAGATGAAGTTAGGGTATAAAAGCGGTTATCAAAAGTTTGCTGGGGGAATTTTTAGGTTGCGGAAAATCAAGGTTAGTTGAGATTCTTTTTAGATGGTTGGGAATTTGTTGAGAAATTAGTTGAAACGGGGAGAAGCCAAAAAAGTCATGCAGAATGAGGTCATAATCAGGGGGTGGGGTCTAACTGGCCAATGGGTAAATATTCGGATAATAAAAATGGTATCAAGATGATCAGTGGGAGACTACGAGCTAAATACAATTTTCAGAATTCAAATAGAATGTTTGTAGCCCATTTTGACTGCAGCTTCTCTATTATTACTATTACTAGTATTAGCCAAGCCACATGACCATAGATTGATACAAGTACCTGTTCCAGAGTCATATTGACTAGCCAAAGGGGATTCTGCCGTGAAGAAATACGTTTCTAATGTCCATTAGGACCAAAAACCACTCTTTTGGTGATTCGCCTGCTCTACTGAACTCACCGTATACCACTACCCCTGTCAATTGGATACTGGAGAGCTAAGAAGACACTAACGAGGGCCAGAAGATGAAAGAAAGGTACCAAACGAATTCTGATAGTGTGGATGAGACGACAATGTATAAAATTGCCATCATTATATACAAAAAAAGGGAGTTTTGACGTTACCGAGGTCTGATTGTGATGGTGGTCTCTATTGGTTAATTTGAGGAGGTAAAAGAAGACGAGGCAAGGTGGAGATAGCTATATCATTCCTAAAGTGCCATTATCACAACTCTACCTTTCTTTTGGAGCTCGTAGTGATTTTTAGTACCGGGCACAACTTCATATGGAAATATTGGACGATTTTAGATCATTTTCCGACACTGAAAGATTAGTGACACTTGTTGAATCGTTAGATCGGTCTCGACTGCTTCTTTATTGATTGGAACAACGGACTATTGTTGCGAAACTACCCCAGAACTGGACGGGGACTTACCTGGGTTGAATGACTAGTTGGATTTTTGAAGAAAATTGGTGAAAACCGGCGAATGAACTATCTAAAGAGATATAATGACCGAGAGAAATCTATTCATCACTTCAAAATCATCTTTCCGATTTTATTTGAATTACTAATTGCGATATTGTCACAGTAAAACCCCAACTTATTCTGGGATTGAAAATGGTTCCAATTTCGATCTAGCAGAGCTTTGCGGAAATTTAATGTATCTAATAGGATCTCCCTTGTTTTATGATGCCCTTATAATCCAACTTTTGTCTCTATTTTTTTAATCAAATTATCTCAAGGTGTTTTATTTTTTATTTTTTATTTTTTATTTTGTTTTATTATGTTTTATTCCCCTTAACTTTTACCTACACTAACACTTTAACATCTATTACTTTTGAATTCTATAAATGGTAATTTATTACTCCACAAATCATAAAAGTCCACTTTTGTCTCGCCAGACTTCGATAAACTTGTCCGAGACGAGCTTCTGTGTGATTTGGACTGAATTTGACTGAATTTGACTGAATTTGACTGGAATTTGAAGCTTGATCATTTTTTTTTTGTTAAAAATCGTCGTAGATTTCCTCTACAAACCAAACATTCACACCTTCTGCTTCATTGTCGGCTAATAAAATTGAACAATGCAGTAGAGTGGCAGTGCTTGCGTGGGAGCTGTAGGGGGATCGAGATCGAGAGAGCGGCGGCTAATTGTGACGGAAGACGAAATGATTTTATTCATATTAGCCGATACAAACTCCAATGCTGCGTCGATTCTGTGCATCTATTTCCATTTTGGACCCAATGCCGTGTCTTGATAGAGAGAGCTGGATAGAGGTTTTCAGGGCGACTAATGGGAGTGGTAAATGGATGAAAAATGGAGTAAAAGTGAGTGAAAAACAGTAAAAACATGCGAATCAAGTCCTCCGCTCTTGTATATCGAATATACGGCCATTTGTGGTGGATCTTTGCTCTTCTCATCCTGACTGGACATCTCTAACTGAATCACCATCCCCGAACTGATGTCTGATACAATACTACCGATATATGATCAATGCAGTTCAATTTGCGAACTCTCTGTGTAATTCTTTTGTTTTTTTAGCCGCCATAAAAATGTCTGCTTTTTCCTGTGCTTTTTCTGTGCTTTTTCTGTGCTTTTTCTGTGCTTTTCTGTGGACTGTGGCAGTCTAGAGCAACCAGAACAAGACCCGGTGGTAGTCAGTCGTTCAATGTTACCTCTTCTGGTACTTGATGGGCATTTCTGTGTCCTCGCGAGCAGGTCGCAAGTCTTAGAGTAAAAAAAAGAAAAAAAAGGGATTTTTTTATTTTTTTTAGTTGACGACAAAATTGGTTGACAAATTTGACCCTCATCGAAAAAGAAAAGAGCCGCTGCACAAGGACTAATATGTCATCATACAGATGCGCATAATGAAGCTCGCAGCAACCAATTAATCTCGCTTGGGCAATCTGTTTCAGTTCGAAAATCACCCTATCCCTCCTGCGATTAACTTTTTGGGAAAAGTTTCAAAATTAGCCGAGAGTCAACATCGATTGCTATAACACCTGGGAGAGGATCAATGGACCGGAGATGTTTGTAAGATTGAATATATTAGTGCGGAGAATAGATTGGAACTTTCGCCGACGTTTTTCGACCCAATTTGGCCGTCAAATTTCAACTTTGTATGCACCCCGCAGAGAGCAAACCAAAAAATCCAAAAAAAATCCAACAAAATCCAACAAAAAAAAACAATACTCGTGGAGAGGCCAGAGAGCTTGATTTTAGTTCCGCATCGACAATGAGCATCATTGTCGTCTCCTTGGTGATACGAGTACGAGCACAAAGGCGGTCATTGTTGATCTCTGAACCAATACAAAGAGCAGACACAAAGAGCAACGAGAAGTCGAACAAAAAACCATCGAAACTACCGAATTGAACAAAAAAACTATTGAAAAGTCATAAACATTGAGAGTACTACATTTTAGTTCTTTTAGTCAACTCTTGTTTGTCAAACTGGCAATTGGAATGGTTTCGGTTACTATAACGAATACACACAGGTGGTACTAGTCAGCTAGGAGTCGTCTAAGAGAGGCTCAATTGGGCTTATGAGACGGCCGAGACTTGAATATTTGTTTCCTAAGAGGGGTTTGGTTACTAGGAATCGGATTACTAACAGTTTAACACAAGTCTCGGTGACTTCGTCTCTCGTCTCAATGGTCTGAAGTACTTGGTTCCGATGATTATCAATGACCATGGATGAATATTGGTGACTAAGAAAAGACTTGATAAGCCTCCAACAGATTTACTTGATGGAAATGAACAGGTATTTACACTGAAGACATTGGTTGGGTTGGTTTGCCGATGGTACTGGTAGAAGATAGCTTACAGTGTTCGGTAGAGTCTCTCAGTGATTCAACGAGCTGCTAAGTCTTTCCAAGAGTTGATTATCGCCTTCTCCGGGGCTTAATTACGTTCCTGGTGTTCAAAATAAATTCTGTTGGTCATCTTCTAATGATTTTTCTTTTAATCTGAATTATTTTGAATTAGTGCTGAGTTTTTGAAAAAGCAGTTAAAATTAATTGGAGAAGTCGTAGAAACATGGTAGAGGAAATCGGAAAATTGAAAAATGTTCAGAATCGTCTCAATAATGACCTTATATTCTGAAAACCTGTCCAAACCAGCCAAACCCCTCTTTATCCCCCGTCACGTGCTCTCCGGACTACTCTACATACACTCATCTTATTTTTCGGAGTAGTTGAACCAGGGAACAGGGTGTCTCCAGAATGGGATTCGGAAACCGTAGAGAAAATCTGACACCGGATTTGGATTCCCCAGGTTCGAAATACCTCCCACACACATTTTGACCCCAAACGGACCCTAGCAACAGTCCCCACGATCTGTCCATTATCCCTTCGCTTCTTAAAATAAAATAAAAATAAAAATAAAAATAAAAGTAAAAATAAAATCCAACCTCCAAATTAAAGTTTTCCACGCATATTTCCAAATCACCAGAACACAAAACCACTCTGACACAAACCCACTCTGGCTGTTTGTGTAACATACGACTACGGCTCCAACAATGACTGCGCGAGCGCCCCCTGCCAACCGCAAGCTCAGCAACATGCTGATGGCGGACTTCAAGCAGTGTCTGACTCTGTACGAAAAAAAGGAGTACGCCGAAGCCATCAAACGGGCGGATCACATTCTGACTCAGAAGCCGGATCATGGCGAGACTCTGGCGGTCAAGGGTCTGTGTCGGTACCATCAGGACTCGCCCGTGGAGGGCCGATCGCTGATCAACGCCGGAATGAAGAACGACCCCGAGTCCTACATCATCTGGCACGTGCTGGCTCTTCTGGAGCGGTCGGAAAAAAACTACCACGCGGCCCTCAAGGCGTACCAAAAGTCGCTGACCATCGACCCGTCCAACCAGAACGTGCTGCGGGACCTGTCGTTGATGCAGATCCAGACCCGTGAGTACGAGCCGCTGGTGATCACCCGACGGAAACAACTGACCGACAAGCCGGAGATCCGGGCCAATTGGACCGGGCTGGCGGTCGCGCTGTTTCTCAAGGGCGACTACGCCACCGCCGCACGAACCCTCGCGGCATACGAGGAAAGCGCCCCCGAAAAGGAACCCAAGGACAAGACCCAGTCGGACGACATTGAAAACTGCGAGCTGGCGCTGTTCCGAAACAAGTGCCTGATCGAGGCCAAGGAATACGACTTGGCGCTCAAGGATCTCGAGGAGCTGGAAAATAAAACCTCCAAGCGCCATATCCCCGACCAGCAGTCCATTCTCGAACATCGATGCGACATTTACATCCGACAGGGCAAAACCAAGGACGCCCAGAGACTCACCCGAGTGCTGCTGCGACGAAACCCCCATGACCGGGCTCTCTACCGACAGCTGGAGAAGGTGCTCGGCATCCAGGACAACAACCAGCTCAAGTCTGTCATGTACAAGAAGCTGGCTCAAAAATACCCCCGGTCCGACTGTCCTCGATCCATGCCTCTGGAGTTCCTCGAGGGCCAGGCGTTCGACGAGGCTGCCGACGCCTACGTGTCCACCCTCATCCATCGACGGGTCCCCTCGGCCTTCATGAACGTCAAGCACCTGTACAAGAACCCCGCCAAGGCTCTTTCTATCGGCGCCATTGCCCAACGGATCTTTGATGGCGCCACTGAAGATCTTTCTGGCGCCTCGGATTTTCTGTGGTCCGCCTGCTTTCTGGCCCAGCACTTTTCCAAGCTCGGCGACCAGAACAAGGCCCTCAAGTTCATTGACAATGCCATTGAGCACACCCCAACCCTGGTGGAGTTGCATCTGACCCGAGCCAAAATTCTCAAGCGAATGGGCGCGGTCAACAAGGGTGCTGAGGCCGCCAATGCCGCCCGGGAACTCGATCTCCAGGACCGTTATCTCAACACCAAGGCCGCCAAGTACACTTTGCGGGCCAACAACGCGGACGACATTGAGCAGGCCATCAAGCTCATCTCCATGTTCACGCGAAATGACACCTCCGGTACCGGCGTTCAGGACCTGCACGATATGCAGGGCTACTGGTTCCTGTCCGAGCTGGCCCGACGACAGCGACGAAACGGAGACGGCCCCTTGGCTCTCAAGCGACACAAGGCCGCGCTCAACGTGTTCAGCGAGTTTGAACACGAGCAGCTGGACTTCCATCTGTACGCGCTTCGAAAGGGAACCATGAACGCGTACATTGACATGCTGCAGTGGGAGGACAAGCTGTACAAGAGTAAGAAGTTTATCCGGTCCACCCGGGGTATCATTGAGACTTACATTGCGCTGTGGGATACCAAGCCCGACTGTGGCTGTGGAGCAGTGATTCCGGGCTCTTTCCCTCTTAAGGCGGTCGACTACAACGCCTCCACCACGGTCAAGAAGAAGAAGAAGAAGAAGACCAACGAGGGTTCTGCCGAGGCCAAACAGAACCCTAACGGTCTGCCTACCCCCGAACATCGACACGATGCCGATCCCGAGGGTCTCAAGCTCGTCAAGAACGTCGATCTGCTGGAAACTGCCCTTGTTCATGCGAAAAAGCTCGCCGAGGTCGGCGACAGCCTCGGGCTTGTGTTCCAGGCCGAGATTTATCTGCGACAGAACAAGTACATGCTTGCTCTTCAGTCGCTCAACAAGCTCAAGGCCTCCGACGCCGCATCTCCCTACGCCTCTGTGCTGGCCAAGGTCGCCGAGGCCCAGCTTAATGGCGATGATAGCACCGCCCAGAACCTCAAGGATATGACTCTCAAGATGCTTCCCAAGCTGTTCAACGAGACAGAGTCCGATGCCGTGGCCACCGCTCGACTGGCCTTTTCCGTGCCCTCTTACAAGGAGCTAGCTGGAGAATTGCTCAAGGGTCTGGTCTCGGAGAATGCCACCGCTGCCGCTCTAGCAGTTTGGGCTGCCAATTCGCTTGGTCTGGAGCTGGAGGATCTGGCCAAGGAGCAGTATCCCGAGCTGGAGGTTCCTCTTCCCAACTAGGAAAGCGAGGTCCCGACGAGGCGAGGCGTTGTGGACAAGTGGTGCGCGAGAAAGTGTCTCGTGTGTTAATTTTGTTAGATTGTACAAGAAATAGATGATGTTTTTGCAGGAGGAGGTAGAAGAGGTGGGAGTGAGAGAAAGACGAACTAAGTAATTCATATTCATGTCACGTGAGTCATTGGGAGACGTCGGTTTGTTGTCACGTGATAACACGGAATCGAATTGACGTCACGTGTCCAATATCATTTCCTTCAGTCCCATCTGCAGGAGAGAGAGAGAGAGAGAGAGAGAGAGAGAGAGAGAGAGAGAGAGAGAGAGAGAGAGAAACGTTCACAGTAGAGGAGTAAGCGTCAGGGTGACGTCACGTGTTTATTTACAAATTTAGATTGATGTCACGTGACTAATTATTGGTTTCCACGTGACCCAGCTGGTCCGTTCGACAAATTTTAAGCCCAAAGCAGATCTTGACTAAGTACAGTATGTACGTCGGATTGGTGTCATGTGACGCAACAACTCATTTTGAAGTCACGTTACCAATTACAACCCCGATTCTTTTTATCACGTGACCAATCAGCCTCCATATCCAATACCATTTTCTCTATATACAATCTAGTTCTTTGGATGGCCCTTCTTTGCGATTCTGATACTCTCGTCTTCGTAGCCGGGAATCTGAATGTAGCTGATTCCGGCCTTTTCCAGCTTTGCCAACGAGGTGTTATCTTTGATGAAGTCGTCGGGTTCCAGAACGCCAACAAACACGGTCTTGATGCTCGAGTTGAGGATTCGGTCGACGCAGGGCAGGTTTCCGGAGAGTCGTTCGGAGCAGGGCTCCATGGTGGTGTAGATGACGGTGTTTTCCGGTACGTCTGACACGTTGTTTTTAGCAAAATACTTTTCCAGAGCGCATTGTTCCGCGTGGGTGTTCCCGGGCAGTTCTCTGGAGAATCCTGTTTCCAGCACTTGTCCGTCCTTGACTAGAACGGCTCCCACGCAGAAGGCGGAGGGGGTTCCTTCGGACTTGTCTGCCTCGGCCACCGCCAAGTCCATGAACTTTTTGTGGGGTTGCGACGCCCATTCTGGCAGTTTGGTGGAGTAGGACCACTTGGGGGCGTTGGGGTTGTCTTCATCTGGTTTGGAGGAGTAGGTGAAGGCATGAAGCCATAGAGACAGATCGTTGGGGCCCGGGTCGGTGTATAGGGGCGTTTTGCACGTTTCACAGGAGCCCGAAAGCACTTCTCCCAGGGGTTTGTTGGGGTCTGCTGGAAAGAACCACGATTCGGCGGTTTTGGTCTTGCCCACGTCGTCGATCATTTTCATCATCACGTCGTAGTTTTCAAGCCCACCTTTGCCCAGGGATTCGCCCCACATTGTCGGCGACGAGTAGAGCGGGTCGTTGGCGATGGGGTGGCCCAGAAACTGCAGATGGACGCGGATCTGGTGGGTTCGGCCGGTGTATGGTTTGCACAGCACGATGGACGTTTCTCCGTCGTAGGAAATGCGTTTGAAGACGGTTTTGGCTTCCCGTTCGGTGGCGCGGTCCATCAGAGCCCGGTGGTGGTCTCGGTCCACCTTTGTGGTGACGATGTTGAATCCGATTTTGGGGTCCAGAGTGCACAAGTTTTCGTCGACGGAGATTTCGCCGTCGGGGAACTTGCCCACCACCCGGGCCACGTATTGTTTTTGCACCTGGCGGTCTCGCAGCTGGGCGCCAAACTTGTCAGCGGACTTGGGGTTTTTGGCCATGAACATGAGGCCGGAGGTGAGTCGATCAAGCCGGTTGCAAGGATGAACATGGAGTCCGTTCACGTGCTTGAGGATGTTGACGGCGGTGTTGAACCTGTATCGTCCCGCCGGATGAACCGGCATCCCCGACGGCTTGTCAATCACCACCAAATCGTCATCCTCGTGCACAATGTCAATCTCCTGGTCGGTGACTGGCGGTTCGTGCTTGTGCGATCTGTGCTGGATGGCGTCGCCGTTTCGAACCACCGAGTCCACCTGGGCCACCTTGCCGTTGAGCAGCACCTGGCCGTTCTCAATCGCCCATCGGTAGTAGCTTTCGTCTCTGTCTCTGAATTCGTTGGCAAAAATGTCCAGCAGTTGGCGGTCTCTCCACCGCTGCTTGCAGTAGGTCAGATAGGTGTAGTAGTATGGTGAGACACGTCGCAGGC
Organism: Yarrowia lipolytica; assembly: GCF_001761485.1. Classification (NCBI taxonomy): domain Eukaryota; kingdom Fungi; phylum Ascomycota; class Dipodascomycetes; order Dipodascales; genus Yarrowia; species Yarrowia lipolytica. The sequence goes on along the minus strand of NC_090775.1, from coordinate 1,607,177 downwards.
CGTCGCTCAGCTCGTACTGGGCCCCATCGGCCTGCTCGTCGCCGTTGATCTCCAGATTCTTCACCTTTTGGGCCCGCATTTTGAACCCGGCCTCGTCGCGCGACGCCTTGGCCTTTTTGGTCGGTCGGTTGGAGAGCATGGAGAAAACTATTCGCGAAAACTTTTGTCGGTCTCGCGGTCGTAGCAGTCGCCCAGATTCTATCGCTTCCAGTTGCACGGTTCGAAACGTCAGAATTTTCACCAGCTCGTGTAGCATGGAGAGTCTGGTGAACTGTGTTTTGCAGTGGGGAGAAAATTCCGAAAAAATAATGAAGAAAGGGGAAAAATTGGAAAAAAATCGGAGTAGATGGTAAAATTGCCGAAAGGTGTTGAATTGAAGCTTGTGAATCTAACTATTCAATCTGATTGCGACTGCCATCTCTCTAGCCTCTGATTGGTTCATTGTTGTGGGATGGATCAATCCAAGCTTTGGTCAACTAAATGCCAACTACGGATAGTTGGGATATAGAACAACCAGAACAACCAGAACAACCAGAACAACCAGAACAACACTAGTCCCGGGCTCAGTACGTACTTATAGACACTAGTTACACCATATAACTCAAGTCGTCGTAATACCAAAAGATATCTTTAGAAGCCCTTCCTGTTGAAGCCATTCCTCAACCATTCCCCAACCATACGAACTCAACTAGTTCCAACTAATTCCAACTAACCCTAACTAATCCTAACTAAAATTATGGCCTAGCGCTTAAAAAACCTGCCTTGTTTAATCGCAAGTTCGAAACCCAGCTGAGTCGTAGTTCCACCACCATGTAGAAACTCACGGGTGCGTAACCCCACTCAGTGAACTGTTCCAAAACAGTCACATGATCCTTCGTGTCAGTAGAACTCTTCCCAAGGAAAAGGTCACGTGAATCGCCGTTTTAAGCGGTGACATGTCTTACTGTTTGACTCAGTAGGGGAAGGGACTGGCTGCTGTTAAGACTGTTGTAAAGGCTGTAAAAACTGCAGTAGACATTGTTAGCAAACAATTTTTTTAATCTACTGATGAAGGAGGGGCTTCTGTTGGTTCCCTCTCCAGAGCTGTTCCTCTTCAAAGCTGTTCCTCTTCAGAGCTGCTCTTCAGAGTGCTTCTCCCTCTAATCCCTTGTAATCCTCAGCACTGCCTACGAATCTGGTCTGGGCCGAGCCGTTCCAGATCTCGTCGCTGGCACTTGCGGACAGTTCTCGTCGAAGCAATCGACTCAGTTGACGCAATAAACTGTCGATTCTCAAATCTGTCAAAGCATTTCCAAGACCTCCAAGTGGCCTCATCAAGTACCGCCCTGCCCTGATACACTCGCTGCCGTGCGTGCAGTTAATGTAATGATTAAATAAAATATTTTGTCAGCCGGTCGCTGAATCATAGTCCTGTAGTTATTGTAGTTGGGGTGGGGTGGGGTGGAGTAAACTGTGACAGCAGAGCAGATGAAATAGATGAAATAGACAGTGTTGTGTCTGGCGCAGGTTCGCGCTCGCTCAAGTTCACGCTGGTCAAGTTCACGTTGGTCAAGTTCACGCTGGCCAAGTTCACGTTGGTCACGTTCACACTCGCTCACACTACCTATACAACGCCCACGCAAACAACAAGAAACCCGCAATGGAAATCCAGCCCATTCTCGTGGTGAAACCCAACAGTCCCAGCGCAATAATGTAGTCCATGATCGACGTTCGGATATGCAAGAGTTCGGAAACGTGGGCAGCAGACAGAATATGAGGAGGAACATCGCCCTGCTCAACAGCGGTGGATTGGGTCAGTTTCACCGACGCCCACAAGTACACGGGCTTGTGGTCTGAAGACATGACGGCGGGGATCGAGTCGTATTTCCGGGGCACCACTGCTCCTCTATACAGCACTCGGTCGCACCAGGACGGAATTCGCTTGGTGTTGTATTCGGACGTTCCGGTGTGGAACTTGTAGGTTGGTTTGAATCCGATTTCGGCCTCCTGGAAGTCCCAGAAGGCATCGAGCGACCTCATGGCGTAAAACAGCTCGTCTACCACCTTGTAGTCAGCGAGTCCCTGCTCGTTTTCCGACGCTCGGTAGTTGAGATCACCCAAAAAGAATACCGTGGCGTCATCGTAGATGCCTGTGCGTGGGTCGAGGAACTTCATTTCCTTGGCAATGGTGGCGAAATCGTCGTTGCGCTGCTCCAAAAAGCCCTCATTGGCCGCCAGGTGCGCAGCCACACACACAACGGGATTGCCATCAACATTGAGTCGGAGACCCACGGCGCCCTTGAGCGACGACCAGAACATGCCGCACGCCACGTGGCACAACTTGACGTCGGTGACAAGCACATCTGCCGACGCTATTGCCACCAGACCCATGGCTCCAAACGTGTGTTGACCAACCACCACGTATCGTTCGAGCCACGGCTGGTCCCTGATCGCCTTGAGAACCTGCTGAATCAGATCATTGAGCGGATCCACCGCATATCCAAGACACCCATCGGGAATCGAACACAGCTCCTGATACCCAAACAACAAGACATGGGGCGCATCAATCCCTGCCAACTCGGCGGACAAATGCTGGTAGTACTGCGTGTCCTGGGTGAGCTTGCCACAGTTGAACGTGGACACAAAGAAAGAAGTCATGCGGCGAAAAAATCAGAAAATTGCCCGATTGAAATGGTCCGATCACTGGTGGGATGTAAATAAGTAGGATGGGCAATGTATGCATGGTGTACGCACAGGGAGCTACTTGTAGATCACGTGATAAGGTGGATTGGGCAAGCTGACAAGGAGTCGGAGAATTGGTCATGACCCTGGACCACCGTGACTAATCCGGACTCGGTTATATTCCTCCAAATCCACATGTTCCACGAGACCCCCGCCGCCCCCCACAGCTGACTAAGCTGATTAAGCAGCTCCATGGTGAGCTGTCATTTTGAACCCTAGTTGGCTTATCGGCTGCAACTATGACGACAGTACGAGAGGGAGGGGAGGAGGGCGGTCGAAAGGGTCTCCCAAGAGACATGGGCCTAGAGAGGCATGTTGCTGACTAATCGGAGGACGGAGAGCCCCCCAAACGCCACGACACCTTCCATCCCGTTCTTATAAGCTTATATAATCACCATTTCCCAGTACGCCCGGCCGTCTGGGCAGGATGAGATCTGTTGAGGCTGGGTGGACAAAGTTCACCACGGTAGATTAGGCAATTGCTCTGACGAAGGTACTGGAAGGTCTTGAGTAGAGGCCACGTTGTCGGGATGATTTGGGGGTTTTAGAGACGGAAAATTGCACAGAGCCAATCTATATAAGGCTGTGTGTCGCCATGTAATATTCTTTCTCATGGATCATTCCTCCACGGTCCAGTTACGTGGGTGTTTCCTACTCCCTTCCGTCTCTCACACTTGTCTACTTGTCTACCCCGAACCTTAACTGGTAGGTCCTGGCACTCGCACTTTTAACTGTGGCAAACGCACTTGTCTTAACTCTGCACTGTACACATCACCATGACTGACAATACCGAAGAATCGAAGCGATTGATCGACAATTCCGGTGCTGCCGAGAACGCCGACGACTCTCTGGCCACCGCCATTCTGCGAAAGAAAAAGAAGGACAATGGTGAGTATTTCGGGTGGCGCGGCAACGTGGGTTATGTGGTGGTCTGCCCGCAGAAACATGAGACCCCAGCAGAGAAAACCGCAAGCAAGCCAGCAAGCAATCAATCATACTAACATAGCTCTTGTCGTGGACGATGCCACCAACGATGACAACTCCATCATCTGCATGTCGCCAGCAACCATGGATCTGCTCCAGCTGTTCCGGGGCGACACAGTGCTGGTCAAGGGCAAGAAGCGAAAGGACACGGTGCTCATTGTGCTGGCCGACGAGGAACTCGAGGACGGCGTGTGCCGAATCAACCGATGCGTCCGAGGCAACCTGCGAGTCCGGCTCGGAGACGTGGTTTCGGTCCACCCCTGCCCCGACATCAAGTACGCCACCCGAATTTCGTGTCTGCCCATCTCCGACACCATTGAGGGTCTGACCGGCTCGCTGTTCGACGTCTTCCTCAAGCCCTACTTTGTCGAGGCTTACCGACCCGTGCGAAAGGGCGATCTGTTCACCGTGCGAGGAGGTATGCGACAAGTCGAGTTCAAGGTTGTCGACGTCGACCCCCCGGAGTACGCCATTGTCGCCCAGGATACCGTCATCCACTGCGAGGGCGATCCCATTGAGCGAGAGGACGAGGAGGGCAACCTCAACGAGGTCGGCTACGACGATATTGGAGGCGTGCGAAAGCAGATGGCCCAGATCCGAGAGCTAGTCGAGCTGCCTCTGCGGCACCCCCAGCTGTTCAAGTCTATTGGTATCAAGCCCCCCAAGGGTATTCTCATGTACGGTCCCCCCGGTACTGGTAAGACCCTGATGGCTCGAGCCGTGGCCAACGAGACCGGAGCCTTCTTCTTCCTGATCAACGGTCCCGAGATCATGTCCAAGATGGCCGGTGAGTCCGAGTCCAACCTGCGAAAGGCCTTCGAGGAGGCCGAGAAGAACTCTCCTGCCATCATCTTCATTGATGAGATTGATTCTATCGCCCCCAAGCGAGACAAGACCAACGGTGAGGTTGAGCGACGAGTGGTTTCCCAGCTGCTGACTCTCATGGACGGAATGAAGGCCCGAGCCAACATTGTCGTCATTGCCGCCACCAACCGGCCCAACTCCATCGACCCTGCTCTGCGTCGATTCGGCCGATTCGACCGAGAGGTCGACATTGGTATTCCCGACCCCACCGGTCGACTTGAGATTCTGCGAATCCACACCAAGAACATGAAGCTTGGCGACGACGTTGATCTCGAGACCATTGCCGCCGAGACTCACGGTTACGTCGGTTCCGATATTGCCTCTCTGTGTTCCGAGGCAGCCATGCAGCAGATCCGAGAGAAGATGGATCTGATTGATCTGGAAGAGGAGACCATTGACGCCGAGGTGCTCGACTCCCTTGGAGTCACCATGGAGAACTTCCGATTCGCACTCGGCAACTCGAACCCCTCTGCTCTCCGAGAGACCGTTGTTCAGTCCGTCAACGTCACCTGGGAGGACATTGGAGGTCTCGACGGCATCAAGCAGGAGCTCAAGGAGACCGTCGAGTACCCCGTTCTGCACCCCGAGATGTACACCAAGTTTGGCCTGTCTCCCTCCAAGGGTGTGTTGTTCTATGGTCCCCCCGGTACCGGTAAGACTCTGCTTGCCAAGGCCGTTGCCACCGAGGTGTCTGCAAACTTCATCTCCGTCAAGGGTCCCGAGCTGCTGTCCATGTGGTTCGGAGAGTCAGAGTCCAACATCCGAGACATTTTCGACAAGGCCCGAGCTGCCGCTCCTTGTGTTGTCTTCCTCGATGAGTTGGATTCCATTGCCAAGGCCCGAGGTGGCTCTGTTGGCGATGCCGGTGGAGCTTCCGACCGAGTTGTCAACCAGCTGCTGACCGAGATGGACGGTATGAACGCCAAGAAGAACGTGTTCGTCATTGGAGCTACCAACCGGCCCGACCAGATTGATCCTGCTCTGCTGCGACCCGGCCGACTGGACCAGCTCATCTATGTGCCTCTGCCCGACGAGGCCGGCCGACTGTCCATTCTCAAGGCGCAGCTGCGAAAGACCCCTCTCGAGCCCGGTCTGTCTCTGCAGGAGCTTGCCAAGTCTACCCATGGCTTCACTGGTGCCGATCTGTCGTACATTGTGCAGCGATCTGCCAAGTTTGCCATCAAGGACTCCATTGAGGCTGCCATCACCGCCCAGCGGGAGGCTGAGGCTGCCGGCAACGAGGACGTGGAGATGGAAGACCCTGTTCCTTACATCACCCGGGCCCACTTTGAGGAGGCCATGAAGACCGCCAAGCGATCTGTCAGCGACAGTGAGCTGCGTCGATACGAGGCCTATGCCCAGCAGATCCAGTCGTCGCGAGGAAACATTGGTTTCCGGTTCAGCGAGGACGCTGCTGGTGAGGCTGCCGCCGCCGACGCTGGTGCCGGCACTGCTTTTGGTGCTGACCAGGAGGATGACCTGTACAACTAGACGTATGAGTTTGAGCATATAGCAATGACATGATAATATTAGGATGTATATATAATAGGATGTAGTGGTTGTACTTGTACCTAGATTTTTTTTTTTTCTGCATATACATTCATTTAATTATAACTTTGCTGTGAAAGAATAACCTTTGAAATGAATGTACGCTTACACGAATATTACTAATTAAACACGTTTAGAGTATTGGTGGTTGCAACCAAAGCCAAGTAATGCACTTGGGAGTTTACACTTATTGTGAGACAATTACTTAGCTTCAGTATAGTACATGCAGTATTGTACTCGTACTGTACTTGTTCCTCAATAGGACCTTTTTTTCCATTTTTGTTCATGTGACTTTTTTGTCGCCGTTATTATCTTCTTATGGTCAGTTTCGCGATTACGTAAGCCGTTTATGCCACGTTTCAGTGGCGATTTGACCCCAGATTTAGCGGCCGATTTAGCCATTTGCCACCTGATTGAATTTTCGGTGGAGCTGCACGTGAATATGATAAGGTTTGGGGATCACAACATTTGATCTGAGCTGGACAACCGATATAAAAACAAAAAAACAAGACAAAACAAGACATTTCCTGTTACACACACACAACCATGGTCAATGTTCTTTCGATTGCTAGCCGGTTGGCTATGATGACCTTGTCGTACGTGGTTGGGGCGATTCAGCCGCCGCTACAGTCGATTTTCTCCACGCATCCCGATCTGATGGGCATTCTTCTGGTGCTTGTCATTTTCTACGTGTCTTTGCTGGTGTTGAAGCAGAGTCTGCGGTCGTTCTGGGGGCTGATCACGACGTTTGTGCGGATGTTTGTGTTGTTGGCGGTGGTTGGAGGTGCTGGGTGGGTCTATGTGCGAGGGGTGGGTGGCACGATTGACGACATTCAGGCGCTGAGGGCTGGCAAGATGGACCAGTTTATGGACGGCGACTACCAGACGTACAAGCAGGGGTTTGATTACTCGCGCAAGTTGTACGAGGAGGCTGCGAAGATGAAGGGTTCGGGCGGCGGTCAGTATGACTGGAAGGAGATGATGGACCGGGTGGACACTGCCGAGGTTGCTCAGTTGTGGGAGCGGTTCACCCGGGGTTTTTGAGCAGAGTTGGAGAAATGAAGGCGGTGGAGTAGTTGAGGGTAGCAATCAATGAGTGAGTTGAGCAGACTGAATGTGAGGGAGGAAGTCTTTTGCTCTGTGCGAGTTTTGGAGTCTTGAGTGAGTTGAGGAAAGGTGGTCATGTCTGACTGTGACGGAAGTCACTGACTCTGTGCGAGTCCTGGAGTCTTGGATTGTTGGAGTGTTGAGTCTTCGTGTTCTTTGTATGTCCAAATGACCATTTGTACTGGGCTCTACGAGACGACATGGAATGACCTCAACTACATGCCTCAACTACATGCCTCAACTACATGCCTCAACTACATCGACTCGACTTCTCTTCACCTAGCTAAAAATAAATGTCATGTTTCAACGGCCACGGCTGACCACCTAGCCCCTTTACACCTCGTCGGCTGGCCTCGTATTTCTGTAGAAAGTCCGTAGATCGCGGTCTCGTGTGCATCCGGAGTTAACGCGGCTCGATCGCTATTTCCGGTTATCCAGCGTTTCGGATTTAACAGTACAATACTGGAACACTGTACTCATATTCATGCTCATGCTCACGCTCATGCTCACGCTCGTAGTCTGGTGGCCACAAGACCCCGTAAAAACAGATTGAGAGCAAGTATCGGAAATCTGAAAAGTGCAAATGGACTGTGTGCGACGCTTAGTCATGATTGCGCCGTCAAACCTGCCCCGGCCGCGTCCCAGCTCCTCCAGCGGCCGTGGTTGGTGCGCCCTCCTCCCCCAAATCCCTCAGCCTTATGACCACCCGTTAGAGTCTAAGCCTAAGTCTATTTTGGCTGGTGTTTTGGGAGAAAAGAAAAGCAGAGAAATATAAGCAAGGCAGGGGCACCACCAACCTCACACTCACCCACTCACCCTTTCACACTTGCGCGGTGACATTGACAAAGACACAGACACAGACAGAGACACAAAGATGAAGGTGGCAGACACAGCCTACTACGACCTGCTGGAGGTGCAGGTGGACGCCTCGGACGCGGAAATCAAAAAGGCGTACCGAAAAATGGCGATTCGACACCATCCCGACAAGAACCCCGACGACCCGACCGCCAACGAGCGATTTCAGGCGATTGGCGAGGCGTACCAGGTGCTGTCGGACAAGGACCTACGACAGCAGTACAACGAGCACGGCAAGGACTACGCGGTGCCGGCCGAGGGCTTTGCGGACCCGGCCGAGTTCTTCACGATGATTTTCGGAGGCCAGCTGTTCAACGACTGGATTGGCGAGCTGTCTCTGCTCAAGGACATACAGAAGAGCATGGAGATGCAGGAGGAGGCCGAGACCGAGGAGGGAGCCGAGGGAGCCGGTGCTGGTGCTGGTGCTGGTGCTGGAGGCGCGGCTGCTGGAGGCGCGGCTGCAGGGGCTTCTGCAAGTCCCGGCGGAGTCAACCACTCCACTGCGTCGCTGACAGAGCATGCTCACGAGGACAAGACCGGCCCCGTCCATCCTCCCGGATCTGCGGCGGAGGCGCTGGCTCGAGAAAAGGAGCTGCGAAAGAAGAGACGGGCCCAGACCGAGGCTGCTCGGGCCAAGCGGCTCGAGTTCGAAAAGGAGCGTCAGGAGGCCCGAAAGGAGCGAATCAAGATGCTTGAGAAGAAGCTCATTGAGCGAATGTCCGTGTGGACCGAGACCGACAAGACCGACGACCTCACCCGGTCTTTCCAGGAGAAGATCCGTCTGGAGGCCAACGAGCTCAAGATGGAGTCCTTTGGCGTGGAGCTCGTACACGCCATTGGCCAGGTCTACCTGACCAAGGGATCCATGTACCTCAAGTCGCAGAAGCTGTTTGGATTCATCCCCGGCTTCTTTGGCAAGCTCAGAGAGAAGGGTACTTCTGCCAAGGAGACCTGGAACACCATTTCGGCCGCCATCGAGGTCCAGGGTACCGCCAAGGAGATGGCTGCTGCCGAGGAGGCCGGTGGAGACGACTGGACCGACGAGACCAAGGCCGCCATGGAGCGTCTGCTGATCGGAAAGACCCTGGCGGTCGCATGGAGCGGCGCCAAGGGAGAGGTGCTTGACGTGCTCCGGGAGGTGTGTGAGAACATTCTCTACGACAAGAAGGTGCCTCAGGCCAAGCGCCAGGAGCGTGCCCAGGCCCTGGTGCTCATGGGCTCCATTCTCAAGCAGACGGAGCGATCCAAGGCCGAGCAGGAGGAGGTCAAGGTGTTTGAGGAACTCATGGCCGAGGCGCAGGTCAAGAAGGCCAAGAAGCGGGAGCGAAAGCACGGCATTCATATTCCCATCATTGGCCACAGACGAGAGGGCAGTGGGGTCAGCCAGACTGCTGGAGCCACTCCGGGCTCTCCAGGTGTGCATGTGACTCCGGAGAAGGCCACCGCTTAGGATGAGGTAGGGGACGCTAACATGGACCAGGAGGAGAACAAGCCATCCGCTGCCAGGTGGTATTTGGATGGGCTGTGGTGAGGTAGTTTTGGTAATACTGATGTGTTTAATGGCAATCATCTTGTAGATGGCAACCATGTTGTAGACTCGATTGAAATTGTAGAGGATGAATCTCGTGGGAATCGTCGACGTCAGGGTCACGTGTCATCCTCTCACTTGAGCGCTTAACTCTTGTTTGTACTGTATTGTAGCATGTACTCGGCTTCAATAATGCCAAGATTGGCCGTTGATATCTAAAAGGTTCTCGTTAGGTTAGCTCTGAAAAATTTGAACGTAGGGCTGACTAAGCCTTTTGAGCGATAATACGACTCTCCAAGAGCGGGAAATGTGACTAGTCGCCAGTTATGACTCATAATATCTGTCATACACCGTCCATATATCTTCATTTGCGTCGTGGATCTCTCTGACAAGAAAACCAGAGCCGTTGGTTGGCTGATCGTGAAATGCTTCTACCACGGTTGGTCTAGTGAAACTTAGCCAAAAGCCTTCTGTGGCGCTAGTTTGGAGCTGGTTGGGCGATGGCGAGGAGCGTAGATGTGATTGAGCGTGCAAGAGCGATGTTATGGCCTGCCATTTCCCCCCTCCAAAACGTCCTAATTGAACTGCGTTATCTCGCGGATCTATCGGACTCCGATTATGCGGTGCCGTGCGTGGTACCCCCATCTCCCCTATGGGAGGAGTCAGCAGCAGAACCACACATTTGGGAGGGTTGCCGGGCTTGTTTTGGCGCGGGGAAAGTTGCAAATGCGTACGTGACTCACGACGATCACACACGGCTCTTTTCCTCCGCCACCACGGCTCCAGATCACCTCCGGAGTCTTAGTCTCCTTGTCGACAATGCAGTAGTCATGGTTGCAGCAACTTGCATCTTTTCTGCACGTGTCTCACTAAAGCGAAATACACGTAAAAGTGAGTACATTGCCCGACTCTTTTTCTCTTCTCCTTTTTTCCCCCTTCACCCAATGGTTGGCCTTTGCTCACACCCCGAACAATGGGGCATATCGCTGCTTTATGACCTGACTCCCTGCACGTGCCAGGCGCTGTCACACGTTTTCCCCTCAGCAATAGCGCTGATCTGGGGCACCCGAGAGGTGGTCCAGTTTGCCAACAAACCCAACAACGCCCATATCGTGCGCCGGCAATGGGACTACTGGCTCAAACAGTCTGCGTCTGTGGCGCTCATTCTCAGCCTGCTGTACGACGCCTCGCGACACAGAGCCCACCCCACCGACATCTTCTTCTGGAGCCCCCTGGTTCTGGTTGCGGCCACCGTAGAAATCATCTATCTGCAACACGTCGAGGCCGCCAAAAGCCGGATTGCCAGCTCGGCCGTACTGTGGTTCTGGTTCACCCTGGCTATCGGAGGACTTCTGGAAACCATAGGTGACGCCGTTAGAGCTCTCAACGTGAGTAACACGACATTCGACAGTGTGATCCAACCGAAAAACACACACAAAAGACCCCGATTCATACTAACATAGCCAAGAACCGCTCTTTGCACCACGTTTGTGGCCTCCCTGGTCTTTTCTCTCGAATGCTGGGTCTTCGACCCCCGAAAATCGCTCCCTCACATGTACCAAACCGCCTACGAGGACCTCAACCCCATCGAGTACGCCAATATTGCGTCAAGATCGACATTTGGATGGCTCGGACCACTGCTCAAAACTGGATACTCAAAGGTGCTCACCATCGATGACATTCCAGCTTGCCCTACCTGGCTCAAAACTGCCGTCACCCACGGCACCTTTGAACAGACGTGGCAAAAGCAGTTGCGAAAGAAGAACCCATCTCTATTGTGGACAATCACAGCAGTCTACGGCCCAAAGTATCTGTTTCTGTGCGTCTACAACCTCGGAGAAACCCTGGTTCCTTTCATTCAGCCGTTTCTGCTGAGGCAGCTGATTCTGGTGGTCACAGACTACAGAGCCCAGGAAGACGCGGCAAGATCACTCAACAAGCCTCTGGACCCCGATTCCGAGTCTGGACTCATCACCAAGGGCATCATGGTTGTCACAGCCATGCTGGCCCTTTCTCTCGTCCAGATTGTGTCATCCAACAAGTTCATTATTGGCTGTTTCAACATGGTTCTTGAGGTCACCGGCGCCCTGTCTGCCGCAATCCATAATAAGACCCTTACCGTGTCTCCAGAGGCAAAGGCCGATACAAACTCCGGGGACATTGTTAACCTCATGTCCACAGATGTACCCCAGATTGCTCAAACTGCAGATATCATGGACACCATCTGGGGAGCTCCTCTGGGAGTCGTTGTGTGTCTGACCTCCATCTACTTCCTCATTGGTAAAGCCATGTGGGCCGGTGTCTTTGTCATGTCCATGAACCTGCCCATCAACGCCGTTTTCGCCTACTGGGAAACCAAGTTCTACGAGCAGATCATGGCGGTGCGAGACAAGCGAACCGCCGTCACTACCGAGGTTCTCACCAACATCAAGTCGCTCAAGTTTTACTCATGGGAAAAGATTTTCTACGACAAGGTGTGCAAGATCCGAAACGGAGGAGAACTCGCGTTACAGAAGAAGATTCTGCACTACGAGATTGCCGAGGCATTCTCCTGGAGTGTCGCGACGTTTGTCGCCACTTCCGCCTCCTTTGCAGTCTACACCCTTGGCATGAAACAGCCTCTTACCACCGATGTTGCCTTCCCCGTCATGGCTCTATACGGAGCTCTTCTGGAACCTCTGGGGTCAATTCCCTACATCATCACCCATCTGCTCGAGACTGGTATTTCTATTGGCCGAATCTCCAAGTACCTAAAAGCCCGTGATCTTCAGCCCGATGCTGTGACCCATGTAGCTGCTGCTACAGTTCCAGGTCAGGTTTCTGTGACCGTGGAGAACGGTTCTTTTGGCTGGGATTCTCGAGATGTTGCCAAGGATGTGGACAAGCTGCTTCTTACGGACATGAATTTTGAGGCCAAGAAGGGTCAGATTGTGTGTGTTGTAGGAAAGGTTGGCAGTGGAAAGACCACCTTTTTGCACTCTCTTCTGGGAGAGACATACAAGCATGCCGGACAAGTCACAGTGGCTGGACGAGTTGCCTATGTTGCTCAGTCTCCCTGGATCATGAATGCTACCATCAAGGACAATATTGTATTTGGTAGCAAGTTTGATGCTGATTTCTACGCCAAGGTTGTTGATGCGTGCGCTCTCAAGTCTGATTTTGCTATTCTCAAGGATGGAGACCAAACCGAGGTCGGTGAGAAGGGTATTGCTCTTTCAGGAGGTCAGAAGGCTCGTCTTGGACTTGCGCGGGCCGTTTATTCCCGTGCCGACATCATTCTTCTCGACGATCCTCTTTCTGCCGTTGACGAGCATGTGCAACATCATATTATCCAGGAAGTTCTTGGTCCCAATGGTCTGTTGCAGTCCAAAACCAAGGTGCTAGCTACCAACACTCTCAATGCTTTGGAGCACGCAAACATGATCTACTTGATTCAGGACAAGACGTTTGTGGAGAAGGGTTCGTTCGAGGAGGTTTCTCGAGGCGAAGGCCAATTGTCGAAGCTCATCAAGGACTTTGGCCGCAAGGGAAAGAAGACAGACACTTCTGCTTCTGCTTCTGATCTCGTTTCTGGCCCCACTACCCCCACTTCAATGGTTGAAACTGACCCTGTTCTCATTGAAGGAGAAGATACTGTTGAAGAGCTTGGAATCGACCGTACCTTGACGTTGCGACGAGCCTCCACAGCCGAGTTTGTGGCTCCTAAGGGTCCTAAGTCGAATGCTGATGAGAGAGACTCGGACAGAGTCAACCAGGAAATCGTCACCTCAGGAGATATCAAGTCTTCAGTCTATGTGCGATACGCTAAGGCTCTGGGACTGGGCAACCTGGCAATGTTCCTGCTCTGCAACATCATGGTATCTGTGTCTCAGGTTGCTGCCAACTACTGGCTCAAGGACTGGGCCGAGCGATCCGACGACTCAGAGCTCTCTTCCCCAGGTTACTATCTCACCGTGTACTTCATTCTGGGCATTGCTTCCGGTATCTGGCTTGTTTTGGAGCTCATCTTCCTGCACGCGCGTGGAGCCATCCAAGCTGGTATTGAGATGCATGCCAAGATGCTTGCGTGTGTGCTTCGAGCTCCAATGTCCTTCTTTGAGACTACTCCTCTGGGTCGAATCACCAACCGGTTCTCAGGAGACTTGTACAAGATTGACGCCAACCTGCCCTCGGCTATTGAGTACCTGTTCAATGCCATCATTGCAGGCATGGCTTCTCTGCTGGTGATTGTTTTTGCGACACCCATGACCTTGCTGTTCATCATCCCCCTTCTGGTTCTCTTTTACCGATACCAAAAGTACTACATTCACTCTTCTCGAGAAGTGAGACGACTGGTGACTGCTTCCAGGTCCCCTGTTTACGCTCATTTCCAGGAGACACTCAACGGTGTGTCTACCATCCGAGGATACGCCCGTCAAGCTACTTATGAGAAGATCAACCAGGCTCGAACCGACGTGTCAGCCAAGGTGCGTTTTATTCAGCAGAACCTCAACCGATGGTTGTCTCTTCGCCTGCGAGTTATTGCTGCCCTGGTTGTGTTTGCCACAGGTCTGTTTTCCATCCTTTCTCTCCGATGGTACAACTTTATGAATCCCGGAATAATGGGTATTGTCATGACATATGCGCTGAACGTGACGTGGACGCTGGTGCTCATGGTTCGTATGGCCATCAACGTCGAGACCCACTCTGTGTCTGTGGAGCGAGTGTGGGAGTACTGTGAGTTAAAGTCTGAAGCCATTACCGAGATTCCAGGTTGTGTTCCCCCCTCGTGGCCTGAGAATGGTTCCATCTCCTTCAACGATTACTCCACGCGGTACAGAGAGGGTCTGGATCCTGTTCTCAAGGGTATTTCTCTCGATATCAAGCACAAGGAGAAGATTGGTATTGTTGGACGAACTGGAGCCGGCAAATCGTCTCTTACTTTGTCTCTGTTCCGAATCATTGAGGCCATTGGAGGCAACATTTCCATTGACGGAGTTGACATTTCCAAGCTGGGACTTCGAGATCTGCGTCAACGGCTTTCGATCATCCCCCAGGACTCTCAGATCTTCGAGGGAACCATCCGAGAGAACCTGGATCCTTCAGGAACTGCTCACACCGACGAGGAGATCTGGAAGGTGCTAGAGTTGTCTCATTTGGCAGAGTTTGTGCGTTCGTCCACTGATTCGGACGGTCAGCACCAGGAGCTGCTCATGAAGATCAACGAGGGCGGTTCCAACCTGTCTGCAGGTCAGAAACAGCTCATGTGTCTTGGTCGAGCTCTCCTCAACCCCTCTCCTATTCTGATTCTCGACGAGGCTACTGCTGCCGTCGATGTTGAGACAGACAAGATTCTGCAGCAGACAATTCGAACCGAGTTTAAGGAGAAGACGATTCTGACTATTGCTCATCGACTCAACACCATTCTCGACAGTGATCGAATCATTGTACTTAGTGCTGGTCAGGTGGAGGAGTTTGATACCCCCCAGAACCTGCTCAAGAACCACGATAGTTTGTTTTACAAGCTCTGTGAGCGAGGAGGATTTGTCGATGGCGACGAGATCAAGTACACTGTTGCTGAAGAGGAGGGAGATGACAAGAAGGATAATGATGATGATGATGATGATGATGATCAGCCCGCTTACACTGTGGAGGAGCCTGATAATTAATTATGTAAACATAGTATAAAATTTATTGAATATTAGATGGACCATGTGGATGGGTAATAGTGGAGCTTACGGGGGGCGTACTGGGCGTGTTGAAGGATCTAATAGCAAAACATCTCCTCTCCTCGTACCCATTACTAATCGATTATATAATCATCATGATTGCTTTTTGAATGCTAACTTTGGCCAGTCGAGAGTTTGAAAACCCCATCAGCTCGACAGTGGCATGTGTCAGGCCGTTATACGACAAGGGGGATGTGAGACAGCGAGATATGTCTCTGTCGGTGCTTAGTCAGAAAGTAACGTGGACTACGGCCACCTCGGGACTAGTGCTTGGGCTGTGCGTCTACAGTAAGGGTTCTTTCGCTACTAGTCTGGGGCTAACTGGGGAGGGTCTTCGGGGGTTGTTTTGGGGACCATCAAAGTTGAAGAGTTGTCTTTCTGGGTATATCGAGTACGTAGAGACGATTGGTGAAGTCCCCGATACGATTTGTTTGCGATTTTGGTCCGTTTGGTGCACTTTCTTCCCCCATCGCCTGCCTATAAGGTTGGCGACGTTAGGGTGTTTTGCAGCGCTAGAGGCCGAAGTTTGAGTCTGAGCATGCGCCCTAATTGCGGCTGGAGCGACTTTGCTTGGAGACGGACTTTGGGCCATGTCCGAAAAAGAACCTTGCTTCTTCAGAAGACGCATCGATCAACTGTATCTGCGGGCTTCTTGGGGGGTGGAGGGGAGGCTGAGGGACGCGAGTTTGGGTCGGTTGGGGGGATTTTTCCGCTTGAAAAGCTCGAGCAATCAACTCTGCCGGTCGCCATGATCGGATTAATGTCAAAAAAAGAGCGCAAAACCGTCACGTTAAGCGTTTCTAGGTCTGACGTTGTGCGCCTCAGCTCACTTGACTTGCTTGCGGACACTTTCGCTTAATTAGTCGAAATTAATTAACATTACTTGGTTTCGAACTCCCAACCAAACTACGACTACAGTATATGCAAGTCCCAACTGTTACAATTCAGCACAACCACCTCACACCTCACAATAGTCCGTCTAGACCGCGTTTGTGGGCATTTTTTTGCTCAAAAACAGCTCGAATACATTCCTACATCGTTTCTATACCCTCAAACCCGTCTAGAGCCGCCCAAAACCGCCCAAAACCGTCTTTTCGAAGCCCCCACCGCCTCTACTCCGCCTCCCGCTCAGCCCGCGTCAGATGACGTATGCACCCAAGTTAAAATGGGTCCAAACCCTGTCCCAAAAAAAAAGGTTGCCGGGGATGGGGGGTGAAACCTTAAAAGTGCACTCATGCACATTATTTACATGAGCTACACATTGGCACCATACATAAGCTTGGGGGCTTCCTTTCTGACCATCTCCATCACACTAACCACCAACGACATCACCCGACTAGGATGAAATTTTCAAACGTGCTACTGATTTCCGCGCTGTCGGCCGCGTCGGTCGCCGCCCCCGTGGCCGAGCCCGAGCCCAAAAACGTCTGGGTCCCCAAGGTGCCCGACAACGTGCTGCCTGGACCTGAGAAGCGAACCCTCGAGAAGCGACGAGGAGGAGGCTCCAAGGGCGGTGGTGGAGGTGGAGGCGGGTCCCGAGGCTCTTCGGGCTCTTCGGGCTCTTCGGGCTCTTCGGGTTCTTCTGGCTCGTCTGGATCTTCTGGCTCTTCTGGCTCCTCCGGTTCTTCTGGCTCCTCCGGCTCCGGCTCCTCCGGCTCCGGCTCTTCAAACTCGGGATCTCGACCAAACTCCGGCTCGTCTGGCTCGTCCGGTAACTCTGGAGCCGCCCCCGGAGCCGCCGCGGGCTCTGCCCGAGGAGGTGTTGCTCCCGCCCCCGCAGGATCGCCCTACCGAGGAGGCGCCAACGGCGCTCCCCCCGCTTACTCGCAGATGCCCTCGCGAAGCACCCCCGTCTACGGCAACCGATACGCCGGAGGCGCCACCCAGCCGTTCCCTGCTGGCGCCCGATCCATGGGCGGCATCTTCCCCGGCCTGGTTCTCGGAGCCGGAGCGGGTCTGCTGCTGGGATCCGCCATGCACCACGGCTTCAACCGAAACGACCAGGTCTACGAGTACAACTACTACAAGACCATCAACGGAACCGATTACCACATCCAGTGCTTCTGCAAGGCCTACAACCCCTGTGGATGCGACGACCCCAGCGACGACGACTTCCTCAACAACCTGCCCCAGGGCAAGTATGCCGTGGGCCAGGTTGACGGCAACCAGACCATCCAGATCGACGGTACTCTGGAGAACTCCACCGACGCGTCTGCCAGTGCCTCTGCCAGTGCCTCTGCATCTCCTTCTGGAACTATGGCTGCGTCTGGTGCCGGAACCAACAGCGCCAATTACCTGACTGCCGGTGTCATTGCCGGAGCTGTTGCTTTGCTGTTGTAAGCAACTTGATAATGAGCAAGCCACAACGAGCCGCAGCAGTTTGTCGAGGAAAATGTCCCTTATTGCTGCAGGTCAATAACAACAACCGCCACGACCACATGTCCCTGGACAACTTGCAAAAGTAACTTATTCAGTAATGACAACAGCGGGTGATGAGCGGTAAAGGCGCTGCCACCCAGCTGTTGAATGTAATTAACAGATCTTATTGACAAGCAGTGTATTGAGAGCAAGTAGAAAAGAAGTTGATGAATGGCACTTTCAATGACTGTGCAGGTACTATATCACCACCCAATTGAACGCTACAATCGACTTTCATCTCTACGGTATCTCCTCTGATGCACAAACCAACCCTTGATACCATTATATACACTCAATGCATGGCCGTAATGTTTCCGGGGCAATCTTACAACCCAACAGCGGTCAAGTAAGCACCCTCCTGGCCCGTTTGCGGACGCATGGTCATGAACGCCTTATCGACCTTCTTGCGCATCTCCTTCTGCTCCTCGCGTGACTGCTGCGCGTAGTTGAGCTGGTTGAACGTCTGTGTCTGGATCGTGAGGCAATCATGGAACTGTTTGAGCAGACCGTTGCACTGCACAGCGTACTTTTCTTTGGCGCACTTTTGGAACGCCTCCTGGAAGTCCAGACAGTTGAGAGACACGGCGTTGGCCACCATCTGCTTGGACTCGGCCTTGGAAACCCCCGCGGTCTCGGCCATGTTGGCAGATATCGATTTCTCCTCCTGGTACTCGGGTGCCTCGATGGGCGTGTACACTCCGGTGGTGGTCCGGATCTGGCTGGCCATGAACTGCTGCAGATCCTTGTCCATGGACAGAATCACGTCATCGACCGCGGGCGTCTCCAAAATCGGCTTTTCTTTTCTCGTGAACGGCCACCACATGTTGTTTTGTGTGTTGACTCGTGTAGTTGTACTTGTAGTTGTAGAGTATTTATACCGTAGATGTTGGAGTAAAGTCAAGGCACCAATTTTCTCCCAGAGTAGAAATGAGACACCGAATAGAACGGGTAAAACAAGGCGGGTGTAATGTATAACAGTGTCAAAAGATATTCAGAACTTCAACAAAACAAGTAATGTTTCGTTTGCCGCGATAACCACCACAAAACCCCCACAATCGACCGCTTTTCTTCTTTTAAATATCACGTGACTTTAGTTCGATTTCCTGTTACTTGACCTTCAACTAAAGTCTAACCAGTCTCAGCGGGCAATGTGAGAGATTAGAAATCTCTATTAAAAAAAACTTGGGGTTTCCCCGCGTAGGTTCGAATTCTGCGGATGTCGTCAATTTTTTGGGTCATATCAGCTGCCATGTCGACATTTCATTATTATTTTTATTTTGTTATTATCTTTTTATTTGTTTAAAATAACATATTTTTGGCCCAAGCAAACACGGACCAAGTGTTCACTACAGCAACTTGTAGGTTAGGATTTAGTTGGCTTTTTGGGAGCTTTTTTGTTCACTTTTTGGAGTATGCACGTCCATGCAGCTCTACATACAAGTGGAAACGCGTCGACTTCACGAGAGAAAAAAAAAACCACGCCAGGATGAACAGAGAGGCGCGAGAGGCCCGAATGCGGGGCGCGGGGTGAGTTTCACACACGAGAATACGCTCTGTTCCGCTTACTAACACAGAACGCGAAAAGTTGCGCCCGTGAAGCTCGTGATTCATGGAACTACGCCAGGCAGTGGATCTAGTGCTACGGGAGGATTCCGAGAACAACAAAAGGAGGCCCAGACACCTACTCCGTTTGAGCGCAATCAGAGGAGGCGTCAGACGGATGTCTTACCCATGGTTGGCGAGGTGGAAGACATACGAGATGGAGAGGGAGATTTGGCTGGAACAGTTCAAACGGAACCAGCGATACCGTACACTCTGCCGGTGCGACCAGTGTCTACTTCGCCACCGGAATTCAATCTCACTCAAGACTTTGAAGAATCACCGCCTGGACCCGAAGCTGTTGACGAAGATGCAGTTGATCTGAGTGTTCAACATCACGAGCAGTTTGACGTGAGCGATTCCGACGAGGAGTTTGTGCCTGCAGTGGTTTCTGACGTGGAACTGGAGCACCCGCGTCCACCCAGTCCTCCTCGACAATCTCAGGCCACCAGAGGCAACTACGCGGACCGAATCAAAACATTCACTGCTGAAGAGGCCCCGGAGGAGACTCCGGCGTCGTCCAGAAACAGAAGCAGCGTGAGACCGCCCAGAAAGAAGAGAAACAAGGGAATTGCGCTGGAGGTGACGCAACTTGACACGGACGAGCCGGAATTCTCTCCCCGAGTCACCATGGTGGACTTTGTCAGTCAAATGGTTCTGGAGACGCTGGACCAGGAGCTGGGCAAAGACGTGGACGAGGAGCAACGAGAGGTGATTGAAAAGTACAAGGCCGAGCTCAATAGCAGGTTCCTGGAGCTCTGTGATATCAACAATGCAGTGTACATGCAACGGGCTCGTGTGGCCAAGCTGATCCGGACGAAAAACACCGCCCAGGAAGCTCTACTCAAGGTGAACGAGAATCTCAATGGTGCGCGGGTGGAGACTGATCGAAAGAGTCGTGAATACGCCGCCAAAAAACGTACCTGGGACGATACTCGGCTTGTCAACGAGTTTTTGCATGATGTGCAAGACGTCAACAACAGTCTGCGAGGAGTGCACTCTTCTGGCGTGATAATGACGCCTTCCGTGTTTGATAAGCTAGCTCATATCGAGGAACAGACCCAGTTATTGGGTAAACTCCGTCAACTCAATGGACTGTTGGAGTTTGCCAGTCAGAAGCTGTCCTCCTAGAACCCCTCACCGTACGCTACAGTTGGATATTTATTAGTTCTTTTATTTTGATACTTTCATACATGGGCGTGGCCTCATGTGGTTACAAAAATGCATTACCTGTCGTAGGCTTTTGTCCTTATCCATGGAGGCAACTGATTGTACCATGACAGTACTGGTAGTATTGAGCCTCCATCCAAGAGCTGTTGCTCGTCGTTTCCAATGTATCAATCGGACCCTCTTCTTGATTGACACAGGTGCAAACTGTAGAGCTCTTAGTCGGTCACCATTGATAGCGCCCAAGTGTCTCATTTCCTCACTCTTCCCTCATGATGGTGGTGCTTAGTCCTCTCTCACCAAAGCAGCAATCATGCAGTAAAGATAGAGGAAGAAAAAGACAAGGTAGCAGGCGAGCTTGATGAACGACTCCTGCTTGTGTTTCTTGAGCGTTCGGAAAATCTCGGTGGCGTCCAGGAGATGGGTGTTTGTATAAATCTTGTGGGCGTTGTACGCAAAGATGGGCGCATTGAGCAGCAGCACGATCCAATGGCCCGTGAGCAGGAACACAATGGTCAGGGCGGCGTGCGCCGCGGCCTCGGGCAACACGTAGTTGTTGAGCCGATTACACAGGTCGATCGGGTTGATGTAATCACACTCCAGGTCCGAGTACATGATTGTGAAGAAAACCTGCAGAAAGAGGTTCACTAGCGAGATGAGGATGGCGAAGATGAAGGTGTACGCGTCGGCGGCCATTGTGGAGGATGTGAGTCACGAGAAGGGCGTTGGCGGGCTGTCTGGGGCGGGGACTCTTGTGCAACTGCGGTCAGGTGGGCTGTTGCAATGGTTGGTAACTGTGAACTTAAACGCCGGGGCTAAATGCCGAAAAAAAAAGTGTTCAGGTTGCGAGTTAATGAAGGGGGCGACTGTGGGGAGGGCACGCGAGGTTTGTGGGCTTAGGGTGAAATATTATGAGTTATTGGAGCTGTTATGAGTCGAAAAAATGATGCTGCTTGTCCATTTGCTTCATCGTTTATTGTTGAATGAGCCATTTGCACACAGTTTTGTCCTATGCAAGGAGGAACAAACCCAAACTGTGTTAAGTATTGATCAAGTAATGTGTGAAGTAAAACAGGTTTTGGGAGGGTGTACTGTTCACAGCAATGTGTGTATAACAGAAGGAAGAACGGGATTTTGCGGTGTTTTGCGATGTTTTGCGATGTTTTTCAATGTTTTTCAATGTTTTTCAATGTTTTTCAATGTTTTTCGATGTTTTTCGATGTTTTTCAATGTTTTTCAATGTTTTGCAATGTTTTTCGATGTTTTTCGATGTTTTTCGATGTTTTGTTCCCCATAACCGGCTTGTATGGAACAAGTGTACCAGAATCGGGTTTTTTTGAAAAAAATATATACAGTATATTTTGTACGTTGTTTGGATTATGTACTTCTGTACGCCTATGCGGACGTGGTTGTACTCGTACCTTGTAAACAGGTGTAAATGTTCTAAAAAGAATATATATATATATTATATATATACATATTAACCTGTCCCAGATGGTAGAGAACCGATTAATATCACCAAAACCGCCTACCACACCAAAAGAATGAACTATGCGCACCATCCACAAATACATACACGATATCACACATGGCGCCATATCATCACCGACATTGTCTCTACCCCCCTCCCAGTGCGGCTCATTTCTCAGTCGTATTTTTAGCGCATCCCATTACCTTGCTTCATGAGCAAGGGGCTGGCATGACCGCTTAGACCATAGATGGATGTCCGATTCATAGCAGCTGGGGGTCACTGGGGGGGGCGTCGGAGGCAGGTGGCCAGCGCGCTTAGCAGGTTTTGACGGGTTTTTCGGGGTTATTTTCAGCGTCGGTTTCTGCGGCCCACCCGAAGGACGCTCTCTCCAGGGTCACATTGTCCACCCGTCGAGTAATGAGCCAGTTGTCATCTGATTTGGAGACACGGTCCCTACAGTTGAGCGGTGTGCATAGCATGGATAAGGCATATCCCGGATCGGTCTATCTACGGGTTGCGGGAGACGGCTGGGTCCAGGGGCGGTGAAAGGGTGATTGTGGACAGGGTCGCAATTTGCCTTGGGTCAACGTTCGCTGACTGCAACGGCAACATGGTCTTTGGCTGGCGTTTTTTGCAACGTCGGATTAACCGGACAAGAGCTGGAAAGGGCGGAAAAACGGAATCGACAAACCGGACAAACGGACAAACGGACAAACGAACAATGAACGAACGAGCCAATGAACAGGAGAAATGAACAAACGAAAAACGCAAAACGCCGCTATTTGAACCACCCTCGTGTGATATTATTTGCGGCTACGGCCAAACATGGTTTGGTGTTTTGTTTAGACCACATTCATCTGAAGCCAGGGGTACGAGTGTCAGACAATTGTACTATGAGTGTCTACGAGTATCATACGTCGTAGATATGCCGTCGATGGCGTGTCTGGTTGTTGCTGATTGTTGCGACTATTTTGCGGCTATTGTTGCGGCTATTGTTGCGGCTATTGTTGCGGCTATTGTTGCTATCGAGGCCATTTGTCCCCAACAAAGACCTCGAGCAGGGCTGAAGCAGGTGCAAAATCAATATCGCAACACTGTATTTTATATCTTGTTTTAATATAATATATAGCTACAAGTATATATAAAAAACGACAAACAAAAAACGAAAGAAGAAAACCAGGATAAAGACATTAACAAGAGGACAAGGCCGGTAGAGAGAAAAGGAAGAGCGAGGGAAGGAAGAAGCAGAGGCTAGGGACGGGAAAAGAGCCAAAGAGAGGGAAAAAAAGGAGATTACCTTGTGGTCCATGTGAGCACCCCGCCTCTCTCGTCTGATTATATTAAGGGGTCCAGCTCGATAATATTTGGGCACAGGAAACCATTGAGAGTGATTGACGAGTGATTGAATATCGAACACCGGCTTATTGACACCCTGCCTTGACACCTTGCCTTGACACCTTGCCTTGACACCTTGCCTTGACACCTAGACGCCTAGACACCTAGACGCCTAGACACCAGACAAAGCTCTATCTCCGGG
Source organism: Yarrowia lipolytica (assembly GCF_001761485.1). Lineage (NCBI taxonomy): Eukaryota > Fungi > Ascomycota > Dipodascomycetes > Dipodascales > Yarrowia > Yarrowia lipolytica. Next base: position 1,583,670 of record NC_090775.1, on the reverse strand, counting down.
GGATTTGCAGATTGCTTAGTCAGATAACCGTCGTAGCAACAGATAGCTAAGACATCATCTATAGCTATTCTACGTTACTTCACGTTGAAAAATCTACTCACCACCACTACTCACCACCATTACTCACCACCAACGCCCTGTGCTCACCACCACCCACGCACTACCCACTCACTCCGCCGCCCATCCATCCCCTTTGGGCTGAGTCACTTCCATTTTAGTGAGCATCCACCACGCAGGGTCTTCAAAGAGAGGGTTTTATTTTGAACAACGACAAGGCGGAATTCTGTCAGACAAACATAGGCACAGACACAGACACACTGACTGACTGACTGACTGACTGACTGACTGACTGACCGACACTCAGACCGACACTCAGACCGACAGACAGATATATGCCTCACCTCCCCTAAAGCATTGTTTTTCGCATCTTGCTTTTTCTCACCACACTCAATCAACTCCATACCCCTCCACCACCCACGTCTGTGGCATTGTCACACCGACAGCCCAGCCGTATTGCTTGAGCCGGAGGTAACGGCTTTACGGGCTCCTTCTTCCTGTTGGTCTTGCTCTTCTCCGCAACGCCACTAATATATTTCTCGGCCCCACCAACTCTAACTTTTATTAGTGTGCTTCCAACCTGTACGGATACTGTATCCTCCACACTCAGTTTGCACACGCACAACTCTCTTCTCTCTCTCTCTCCACGACTCGCAGCCCGGTTCACCTTTAGAGTCATTGAGCGTCTGCTATCCGCCTCGCCGACATCCTCCACGGAGTCCCACACTCGCCACAAACCACGCGACCCGGCCAATTCGCCACCACACTCTCCCCACTCGCCCGCGCCAGTGCTATCTCCACCGCCGCCACTGAGGGATTATGAACCCCAACGACAAATACACAGACGACACGCTCAACGAGCTGCACTTTTCGCAGACGGTGGGCTCGCCCGAGTACGGCTCGCTGCTATCGCGCCAAGTGCTGCAGGGCGGAATCAACTACGACGACCTGGAACAGATGGGAACAGTGCCGGACGACCTACTGGACCTAGACGACATGTCGCCGGAGTCGTCCAACCGCGGCCAGTACATTCCGCAGACCGGTAACAGCTCCAACAACATGTATCCGCCAGAGACACAGCTGCAATACGGCATCACGCCGCCCATTCCCGAGTCCTCCAGCCCGTTTGACGAGTATATGATTGGACGCTATGTCAACAACATGGACGGTATCCAGCTGCCTTCCCAGATGAGGCCAAATACCAATTCCAACACAGGCAGCAATACCAGCAACAACAACAATCTGAATGTGAACAACAACAACAACAACAATCTCAATGTCAACAACAACAACAACAACAACAATAACAGCAACGATGTCAGTATGGGCAACAGCAACAACAACACTAATTTGACCGACAGTCCACAGCTTAACGCGTCGTATTACCCCACTTCCGCGTCCCACTCCCGCAACTCGTCCGCGGGAATCTCCAATATGGGCATGGTCCCCGTGCAACAGCAGCAGATGGGCTCGTCGCTGTCCCCCGACACTACGCCCTACGGCTCGCCCACCAACATCCCCGTACCCACGTCCTCGGGAGCGTCACGTCGCCAGGTCAATTTTGCCGACCAGTTTGGCTCGCCGTCGTCGTACGGTTCGTCGCTCGAGCACCGCGCGCTCTCTCCTTACGCGCGCTCGCCGCTGTCCAAGGGCGTCATTTCGAGGTCGCTGGACGAGAAGCAGCCAGCAGTTGCTTGCGGCGGCAGAGCGCAAGCCGTAAAGCGGCCGCGAGTCCCATAACGCCCGTCGAGCGCCGACGACGCGACAACATCAACGAACCGCATCCAGGAGCTGTCGAACACTCCATTCCCGAAAACTTTCTCAACGAGCCAATAATCGGCGGGTCTCCGTCGCTGGGTCCTATGGGCTCGCCACCGCCGTCGCAGACCCCTGGGACCAAAGATGGACGTCCTAATAAGGGCACCATTCTGATCAAGAGTGTTGAGTACATCAAGAAGCTGCAGACGGTCATCGACGAGCAGAATCAGCGGGAAATCGACATGTATGAGCGGCTCAACATTCTGGAGCGGCAGCTAGGCATTCCCGAGACCAAGCTGGAGACGTCGTCGGCAGAGCTGGCTCTGGCCAGATTGGGGATTAAGGATGACCTATCGCCGGACCAGGTGGTGGTCAAGCAGGAGGAAGAGTATTAGACGTACAACTAGTGTATTAGATAAGTTATTGATCGAGCAGCTAACTGCCGCGGCTGTAGTGGGCGTTGGATGGGATGGGATTTGGAATTTGGGATTACAATGTGACTTCACTGGTTGCATTTGATGATTTCTTTTTCTGGTCCGGACCTGTCTATTAGTGCGGATTTGGAGGGCATGAGTGATTATAGCTTCCAAGAGTGGTGTGGTTATATCACCGCAGGCAAACGCTACCAGGAGTTGGGGTAATAGCGATGGCGAAAACGGGGAGGGGAAAAAAAACGTTGAAGCCGTTGTAATGTGAGACATGAAGATGAGAGGGGTTGAATTAGTGCTTATGTGATTGATATTCACTCAGTAGGCCGATGGTAGATGGGGTTGGAAGATGGAGTATATTTAGACGATGGTTTACAGGTGAGAGTGAGAATGAGCGACTTGAGAGGGTTCAGACCATAGTTTTGGGGTGTAAAAGAGGTTTTATTACAGCTAGAGACTATTGGAGGTGCTTTAATGTCTGCTGCGTATGTACTTCAGAGTAGATCGTCGTTCTGTTTGGTTGGAGTTGACGAGATAATAGGTTCTCTTCCAAGTAAGTGTTTCCAGTGGGGTTATTTGGCGTTAGTTGGGAGATAGTTGAATGATGAGTTGTGCTGGTGGTAACTATTTCAGTGTTCTGTGAACGCAAGTGATCTTATAAGGGAGTTAATGGATGTATTGGCAGTGTATTTTAAACAAAAATATAAAAAAAAGTGTCTTTTGTAGTACTAATATTTCTAGATATTTTTGTTTTAGTGAAAAGAAGGCGTATTCTATAGTTGGGAGTACAGTTGACTTTTACTTTAGAGGAGTGTGATGTAGTTGGGGTTTCAAAGTGTGAGGTCAAAAGAGTGTTGAAACCCGATTACAGCACAATTACGATATGACTTATTTGGTGGAATAAAACGAGGCTCTGGTAACGTGGGATACTTGCTCCGACGCTTTTATATCTCAGCAAGTTCACATTATCTCCATTGATCAGCAGTTTCGATGGTTCCTGACCAGAAGGGTCGTTATGGCGCGAATATAGTACATACCTGAGGAGAGATTGGGTAAGTGGATGGAGAAAATGAGGAACATCAAGTCTCTGAGTCAATTCCTCTTCTATTTGGAGAGTCTGGAATCTTCTATGATATGGGAGTTGTGTTCAAACACCAATTGAGGTGACAGGTTGATATCAGGTGTTGAAAAGGACCTTGAATGTACGATGGAACACCCCAAAGACATACTAATGGCACCGAAAACCGAAGTATGTTAGACTACGGGGGCTTTCATTCTGAGCTGTTCAGTAGAGAAGACAGCTTACCTGTTGAACTCCTGCTACGAGTGAAACCGCCTTTTCGTTTCCAGACCAAATTTCTCGTCCAACCGAGCTACCCGAGCTACGAACCCAAGTGTGACCGTTTCTTGAACTTGTTTCACCCGTCTCAATTCGAGATCCGCAGCTTCAACTCCTTCCACCCCCTTCTCCTCATACTCATACTCATCAATGGTTTATTCATATATACACTTGTCATCATATAGAGAAGGCAGGCGCTCGCAGAAAACACCAACAGCTTCTTTAATGGGTCAGAAAGGGGGAAAGGAACCTTCCTCAGTAAGCTCTTTGCAAGGATCACATCTGCAATTGCAAAATTGTTTCGTTTCGATCACAATCACACAAATTACAAATCGGGCATTCGCAGCACCTCCCGCTCCTTGTTCTCGGCCAGCTCTCGGAGCTTCTCCATGACCGGGCTCTTGGCCCATCGCTCGGGACAGGGCTTGATGTTGTCGTTTCGGGTGGCCCAGTAGAAAATGTCCCAGTCGGGCTCATCCAGCAGCTTGTCGTACTCCTCCAGCTCCTCCCGGGTCATGTCCTTGAGATACAGCTTGGCGTATCGCGACAGCAGCAGGTCGGTTTCGAGAATGCCTCGCTTTCGGCTCTGGTACAGCAGACGGGCTCGCTTGGTCTCAGTCTCCTCTCCGTGTCGGGGAATGGGCTCGATCTTCACGTCCACCTCGTCGGCGGTCTTGCCGGCCACAGGGTTGATGTTGGCCTGGGTTCCGGCTCTGATGAGAGAGGTGTGGAACGCTCGGGAAGATCGCACTAGTCGCAGCATTTTAGTCGGTTCAAAGCTCGGGGTGTGTAAGAGAAGAAGAGTCTGGGGTACAGTATGTGCATTATTATCAAACTTTGCATGATTAGTAATCGCACTTGTGGGTTTGGGGAGTGGTCATTTGGAACGAGGAGAGCTACAAGTAGAGAGAGAAGGCGGTGTGATAATTTGTATATGGCGATTCTTAGAGTCGACTCGTCTCGCGTGTGTTTGACACATATTCAGGGTGAATTGTTCTAGCAATTACGACAGACCGAGGTAAGGAACGAATCCAGTGGTGAAAGCAATCGTTTTCTTTCAGACTATTGAAGAAATGAGGTATAATTGTCACAGTCATTTAGGCACTTCCTCCAAGCTATTCGATTTGCCGTCGAATCACCAATGTTTACGCACTACCGCTCTCAGGGGCTATACAACTGTGAAGAGAGCCCGGTTGAACTACGAAAGATGCACCAAAGACACGTACCAACTTGTGCAACTTGCAGAGGAAGAATATATCAGACTATATCCAATCACACTAGTCCATCTCAGCTTATCTGTCCTTCTTGATAACCTGTCGGTAATGCTTGGATCGCTGCTTGAGCATGTGGGAATAGAGAATGTAGAGTCCAATGGGCCAGATGACCATGGCGGCCTTGAGGAAGAGAGCAAAGTAGGGCTGCTCGGTTCGGGCGTAGGCAATGGCGTTCCACATGAGCTTCATCTCGCCAGACACACCCAGAGGGTACAGCACCAGGAAGAAGTTGTATCGGATCCACTGGTGCCAGTCGGGGACGCCCCAGCCAGCTAGGTTAAGCGCGTAGAAGGAGTATCGGATCACCTCGGTCACGGACCACGCAATCACCATGAAGGTGAAGAAGATGTCAGTGCCGGTCTGGGGGTACTGGTACAGCACGCCCCACACGAGGGCAAATCGCGAGAAGATTTGCATCACGGTGGTCTGCAGGGGCGATCGCACCAGGCCGAACAGCGAGTGGAAGATCTCCAGGCCTGCCAGAGTCTGGACTCCAATGAGGAAGTCCCGCAGACCCCCAGACACGTAATCGTATCCCACCAGAGGCAGCAGAATCAGAAGCCGTGCCAGAACGGCAAACCACAGAAAGGTCGAAATGCTGTTGTACAGCGTGAGGTACTTGGTTACCAGAGCCGATGCCATTGTCGTAGAGGGCGGTGTGAATGCTGGGGAGTTGGCTACTTGTAGTATGTACTGTACTTGTAGGAGGTTTGGAGATTTGTTGGGACATGCAGTTGGTGCGAGAGTTTATTGAGAGAGGATGGATTTGGAGCAGGGGGTTGATAATGGGGGTTGGGAAGGTGGAAGATGGTTGAAGGATGGTTGGATCGACTCAATTGAGTGCCATTTCACCTCCCCTGGGTTCCTGAATGAAAACAAACGGACTTTAACTAGCACTTTGGACTATTCATCATTTCGGGTTCTCATGAAGTGATAGTCTGACTATGTTATGGAGAGTTGAGAAATGGACTTATCTGGTCATCTACTTATGTTTCTTTCTCGGATGAACATTGTGGGAGTGACCGACAGAAGGGAGTGAGACTGTGGCAAGTGTTCAATGTGGTCAGTACAAGCACCGGATAAGTAATACGCACTTGTAGCATGAGTATGTATTCGTACCTACAGGATGTACAACAACCCACTTTTATTTTCTTCAGTCGGCCTTCTGACTCCACTAGTTACACATCAGATAACTGCTAGACTGGATACTCGAATTAATTAATTTCAATATCGTATTTGATCTATATGTAATGTACAGAATAGATGCAAACTTGTGGCTGAAGATGCGGAGACGGAGATGTGGAGACGGAGATGCAGAGATGCTGAAATACGTCAACCTATATTAAATTATCAACAAATAGGTGAAGTAAAATTCACGTAAAGTCAAGTAAAATCACATAAACTCCCCTAAAGTCAAGTAAGCTCCAGTAAAACCAAGTAAGCTCCAGTAAAGCCAAGTAAAACTGAGACACTATACCGAAAGTCGTGGAGAAAACCGCCTCGACCCCAGAAGCTCCTCTCCAGGACCAGCCACAAACAAGATACCTCTCAAGGGGTATCGACGTACCGACGCGTACCTGGTATAGTTGCGCTTGTCTGTATAGTATCCTAAAACAGTAATATTTCACATCTACACTCTCCCCAGCAATGTATGGTGTCCAAAGGGGGCAATTCTGAAGACGACCATCTGGCATCTAATTATGTCACTTTTGCCACACCATGGTGTATATATGGCTACCAGGAGCGTGGTGGAGGCGTTTCAAGAACGATTCAAAGACCGATTCCACTCGCTGAAAGTCGGAAATCGCTGACTGTGAAATATCTCAAATGAGCCTGCAAAAAACGCTTCAGGCGGTCAATATTCTGGGAATTCTCTGCCAAATTGCCCCCACGGCATGGCACATCAAACGACGCAACTACATGGCTCTGTCGCTCTTCTTCACGCTCTTTGTGGGCCAGCTCATGATGCTCATCAACGCCTCGGTGTGGGGAGGAGACGACTTTGAAACTGTGTGGGACGGCTGGGGCTACTGCCAGCTAGCCGTGCGGGTTCTCAGTGCCCTTGATACAATCATCATGTGCTGCTCAATAGCCACCATCAGGGCTCTCTGTCTCATTCTGAGAGACGGTGGAGGCCCTGTCCGGAGCTGGAAAACGGTCACGGCCGAGCTTCTCATCTGCTGGGGCTTCCCCATCCTGTTTATGGCCCTCACCGTCCTTCTTGACGTGGGTCCATACGCTCTAGTCAAGTACCAGGGCTGCATTGCGCTGTTTGGCGAATCCTGGGTCATGTTTATCATCTACCAGCTGCGCAGACCGCTTCTGGGGATCATTGCCTTCATCTACGCCACGCTGTGTATCTACAGAGTCTACAAGAAGCGAAAGGACTTTAGGGACATTCTGGCAACATCTAACACGGGTCTGAATACGTCGCGGTTCACCCGGCTGTTGCTTCATGCCATTGGAGTGATCATGATAGTGCTGCCCGTCAATCTCACCGTCTTTGTCATCGACCTGACCCAGATGATCTGGCAACCATACTCGCTATACGACTACAGACATACGTCGCTGTGGGACGACGAAATCTACCGCATCGACAGCGACCGGATTTCCTGGTGGTTGTGGATCTACCTGCCCATCAGTCTGCTCACCTTCATTTTCTTTGGGACTGGAAAAGACGCTCTCGTAATGTACACCTCTGTCATCCGAAAACTCACCTTCCAGAAGGAGGAGATTCCCGGGGTTGCTGAGCTCAGATCGCGCAACAGATACGCTCCCCCAGACGAGAGGCTGTTTCGAGAGAAACCTCGCCGTCGAAATCGGTTCTCGTGGTTCTCCAAGTCCTCAGATAAGACTCTTCCTTTCGATAACATGGGCGAACCTGTGACAGTGTCGGTGACTTCGTTCAAGGCCCTGGACAGTCTGGACTCACCCACCACCCCGGTTAACACAGACATCATGTCCAACGTGCTCGAGGTGGAAAAGAAGGTCTAGCACGAGATTCGTTTGTTGTTTCGTGCTTGTACAAGTACTTGCACTTGTATTTGGTAATTTATTGTTCTGTTAGAACGGTTGTTTTGGGTGTTTATGGGAAGGGGCCGAGAAAAAGTGGAGAACAGAGTCTGATCGAGCTGAAGAGTGAACAAACAAGTAGTTTCAACAGTTTGAATGGAATCTGTCAACTCCACAAGTTTTTCTCACCATTAATTGTGTATTCAAGCTGTGTTCTTTGACGTATTGAGCATACTGCACTTGTAATCGCAGGCATCTAGAACAGTTGGCTTCTATCATTGAACTGAGGCGAGATGAGAGAGATGCGAAAAATCAATTGTCAGTCACGAGACAAGGCTCGCAAGTATGATTTTTTTGCTCGTAAGTGTTGTATTTTTGCTTGCAGGTATTGTATTTTTACTCACGAGTATTGTATTTTTACTTACGAGTATTGTATTTTTACTCGAGTATTGTATTTTTACTCGAGTATTGTGTTTTTGAGTTCTTCAACCGACGCCAATGGGTTTCTCATGATGATGTACAAGTATGTACAGTGTGTGCGGTAACACAGCTACAAATACGTTATATATCGTGAAATACCCGAGTTGATTGTTTTCTTCTGACCATTCTACCGCACCAGTGCTCATACTCGTACCTGTCTTGCCATTTACTCGACAGAAAGGCCACTCAACACATTCCGACATAGGCACTTTCAATGAATCATACGAATGAAAAACAGGACACTTTCCATCAAACAGGCCAAGAAAGAACCGATAGAAAAAACTGACAAAAAAGTTCACCGACGAAAAAACACCGTCTCAATCGTTCTAAACACTGCCAATATGGTCCTCCTCTTGCCCCAGATTCCTTCGTCCAAGTACATAAATCCGTCAACACCGCAATACTACAGTGTACGCCGATCCAGTCTCCAACCAGACTAGTTTAGCTCGTTCGGCGCCGTCAAAAGTTCGTGTTCCGCGTATCCCACAACATACAGCGCGGTGTGGTGGGGACACAAAACGGATGTCTAAAATATATAAACAAGTCGAGTCCCGTTTTTTCTCTTCTTTTTTTCCTTCCGTCTTATGCACTCCGGTGTCGACTGGTCGTGTTTACAGTGCCAGTTCTTGTACGTGTCACCGGCCCAGGTGCATAAACTTTGCATGAGCCACGTAACAGGGTGTGTGCAAAGTAAAGTACGAGTGTCCTAGTGAAGCGGTTGACATCACCTCCATCATCCCGACCATGAAGTTCTCCATCATCTTCCTGGTGACACTGTTTGCACTGGTGTTTGCCCAGGGCGGCAACCAGTGGTCCAAGGAGGACCGCGAGATTTTCGATCTCAACCTGGCGGTCCAGAAGGACCTCAACCCCGACAACTCCAAGCCGGTCAGCTTCTACCAGTGGCTGGACACGGAGCGAAAGGCGTCTGTGGACGAGGTGACCAAGAGCTACCGAAAACTGTCGCGACAATTGCACCCCGACAAGAACCGAAAGGTGCCTGGAGCCACAGATCGATTCACCCGGCTAGGTCTGGTGTACAAAATTCTCATCAACAAGGACCTGCGAAAACGATACGACTTCTACCTCAAGAACGGATTCCCTCGGGAGGGCGAAAACGGCGAGTTTGTGTTCAAGCGATTCAAGCCCGGCGTGGGCTTTGCGCTCTTTGTGCTCTACTTTTTGATCGGCCTGGGCTCCTACGTGGTCAAGTACCTCAACGCCAAGAAGATCAAGTCTACCATTGAACGGGTGGAGCGAGAGGTGCGCAAGGAGGCCAGCCGAAAGAACGGAGTCCGACTGCCTGCCACCACAGACGTGATTGTAGACGGTCGGCAGTACTGCTACTACAACACCGGTGAGATCCATCTGGTGGACACTGACAACAACATTGAGCACCCCATCTCTTCCCAGGGGGTGGAGATGCCCGGCATCAAGGACTCTCTGTGGGTCACTCTGCCCGTGGCTCTCTTCAATCTTGTCAAGCCCAAGTCTGCCGCCGAGAAGGCCGAGGAGGCCAAGATCCAGCAAGAAAAAGAGGCCAAGGAGGAGCGGGAAAGGCCCAAGCCCAAGGCCGCCACCAAGGTCGGAGGACGTCGACGTAAGTGAACCGTGTCGCTTGGCCCATGTAGTGTATAATTAATGTTTTTAGACTAACAGCGCAGGAGATTGGGGAGATCGGAGTTTTGAATCTCTCTCCGTCTCTTGATTCAATAGTACATACGCATACTTCGGTCTTCTAATATCAGACCATCGCTGCGTCATCAGTCTTCTAATGTACAGACCCTCGCGGTTCTCGGATCTGTCATCGATCTTCTACAATGTACAGACCCTCCCTGAGCTCGGATCTGTCAAAACTTCCAATCTCATTACATCATTATTTATGCATCCTCCGATTTCTCAGGTTCCTCATTTGCGTCTCCGTCAGACTTTTGGCTATCCTCCTTGCTCGAACGTAATGCTGCGTCCTTGTCAGCTCCCTCGACCTCGACCTCCTGCTCAATCTCAACCTCTGGTTCACCCTCAGACACATCGGAGTCCTCGTCCGAAGACTCCTTCTTGTTCGAGGTGTGGAACGGTTTGAGATCGTTGGAGAACTTGCGTTCCTCCCAGACGTCGTCCTCATCGTCCTCGTCGGATGAGCCGAACCGGTCGGGCATGTCGCCAGTGATCTGCTGACTCATGTATCGCGAAAACTGGTCGGGGTTGTCCTCCTTGGCGTCCTCGTCGACGTCCACCACTCCGCCATCTCGCTCGTCGTCCTCTGCCTCCTCTTCACCGAGCTCGTTGCCAGCTCCGTCGCCAAGAATAATGGCGTCGGGATTGTGCGCCACAGAGTTGTGGTCCGGCCGAGCTCCGCCAAGCAGAGCATTGTGTTGTTCCCGGGTCTTGACCAGCGTGTGGGCCACGTACATGATCCACTCAGGGACCGTGACGGCGGCAGCCACCACCGGAGAGATAGACTCGGGGGTAAACACCGCCGTGAACTTGACCACCTCCTCGGAAATGAGCGTCAAGTGGCCCATGTAACCGATTCGGGTACCGTGCTCGGTCTCGTACTCGTCGCACCGCTGCTGGCCGTCCACAATGAGCTGGGTTAGCTGGCCCTTATCAAACAGATTGATGGCCAGGAACCGATTGAAGCCGTCACCCATGGGGCCGTTGAGAATCTGCTGCACAATGTCAAACACCACGTTATGCAGAAAGTTGTTCCAAGGGAACTTCATGAACATGTTGAGAATCGTGACAATGACGTCGTTGTCCACCAGTGAGATTTTCAGCAGATCGCCCACCACGGGGTCCTTGCGCAGGGCTGCCTCGATTGCCTCCAGCGAGTCGTCCTTGTCTTCGGTTTCGACTGCCTCGGACTCGGCCTTGGTTTCGGCTGAATCAGCCTTGGCCTCTTCGGCGTCAGCCTTGGCAGCCTCGCCTTCTTCCTCCTCGTTTTGCTCCTCGTTCTCCTCGTCCTCGTTGGACACTGAAAGACGGGCAAAGTCAATGTCGCCACCGTCCTCGTTTGCCTTGGCGATGACCTGTTTGACTCGCTCTCGCTCGGCATCTCGCTCGGCAACAATGGTCTCGCCCTTGGGATCATTGAGCAGTGTCATGTTAGAACAGTGCAGCAACTCTGCCACCAGCTCGCAGATCTTAAACCGCTCAAAGCCCAGTGGCTCAATGTCGCCAATGGGGGTCTTGAGCGTCTTATTGCTGGGACGGGTGAGCATGGCCTGGAACTCGGGAATGTGCTGCGAAAAGATGCGCACCAGCGTGCCGAGATAGATGGGGTCTCGAGGTCCCGGAGGGTGTGTTTTCATGGTAATGAACAACACAGGCATGTAGTCATAATCGGAGTTATTCTTTCGGATGATCTCAATGATGATGCCCACGCCGGTAGCAAGGCCGGTGCCTCCAAACAGCATGAGTCGCACAAACTCGCGCACGACAGGCTCTGAAACAAGCTCTCTAGACAGCTCGTTGGGGCCAATAGTGGAGTTGTCCGAGTTTGAGTTGGCCGACATGGTTACAAACGCTTTGACAAAGTCGCCCGCGGCAGACTGGATGTAGGACGGCACGTCGGGCCCTAGAAAGGCAATGAGCGACGGGATCAGGCGCTGTTTCTGCAGGAAGTCGATGATGCCCGTGGAGTTGTCGGCCTTGTCGGTGGAAATGACCTTGAGCAGAAAGTCCATGAGTGGCGGGTCGTCAATGTGGCGCATGAATCGCTCGACAAAGTTGGACTGCCGCTTGATGAATGCAATCATATCGTCTGTTTTTTTGTCCAGCAGATGCTCCGAGATTTTCGTGAAGAACTGTGCCTGGTTCATGGACAGCGGGGCCGGGTAGTCCAGGATCTCCCAGATCTGCTGCACCAGCTCCTCCCGCTCCATGAGCGCCTCTGTCAGTGACCAGACCTCGGCAGACAGGATTTCAGAGGCCACCGACGCGTAGTGCTGCTGGTCCTCCTCCTCGAGCTTGTACTTGGAGGGGTCTGACGATGTGGAATCGAACGACGTGTCCGAGTCCTCGTCGTCTTTGTCGGGGTCTGCTGCGTCGGTCGCTTGCTCTCCCTGCTTCGGTTCCTCCTCCTCCTTAGGTTGCTCCTTGTCGTCCGAATCTGCCATTTCCACGTCATTGTCGTTATCACAGTCGTCCTTCTTGTCCTTATCTTCCTCAGAATTGGGCTTCTTGTCGTCGAAGCCCTCGTTCTCGCCCTCACCTTCGCCCTGACCCTCCTCTTTTGAGCTCTCCGGAGACCCCTTGACCAGCTGAACCAGCTCCTCCAGAATATCGTCTCGTCGCAGATACTCGGTGAGCTTGGCGTTGGAGTTGAGCACCTCCTGGAGCAGGTCGGGCTCCTCCAGAAGCTCGTGCAACGTGTGGTCTGGGTTGTCCAGAATCTTGTCAATCACACTGACCGACGAAAAGCCGGATCCCATACGCCAGAATGACATGGTTGTGGGGATGGAGTGTGAGTAGAGTGTGTACTTTGTCTTGCGGTACGGCGGATGGTTCTCTTGTGCAACAACAAGTAAGTACCTGGAACCGTAGCTTTGTGACTGTGCCTAAACTAAGGTTGTGTGGAAAAAGGGTTGCCTGATTTGCCCTGCGTATATTTTGGCACGCACTCATATATCGAGGTACTCTATACAAGGAGTGTTTACTGACAGGCATGGTTGAGTCCAGGTCAACAAAAAAACGAGCGACATTGCCGGTTTTGGCGCCGGGTTTTCCGGACCCCACCGCTCTGTGTCACTTCCCACCCATCTATATAAACATCTGTGTTCCTCCTCTCGTGCCCCCGCCGCTCCCACTCTCAATTGTTCCCCACTGCTGCGTTGGATTCAACCAATCGACAGTCTCAACTGGCTTTGATCAAACGGTCATTTGCTCCCACCAACAAACAAAACTGAACACCTATAACCCCATTGCAGGCGGAGGACCGCTTAGTAAGCTCAATTACTTTGTGTCCCCAACAATTACCCTTCTCGCCGCCCTCATTTTTTCCCAGCTCACGTGACCCGCCCACCTCAATGCTGCACCTTTTTTCATCTTGCTTGCTCATCATGCTTACTGTACCAGTAAAAGTTCAGCCAAAGAGCTTGTGACTAATGGCCATTGTGAGACGACAAATCGAAATACAGCCCGAGTGGAGGGTCCAGAGGTCACGAGTGGAGAAAGAGGAGGCAACAGTTTCCTTTTTGGGCGTAAAAAAGCCGTCTTTAGCCGTCTTTAACCGGCCATAAACACCCCCATAAACCTCCCCCAAAACGCTCCATGAGGCCCATGAAATCTGCTTACTAAGTATACGTATTTTCAGCACGGCTGGTCCCGTGACCACCCGAATGGTTTTTTTGTTCAGGGTTAGGGTGATGGAAATTGTCAGAAGCAGGCAGGTGATGAGATACCGGATCGAGTGAGTACGAGTCAGGTTATGAGCAAAAGAAGATGAGGAGGAGGTGAGCACGGCGTAATGTGCAATGTCACGTGACTCGTCATATATATGCCAGATCACGTGCGTGGTCACATGACGACGACGCCGAAATACTCGCTACATTTATGAGTGAGTGCAAGCACTTCACCTCACCAGAGTGGGCAGCTGCGGGGAAGTAGCGGGGGGAAGAGATTATCGGTCACGTGACTCGCCCAAAACCGCACGCCACTCTGGGTTTACGTGTATCACGTGATCCGTGGTCTTTTTTTCCGTCCTCCACCATGTGTCTGGATACATCTAAATGTTCAGTCACATGTCAGATATTTTATCATTATTTTATTTATTAGGTAAATTGCAAGGTGGTTAGTATTGCTGTTAAAGTGGAAATGGTGTCAAAGTGGGGATTTTTGGGCCGTTCAAAACCTATATATATTCTCCTTATTCCTCCGATCAATCTTGTCATTTCACAATTCTTTTCCAATCTCTAACGACCCACTTTCAGTCACATTTCCCTCGTCTCCCCCTCGGTATCTAGCTCCAACCTAATTGGCACCACCCCTCCATCACCACTTTTCTCGACGCACCTCGTTCCTGCACCATCATATTGCCACTTTAAAACAATGGCCAAATCCGCAGACAAGGTGGAAAAGCCCTGGGAAACGGCCTCCGAGCCGCAATCGTCCCAGACCGCCCAACGCAAGCGAAAACCCGCCGCAAAAACCACATGCTCCCCCTGCAGAACCACTCGACTGGCGCTGCGGGCGCTCTTCTGGTACGCCGTCTTCCTGCTCTACTGGAAGTGCCCCTACGGCTCCGAGCTCAACACAAACAGCCCCGCGCTCTGTGGCCCGCTGCATTGCGGTATCCAGCGAATTGAGCCCGTCGTCAAGCCCTACTATGACACCTACGCCGAGCCCTACGTGATGCTGGCCCGTCCCTATTGCACAAAAACCGTCGAGCTCAACAACAACTACGTGGTGCCTGCTGGCCAGCGGGTCGGACGTGCGGCGCGAGCAGTGTACAACCGGTTCCTGGCTCCCCACGTCGACACGGCTTGTGCAAAGGCCGAGGAGCTGTACGATACTCATGCCAAGGAGCACCATCAGGTTGTGACCCAGCACTACAACCATGTGATGCAATATGCCAATCAGCAGTACGAACGGGCGCGAATCATCAGCCTGACCGTCTACATGAATCACGTTCAGCCCGTGCTGGTCAAGTTGGAACCCCATTGTGATCGAGCAGTCAGATATCTGCATTCGCACGTGTGTCCCCGAGCCAAGGCATACTCGCTCCAGCTCTACTACCACATTGAGAGCGTCATTTCACGGGGCTACGCTGTGATCACGCCCAAGATTCAGGAGGTTTGGGACAAGAACGTGGAGCCTCAGCTGGTCAAGATCCGAGAACGAGTCTCTCTGTACCGACACAAGAGCCAGACCATTGTTTCCACCGCCGGAACCGTGATCATTGGCGTCGAGAACCCTACCGATACCGCCGCCGAGGTGTCTTCTTCCGTTTCTACCTCCGTTGACACCACCTCCGAGACTTCTGCTGCTGATACCCTTCTGGCCACTCCCGTCGAAGAGCTGGAGGAGACTGCCACCGCTACGGAAGATGCTGACGAGGAGAAGATCACGCCGTTCAAGTGGCCCGGAGCTCCCGAGGAAAAGGACCCCGCGGAGTCTGCCCTTCAGTACTGGAAGAAGAAGGTGACCAAGCAGCTCGAGGAGGCCCAGCTGTCTCTCAACGAGGAGGTCAACGCCGAGAAGGCCCGTCTGCTGCGGCTGTTGGAGCCCCAGTTCACCGAGAAGCTGCAGCATCTGTCTGACGTGGCCCAGAGCGCCTACATTACCATCGACAAGGTGGTGGCCGATATCATCCCCCACCGATTCCGCAAGGAGTTCAATGCTAAGTACGGCCCCGTTGCCGAGCGAAAAAAGGCTGCCGAGGAGGAGGGCATTGAGGATGAGTACGATGAGGACATTGTTGGTACCCAGATCCGAGTAGAGCCCTCGGACGTTCAGGCCACCTTCAAGACTCAGGCTGATCTGTTACGAGAAGGCGCCATGGACGTGCGTGAGCTCGCGTCTGAGCTCGCCCAGACTGTCATTGATCGAACCGAAAAAGTGCGGCTCAACACTCTGGAGGTGCTGGACGAGTTTGCCGAGTTTGCGCTCAAGGAGCTAGCCAAGACGGTCGTCAACACCGAGTCCTTCTCGCACTGGAAGGAATACAAGCAGGTCAAGGACTCGATCATCGACGCCAAGGAGCGGATGGAGAAGAGTGAAATCCCCATGGAGGACGTCAACGGATACCTGCGGGAGGTGCAGGAGACCGCCAACCACCTTGCTCGAGAGGCTGCCCAGGCGCTCAACGGCCTGCGGTCCAAGTCTGACTTTTACTTCCAGGAGCGGCACCGAATGGAGGATTCGGAGCGGGTGGCCAAGGGCGAGACTTTATCCGATGAGACTCCCGAGGGAGTGGAGTTCTACGAGCCTACGGCGGAAGAGATTGCCGAGGAGGCAGCTGCCGAGAAGAAGCAGCGGGCCAAGGCTCCGTTTGTGGAGTACGACATTGAAGAAGAGGAGGGGGAGGAGGAGGAGGAGGGCTCGACGTCGACATACACCATGACTCAGACCCAGACTCGGGTGGTGACCGTCAGCACGGACGAGAAGCCTGTTGCCACCCCCGAGCCTGAAGAGGAGGCCGAGGTTGAGGAGGAGGTGGAGGACAAGACCGTCAAGAAGACGGCTTCTTCGTACGGCGACTTTGACGAGGAGGATTACGAGGATGAGGAGGATGAGTATGATTACTAGGCCGATCCGTTGCAGCGTTTGAGCGTTTGAGTATAGTCTTGGGCATTCACGGTACAATGATACCACAAGAGAAAAAATAAAACTAATACTAAGCTGAGTGTGAGTACTGGGGACAAGGAAGCACGAGTCCGTTTGGATGGACCCCTGGGTCCTCTTGGCGGGTCTGATTGGCACTTTTAGTGTAGTTTGTAGTCTTTGTTTGCAGCAAGGGCAGATAAGCCATTGAGGCACGAGTGATTGACCAACTTTTGTACTTGGCCGAGTCTACATAGTGTAGAAGAGATACGCTTGTCCTTCATCTGCTGAAACATTTGACATTTGTGACATTTTCTTTTTTGATATTGGCTGAGAAGGCACCAAAGGCAAAGAGAAGACCAGAAACAGTCGAAGTGAGATCTACAAGACAATACTTGTATGAGATATACAAGACAATACTTGTACCTGGTGAAATGGGACGAAAAAAAAGGACGGAAGAGCTCACCTTCGCCATCAAATCACTCCATCTCCACGTTGCTCTTCAATTGCACGGCTGAACATGCACTACTTGTGCACGTACAGTAGCTCCTCCTTGGTAGGATCTTGGCACGAGTCAATGCAGCCAACCAAGGGACGGGCGTTGCGGGCGCGGGCTTTGATGCAACTGTTCAGGAGGCCGGGGTGCGTCTGCGAAAGAAAAAACCAACGAAAACCGGCTGCGATACTCGTTTGGTCGTCTTGGGCTTATCTGATGGCATTGTAAGGCTGGACGTTGGGAAGGTGTCAGAGCACTGTAGAGAGGCTGGCTGTCAGAGCGAGCCGAGCCAATGAGCCAATGAGCCAATGCCAATGAACCAATGTCATGTCAATATCCGACCTCCGACCTCCGACATATCCGACTCATGGTGCTTGTCTTTTTATCCAGGGCGCATGCCGTTATCCGGGTTCTGGACGAAGCAATACAGTCTCTGCAGGTCTCAATCTGATGGAATGTGCCGATTGATTAGAAAGCTTTTCGTCGGCCACGGTCGGCCACGGTCGGCCACGACCCGGATCTGTGTCAGTGACACATGTTTCTCTGATTTGACATCTTGTCACGCCACTGAACGTCACTAACGTCACTAACGTCACTAACATCACTAGGCTGCCGTATTCGTCCTTCGGAGTGAGACCCTCGGATCGTGTTGCCAATAATCATTAGTCACGGTTGCCAGCTGAGACACCAATCGAAAAGTGGATCGATGTCCAGTGGTACGGCACGGTACGGGCCTAGTACGTGCATGTTGCATCGTGGGTTGGAGGTTGGTGGTTGTGGAGATGGTGGTTGAGCTGCAGTTGACTTGTAGTTGAAGGTAAAACCAATCAAAAGAATCAGTCTTTAAAATAATCAATCACAACTTGATCAACTTCATCTCCCACAACATCTTCTACATCCCTTTATCACCACAATCAAATCAATCTCCCGGTTGCTACACCCCAACTCTATGATCTACCAATGTGATAAAAAGAAGATTGATGCACCGCTGGTTGTTTTTTCTTCTTCTTGGTTCCACTACAAAGTTCGCCATGCCCATGTCTCGGTCTGCATGCGGATCCCTTTTCTTGGCGGCGGTCAATTTGGCGGTTGCACAAGCCCGGCGAGGATTCCGTGGCGTTTTCCCCGGTTTTATGGGTTCCGTTTTCCCTGGTTTTTTCGCCCCCCGATTCTCGTCGACTCTTGTCTCCGAGCTCGACCCCCTACCTTGGTTTGAGTTGGCAGGGTCACCCTTTCACGGTCGCACGACACCGCTTATTTGCGTCTTTGAGTCAGTCTTTATTCTGCAAATCGGCAACGTCAGCGAGTCACGGCGCTAGGTTTGGCAAAAGCAAACATGTTACAAATAAGTCAGAGGTCAGAAGTTTTCGTGTGGTGTGGGAGCGAGGGACAGGCGATAGTGGCTGGTGATAGAGCTAAGGAGTTGAGAGAACTGTTTCGTGATTGTCGCCAACCCTAGACAAGAGTTGCTTCGCCATGTCAATGGTGTGCTATTGCTCCTTTTGAGTCTCTTCTGCCTCTTCTGCCTCTTCTGCCTCTTCTGCCTCTTCTGCCTCTTCTGCCTCTTCTGCCTCTTCTGCCTCTTCTGCCTCCTTTTACCTCTACGCCAGTCTGTCTCCATTCCCTGCTCCGTTTTTTCATCTGCCTTTTGCCGAAGGTTTGGTGCTTGTTTCAACTCAAATTAATCAATCAACATCTTGCCAATCAATCTCGTCGTCGCCAAATCAAAAGGATCAGTGGGCTGGAGGGAGAAAAGTTTGGCGTGCATGTTCAATTGGGTTGGACCGACTGAGAGACTGAGAGAACCGAGAAATTGACCGAAAAGCTGTTACTAGGAGTGATAGATCAATGAGAAACCGGTGATAGAAACTAGTGCCAAACCAGTGAGAAACCAGTGACTGAAAGGATGAGAAACCACTAACAAGCGACTGACCAACCACTAACAAACCACAGAGAAACAAAAGACAAAAAAAACGAACGCACCCGCGTTGCCAAGCAGACGGCAAAGTGGAACCCACCGAATCCAAGACCCGGACTGGCTTGGAGCTGCGAAAGCCAATCATGGCCCAAAACGTCGCAGAAAAGCGGAAGAAAGTGATAAAAAGGGGGAAATCAACAACTCACGGGCTTAAACTCCTCCCAAAATCCCCCCAAAATCCCCCCAAAATCCCCAAAACACCCCACCCACCATTTTCTTAGTGCATTGTCGGGTCTCCACCAACCTTCTCCCACCGTGCAGCAAAGTGCATACAAAGAATGTAGACAAAGAAAAAGGCAAAAGGCTTGTTTTTTCAGATCTTTCAGATATCTTTTTGACACGGTAAATCACACACAGAAACACAATGTGTATATATATCGGACCCATCTGCCGCCATCTAATCAATCTATCAATTGGCAAATCTCGCAAATCTCGCTAATCTCCAATGCAACTCTCCAAACTGCTTCTGGCCGCCGGAGTGGCACTGGCCATGAAGTCGCCCAAGGATATGGAGGTCGAGACTCTGTCGCGACTTCTCAAGAGCTACACTCTCTGGGGTGACTGCGAAGATCTCAAATGCGCGTGCAAGCAGGAGCTTTTCCCCGCCTCCGTGGCCATCACCGTGGACGAAAACGTGCGGGACGAGTGGAAAGAAGAGATCTACGACAAGTTCATTGTGTCCAAATGTAAGAAGGCCAAGGTCCTTTCTTACAGCAAGGCCCTGGCTGTGACTGAGTCGGACGAACCGCTCGACTCCACCAAGGCCAAGCCTAAAAAGCCCATCGAGCACCCCGTCGTCTTCATGCCCAAGGCCTACCAGCACATGTACAAGTCGTCCAAGGTGTCGATGCAGAACAAGGACACGGGTCTATGGACCGGCGGCTTTCTGACAGGCTACTGGCTGTTTTTGGCGTTTGGTTGTATGGTTCTCAACCTCTTCCGATGGTTCACCTGGAAGCGATCGGCCAACCGGTCTGTTTTGAAGCGTCCCAACGCTCTGGTTCGGGCCTACCAACGTCATATTGAAATGCCCGCTCTCTACGGATTCAGACACATGCAGCGAATCAACTTCTACGGCATTGAAATGTCCATCCCTACCCGATGGGAAACAATTGTCATTTTCTTCTACTTTGCCTGCTCCGTCATTCTGTTGGCAACCCGATACGAAGTGGTGCATCCCGAAAGTGCCCGGTTCGGCTCCCAGAGACAACAGCTGCTCAAGTACGTTGCCGACCGGGCGGGAATCCAGGTCACGGTCCAATTGCCCATGCTCGTGCTGTTTGCGCTCAGAAACAACTTTCTCATGTGGTTGACGGGCTGGTCCTTCTCTACCTACCAGTGTTTCCATCGAGCGGTTGCCCGAGTGACCTATCTTCAGATCATTGTTCACGCCTCGTGTTACCACATGTTTGACGGCGCCAAAAGCGGCGGAATCCGGCCCAATCTATGGGTAAAGGTCTACTTCAAGGGAGGCGTGGTTGCCGCCGTGGCCATGGCGTGTCTGATTCTGTCGGGTCTGTTTCGACACAAGTGGTACGAGGCCTTTCTCTTTTTCCACATTGGAGCCGCCATTGTCGCTCTCTACTTCACCTACGACCATCTGTCCACTCTGGAGTACATGGAGCCCGTCTATGTTGCCTTTGGCCTGTGGGCCGCCGACTGGCTCATTCGGGCACTGCGGGTGCTGTGGATTAACATCCGATGGTTCCGGTCCTCCAGCGTGTTTATGACCGAGGCCCAGATGTCGCTGGTCGACTCCGACGTTGTCAAGATGGACATCAACACCCCCTGCCGATGGACTGTCAAGCCCGGTCAGTACGTGTTCATCCACATTTTCCGAATGGGTCTGTTGGAGTCGCATCCCTTTTCAGTCATGACCTCGGAGAACGGCTCGTTTCAGCTCATGGCCCGGGCTAGAGGTGGCATGACTCGACGACTCACCAAGAGTATCGCCAAGGGCAACACCAACATGAAGATGCTGATTGACGGAGTCTACGGCCACACCCAACCCGTGGATCTGTACGACAACGTTCTGCTGGTGGCTGGCGGCATTGGAATCACTGCCGTCATCCCCTACGCCGAAGATATCGTCGCCCGAAACATCCCCGCCAAGGTCAAGCTCATGTGGACCGTGCGAGACATTACTCATCTGGAGCTCATGGCGGACCGGCTGGAGAAGCTGGTGGAGGACGGACACGTGCAGCTCGAGCTCTACGTGTCGCAGACCCACGGAGACACTACCTATCTGTCGTCTCCAGTGGAGGAGAAGGGCTCTTTCAACGACAAGATTGAGGAGGAGGAGTCCGATTCGGGTAACTCGCAGGAGGATCTGGGTAACGCCGAGGCCGACAAGGACGTGATGCGGGCCAAAAAGGACCACCATCTCCATCTGCATCAACACAACCCCGACCTGGCCGAAGAGGTGCTTGAGAAGGGCATTCAGCATCCCCCCAAGCAGGTGCCTGTGCCCGGTTCTCAGGGCAAAATGCCTCTCTACGCATCTCTGGTCAACATGGGCAAACGACCCGTTCTCACCGAGGTGGTCACCGCCACCTTCACCGAGGCTGAGGGCTCCGTGGCGGTTCTGGGCTGCGGTCCGGCCACCATGGTCGACGCTCTGCGAGGAGTGGTTTCTGCCGAGATGGGTCTCGTTATTAACGGCCGAGTGGACTATTACGAGGAGGCCTTTGGATGGTAAAGAGAGTGAGCTCTGTTGGAGGCACTATATAGACGGTGTAGACAGATTGGTCTGACTGGTTCAGATCACAGTAAAATTACGAGTTACGATGAATACATTAATTTATGATACTGTGTGAGTAGGGTGAGTGTTGTGAGCCACTGCTCCAGTGCACAAGAAGTGGGCAAGTAGTCCAGTAGTCCAGTTGTCCAAGCACTTCAAGCACTCCAAGTGGTCCAGTGGTCCAATGCTGCAAGAACTCCCCCAGATAGCGGTACTCCTACTGAACCCAGTAGACTTGAATTCAGTCCAAGAATACCACACGTCTCATCTGCGACACAAGCTCAAATATCATAAATCCCCAGCTATCATAAATCCCCAGTTATCATAAATCTTCAGTTATCATATCATCATACTATACTCGTCCAAGGTTTGGCCTCGGCTCAAGAGGGTCATTCAAAAACTGTCTGAAACTGCTCTGATTGGACATTAATTTTGCACAGATGTTGAGAAACTCCATTCAAATCTCCAGCATGAATTTCGATCCATTTCATCCACTCTATCGTCCACTCTAACATCCATTTCATCATCCGTTTTTCCTCCATTCTTGCTGTAACCCTATTAATTGAACCCTCAACTACAAGGCTGAAATTTGTGGAGAACTAACGAAAAAGGTGACTAAAAAAGGTGACCAAAAGGTGACAAAAGGACGCGACATTTGTGCTGCTCCGAATTTTCCGACCGCCCGATCGCCCTCTTGTTTTCATGGCAACCCAAATTTCCGTCTTTCCATCTTTCGCGTTCAGAAATCGTCTACAAGCCGTATCTTTCCCTTCTTTCGCACTGCTACAATATCCATTATAATATCGCATTCGTCCAAAGAAACGAAAAAAGTCAAAAATGTCGGAAAGTCAAAAAGTCAAACACAAAGTCAAAAATCCTGTACCTCGCTAGAACCTTATTTTCTGTAGGAGGTGGAACTTTAAACCTGAGTTTAAAAAGGAGTTTAAAAATTATCAATCAAAAAAAAGCCGCCGAAACGGAGTCTAATGGTAGGAGTCCGATGGGACAAGAGAACGGGCTAGCGATTGAACGTGGACAGTGGCGAGTTGATATTGGCAGTGGCGAGTTGATATTGGCGAGTTGATATTGGTGATTCGATTTGGAATTCGATTTGGGATTCAATTGGCGATATCATGGGTTGATCGATCTCCAAATCCCTAAATCACATTAATTCCATTAATTCCATCAATTTGAGTGCCGACTTCTCCGATCATACCTGACTAAATCTCATCAATCACCATGTCTCACTACTCGCACCCTTTCCGTCCGTCGCTCCAGGGATCGACACTACCGGCACCACACTTGTACATACCCACTCGCAAAGACAGACCAACAGCCCTAGTGCGCCAAGCCAGACGTCGACTCTTGGCATTGGTGGGCTTATCTTGACATTGGCAGGCTTATCCAGGTGGGCATGGTTACATTGGTTCTCCAGCATGGAACCTGGCAAGTTGGTCTCTCAGGACTACTCAAAGATCAGCAAAAAACAGTTTGAAAAGAGACGGCGGCAACGGGAAACCGGACATTTGTTGTTCCGGTTATACGAGGAGTTTGGTGATCAAAGTCTAGATAGTCTAGGACAATGTGAGAACGATGCAATATGTGATCACGAGTTACCGTAAAGATACCATTACCAAAGCTACCACCCCCATATATAATGTTCTCGAGTTCACTCATATCATGTCCTTCATGAGGTCCTTATAACTAGAGCCGAATAGAGAGAACCGCGCCTCACTCTTCGTGGATCCACATGAAGCTCAAAGATGATGGTACTGGTATCTACACTTCTACTGATGAGAGCGCAAAGATTACTGCGACTTACAGCCCTCGAGGACAAGTCTCAACGACATTTGTAATGTCCGTCGCTCATCCTGGACAACCCCTAATGACTTCGTCTCGACTACCCATCCTGGAAGCGCATGCTCAAGAACTCCTCTGTCCGAAGTCCTTCTGGCCCTAGTACCACACCGTACAGTATATACAGTACAGTACAGTACATACTGAAACTGCATACAGCCATTTAACTGCTCTGCTGAACAGTCAACCTTCAGTCGCATCCATCTTAAGGCAGCAGACTCTTCTAGCCCATAGTTCTTCGTCAGTACTCGAGTGAGAGGACCATGAGCAAAAGATCCACTCTTGCCATCCCTCCCCACAAGCATGTTTAGAAATTTCTTCACCTCACCCAGTCTTTCATCTCGTAGACCTTGCTCAGTTTTGTCTTGAGAGCTTTAACACATGAGGATCTGAGCCTGTGATCAGATGCCCTGGTTTCTTACCAGCTAACTATTATCAACAAACAGTTATGGACCAGGTTGGTTTGGTGATGGAAGAGTAGTTCGGTGGAAGAGTAGTTCGGTGGAAGAGAAGTTCGGTGGAAGAGAAGTTCGGAAGAAGGGTAGTTCGGAAGAAGGGTAGTTCGGGGAAGAGCAGTTCGATAGTGTCTGAGGGTTAGATTGGACAGTTCGATGGTGCCAGATCAGATTGGTTCGATGGTACCCCTTGATGGGGCTTCTGCCGGATGAGTTTATCGTGTCCATACTCCGCTCTGTTACTCTGTACAATATTGTACTTCGGAAAGGGGGATCACCATTCCATATGCAGTTGCAATCAACTTTTCGACGCAAGCAACTATCCAATGCCGGCCCAGCTGGAATATTGAAGTCACGTGATGGTTGGAGTCGGTCACGTGGTGTCCGGGCGCTGGAATGTGATTATTAAGCAGAGATATCTCAGCGATACCATCAGATGAAGGAAGATACCAGTTCCAGTTGTTTATGGCTGGAGTTTGTATTACTATGATGGCATGAATACTTGAATGTGGCAATAAGACAAGCACGTCAACTGTATGGGTAGAGTTGGTCTCATCATCGAAATAGTGACCCGTACAGTCGTACTTAACTACTTGTAACTGAATGTTCATTTCATCTTTTAACAAACACTTGACCTCTATGCTGAAGGACCATTACAACTCGTAATAGACAGGCACACAATCAGTTGTGAACACAATCAGTTGTGAGTACATTAGTTGTAAATACAGTCACCAAGCACTGGTCTAGACAGGTACTTTGTCATTTTCATTCCGTAGTAAAGGGTCAAATACTTATTAGTAAGTACTTCAGGAAGCGAAAAAGTGTAGAAGTGTAGAGAAGTATAGAAAAGTAGAATAAGTAAATATTTGAACGTGTTCAAAGTCCATCTCCAGGATGGTTGACAGAAGAGAATAGAAAGGAGTAGTTGGTGGTTGGTGGTGCGAGTGGTGAGTAAGCAATTGGTAGTCGGTGAGTGAGTAATCGGTAGTTGGTGAGTAAGCAATTGGCAGGTGGTGAGTAAGCAATTGGCGAGTGGTGGGTAAGCAATTTGGCGAGTGGTGAGTAAGCAGTTTGTGGTTAAGCTGAAACGCTCTCAAACCCCACAACTCGAGTCAGGAGTTCGTAGTAAGTACAAACCACACCGGCTCAGAGTTACAACCCCTCGTATTAATGCTTCTCTCCAACCAACCAATAATCACCACTAATCCACCGATTAATCATCTCCAAAGCCGGCTTGGGCTGATCATGAGGAACCATATGACCCGCGTCTTCGATCCGCAGAAACGTGAATCCCGCGTGACTCTTGACCGCTCCCGCGACCTTGCCATCCACATGCCAGGGCCGGAGCTTTTTGAGTCGGAACTTGAAGTGTCCGTGCCACGGAAGAGCGTCAGTCCAGGCCCGCTGGCCCAGCCAGTTACAGATAATGTCGTGGGCTCCGGCGTAGATAAGCACCGGGAGCCCGTGCTGCAACATAAACGTCACATCTCGCTGGGCGGGTCGGAAGGGGTCTCCGGTGGAGTAAAAGAGGTCGGACACATTGTCGGAGCATCCGTTCCAGGCATGTTCGGCTCCAATGGCGGTCAGCACCCGCGGAAGCTCGAGCCATCGCGTCATGCCGTCCGATTCGTTGTAGCAGCCATTGTCCAGCGCAGGCTCGCACTTTTTGGTAATGTCGTAGGGATTGATGTTGAGGGTCTCGTTGTAAAACGGCAGAGTCAGGTTTGAGCAGAGCTCGCCGCCCACAGGCACGCAGTTGGCGCTGGTGACGTTGTTGTAGCAAGTTTCCACCAGCTTGTTGCAGGCGGCCAGAGTGTCGTCCAGATGATCACAGACCTCGGGACCGACGACCGCGGGCACTCCGCCGCCGCCGCAGAACATTGGTTGGTATTCCTTGTACTGTTGCAACACGTCGACCAGTCCGTTACCAATGACGACAGACTTGAGGTCAAAAGACCGTTCTGGGTGACGTAGAATCTCAGCGCCCACAGAGGGAATGTAGTGGCCCGCGTAGGACTCGCCGGCAACGTGGAGAGTCTTGGGATACTGGGGGAATCGCTGGAAAAAGAGCTCGAGGAACGCATACACCTCCTTGGCGCCCTTGGCCGAGGTGTCGGTGTTGTTGGTCTGGCCCCAGGAGAAGCCCGAGTCCACTGGCTGGTCCAGATAGACGACGGTGGCGTTGTTGTTCCACGAATGGGGGTTGTGGATGGGCGTGAGGGTGGCATTATCGATGAACGACGGTCCGTTCTCGTACAGCAAGCCCGTCATTGAGGAGCATCCGGGGCCTCCCTGGAGCCACAGAATGACGGGGTCTTTGGACGGGTCGTTACGTGACTCGACGGTCCAGTAGAAAAAGTGTTCGCCGGTCTCATTGGCGGTCAGATAGCCGGTGTATTGCTGGACATCGTCCAGACCGAGGTCTCCGGGCACCGATCGGGCAGACAGTCGTTTTGTGGGGAACTGGGACGACGTGGTGAAGTCCGGAATGGCCGAGGCGACCACCAGACCGAGACAGGAGAGAATGGCTGCGGTTTTCATTGCAAACGAGGCGAATCTGGCCGTTTTCAGGGACCCAAACCGAGGGTATATAAACCCTTGGATAGAGTTGAGAGGTGTGAAGTGTGTAACTGCCATATCTTAAGGGGGGGGGGGGGGTGAGAGGGTCTTCGTTAGAATGGGATCTAAGGGGGCTAGACATGTGGGAGAAGTTGCAAGCGAATTTGATTAGAGTATACATTGTTTTTCACCAAAATTCGTCTGCAAATTCGTCCCGAAAACCGTCCGAAAAACATCCGAAATACGTCCCCAATTTCGTCCCAGATTTATCACCGCAACCTAATCAACGTGCACTATGCATCTATAGAGCAACGCCCACCCCGACAAGTGGAGAAGGATGCACCTAACGATGGGGCGACGACTCTCCAAGGTTTCGAAGCCGATTGACGAGAAAAAAGCCGCCTTTGGGGCGACTTTCGGGCCCCAATTACCCCCCTTTCGAGCCCGCTTGCATTTCACCCGGCATCACCCGCACCCACCCGCAACCCCCCCCTCCCCCCACCAATCCAGAAAGTCGATCTATTTACTCGGCTATGCAAGATTATCGGTACGGTGGAGGTCCACTGTAGGACATGAAACGGCGCTGATATGAAACAGTGTAGCTGCAATATATGACCAGAGCGACCCCCAATCAAATGTTATTTTGTCGGAGACGAAGTTCGCGATAACAGGCGGCAATGGGTGCGGTACGAGTAGTTGCAGTTACTCGGATATGGCTCTAACGATTACAATATCACCAAGCTACCAAACGGAGCAAACATAGCGGCTAAAATTCCACTTGGGCTCAGTACAAAGAAGGTGTAGCCACCTCGGACCCAGACTGTCTCAACAAACCCTGTATAGAGTGGATAACCTCGGAGGTGGCATGGTGGGTGAATCGAATGATGGGGGATAGGAATGGGGGATAGGAATGGGAGTAACTGAATCATCTGCGGAGAGTACCGTAGACATGTGAAGCGACCCAATAAAGATATCCATATAGCGATCTCTGATGCTCATGACTCTGGTCTATGTCATTCAATTGAAACAGACGGCTTGAAAGTGCACTCACTACAGTAGACACCAGACACTAGACAGACACTACTGTAGATACTGTACTCCTAAAAAGGCAACTCCAAGAACTGAACACCTTCAATTTGCCCGACTGCACGGCACCAGATCCAAGCAAAACGTCATCTACAAGTTGAAAACACACCATAGCTCATATTCTTCCAGATCCGCTCCAAATCAGTAAAGACCTATCTACTAGAGTGCCCTCTCGAGTTCCGATATAGCCACGATATTCACAGAGCATCCACGACTAGTTTTTTTCATTTTCCGAACCAATAACCGCAGCACAAGAGTATCCCGTTTTCCCATCGTTTATCAATCTATTCTGGGTTGACTGTCCACTGCAATTGTTGCATCTTTAGCATCTGCAAAAAGCCATTTGGACTACTACATCAGTACTTGGAGCATGATGAGCAACTACAAGCACATCTTTCCTACAACTACTCGCCCATCGTTTGCCCATTGTTATGGACCACGACACAGGATCGATCTCGGACTCCTGATTCGTTTGCCATTCTCACCAGCCGTATACCCATCGTTTATCAATCTATTCTGCCATATACCTTCTATATAACGTTAGTCTCCGCCGTTTAACCTGTACATGATGACACCGCCAGGTCGAGCTTTAAGCACAGGTGTCGCCCAACCAATTATTCCTCCTTGTGAAACTGTTGAGCAGCCTTGTACTTTTTGAGAATGTCCTTCTCATGCTGGGTTAGGCTGGTGACGCTCTTTTCCGGCACAGCCTTCAACACCAGACAGTCTTCGTCCGGGTTGGGCATGCACTCGTCCTCGGAGTCCTCGGTCGAGTTCTTAATCTCTTGCTTGCGCTCATCGGCCTCCAGCTCGTGCCACGTCTCCATCTTGTTGAGCAACTCAAACTTGTGGGTGTGTTCGGGGCGCTTCATTATGATGAACTCGCAGTGGCGCAGGTTGCGCAGCGACTCAAACTTCTCGTACGTCCACCGGTACCACTTCATGAGAAACACCCGGATCCAGATGCCGTGTGCCACCAGCACCAGCACACTGGGGAACTTGTCGCTGTTGAACTGGCGGAATAATGTCTCGTTGAACCCAGCACATCGGTCATACACGTCGGCAGCAGACTCGCCGTTGGGGATTCGGTAGAAGAAGTGACCGTACTGGGACCGGTCGTTCCAGATTTTGTTCATCTCCGACGCCGACGCCTGGAAGTTTCCGAAGTCCTGCTCTCGCAACCGCGGCTCTTCATGCACCTTGTAGCTGATGTTCTTTTCCTCGATGCCCTCACATATCAGCTGGGTGGTCTGTCGGGTCCGTTGGTACGGCGATGTGTAGAAGAGAAGGGTATCGTCCTTATTGACCATGTCCGCGAGGCGTTTGCCGGCGTCCCGGGCCTGCTCCTCGCCGTTGGCGGTCAGCTTGATCCGGTGGTTGGATGTGTGTCTGTTGACGGACTTGTCGCAATTGCCTTCCGACTCTCCATGTCGAATGAGGATGATAAGCTGGGTTAGAATATGGAGCGAAAGGTGCCGGGACAGTCATAGATAAGTGATGCGGTGATGTGTTGACGCGGTGACAAGTCACGTTCGTGGACAGTGGATCAAGTCGACAGAGTGCCATACAGATGACCAGAGTAGATCAAATCAGAGTATAACATGGCCAGAACTATCGCTCCTTATGGCACAGGTGGTCGGAACAATCGTTTCTTGTCACATAAAACCAGAACAGTCGTCTGTTGTGACACAGATGGCCAGAATAATCGTTTCTTGTCTCAAACGACCAGAACAACAGTTTTGTCAGATCAAGAGGATAATATAGACGATAGTAATGACAACACGATGAGTTTCCATCACCATCAAAGCATTTAGGTCACCTCACCGCGGTGTCCACAACCTCACACCATCTGCCTGCATGTGACGATGACTTATGCATCATCCCGAGCACCTCGGTAATAGGACCCAAACAGAGGTTTTCCGGTAGGCAGAACAAGAGACGTCGAGAATCTGCATCTGTCAACACCCGATCTGCCGTCCAATTAGTTCGGTTGGCCGACACCATGTCGTGTTGGACAGTTGTGCCAACGATTCAGGCGTTACCGAGGTCAATGAGTAATGGCAGTAATGACAGCAATGTAGTGACAGTAGATGGACAGAAACGATCGCGATCGATTCCCAACAACTGCGAACAAACACAGAAGTGATCGCACTCAGTGTCGCCCGCAAATCGTCGCAAAAGTTCGACAACAATAAGCCGCTTCTCATTGGTGCATCATCTCACTGGCGTCTCCACCACATCCAGATCGCAACGTCCTGATCACAAAGTCGCCGCAACTCGGCCAAAAACGTCGCAACACGACCGCCGCAACCCCGCAGCGCTCCTAGCTCGATTC
This sequence comes from Yarrowia lipolytica, assembly GCF_001761485.1. Lineage (NCBI taxonomy): Eukaryota > Fungi > Ascomycota > Dipodascomycetes > Dipodascales > Yarrowia > Yarrowia lipolytica. Next base: position 1,553,551 of record NC_090775.1, on the reverse strand, counting down.
TGCTTCGGTTGATACTATCGCCGATAGAATGGGAGCGACTTTGGACCACAAAAACCGACTTGATCTGAAATGGGTCATCACTCACTGGCGTTCCTAGCCTGTCCTCTGAAGCCGTCCCGAACCGTTCCAAGGAGCCCCGAGCCATCCCGAAACACCTCTTTGCCGGCCTCCTAGCCCATACTCACTCTCGGTCGACCCATGATAATGACTAGTGCAACTTTGATTTGGCGGCAGATGTGTCTTAAGGTCAGATCGGGTTATCGCGACTTACCCGGCCGTGGGAGGGAGGTCAAGGTTACCGCGACCGGGAAAAGGGAAATAAAATGAATAAAAAATGATAAAAAATAAATCAAATCAAATCAAATCAAATAAAAGGTGGGAAAAAAGTGAAAAAAAAGTGGAAACAAAGTGGAAAAATTCAACCATTTTTTCTCCAACTCCTAACCACCTCCTATGCCTCTCAATACCTCCTGTCAACTCCAAAAACACAAACCAAGAGTCTCAAAAAACCACGGACCAAAGGACAAAACTCACAAATCAACCACAAAAGAACCACAAAACAGGTGAATGGCGGACAAGTGGAACGAGAAAACGACGAAAAAAGGAACCGAGGAAACCACCACCTTTTATAAACATTGGAACACAAACACAAAGCCAAAAAAAATTCTCTAATTCCAAATTGCACGATAATCAATTACAATTACACGATGATTAGTGCCATACCAAAACCCTCATTTCTCGGTCAAAAAAGACAAAAAAACAATGGGAAAAAACAGAACTAGCCATATGTAGTCACGTGATCAAGTATTACCCAGCTAAAATGATAAAATCACAACAAACGCGACGCACAAAAACAAGTCACCAAACAACCAGTCTTGGACGAACTTACTTCATTCGCACAAGGTCGGTTGGTTGGTAAATGACTCATTTGAGTCATCCGTTCAAAACTCTAATGGGAAACCGAGAAACTCAATTCCCCATCGGATTTACCCTAACCCAGCGGTGATCGTAAAAACCGGTCCCTAACCCGGGCTGCTTTCTGTGGAGAGAAGCGGCTCAATCTTTGCAGAAACACCAATGGGCTACCCTAACCTTAATGTCCTAATCGGGATACCCTAACCTCAATATCCCAATACAAAACCCCCAACCCTACCCAAACCCGCCTTTTTTGCACGTGCATACCCGGGTCTGGTTATTCTCGTTTAGCTCGTCTGCAACTATGTGACATACGAGAGGGAGGAAGGGGGCGGTAATTGGGGGGATTGTTGATTCAGGCTCATGTGACTCAATAATTGGGCGGGTTTTGCGCTCCTTTTCGGTAATATGACCCAATAGGACAAAAAAATTCCCCCTCCTCCGCCTTTGCATCACGTGATCACCGTGACCTTCCACCCGGTTCCAAATCAGCTGTGCAATTAAAGTTGTGTGGAGAATTAGATCAACGTGTCCTGAACTTGTTGGGGTGTTGGAGAAGGCTGCTTGTGATGTTCTTTCTGCAATTTTTTCGTACAAAAGGATTCAATTCAGTGTCAGGAGTCGATTCCAATTTCCGGAATTCCAATTGGAGCATTTCTCGTCGATTTTGGGCCGGCTTCGCTGCTCCTCCACGTGGGTTACCCGGTCTGAAACTTTTTCAAACCTACTAAAATCCCAAAGATTATATATAGACAGCTGGGGCTCTCTTTTTCTTTGATTTTTTTCCTTTTTGATCTTTAGGAATTTTCCCAACAAACCCCCACTTTACAACCCCCCCGAAAATGTCCGCCCCCCCCCCCAACTACAAGGTTGCCGATATCGGTCTTGCTGCTTTTGGTCGAAAGGAGATCGAGCTCGCCGAGAACGAAATGCCCGGTCTGATGCAGACTCGAGAGAAGTATGCTGCTGTCCAGCCTCTTAAGGGCGCCCGAATCGCCGGATGTCTGCACATGACCATTCAGACCGCCGTTCTGATTGAGACTCTGGTTGCTCTTGGAGCCGAGGTGACCTGGTCTTCCTGCAACATTTTCTCCACCCAGGACCATGCCGCTGCCGCCATTGCCGCCGCCGGCGTTCCCGTCTTTGCCTGGAAGGGCGAGACCGAGGAGGAGTACAACTGGTGCATTGAGCAGCAGCTCAAGGCCTTCAAGGACGGCAAGAAGCTCAACATGATTCTTGACGACGGTGGAGATCTGACCACTCTGGTTCACGAGAAGTACCCCGAGCAGCTCGATGACTGTTTCGGTCTGTCCGAGGAGACCACCACCGGTGTCCACCATCTCTACCGAATGATGAAGGAGGGCAAGCTCAAGGTCCCCGCCATCAACGTCAACGACTCTGTCACCAAGTCCAAGTTTGATAACCTGTACGGATGCCGAGAGTCTCTGATCGACGGTATCAAGCGAGCCACCGATGTTATGATTGCCGGTAAGACCGCTGTTGTCGCCGGATTCGGAGATGTCGGAAAGGGCTGCGCCCAGGCTCTTCAGTCTTTCGGTGCCCGAGTCATTGTTACCGAGATTGACCCCATCAACGCCCTCCAGGCCTCTGTTTCTGGCTACCAGGTTCTCCCCATGGAGGAGGCCTGCAAGGTCGGTCAGATCTTCGTCACCACCACCGGTTGCCGAGACATTATCACTGGCGAGCACTTCTCCCAGATGCCTAACGACGCCATTGTGTGCAACATTGGTCATTTCGATATCGAGATTGACGTTGCCTGGCTCAAGGCCAACGCCAAGAACGTGGTCAACATCAAGCCCCAGGTCGACCGATTTGAGATGCCCTCCGGCCGACACGTGATCCTCCTTGCTGAGGGCCGACTGGTCAACCTTGGCTGTGCCACCGGTCACTCCTCTTTCGTCATGTCCTGTTCTTTCACTAACCAGGTTCTGGCCCAGATTGCTCTGTTCAACGCCAAGAATGACGAGTTCCGAAAGAAGCACGTTGAGTTTGCCAAGTCCGGTCCCTTTGAGGTCGGCGTCCACGTGCTGCCCAAGATTCTCGACGAGGAGGTTGCCCGACTTCATCTCGACCACCTTGGCGTCAAGCTGTCCAAGCTGTCCGACGTTCAGGCCGAGTACCTGGGAATTGCCCAGGAGGGTCCCTACAAGGCCGACATTTACCGATACTAAGCGCTTAACCGCTAGTGTCTGCTTCTAAGCCCGCTTTAAGCATCAACTGCATCTGGCTAGTGCCAGCTTAATTATTTATTAAGAGTATATAGTCCCTCAACGGGTTAGTAATTGATGATATCATCGACAGACCAATCGAGCGTTGCGAGATTGGGCAGAGTACCTGAGACAGAGCAAGTCGCAATTGAGAATAAAAAGACATCTGCCCTCAGTTGAACGTAGACCTGAACACTGCAATGTAGTTCAACTCACTCGTTTAAAGACTGGATGATATAACTGCACATCGTCGGTAAAACCAAATCTCACAAGGTACGTGCGATACAATGATCTCCTCAACACTCATAGGAGACAACCAGAATAGAGAATAGACCTGGCCAAGACTCGCCTCATGAGTACTTCACGTGACGGATATTTACCACGTGACATTTACACATGAGGACATGTCATTTCTGGATATTGCTGGCAAATCGATTGACAATTGCGCATCTCTAGATCATCCAAAAGTTGTTCCCCCTCCCCCACCGTGCGGCTCGGAAACTCGGGTGGGGGCACGTGGGGGACATGTTTTCGGGACATGCTTTCGTTACAACATACGCCACGGTTATGATAGAGCCTTTAAACTACTACCATTCGATTTCTCCTGATCTTCCGAGTATAATGGTACTATATATATGTAAATAAGTTGACCATGTGTGATTCTGTGTGTGACTTTTACTGAGGCTATCTGGTGAGTTGTGTGTCCATAATTGAGAGTAGTTATAGCAGTAGAGCCCAAATGACTTGGTTTAGTTCACCATAGTCTTGTCAAGTCTTCCTAGATGAGGTTCAGGACGGCGTAACACTCGCTAGATTGTATTCCTGGTCGCTGTCAAGGGTCTTCGTCGATCGCAGAGGTGCAAAACAAGAGTGGAGTGGAGTGGAGTGGAGTGGAGTCAAGTCGGTCGAGTTATGAGAGTAGAGAGTCAGAAATTACAAGAATATTGATTATGGCATTTCACAAAACGCCTGTTTCACTCCCCTGCTTCTTTCCCTTGCTTCTATCCCTTGCTTCACTCATGGTCCCATTTGATGATGGGGTGGTACCAACTGCTGTAGCTAAACCACCTCAGAATACAATAAAAACTTGGAAATATTACTCAATTACTTACCAGCTACGAAATAATCAACTTGATCAATTCGTTTTCCACAATTGAGGAACATTCGAGCAGTTCTGAAGTAAATCAAGAGACAACTGGCGGACGAGACAACTGACATAAATCGAGACAACTGACATAAATCGAGACAACTAACGGAAATCACGAGAAGAATCCGGAGGACTAACAATACTGCCAATCTGTGCTTCTATAACTACCATGTGACATCATATTGGATTGTTCTGTCATAATTGTAATAGGAGTAGTATGTTTTATTGTATCATACTCATGCAGTATACAAACTAGAAATATGAATACTTCACCATCGTATTAATTACATCGATGCGATCATTTTGGTATCAAATATCTCTCATTTATATGTTTCTGCGCTTTCTGGGACTGCTGTGAAGTGGGAAATCACCAGTTGAGTGGTATTGTGTCATACGCACCCCCTAGACATTATAAAAAACCCAGCGACTCGATCATTTACCGGTACCGATAGTATATATTTTCCTCTAAATATCATTAAATCTTAGAGACCAATCATCTTTGGTTGCTTTTGACCAATCTCTCCTCCTCCTTATCGCAGAAGTGCTCGTTACGGATATCAGAGACGATATAGAGATACTACGAGCTCATCAGGTTGTTTGAGTGGCTACAGAGTGAGATTTAATACTTGATTAGAGCTCAATTTATTCCGTTTGCGTCTACTTGTCCTACTTTAGGGTACAGTACATCCGATTTGATCTGCAGAATCTCCAGGAGATTATTTCACTAATAACCGGCTGTGGGCATACTCAATAGCCCGCTCTGAGCTTACCCAGTCTGGCCACCTCCTTGACAGGCACCCAGCCGGTTCGGAACTCGTACTCCTGGCCCTCCCGGGTCAGAAACGCAGACTCCAGAGTGTCTTTATGTAGACCCGGAGGGAACCCGAGTTTGGTGTTTGCTGGGTGGTAGTGGTCACATCGATAATGGGTGGGGTGGTAGTTCGGGTGGACAAAATGATGGGGTTTAGAGGCGGTTTGGATACTGTCCAGCTCCTCATCAAAGTTGTCTAGATCAATACCAATCCACGCCTTTTTGCAATTGGCGCCCCAAAGGCCATGCTCCACGGCGTTGGCGAGAGGATAGCCCGACCGGAGGTACTTGTGGGCAACCTGAAACGGAAAAGAGAGATTCTTGTAGCTGTCTCCGGTGGATTGGAATACCGAGGGGACCACCAATTGGACGTTTCGGGACAGTCGGGAGCTGACCAGCTTCTGGTTGGACGTGATCGAGTACTTTCTGTCAGTATCACGGTCAACAATCACCACGGTGGTGTCTTTGGAGAAGCTGAAATGAGTCTCCAGAAAAAGCCCGACCTCTTCATCGTTAGCCACATATGAAACGGGAAGAAGATTGGCGGAGGCGGAAAAGCACACTGCCAGCGACTTGTTTTTGTGCTCAAGCACCCGGAAGTGGAAGATGTTTTTTCGGGCGTATCTCAGTCGGGTCATCGTGGTGTGCTTGTGGTGTAGTGAGTGGGTTAACTGATGATGGAAAGATCTGGGGAGAAGTCGACCCATATATATATATATATATATATATATATATATCTTTCGACGGTCTTGTCAGGCCATTTTTCATCCACACTTGCGTCTCTTCACACATATTCGTCCGCGGGCATTTTGGGGCTGAAACAGATGAGAGACCAGACAAGAAACGAAAGACCAGAGATCAGACAGAATCATTATATAGGGGTAAAAACACGACGACGACATTTCGGCTGTTTTTGGCCACAAGTTGTGTTTACTGGTTGAATTCGATTTGCGGTGAGCATCCAGCTGTTCCAACATTTCCTGTTGTATTTATATATATATATTTTTTTATTTATTTATTTATTTATTTATTTATTTTATTTATTTATTTATTTATTGATTTTATATATATTTGTTCTTATGTTTTATTCTATTTATTTATTTTATTTTATTTTTTTTTTATTCTCTTTATATTTTATTTCAGCCCCAAATTCCAAACTTCGTGACAGCCCCAAAAGTCCAAATACATCACTGACACAGCTGTGGCAGAAATGAAATAACCCACAATGAAATGCTGTCGGAGCCAACAAGACGAATTTGTGGCAAAATAGTCCCACAATGACGCCACATTGATGTTCGGCCCCATCTGCCAAAAGTACCAAGTACCTACGATCATTCGATACTCGTTTCCCGAGTCGAATAGACGATCACGATTGCAGTCGCTCCGAAATCGCCTCTGGAGTAGCTCAAATTGTGCTCGGTTCGGTAACTGGAGTTCTTGGTGGTCCTGTGTCTCAATTAGACCCGTTCAATGGACCTGGTCACTTGGTCTACGGTCTCCACTTACGTGACGATCTGAAGCTCACCCTCTGGCCACCATTCAGCCCAAGTTGACACTCAGATTTCCCGAAAACCTTTCTGACACTTCAAGTCGACATTTCAGAAGTCATGATTCTGTTTTGAATCTCCATCGTTACCTCAAGTCATTCCAATTCCCATTGCCAGGCAGTACTGCGAGTACGTCTCAAGCCCCGAATGATGTGGATCTTCCCTCGAGCGAGGTACTCTTGCTGAGCGAAAGTGGTCCGGTGAACCCCCGAGAGCAATGCTCCAGAATATGAGCGAGCCAACCAAGACAATGAGGGTCAGCCCCCGAATCACCGAGCCCGACAAGCAGAACAACGTCGAGTCACTGGAGCCTGTACCTACAGACCCAGGCCAAGAACTGTCGGCATTTCCCCTCAGTCCTTCGAGAACGGGGACAAGAGTGAGTTCAAGCCAGTACGTGTAGCATTGACTCACCAAGGAATTCAGGCTAAGGTCGACGACCAGTTCGAGCCTGCTAACGAGGCCCGAGAACGACCTCTGTCTGACCTGATAACGGATCTGCTGAATCGATTGGACATTTCGTGCAACTGTGGCGGTTCGTACTCTATCGTTGAGACGAGCAAGCAGTTTTGTGGGGCCAGAAGCCCCCAGGAACGTCTCACAGCTCTGCTAACATGGTTTTCGCTAACCTGGAACAGAGTCATTATTCTATTCGACAAATATCAGTGCTGCTACCTGCGACACAGCACTTGTGAATTGGTCTATCCCTTTCAGATCACCAGCGTTGTTCCGTGGCTATTTCAGACCGGCTTCGTTAGTAATATCAACAAAACGTCAACTAACAATTTCAACCAATCAACAAAACACCAACTAACAATTCCAGCCTATCAACAAAACACCAACCAACAATGTCGCTCAGTCAATTAAACGATATCCACCTGCTCAAAACACACGCGGGATCCAGCCAGAGAGTTCACTTGACGTTCCCTTGCCACATTATGACCCTCGCCACATTATAATTCAGAGGGCTCCGACTATCCGGAAATTACCCCTTGGCTCATGATCGGTAGTACCATTCCAAATTGGCCGACTGTAAATCAGGAGGAGGACAGGAATTTAGTGGAGTAGGGAAGCATTTAGGAGCTGAGATGGTTCCGGGTTGAAGCTGTGTTTTCAACGATTTTCCATATTTCATTTCATATTTTATTTCATTTATGATTTTATTTCATTTCATTTATGATTTAAATACCGGAATAAATACCGAAAAAACGATTGTAGCAATGAAGATTCAATGTGGCTTATCAACGACATTTGGCCCAGAAAATGAACACTGTTATATCATTCTGATGAGACAAGTAGGGGGCCACTCAAGTGTTGCAAATATATTGCTACTTGTCGTCAGCCCGGGTTTTTTGTAGACATTTGAGGCCATTGTAGTACTCCCAGAGCTGAGAAAATTCGTTCATCATGATCCTCACGATTAGAGGATCATTTCTATACCATTTTTATAGCACCATCATTACCAATATTACTCTCAGGTCGAGTCTATTGTTAGTCCCTTCTGTATAATGTGAACATTTGTAGACCATATGCTCTGTTTGTAACATAAATAGTTGAAAAATAGTACCATTCGAATCGCACAGCTCCGGTGATCACAATGATACCACAAAATCGTCACTTTTTCCCGTGAATCCGTCCATTATCTCTCATGTCCCGAAATGTGCTCGAATCTAGTCTGCTATGGCAGTTTCACAATCATTATCTACCGCCAAGAGTCGATATTGGAAATACTTCAAGACAAAAAACACAGATGCACAACTCGGACTATCCCTCTTCTTCCTTCTAATCACATTTGCTCCTTTCTTTCTCCTTTCCACGCCCCTTAGTAATCACCTCCACAAGGTTTAGCTATCTCGCATATTAGTTAGATAGTCAACTATCAGTGTCGCTTGACTTGCCACCTACGCCCCACACCATGACCGACGCCAAACCGCACAATCCCAAGTGGATCCCCGAGTACCTGCTGGAAACGGCCTTTTCCGAGCGCTACGGTTACACGGAGGACGACGTGGCCCAGGCAGCGTCTGTTTCCGGTGACCTGTCCTTTTTGCGAGGCTGGAACGGACCCCACAAGACCAGAAACACAAGCACAAACACAAGCACAAGCACAAGCAACGGCAACGCGGGTAACGCGGACAACGCGGACAACGGAGGAGCTAAAGCCACAGACACCTCTTGTCCAGCCCCAGTCTCGTCGGCCAACATGCTGGAACTGCATCAGCAACAGGACCACAAGCCCATCTCTCTGCCCAAATTGCCGACCATGTGGATCCCGGCGGTGGACTCCATCAACTGCATCCGAGACGAGCTGGAAATCGACACAGAAACGGGCGACGACGACGGCAAGGACGAAAACGTGGTGTACAAGTCGGACGCCCCTATCCCCCGAGGCTGTGGCGTCTACTACTACGAGGTGGAGATTCTGTCGGCCTCCAAAGACTCGGCCGTGTGCATGGGTTTCTGCAAGACGAGTGCGCCGCTGACCAAACCGCCGGGCTTCGAAACCGAGTCCTGGGGCTACCATTCCGACTACGGCAACGTCATGTGTTGCCAGGGCACCTCCAAGGACTATGGGCCGTCTTTCAACCAGCCAGGCGACGTGGTGGGCTGCTGCATCAACTTCAAGAAGCGCGAGGCCTTCTTCACAAAGAATGGCATGCCGCTGACCAAGGCGTTTTCGGATCTCCCCTCAGACCCCCTCTACCCCGCCATTGGCGTCAAGAAGAAGTCCACCAACTCGCCCGGCGCACGCATCAAGGCCAACTTTGGGGGATCGGGTCCGTTTGTGTTTGACATCAAGCAGTACGTGCTCAAACAGAAACACGAGACGCAGAAACGCATCGAGTCCAGCACAAAGGTGCCTGCCCATGCGGCTCGAAACGCATTCCAGGAAAAACAGCTCGCCCAGGGAAACCTCAACCCGCTCATCAACAACCTAGTCATGTCGTACCTGACGCATGTGGGCTACGTGGACACGGCTGAGGCTCTGTACCGCGATGTGTGCAGAGACCAGGATATGCAAGACGAAGGGACCGGTGGAGGCGATGTGAGTATGGAGCCTCCTTCCGATGAGGGACTCAAGTCGCTAGCGTCATACCTTTCTCCAGACATTACCATCAGGCACCAGATCCGCGGTCTGATTCTGTCGGGCGACATTGACGGCGCCATGGCTCTGGTGGAGGAGCATTACCCGACCGTGTTTGAGTCTCAGGATATGGTGCTGTTCCAACTCAAGTGCCGTAAGTTTGTGGAGCTGCTGCAGGCCAACGAGGTGATTGAGGCTGTGGAGTATGGCCGGGAACTCAAGATGGAGTACGCCAACGACCCCCGCCCACAGGTGCAGGATTTGTTGCGTCACGCCTTTTCGCTGATTGCCTACGATTCCGATCAGGTGAACGAGGAGCTCGACACAGTCAAGTCACGGGAGGAGCTATGGGAGCAGCTGTCGTCGGCCATTCTGGTTGCCCATGGACGGTCGCCCGTGGCGCCTCTCAAGCGCATTGTTCAGCATACGCGGCAGATGATCAAGGTGTTGGGGGAGAGTGGAAATGACACTGCGAGTTTCTTGAACGTGACGAGGGATTTTATGTAGCGACGATGATGTCGTGGAGGGCGGGGATGGAGGGCCTTGAACTGTCTTGCTACAAGGTGGGGTGGTTTCCCGGAAGTGTCTCACCCAGTCACTGGAACCATGGTACGTTTCGTTTCCGAACTCGCAGCAGGTGATTGTGGAGGAGCATTTTTATACGTAATGATTAATGTGGTTTGCTTGTGGCTGGAGAAAACAGCCATGAGGTAGGATGAAATTGTGGTCAAGCCGCTAGGCAACATTTCAGAGATAAAGGGCACGTGGATGACGATGCTACTCCTGGTAAACTCGACAGGTTCTTCTGCTGGCTACTTGTAGAACAGAAGATCAGAACCAGAACTGGCAGTATCGACTTGGTGAGCAACGGGTTGATCTCTCGACTTACTAATCAATCAGAGTGGTCCGTGGCTGTATATCCATCATATTGTTCTCCGATATCGTCAAGTTGCCCGCAACGGTATCTTCTAGTGGAGGACCTACACTTACTTTCTATAGTCGTGTTGAACAAGGAAAATGTATCTGATGGTTGTTTGGGCTACGCGATTCATCCTTGAGCATCCACCAGTTGGTTGAGGTTCGCTTGTTGGAGATTTTGCCTCTATGTCAATGTAATGAACTGTCTATAGTTGTATAGTTGTAGTTGTAGTTTTAGACATGCGTGCCAATTGGGCTCTGTGGTGTCAGGGGGCCCTTCTCACTGCTGTCCAGCCAGTTAGTTGGCCTCCTCGCACACCTTCTTCACCTTGGGGTAGATGTAGTCCGATAGCTGGGGGGGTCCGTCGGGAGTGATGATTCTGTACTGGAAGTTCTCCTCATAGGTGTCAGGGTTGATCTTGCCCTCGTAATCCACCACAATCATGCCCATGGTGTCCTGGACGTCGGGAACTCGAGCCTGCATGGGGGGGTTTCTGTTGTCAAACACGGGGATGTAAAGGGTTCCGCCGGGGGCAGAGCCCTTCTTTTGCTTCTGGGGAGGCAAAATAGAAAAGACCTGGCCCGCAGCAAAGTCCTTGACCTGGGGGTCCTTGTAGGCGTCCTTTTTGAGCACCTCGTTGAGCACCTTGAGGAAGTCGGAGTTGCCTTTGTCGAACACTCGGGGGTCGCAGTACAGGTTAGAGAGACAATCGGCGTCGGTGACGGAGTCCTGGCCGTACAGGGTCTGGAACTCCTTGAGCGAGTAGATTCGGGTCTCCTTGTGGGTGTGATCTTCATCGGCGTCCGGTCGATAGATGGTGTGTCTTAGAGGCGATTCTTTGGGGTCTAGAAGCGTCTTCTTGATGGGAGAGATGGACGTGGAGGCGCAAAAGACGGCCAGAGGGTCCGGGGAAAGCGACACGGTGGCGGTGATAGAGTCCACGTCTCGAAGATGCTTGAACTTTTGTCGGAACTTATCCGTGGTGTCTTTGTCGAGCAGATGGACGTGGTAGCGGGGGTTGGCGGTGCCCACGGTGATCTGGCGGATCTGGACCGACGGAAATCGGGCGGTTTTCAGCGATTGAAGCGTTCGGAACATGGTTGATGGACTTGTGTATGTGTTGAAGTTACTTGGATGGTGCTGATGATGAGTCGTCAATTGCTGTGCAGGAGTCTGCAGATTGCTTATGCGGGGAGATGGGCGAGATTTGGGGCGGTGATTGTGGAGGAATTGGGGGAAATTGCGGTTGGGGGAGGCTGTGGCGGTATTCTGGGAGGCGGTTTGAATCGATTTTTCCACTTTTTGCGTGGTTTCAAACACCGTGGCGGCTCTTAGAGACACTCTTGTAGCCTCATATTCATGTGATTTGTGGTGCCTGAGTGCTTGCGAGTTTAAATTATTGTGCAAAAAAGGCAGGACAGAAAAAAGTGATTTTGATCGGGGAACAGACGGAGATAAATGACAATCGAACCGGTATTTCGGTGTTTTATTTTGTCAGATTGGAGAGATGGGCCCGGGTTGGATATTGATGTTTGGTATTTGTGGATTGTCTTGTCTTGTCTTGGTTGCTGGTTCAGAGGGTATGTTTAAAAGAATTTAAAATAAAAATAAAAATAAAAACAAAAATAAAAATAAATTAAAATATAATATAAATAAAATAATAAAAAAAAAAATAAAAATATAAATATAAATATAAATATAAATATAAATATAAATATAAATATAAATATAAATTATAAATTATAAATAAATTATAAATTAATAAATAAACATAAATATAAATATAAATATATAAATGCCCTCTCTCCATGCTAGATTACATAAGCTCTCTCTGGGTGGTCAGTACCAATGGGGGTTTATTCAATTGTCATCCTACCACCAGTATTTGATATTCAAATCTGTCTAATTTAGTTAAGTATTCCTAACCTATAGTTAACATTTGGTTAGAAAGATAACATCCAAATGAGAGTCGGTTGAAACGTGTTCAGAAACATACAGACACTCATAGACGATAGTCGAGGGCTGTGTGACAATTTTCCGACCCATTTCAAGCTATATATCGACGGTTTTTGTCTCACAATGGCTTTGTCCAGAACTCGCCAAAAAAAACACGTGTTTCTGTATAAGACCACTATAAGAAGGACTGATATCGGCACATCCAAGTCCCTCAGCACTCCAAAACTAATCTCAATGGATTTCTTCACTCTTGGCGAGTTCAAAGATACCAACATCTCAACCACTTCCCATACAAAAATCCCCACCTCCGACTCTGTTCCTCCCACCTCTCAGCTCAGCTCAGTGCATAGCATCCACATTCAGACACTGCTCCAAAACCCGCCACGGAAATCGCATCGAGAATCCAAAACAACCATCGTATTTGTCCAATCCTCACAAACACACTCATCTCATCCATTCTCTTCACAGACAAAAACTCCCCCCATTTCACCTGCCCAACATGCCCCGATGCATCTTACTCTCAACTCTGAACCTTGTCAGACTCCTCGACACAACTAATGAAACATTTCACAACGCTCATTGTGGTGTTTGTGGCCATCAAGGCATACTTGGTAGCGCTTGCGCTCGTGGTCCCCCGGCAATATGACACCTCTTCGACCTTGCTGTTCCCCAACAACCGTTTTCTGTCGCGTTTGGTCATCTGGGACTCTGTGTTTTTTGTGTCCAGCGCAGAGCGATCCCATCTGTACGAACACGAATGGGCCTTCAGCTGGATGTGGTCCCGTGCTCTGGGACTCGCCGGATCACGTGACGCCATTGCCTACACGGCGATCGCCGTCTCGTCGCTGAGTCATCTTCTGGCGGCCCTCATGCTCAGAAAACTCACCGAGTCCGTTTTCCACAACAAGCGGTTTGCCGAAACCACCGCGCTCATGTACATCTTGTCGCCGGCGGGCATTTTTCTGGTGGCGGGATATACCGAGTCGTTGTTTGCGCTTCTGTCGTTCACAGGTTTGTACTTGAGACAGCGGGGCCAGTACCCGTTGGCAGGAGCAGTTTTGGGAGCGTCCTGCTTACTAAGAGGCAACGGTCTGCTGTGGGGAATCCCCTTTCTGTTTGATCTGGCCTCTGCCATCAAGCACAACCAGTTCAACAGGGGAGTTTCTGTTGTTATTGGCGGGTCTCTGGTTGGAGCGGTCTTTCTGTACACCCAGTACCTGCCCTGGTCCATCTTCTGTCCCGAGCGCGACGAATGGTGCAACTACTACATTCCTAGCATCTACGGCTATGTTCAGCAGCGGTACTGGAACGTTGGTTTCCTGAGATACTGGACGGCCAACAACATTCCCAACTTTCTGTTTGCCGCCCCAGTGCTCTATCTCATGTACCAGTCCATGTCGACCAACCCGTCGCTGGTTCCTTTCTACACGGTGCATGCCATCATGGGTTTGGCGTGTGTCTTCATGTGGCATGTTCAGATCATCACCCGTATCTCCACCTGTCTGCCGACCCTGTACTGGTACATGGCCAAGCTGGCTCAGGGGTACAATGGGCACTATGTGGTGCGCTACATTTTCGTCTGGATCACCTTTCAGGTGGTCATGTGGGGTGCTTATTTGCCGCCTGCGTAGGAACCTGAGGGTAGGGAAGGAGCGCAAGCGATGTTGCCGTCCCTGATAGCCAGCTGAGCGGCCGTCGTCATTGGGGAATGTGATTCTCGGCTGTCTACAGCAGCAGCATCATGGTCGGTCTATGCATGGATAGATCGACTGAGACATGGAAGGTATGGTTCAATGTCAAGGGTGGGCTTGGGACAGAAGCAGTGACAGATGGAAGTTACTGAGTCTGAGTCTGCGACGGAGGGGGGTGGTGAAGTCCGAGTCTGAGACGGTGGAGCCTTATCTTTGAGATTAGAAGGATGGACTAGAATAAAATAAGCAATCGACACTAGAGCATGACGAACTGGCGGCACGAGCACAAGGACACTACGCGTACAAGGACACTACGAGCACAAGTGTCGAGCTCGGACGCTACTAGTACAATTACCAGTACCGGCACTCGTACCGGTAGTCTCAGCACTAGCCTCTGTGGCGCACCTGAAACCTGAGTCAATCAATAACCACCAATAACCAATAACCACCATCCACCATCCACCAATAACTACTAACCACCTCCTGGAAGATCTCCGATCGTGCATCTTTTCTTTGTCGGGTGCTTCCGATATGAATGGGGGGCTGTCCTCGTATTGTATACGATGCAAGTACCGTACTGGTTGCACATTCCATTGGCAGATTGGACAACAGATCAGCAAGTCTGTTATAGGAAGTTTTCAGGGGTTAAAGGGGGTGCTAGCTCCCGTACATACATATCAGCGCTCTTGATAACGACACCAATCCGAGCATTGTTATCACCCGAACAAAGAGCGTACACCAACATGCCAACCCGATTATCTCTTTTCCCAATTCATTCTCGGTTCTTTCGCCGATATCTCGGTTTTCGCCCGTCTTTCTCGGGTTTTTTCCTTCTCTCGCTCTCTCTCGGTCTCGCTCAGTCATAACCACCTCTACCAAACCTTAGCCACCTTCGCCACAGTGGCTGAAGAATCCGATTGGCTGGGCTGAGCCACGTGAAAAAGCTAGCCACTTAGGGTACGGGTTTTGCCGCTTGGGGAAGCGCCGTAGCAAGTCGTGGCCGGAAAATGCCGCAAGCTCCATTCCACCTGACAGGGGCCCCGCGAGCGGCCCAGCATCCCAGAATCCCCCCAAGCACGACATGGACTACCAAGTCGCCACAAAGCCACGATTAAAATTATATAACTGCCAGGCACATCTGCACCAAAGGGCCATTGGTACCGTTTTGTGATTTCTCCTCACACAACTACATTGATACTATCCAAACTGTGGCTTTTTTAGACTTTCTAAAATTGCTCTCTTTCGGCGGGACTCTGCATAACCAACGCACTGCAGTCTGTCTTTAAGGTTTGGCTGCACCACACTACCCCCCTTTGCTTTGTCCGACACAAACACAAATCCCCCAGGCCTGCGGGTATAAGTAGGGAGGGCGAGCACGTCATTTCACGCTCCAGAATTGCAACATTTCACGTGACCCGAAATCACAAAGCGCCAGCCAACAAGACCCAAAAAAAAAACACAAGCACACACACACAAAGACAGCAGCGCTAAGACCATCGAGCCCTGCATTATCCAAGCACTGATTAAAAAGAAAAACCCCCGTATCATTTTCTATCGCTCTTAATTACTATCATCATGGCTCCTCCCCCCACTCTGTCCATGTCATCCAACAATGTGTTGGACAAAATGTCGCCTCCTCGACAGCAGCAGTCTCGGCTGGAAAAGGGCCGAAAGCAACTGCCTGCGGGCATTGCGCTGCCGTGCTCGGAGCAGATTCTCAGAAAGCTTTCTGTGTCGTCCTCCGAAGACGAGCGACAGACGGGGTTTGAAATGCTCCAGGAGGGCATCCGAACAATTCTGGGCCCGTCGTCCGGCATTGATTCCGATGACGTCAACGTCGAAGACCTCATGGACATCATGACCCGGTACCACTCCATCGAGTCCGAGTGGAAGGACTTTGCTCTGGAAGAACCCACTCGAGGATACACCCGAAACGGAGTGGACAACATCAACAACAAGGCCAACCTGCTTCTGCTGGTTTGGAACCCCGGAAAGGGCTCGTGCATCCATGACCACGCCGACGCCCACTGCATCATGAAGATCCTCAAGGGCAACCTGGTGGAGACTCTCTACGAGTGGCCCGAGGAAGGTGTCGAGGGCCCCATGAAGGTCATCAAGGAGTCTGTTCGATCCGAGCAGCAGGTGGCCTACATGTCCGACAAAATCGGCCTGCATCGAATCAAAAACCCCAGCGAAACCGAGGTGGCTGTCTCTCTGCATCTTTACACCCCTCCCTGGGCTGCCGAATACGGCTGTTCCATCTTCGACGAGAACACCAGCAAGAGCTCCAAGGTGAACATGTCCAACCTGTACTCTTGGAGAGGCGAGCTGCAGGAGAAGGCTGGTGGCGACTCCTGCTAATTCCGGCGTGCTGAGCTTTCCCGCGCCTGGATCCCGCGCCTGGATCCCCCGACTGAGAAAAAAGCATGATCTACACAGATGTAGCATGAGCATTCAGCGTATTTATTTAATGGTCTACTGGTAGGCCTACTAACGGATTTATAGATGAATTGATTCTACTGAAGAGTATGTTGTAGTTGTATCTCATGCCTGGCGTTTTTGACATTTTAATTATTTTTCCTAATTTTTTCGAATTTAATTCTAAAAGGTTCATTTATGTTTTATTTATTTATTTTCTTTATTTATTTTTTTGATTTCGGCTCTTTAATTTCTTTTTCTAATCGCCACCTAAAAATGAAACTTTATTAACCGCGCTGCCAAGTAACCCACAAACTCCCAACAAGGCTGTCAAGTGAATTTGATGGGAAAAAAGCATGGAGGTTTTGGGGCAGTTTGTAGAGATTTGCCACATGAATTGTAGGTACAGTTTCTCTTGTATTTTAGTGTGAGGCTTGGAACTCGACGGCAATTCCAGACGATTCTTTTAACTCCGGATAAATTCCATCATCCGACAATGTCTTCAACTCTATCGTATGCCGCGGTTCGGGCTGTTTGTCGATGCGCGGCCCGGAACAGCACCAGAATAGATCCGGAAGAGGCGAGTGAGAGTTCATTCGGGTTGCCAGCTGAGTTCCTTGAGGGCTCTTGGTTTCTGTGGACAAAGGAGTTGTACGTTTGGGTCAGATGGCTGCTTCTTTTGGACCATGGTACAATGGAGGTGAGCACAGAGCAGGTGCGAGACAGATAGAAGAACTGCGATTGCGATTGCGATTGTGATTGCGAGCACCGCTCGTCTCGGCCTTCTATTTCGGTTGTACACGTGAGGTGCACGAGAAAGAGGAGCCAAAAGAGGCTGAGAGAATTTCCGAAGAAAGGAAGCGTTGGATGGTGCGTTTCAGAAGCATTCTTGACCTGGCCATGATGTGGAGTGGATGGTAGGTGTGGCTGTGAGAAGGTGTGGCTGTGGGTAGGTGTGGATGTGGGTAGTGTGGATGTGGGTAGTGTGGATGTGGGTAGTGTGGATGTGGGTAGGTGTGGGGGAGGATAGGAGTAGGACAGGAGTATGGCACTCGTAGGGATTATGCTTGTAGAGGTATTGTAGTGGAATACTCTTGACTACAGTATGTACATGGTCTATCGAAAGTTCTCTGTTAGTCTGTCTAGCACTACTCATTGTCTTCTGAGAGGTTTGGTTCTCTTGTTCTGCCCGATATCTGTTTTATTCTTCGAGAATGAGTATCACTCCGTACTGTACTACAAGTACTCGTGCTTGTAGAGATCTACAGTAACCCTGACGAACCCGACTAACCTGCAACGCCTGGTGAGCGCAAGGACTCCTACCACCTGAGTCGCTCGCGCCCTTTACCGATTAGTGATCCATAAAAATGCAGACCGGCGCATACGACAGGCTCGTGGACGGTGAAAAAAGTGCCGATCCAACTTTCTCGAGCGGTTGCTACGAAAGTAGCGGCTACGTTAAGCCGTTTTCTAGACTCGTCTACTTGTAGGTTGTCCAGCATGACAGATGCACCGGGTCACTGAGCCCCGAATGTTATTGTGGGATGATAACCGGGCGGTGAGCATATATAAGACGCGTGGTGGACTCTTGTAGCTTGTTGAACCCATTACATCTTGACATCATGACCGACATCCAGCCGCAAATCATCACCGATCGACTCATCATCCGTCCGACCAACATCGACGACTACGATGACTGCTGCAAGCTCATGGGCGACGCTGATGTGATGAAGTACATTGGCGGCGAGATTGTGGATCCCGAGCACGTGTGGCTCAAGATTCTGCACCGGAAGGGCCACTGGGACTACTTTGGCTACGGCTGCTTCACCATCCGCGACAAGGTGACCAACGAGTTCTACGGCGAGATTGGAATCAGCCACTTCAAGCGGCCCATTGCCGCGCCTTACAGCCCCCAGTTTGTCGAGGCGTCGTGGACCATGGCGCCGTCGGCCCAGGGCAAGGGCATTGGCAAGGAGGCGCTCTACGGTCTGGTCGAGTGGGACGAGAAGCACAACATCACCAAGAGCGACTGGCTGGCCATCATTGAGCCGCCCAACAAGCGATCGTCGGGCCTGGCCCAGAAGGTTGGCTTTGAGCTCGTGGCCGAGAACAAAAAGTGGAACGACATCACCATCAACCTGTGGGTCCGAAAGAACCCCAACAAGAACAAGTTTGAGTCTGCCGCCGTGGCCAAGTTGTAGACAGGCAGTAGACAGATAGAACCCATAGACGAATATGATTGATAGAGTACAAAAGGAGGAATCAGAGTGATTTTAGTCGGTGGAGTTTGACCTGGACGAGTAGAGATTGTCTTCTTACTACTGCAGTGGAGAGATCCTACCAGTATGTACTTAGCCCTAAAGTCCATCACTAGACTGGACATACTGTACCACCAGATATGGTCATGTTTGGACTATCGACATTATTGGTACAGTCCAGAATAGGGAATATACACTCGTATAGTAGAATTACTCGTACCGGTATGTACTGTACACTTACGACTGGGTCAGATGGTCCTATGTATTCGTATAGTCGTTTGTTTTACTCGACTTCCTACAATACAGGTAGCCTATATCTACATACTGTATCTCTACCAACCATTCTACTAAACAATAGATACCACCGGTTGATACTCGCAAGACAATTAAATGAACCCGGTCGACTCTGGTCTTTCAAAAAGCCGACTTTTCAACTCGCAACCCGTCCCATCACTCTTTCCGCTGCATATTGGATGCACAGGAGACATGTGTGATTGTAGATGCCGAGTGAGTTGTACGAGTAGACAAGGGAGAGGGGGTTTGATGTTCGAGAAACGTCACGTGACCAGAATATGGACACACACACATTAAAAAATACTTGTGTATACTCATACCTTTTCTCCTTGTTCTTTTTTTTTTCCTTTTTTTTTCTTTTTTTTTCTTTTTTTTCTTCTTTTTTTTCTGCCTTTTTTTCTGCCTTTTTTTTCTGCCTTTATTTAATTTACATATCTCCCACTCATGCCAATACACGTGATTTCTGTTTTCGGACAACCACTCAACGCCGCACACTTGTAAAGGGACGAGTTCAAGGAGTCGGGGGCTTTTTAGAGCCACCAAAACTAGCGGATAGATATATAAATACCGTCTGTTTCCCCCCGGGTGGTCCCCCACTTCTCCACCGGTATTTTTCTTGCTTTCAAACACTTCTTCTTCTCAGCTCACGTGAAGAAAAAGGTCCCAACATAGCACCATCGACGCTGGGCATTCTGACCTCTGCATCAGCACTTTTTGCGGTCCATTCTTTTCTGTTGTTTGGGACCAACGGGTTAGCCAACTCTATTCCCCTGCACAGAAGGTTGATACTGTCTGGTAGATAGGTATCACTGAAGCAAACCGCAAACCGCAAGGCACAAGTACTCGTACCTCTAACATCACCACCAAAGCTATGCCGGACACGGATATCATGCAACAGGCGGCGGCGCAGGCCAACATCGAGTACATCTCGTCGGACGAAGGGGAGGACGAGGGGGCGTTCAGCCGGTTTGGCACCGGAGACGTGGAGAGTCTGGCGGCTCACTCCAAGATCCACACGTTTGGAGACTTGCTGCGCGAGCTGGAAACGGCGCAGAACATTGTGGTGCTGTGCGGCGCGGGCATCTCCACATCGCTGGGCATCCCGGACTTCCGGTCCGCCGACGGTCTGTACAAAAGCCTCGATCTGGAGTCGCTGGGTCTGTCGGACCCCCAGGAGGTGTTTGACCTGGAGGTGTTTGACCAGGACCCCACGCCTTTCTACCGGGTGGCGTCCAAGGTGATGATGCCCACTCAGGCGCTGATTTCACCGACCCACGCTTTCCTCAAGCTGCTGCAGGACAAGGGCAAGCTGCTGCGAATCTACACACAGAACATTGACGACCTGGAACACATTGCCGGCATCGAGGAGTCCAAAATGGTGCAGTGCCACGGCGCCTTCCACATGGCCACCTGTCGCCAGTGTGGAGCCAAGGTCACATGCGAGTCGTTGCGTCCGGAGATTGTCGCCGGAGAGATCCCAATGTGCCGACGCAAGCGCTGCGAAGGAGTCATCAAACCAGACATTGTCTTCTTCGGAGAGGCTCTGCCAGACCGGTTCCGGCACATGGTGCGGTCGGATATCATCATGGGAGGCCCCACGCCCAAAGTGGATCTGTTTCTGTGTCTGGGAACGTCGCTCAAGGTATCGCCGGCGTGCGACATTGCCAAACAGGTGCCTCTGGGCGTGCCACGAGTCTACATCAACCGGGAACCCAGTGCGCGGTTCTACTTTGACATCAGCTTGTGTGGCGAGAGCGATTTGGCGGTGCAGGCCATTTGCGAGGGCATGGGCTGGGACTTGTCTCACCCTCAGATGAAGCCCATGGATCGATAACTACACTAACTACAAAAGGACCCGCGTACAAGGGAGCATATGAACAGGTTAATAACGGTGCTAGATAGATGTATACTAGAAATAAAAAGAAAATTGATTGCAGCGTAGACAATATATTTCCAGTGGCGTCATATATATATATATAGATACACCCAAAGTTAAGTAGCATCTGATATGCACCCCGGATTGCTAATATCACCACACACATTACCAGTTGACGACTCTCTTCTTCTCCTACGACACACTCACGATTGCAATTCCAAATGTCTGAAGCACCAGAAGCGAAATGGAGCCACCTGATTGGCAAGACCATTGTGTCCAAGAGCGACGTGGCCGACAAGTCCGACAACCAATTCTACAAGGAGGATCTGCCTCTGCCCAACCGGGTGCTCACTCCCACGAGTATTTGTACCCGAGACCTTCGACCTGATCGGCTCAACGTCAATGTCGATGAAAAGTACGTTTGTCAGAGTGTCAACTACGGTTAGGCATGAGTGGGGGCCATGGCTGTGAAGTTCAGCGGACAGTGCTGTACACTTTCAATAGTCATTATTCATTATGTATACCTTTTCACGTCTGAATGTTGTAGCTGCGGACGCCCGTTTGTTGGTGTTGTCGACACACAGTTACTAATACTCGTACCATAGTCATTCGTTTTGCGTCTCGTGTAGACGAGACTGGTATTGTTGTGGCCGAGATTGCAGCTGGTGGTTGGTTATCAGTTGCCTTTCAAGTAACTTTGCACGCTGATCAGCTGTTAATCCACCCAGTGACCTGTCTAGCACCCACTCTGCTTGCAAATCGCATCGTCTGGTGTCCAAAGGGGAAGTACGACACCGCGTACCAAATGGCGGCGACCAACTGCACTACACAAGCGATGATAGTCAACAGGGTGTTCTTCATGCCGAGCGAAAAGTAGAGAGTGGCGAAGATGGAGCCAAAGAAGGCAACGGTGAACGGCAATCGCTCCTTGCTGACCAGATGCTTGACGTAGGAAACAGGGCCCTGCAGCACGCCAAAGGAAATGACAAACAAAAGGGAGCCCAGAGTCCACAGAACCGCAAACTTTCGAGGCTTGAGCACCAGCACAGGCATGATGAGGAAGCAGATGGCAAAACAAACCACGGCGCCGGCCAGACACACGCCAAACACAATCATACGGTCCCACCACGACAGCTTGAACCACTCGGGCTCGGCAATCTGGGTGTCCACTCCGGCGTTTTCAGCCATGGTTTCCGTCTCGGTGGTGGGCAGTCGGATTCCGTTTTGGATGTTGGACCACCACGACGAGTTGTTGGCGGTCTCCGGAGGCACGCCGGCTTGCGAGTTTCCCCAGAACGAAGACATTGCGTTTGTTTAGAGGAAAGTAGTGGTGAAGAGTGTGACGACAAGATACTGTAATACGTATTATCTAGACATATGGATGCACCTTGTCAAAGTTTAATGCAACGTCGGGTTCAACTGGAGGTTAAGTGAGGAGAGGCATTTTGATAAGTAAATGGAAACAATTAGTTAGTATTTAGATAAGGTCTTTGAATGAGATACTTTGAATCTGAGTAAATGCGATGATTGTTTCCCATTTTTCGGAAAATTAACAAAACTTCAACAGTAGGGGGAAAAAAAGGAAGAAAAAAAACATCGTTTTAAAACACTCTCCATTTCACCTTCTCCACCAGTCATCTCCTCCCATAGGCTACAGCAAGACAGTTTTGCCTGTAACCAAACTTCTGACATGAGACTCTCTTCCTCTTCATCGCCACTCTGGTGGCAAAACAGCAAACTGACCATGTGACGAAGAGGTGCGGCTTGGACCAAAGGCTACATAGGCTACATATCCCTTTCCTCATCATTATAGCACCCAATACCGACAGGTTTGCACAGTCATGTGATTTCAATCGAGATACCAACACAACGTGCTACTGTACAGCAGTACTCGCCGACCCCTCCCTCGTTTCCAGCTGTCATACTGAACATTGTACTTGTAATGAGACTATGTTCGGATCGGCTGTCCCTCAACAAGTCGCTGGACTTGTAGCTATTCGACCCCATGCTCGTCTTGTCACATGCTTCATTAATTATGCCTATATACATACACTACTGTTGCTCTCTCCGTCTATTGCTTGCGCTCTACCACATTGTGGGCCTGCTGGTGGTAGAACCACGAGATCCACTCGTTTTCCTTGGCCCGTTCGTTGAGATCCACGTTGGTGCGACAGATGGAACAGTACCCCTGTAGCTTGATGCCTCCTCTTTTGTTCTCGATGGACGAGATCTTGGTGGGCAGAGGCAGCACGTTGTTGGTGGTGGCGCTGATTCCGTGCTTGGAGTACATGTGCGACGAGTACGAGTGGTTTCGCATGACGAGAAACTCGCCGCAGTACCGGCACTGGCCGTGAATGTCGACCTTGGACAGACACTTGGGGTTACCTGGTCGAGGTTTGATGACAGTGCCGTTCAAAAAGTAGTCTTCCAGGACCTTGGTCGAAATGTACGACTTGTACATGGGCTCGTAGACCGTGAGACGTCCTCCCTTTCCCGGGTTGAGCTGGGCGCAGTACTCGGCCTCGGGAATAGGGGCTGTGGCGGACAGGTTGGAGAAGGGGTTCCCGCACCGCCGGAGAAACTCGTGTTTGGTTTCCTCCGTGTCAAACTGGATGAGTTCAAAGTCTCGGGCGATATGGCTCTGGGCCATGGCTGCGTTTTCGAGATGCAGAACAGACGAATAATCGAACTTGTCGTCGGGAATTTTGAAGCCTGCGGTTGTGAAGGTCAGCAGGGGGTCTTCATACTCCTTCTTGGCCTCCTCGGGAGGAGTTGATAGACTGCTGGGGATGTTTGACATGACCGAAGTGGGCGAGGCTGGCGACAGCGAGTAGTGAGCCATGGTTGCGTAATGCTGCGACATGGCTCCGGGGGCGTTGAGCATGCTGGGGTTGATTCCGTTGAAGTAGGAAGGATCCATGTCCATAGCGTCGCAGTCCTCCTGGCAGTTCTGGGCTCGGTTCAGAAGCGTTGTCATGTTCAGCGCATAGTTTCCCTGCCAGTTGTGATGGTAGTTGATGCTCGGAGGATGCACGTATCGAAACGAGTATGCGGCGTACGGATCGTGGGAAGGAATGTCTTGCACCGCCACCGACTGGTGCTCCTTGGGCATGTCCTCCTTGGGGAGCTGCTCCTGGAGCTTGGGATCAATGGTCTCGACCTTGGAGGGCTCATTGCCAAACTGGTAGTACTGAAAGGTGGATTGGAAAGACGACACCAGATTGTTGTAGTTGGGGGAGTTGTCCGTGGACTCCAGAGGCTTGAGCGAAAACGGCTTGTTGGACATGGTGAAGCAATCGAGCGACTATTTGCCAACAACCTGGATTCAACCAAGTTATAAACAGACGGCCCTACAATTAAGCAACACTCTTTAGTGTATGGGACCCTCGGCACACAAACACAACATGTGCACCGGCACTGCACCCTTGGGCATAATCGTAGATAGTTTATGGTCTGGCCTCGGAGAGGAGGAACAGCGAAATGCAGTAAATGAAGGTAGTGTATGGAGATGACAAGTTTGGTTGTATTGAGACCAGGTGCAGAAATGGTGCGTCGTCTCGCACCTGAGAGGCACAGAACCGCTCCTATCTACACTAGGGCGTTTGTGTCTGTTGGCATAAAACAAGGGTTTTTGAGCGCGTGCGGACCGGAGAAGGGATAGCTGGGGGTGGCAGGTGCTATTGGTTCTTGTTTGTGGCTCTTAAACGTGTGTTTTGCACCCCTTCGTACCGTTCGCCTCTCAAAATCGTACACGTGTACAGTACCCAATAACCATTTTATCAATTTCTTGTATTATCACTGATTAATAAGTTATTTTGTTAGCAAAAAGCCCCGGTTCCCGTTCTACTCAAACGACTCGTCGTCCCCGTCGTCTCGCTGAGACTCGTCTGGAGGCGCAGGAAGGGGAGTGGTGAGCGGAGTCACGTGTCGTTGGCGCGAAATGGTGGAGCTTGGATTCGAACCTGTGGTTGTCGAAGTGCTCAGCCGTGACGACCGAAGAGAACCCCGAGAACTGTGTGCAGAAATAGCAGGTGACCGAGGAGGACGAGGAGAGAATCTCTGCGGTGCAGAATTCGGTCGCTGGTCCGGTGTACGTCTTCCGGTGGTACCAGAAGGGCCCGCTTGGAGCTCTTCCAATCGCTCCAGTCGCTCCAGTCTCTCCTGACGCTCCTGGCGGTTTTGAGCTACCAGTGACCGTAGGTCAATCTGCAGCTGCGTTTCGAAATCAAACTCGTCTGACTCAGACAGAGAGTCTGTGTTTTCACGCGACAGAATCTCCGGAGTCTCCTGGTCGTATCTGTAGCGTGTAAAGCTTTCGAGTTCCTGGCGAGACAGAGCTAAAGGACCCTCGGGAGGAGGAGTGGGCCAAGAGACAGGGTACCTTATGGTCTGGGAGTTGTCGTCCGAGTCACCGGCACAGATTTCAATGCGAGACGACTGCCGCTCGCTGTAACCTTCCACGTTGGAGTCAGAAGCCGAAAGAGAAACACTTTCGTGCTCGTCTTCCTCGACAGAAAATTCGTCCTGAGAGGCCACAGAAGCGTTGTCGGTCGTGTCTCCAATCGTAGAGTCTCCTGCTGTCGTCTCGCTGTCTTCCAGAAGTTGCTGAATTTCGGACGACCGGGTGTGGAGCTCAGAACGGTCGGGAGTGTCTGTTTCCTCAGCGGGATCATCGGCATCGAGAGCAGCGTCGTCTGCAATTCGAGCAGTTCGACTTCCTGGTCTTCCATGCTCACCAGGTCCCCCGGCACCTGCTCCACCAATTCGAGTTTGCGGTCTCTGACTCGTCCTGGTGGTATCCCCAGTGAGCTTCAGAATCATCTTCTTGCCACTCCAGTAGGCAATTGCCAAGTAGAATATCTCCAGGTACCACAGCACGGCTGTTCCCAGTAAGAATGCAAGGGCCCTATGATGGTACATAAAGTATCGGAGTCCAGTCCACTCAACTCGCCACTCAATCTGGGCTCCGTAGATATCCACGGTTCGGTCAAGCTCCACAATGGCATAGGCAAACTCGTGGTCCTCAACGTCGGCGGGAACGTGCCAGTTGGAAGCCATGTACACGTGCAGCCGCTGTTCCTGTTTTTTCCAGCCTGTCAGATACAGAGGAGCAAACAGCAACGTGTCCATGACCCGCATGGTTGCGGATTGGAATGCCAGAATGGCGGGGCGGGTTGCTGTAAAGAGAGCAGGAAGGGGGTGATGTTCAGGCTGGTGGTCGGTTATTATCCTGTCTTCCTTGTGTAGTTTTTCTGCTCTGTCTCTCTTTTCTCTCTTGTTGATGGACCCCACGTTCGGTCTCACGGCGTACTCTTCGTTGTGAGTCAGAGGCCACCGTTTTCTGTTGTCTCTGGTGAGTCTGTGGGTCGATCTGAACACCTCCAGGTCGTCTGCAAACGACACCCGGATCATAAAGTTGCCGGTGCCGAGATTGCGATCTGTTTCGGGCAGATCCAGGTTCACATAGACCGAATAGGGCATGTTCATGAACCGCAACGTTTTGATTCGGTCGCGGGGACGGCCAAAGGTGGTGACCCGGTTGTGAGGTGCCTCGGGAGCCGGCGAAGGGGTGGACACAAACGGCACGTACTTCCACAACGCATGGGTGGCGGGCTCGACGTAATTGAGCGACACCACGTCTCCATGAAGCTTGGCGACCGCGTAGGCGCCGTCTTCGGTCGAAAAATCAAAGTCCAGGGGAAGAGAGAGCGAGTTGACGGGGATGTAGAACTGGTAGAGCGCAACGTAGGCTATTGCTGCGAATAGGAGGGTCAGCTGGATGCCCAGCAGCCACAGAAGCACGTACAGAATGCTCCAGAGCCGTTTGGCCGACCAGGTTTTGACCATCCGGCCCAGCGGCGTGTATGTAAGCAGTAATCCTAGGATTATCATGTCATGTGGGTGTTGAAAAACTTGTTGTTGTGAGTGCAAACCAGTGGGACGTGTCGTGAGTACAAGTTGGGAATTGGCAGGAGTAAAAGGTCGGCTGTCGACCCGGTGTGGTTGTTTTTGTTGCGCGTTCGCGTCACGTGATAGCGGTTACGTCACGTGTCTCGGTCGTTTTTCTGTCGTTTTTCCTGTCGGAAAATGCTTCTGCTGGCACCTGTTGCTCCACACACGGACTATCCACACTTCACATGTTGGGAACTCAACTTAAGGTTGCGTAGACAGGGTGTAGGCACGAAACAACTGCGGTGGAGACGTGCGTGAGATGAGCAGATCGGAGGGGTGTGAAGGGGTTAAAATGAGCCGAACAGTTGTGTGGATGGAATATTAAGAATGCATTTAGACAGGAGTTCTCAGGGCTCGAACCGTGTGCCCGTGATGGGTCACATTTGACTGGTCAGCTTGACTGGTCCTGACGACTGACCACATTGACTGGTCTATACAAAGAGCCGAGGTCCGATACTATACTACCTTTGATTACAAGTACAAGAGCCGGTAAAAGTACTTGTAATAAGGAGAGGGATAAAGGGATGGAGTGGGGTAATCACGCGTCGATGTGTCCGTCACGTGATCGAAACTTGTTCCGGGTCCAGATGACTGACTAGCGCTTCATTCTATCAACTGGGCATGTCAACTATTTCCCCGAGTATTCTCCCAACTAGCTTTTCAAAATTCCTTGACCATCCCTCATCACCCTTCCCCTATCACCCCTATCACCCTTACCACCCTTACCACCATGACAGCCCCTTACCACCCTGACAGCCCCTTACCACCCTGACAGCCCCTTACCACCCTACAACCCCTGTTACATACCCCGCCTGCACGTGAAGACTTGGTCAGATTGCACGGTTGCACTTTTGGTATCCAGGAGACGTTTTAATTGCGTCTCCAGCGAGTCTAGACCCCCTTGCATACCATTGGCGTCTTAGTCGCTCCGGTAGCTTGAGAAACTAGCGCCTGGAGTATCATTGAAGGCCGTGTTGGTGTATAGCGAAAGGGCTGTACATAGGTGCGATATATGCTGCCTAATTCGGCTTATTGGTACACAAAGACGTTTGTCAACCGAAAAATAGGTGTTTCCATACCTCGCAAGTGACCATTTCACTTTGCCGTTCAGAGGTTTCCCATTTAATTGAGTTTAGTTGGGATTTTGTTGGTTGGAAAGTTCTGCTGGGGGTCCTATTTCGGGGTTCGAGAGCTGCCACGGGGGAAAAAAAGGTACCATTATTTTGGTAGTGGTGGTTTAACTAACAAATATTGTGCGATCTGAACTGCTTGACATAGAATATTTTGAGCTGTCCGAGTTTTCAGTTTTGCGACCAAGTACACCCAGTTGGTATTATAGTTGACTATTACTTGAGTCGAATCGGTGCCATGAATGATGCCAAGAAGATCCATCACACGGACAGCGCCTCTTCTGCTATCTCACCTCCGTTCCCGATCGTAGACAGCCACAGTCAATGTCTCGGTCCAATTCCTCCGGTTAAAAGACCGACGCTGACGGCTCTTCGAAACAGACAAAGACACAAGTCAGGTCGACCTTGAACAGTAGCAACCTCGACTCCGATCGGGTATGTCCAACCGACCAATGTGGATGGTGACCATCACTGAGACACACTCCAGCGCACAAACCTAGCATACAGCTGGCTTCGGATTTGAGGGGGTTCCAACTACGTCATACATTGTGGTCGGTACCCCACTCGACTGCATCATCATCCACGCGATGACTTCATTGGAGCTGATATGCTCTTGTTAAGATGCTGTTACGAAACGGAATTGTTCGCCCTCATCCCCCCTTGCCTTCCCTTGTATCCCCTCTTCTCTCCCCTCTCGTCACATCCCCTGCTACTAGTACAACATCTTGGCTTCACAATCTGAGCATTTCATCATTCAACTATCTCTTATCGCATCTCGATATCCCTCCCCAGTCATTGGCCAACTACATGTTGGACTTTTTGCAGCCGCAGGCAGAGCAGTTGCACGTCTTGGTGCCCTTGGAGCATGCACAGTTGGTTCCACATCCACAGGCCATGTTCGCAGTGTCAAATAATGTCAATATCGCAGTTTCGAACGGTGAGTTAGTTGGGTTGGAATCAAGATAAGTGTGGTCTGATAGACTCTTATATACGGTTTGACCAAGGCGGGGTTTGCGACCTACGCTGCACAGGGCGGGGGTAATTCGGCATCTTCTGCTCCAAACGGTTTGGGGATACTGCGACAACTGAGATATGTCCCTTATCTATCCCTTATCGGCTCGGATACTTGGCTATCTATCTATCGAACCAGAACTCGTAATGTAGATCATGGTGTCTTTTTGTTATATATATTTTTTGGCCTTTGTTATTTTTTTTTGGACCTTTTTGATATATATATATTTTTGGGCCAAATCAAATTTCACTGAAATGCGCTTATCAAACAATGACCGTTGAACTCGGCTAAACACTGGCATGGAACATCAACAGCTCCACTATTCACTCTTTCAATCTACTCTATTAATAAATACCATCTCAGAAACTAAAAGGCCGATAAATACTCTTGACATCCGAGGCGACTAGCTGGCCGAGGTGCATGGACGCATGGCGAATGGGCACATGGAGATACAAATACTCGTAGAGAGCTGGACACCAGATGCAGTATATTGGGCGCCCAAAGATCTCACCTCACCACTCATATGCCAAACATAACACCTCCGTCACTGTCACTCACAAACAAACACATGCTCAAACGCCCAAAACGCTCAAAAAGCTCAACGTCCAGCTTGTTAGTGAGTGGAATGCCCACGATGATACTTTAGACCGTTAAGATTCTTGTATCGTTTGCCACAAATCTCACACCGGTACGGCTTGTCCTTTTCCATGTCCACGCCGTTGGGATACGGCGCGTTGGACAGTGGGTCGATTATACTGTAGGTGCCGTCGTCGTTGAGATGCAGCATCTGGTTTTGATGGCCGTGCATCCGATGGTACTTGAGTCCATTCTGGTTTTTGTACGTCTTGTCGCACCCAATGACCGGGCACTTGAACGGCTTGTGCTCGCCCCGCTCCATCACGTACAGATGGCGGGCCGGGTCGTCGATGCACATTTCGTCGTCCTCGTCAAACGTGCCCGTGGGCTGCGGTGGTTGGCCCATCTGCATCATCTGCGGGTTGTGCTGCCCGTGAGGCATCTGCGTACCCTGGGGTGCGTGGCCCTGTGGTGGCAGTGGGTGCTGCTGAAAATGCGTGGGATGGTGGCCTTGGGCCATGGGGTGATGCTGCATGCCCTGGGCGCCCTGCTGTCCGGGGGGTCCTCCGGGACCGCCCATGCTCATGAACACGTCGTTGGTCGACACCACCTCCATAACGTTGTTGGTGTTGCGGGCCATGTGAGGCTGCTCCACGGGCGGCGATGGGGCAATGTGCGACTCCTCGTAGTGCCGCAGCAGGTCGTGCAGCGTCGGCAACGTCTGGCCACAGCAGCTGTAGTCCTTGCAGTACTGCGCCTCGAGGTTGGGCAGGTATGACGACGAGTTGATGCCCATGCCTGGAGACATGGCCATGGTTGTCGTGGATGGCATGTTTAGCGTCATGACTCTGTGGTTAGTATTGCTTGGAGATGTCGACGGCACCTCTGGAGACTCCTCTCTAGTTATATCGTCATCTTATCGCCTTCCGATCGTGAACTCTATGCAGTCGCAAGCTTCGATCGCAACGGGTACAAGATGGGGACTAAGGTGAGAGAAGCAACGGATGACATCAAGCTTCAGACCTTCAAAGAGGCTCTGCGGTAACAAGCAGCACTCCAGCTCTTTGTGAGGCTTGGTTCGGTGGGTCACACCATGGCTTTTGTGATTGTGATGTGGCAGTCCAGCAACCATAAGGTGAAACACCTCAGGGGCGAAATATGGGGCACATTGCACATTGCACATTGCACACCGACCAGACAAAAAAAAAGTGAGGGGCGAGTTTGTGGGATTACGATGTCTTGCGGCATGTTTGTGTTGGTGTGGGTGTGGGTGTCGGAGTCGGAGTCGGGGTCGGAGTCGGAGTTCCAGGGCCGAACTGGACGTGCACATCTTTAGGGCATAGCATACCACACATTATCGTAGTCAGTGCATAGCCTAGCCGGCGTGAGGTGCCTATGATATGGAATGGACGAGAAGGTGCAGTCTGTGAGAGAGAGCGAGAAAAGATGCTCTCATTTAAAAGCACTCAACTGCGACTTGACAACCCAGCCATGTCTAGGGCCCCGGAGGACACACATCTGCTCTCGCGCTACCCCCAACACTGGTCACAAACACATAACAGCACACGCACACGCACACACACACACACACACACATTTGTGTAACATTGCCACCCATCACCACACACCACCACACAATCACCACACTGTCGGTGTCATCGCCACGGTGGCAATCCAAATCCATCCATGTCGGTCATACTCACTCGTCTCTAAGCCAGCTGCCAACAGACATTCCTCCCCAGGAAATTCCACCCATGCCCTGCGAGTGGGCCATGGATTCTCGACGGAATCGTTGCGAATGGAAATTCTGCTGGTAGGAAATGTCTATTGGCGTAGCGGTCATGTTAAAATCTGAAATTTTGAAGGCGGTCGGGTCGAATTAGCTGGCGTAGCTGGTGCGATATTTAGTGGTGGCAACACAGTCGGCTGGGCAGCTCCACAATCGCTTTTTGTGAGTCGAAACTTTTGGGGGGGACGGCGCAAGTCGTAGGAAGCGGTATTAAAATCACTTGCGTCGATTGAAATGCAACTGGCGGGCGTCGGGCGGGCTTCAGATGGCCTGGCGCGGAGATTCGGGACGTTCGATCGCTCGTGGAAGGGTGCAAGCGGACCGGTCGGGGTTTGGTTGGTCAAGGCCAAATTTCAGGTTTCCAAAAGTTCCAAGTCCCAACTTCCAAAACCAAACGTTACATTTTTGGATTTAGACGGATGCAGATGGGAGCCCTAACCGCCAAACTCAGGATATCAGGAGCGAGCCCCCCAAGTCCGCGGAAAAGAGCTCTAAATCCGCAGAAACGCAAAGGAGACCTTTGCCAAAGCTGTCAGCCCCGACCCGTGGGCCCCTTTGGCCTGTCTCCGGGCGCCCGACACAGCCCACCAACGCTCCTGACACAAGATTGACGTAATCCCCGACAATGGTCGCCCACCTCGTCACCTTTGTTGACAACAAGGTTTGGGTTCCTAACCCTCTCAGGAGATGGTACTGTTGCGGTGGCAGCGTTAATGATTGGTTGTGGTGGTATTGGCGGGAAGGATGCGGTACCAAGAACCCTGGTGGCCAACCCAGAGCTCCCCCGTAGCCACCACGGTCCCCAAATCGGCCCCTAGACCACTCTTACAAATATGCATGCTGTCATGTAGCCATGCCCAAATATACGCACGCATGCATGTGCGTCCCGTCACAGATGGCTACAGGTTACATGCACTAGCGGGTCTGTGGGTCTGTATGGGACCATCTGGCGGAACAAACAGCACGTGACCAATTGTTCATGATGCATTCCGGCGGTGCGGCTGATTTCCGTCGACTTTTGCGGGTGGTCCGTTACTTGGAGATGGAGAGGTGGCGACTTCAGCGGCGGTTGCTTTTTGTGTTGCTCTTCGGTGCCTGGCGTTTCGTTGGCGTCATCATCGGCAGCTCCTTCTGTAACATTGCTTGTCATTCTGTTGCATCTATAGATGCATCCATATCGGACTACTGTACTGGTATCGTACATACGTCGCTATTACGACCCAGGTCAGGGTTCTGTACCTTCTCGGCACGAGCAATCGATCGGGCCGTCTTCCATGCCACCAGCCCTTCCCTGCCTGGCAAGTCGGCCCACCAAGCCCGTGTCTTGACCAGCCAACTTTATTGGCTGAGACAGATCCACCACCTTGGTCTACAGAGTCCTCCCATTCACCATCCAGCATTCCGTTTCTCCAGCTTCTGACTGCCAGCCCTAGCGCCGGTGCGAGTTATGATTACGTTCCAGACAAGTATCGCACCAGCACACTGGTAGATAGCCCACTTGCATCGATGCGTTAATCTAGAACCTGTCACTCGTTAGCCGGGTTACACCGCAGCACCATTGTGCGACGGTAGGATACGGCTACAAACAGCACAATGCGGGCGAACCACGCGCTGGCGGTATGCAAGCGGTTGGAGGGGTCCCATTGTTTGTCTTGTCTCTGTGCAATGTGTCTCATCTTGTCTCCAATTACGTCCCAATCTCCACCTCCGCAGACCCGCAACCTTCATCGTCGACTAGTAGGCAGGTGCAGTAGAGAGGAGGGTAACGGAGCGTTTTACCATACTAGGACACCGTTAATGCCTCGTTGGGCTACTTGTGGCCAGCACGAGTACTATCGGTGCATTGAGCCATAACGACTGAGCTAACCACGAGACTTTTCAGTCACCTGCCTTGACTCCAGTGTCAGTTTAGCCGCGAGGTGGAGGAGACAATGCAACTTAGCCGGTTAGAGAGGGGAATCAAATGCCGAGGGGTTCCTCTATACACATGGAGAAGAGTAAGAGGACGGATATAAATGCAAGTACCAGTGTACAGTTGTGTAGACTGTCATTTTCCTCCTCATGATACTACAGTATGTACAATCACCGGTACTGTACTTCGGTTTGACAGTTCCTGGTCTGGGTCTACTCATACCAATGTTGCAAGAAAGATTCCGGAAGCGTGCATATTGTATCGACAAAAATGTCTGTTATAGGCGGCAACAAAAACGGTACCGTCGGTAGCAGCAGACATTCTGAGCTGAATGGTGTAATTTTCTCTACATATCACCATAGTAATTATTGGTTCTAGCGGCCGCGAAATATGTTAAAATTTCCACCACCTTTTTTTTTTTTTTGTCCTTTTTTTTCCCTTTTTTTTAAAATCAAAATCCCATTTTAAATTTAATTTTTTTATCATGAGAAATACCCTCAACCTTCAAGGACTGATTCCGAAAAATTCCGTTAAAAGTTCCTTTTTGTTAACTCCAATTTAGATGGAGATCTAAACGAACACATTCCGTGTCCAACGTTCACCACCACCTCGTGGCCCCCTCCCTCCGCCCCCCCTCTCCGCGCTTCTCTCCGGTTGCTTACTAAGCCACCAAGCTGCCTGAGTTCGAGTCTCAGTTGGGTCCAATCTTTTTTTACGTTTGGGAGGCGGCGTGTCCAAGAAAAAGTCAAGGCCACGTTCAACTGTAGAACCACGTAGAAGGAGTCGCCGTGGGGCACCAGGGGACACCAGGAGACTGATTAATAAGCAATATCCGGGGTATCTCGGCCATTTCAAACACATTTGTGTCTTCAAAATGTCCTTTTGGGCCCTCCGCCGCCCGCATTTGCCACCTGTCACGTGACGTTCTGCACTGTTCCTCGCGGTTCCAAATTAGCTTCGTCTGAAAATATATCGAGTTGTGCATCTCTATCAAACACGATAACAATGGTGAGTATGAGAGGAGGTATGAGCCGGGAGAAATGCCGGTTGCAGCATCAATGTGGTGATAATGGCGTGGGCGGCTTTGTGGGCTCCTCGTCGACCGTCTTGTTCGAGGTCGTGGCAGTGTAACAGGCAATTGGCAGGCATCATCAATCAAGAGAGTCTTGGAGACGTGGTGACATCGAGGGGTATTGCACCATCACAATGTCGTGGCCATACCGGTAGCAATGTCGGTACGTCCCCGTGTTTGATGTGTCGTCGCAACATTGCTATGTGTTGTCATCACACCCTACCCACGCCATTGTCTCACAGATCACGTCTGTCGCAACCCCCAAAAACACTTATCTAACCCCAGTCAGTACCGATTTTTTCCGACCAGGTTGTTGAGGAGCGAGGCGAGAATGCCCGACTGTCTGCCTTTGTGGGCGCCATTGCCGTTGGCGATCTAGTCAAGACCACTCTGGGCCCCAAGGGCATGGACAAGCTGCTCCAGTCTGCCAGCAGCGGCAACTCGCTGGTGACCAACGATGGAGCCACGATTCTGCAGCAGATTCCCTTTGACAACCCCGCCGCCAAGGTTCTTGTGAACATCTCCAAGGTCCAGGACGATGAGGTTGGAGACGGCACCACTTCAGTGACCGTTCTTGCTGCCGAGCTGCTGCGAGAGGCCGAGAAACTGGTTGATCTCAAGATCCACCCCCAGGTTATCATTGAGGGATTCCGAATTGCCACCAAGGCTGCTCTTTCTGCTCTGGAGAAGAGCGCTGTCAACAACGGCGCCAACCCCGAGCTGTTCCGAAAGGACCTCGAGGCCATTGCCCGAACCACTCTTTCGTCCAAGGTGCTTTCTGGCGACAAGGACTATTTTGCCAAGCTTGCGGTGGACGCTGTTCTGCGGCTCAAGGGCTCCACCAACCTCGAACACATCCAGATCATCAAGAAGTTTGGCGGCCAGCTGCACGAGAGTTATCTGGACGAGGGTTTCATTCTCAACAAGCGATTCGGCACTAACCAGCCGTCGAAAATCACCAACTGCAAAATCATGATCGCCAACACACCCATGGACACAGACAAGGTCAAGGTGTTTGGCGCCAAGTTCAAGGTGGACAGCACACAGAAGCTGGCCGAGCTGGAGAAGGCCGAGAAGGACAAGATGCGCGCCAAGGTGGAGAAGATCAAGAACCACGGTATCACGTGTTTTGTCAACCGACAGCTCATCTACAACTATCCCGAGGCTCTGTTCACCGAGGCCAAGGTCAACTCCATTGAGCATGCCGACTTTGAGGGCGTTGAGCGACTGGCTCTGGTCACTGGCGGTGAGGTGGTTTCCTCCTTTGAGCACCCCGAACTTGTCAAGCTCGGCTACTGCGATTCCATCGAGGAGGTAACTGTGGGAGAAGATATCATGACCAAGTTCTCTGGTGTTGCTGCCGGAGAAGCCTGCACCGTGGTTCTGAGAGGAGCAACCAACCAGATTCTCGACGAGGCTGAGCGATCGCTCCATGACGCTCTTGCTGTGCTTTCTCAGACCACTGCCGAGACCAGAACCACTTTGGGAGGCGGCTGTGCCGAGATGGTCATGTCCCAGGCTGTGGAGCGAGCTGCCCAGAGCGTCGACGGTAAGCAGTCGCTTGCCATCGAGGCGTTTGCCCGAGCTCTGCGTCAACTTCCTACCATTCTGGCTGACAATGCCGGATTCGACTCGTCCGAGCTCGTGTCTAAACTCAAGTCTGCTATCTACAACGGCCTGCACACCTCCGGCCTGGATCTCAACAACGGCGTTGTCGCCGATATGCGGGATCTCGGCATTGTGGAGTCGTACAAGCTCAAGCGAGCGGTGGTCTCGTCTGCCGCTGAGGCTGCCGAGCTGCTGTTGCGGGTGGATAACATTATCAGAGCAAAGCCTCGAACTGCAGATAGACGTCATTAATAGAGGGATCATTTTGCAAAAACGTGAGTGTATCGTACTGCGAAATAGTATAGTATGGAAAGAGTGTGCAAGAGAAGAGATGAACTTGTAGTACTTGGAAGTAGCTCTTGATAGTCTCAAAGGTTCAAGTACTTGATACATGTTGTTATGGACTTTGTAAACTTGAAGTAGGGAAAGGGATAGGCATGAGTTGTGTGAACGGATACAATCTCTAATACTGTTACCAAAGGTATAAATATTCGTGTCGATATAATCATACAAGCGCAAGTCTCCTGTAGCAGTTACTAAAGTGAAAAAAAAAAAATGGAAAAGAAAAAAAAAAAAGAAAAAAAAAACAGCTTAAATTGCTATATAGGTCTGAGATATGGACTTGTAGCCGGAGAAACTCCACCACAGCTGGTGTTCCCTGTCCCTAGTCGTACCCCACTGTATATTCTCCTACTGAGTCTGTGTATTTATGAATAGTTGACCTTTTGTTGAGATAAAACGGCAGATATCTTTGTGTAGAAACACAACTGTTGAAAGATTGAAAGACTGGGAGAGTAGTCAGGTTTGGTAGCATGAGACGTAGAAGAACCGTTGTAAGCTATCAAAAGAGACTGTGACTACAACACCTTTCCCGGTACAGTACTTGTAGTTGAAATCACTCTTTTCTCAGCAGAAACTTCTTTATCAAGTGTGTAGATAGATTCTTCTACCTGTGGGCAAAGTCTAGTGTCCGTCATGTCAAAGACAAGTCTCACAGCTCAAATATCTACTTCATATACAGAAGTAGGGGATGATTTTATTATTATTATTATTATTATTATTATTTATTGTTATTGTAATTATTATTATTATTATTTCTTATTCTTATTGTTTAATTATTATTATTTTCTTATTCTTATTTATTATTCTGATGATCCATTTTACCTTTTTTTTCTTTTTTTTTTTTCATTCCAGGGAAATAAATATACCTTTTTTACTCTTTTTGGTATTTCTTTATTCGAGGGAAATACATTTCAGCTATTTCGTTGTTGTTTTTTTAATTCGTTCTTTTTAAATCGTTTTTTTAAATCGTGGTTTTTAAAGAAAAAAATAATAATAATTTTCTTGCTGACTGATCATTGTTCACAATTGCACAACCACTTGTCTTTTTTTAAAAAAAACGGGTTTCTTGGTCTAGTTGGTCATGGCATCTGCTTAACACGCAGAACGTCGGCAGTTCGATCCTGCCAGAAATCACTTTTTGTCGGGCTTCTCCCCCACCGTTTTTTTTCCCACTTGCACTGAATTTCCACGGTCCCGCTCCCTTCTCGGTGCCGCATTTCAGTGGTGGGGCTCTGTCGAGGAGTGCTAGTACCTATCCCCTCTCCCGAGTATGTTTGACTTGCGAACCTACACGGAGGGCAGGGATGGTTGTTTTGCTTGGTAAAAATGTCAACAAGAGTGTCAGTTTACTCACAAGACTGAGCCGGGTCAATCAGGTCTCTCTGACGTCACCTAGTAGACGCTGAGGTGGTGGTTACTGCTACGGTACAGCTTGGTTGTACAGCTTAGTTGTTTGTCACTTGACAATACTTGTAGTTCAAGCACTAGGTACGGCATTTCTTGTGCAAGTGTGCACGGCACACAGGTCTTTGTCCACTTGTTTGGGTACCTCTTGGATGGAGTAGACCCAGTCCGTGGATGCCCTTCACTTCCGACCTTGCATCTCGGAGAAACAGCGTCTATTTCGCTCTCATTAGGCATTAAAATGTCTCTCCAGGAACACCTGACCAAGTGGGGTTTGAGACAGCTCTTTTGGGCGGTGAGCAGAGACCCGAAATGGCAAATCGACTCCTGCTGAAGGACTAAATTGTCATAGATGTGACTTTATTGTTCCAATCAAGTTTTCACACCACGCTTCTGAAGTTCGGAGCTGCTCTCATCTCCGCCTCCATCGCCCTACCACCACTTGAGTCGCCTGACCAGTTCCCCACTGTAGCCGTTAGAGATGTCGATCACCGATGGATTTTCAAACCTTGGAGTTCCGGGGAGACAATTATACGCCCACCCTCATGCCCCCCTTAGATGCCCGGGTTCCTGGAGCTGTTATTTAGGGGAATGCGGGGTGATGATGGCGTGCTGGAGGTAAACCGTTCTGTCTACAGACGTGGTTGACCGCCTCGGTGATATCACGAACCACGACTTGACTGAGACGCCAATGATGATATAATGTGAGACTGACACCCGCCAGCTCCATTAGTGTCTTCTGATGACTCTGTCCCGGTCTCCCTCCTCGTAAATCAGACCCAAAGATGTCCTAAGACAGCTTAGACTCTACTGATAGACGCCCACCCAAGCAGGTACTGTGTACGCAGGTACAGTGTACTATACGTGCTTGCGTAGAGGCGCCAATCTGAAACCGCTAAAACCCTTAGAGCCCCACCATGGCCTATTTAGTAAACCCCCACTATGTTTTACCAGTGTGTGGGAGCTTTGAGAGCATTCAGCTGTTGCCTCGTATTACGTTATAACAGACATCTCTGGTTATAGGTGATCTGGACATGAAAGTAGTGGGAAAATCTTTAATACGAGTATCCACTGGAGATAGAACAGTTGTTGGAGCAATTTGCAAACCCCTCCTATCGTTTTACATATCTCGCCAACGTGCTCTAGTCCACCTATTACCACCCCCTACCTATAACTCTTTGTCCTCACACCCCACCATCCCACCATCCCACACACCCCACAACCCCACATTTTGGAGACGCCGAGCTTCAAATTACTTTATGAAGTGAACACCAACGGGGCTATGGCGCTAAAACCGACTCTGAGGTCTCGGCTCCTTGTCTCAGCTCGTGTTTATCAAACATGTCTCGGTAATAATACCCCACTGTCGTCTCTATGGAGCTCTATATAAGAGACTGGCGATGACCACTACTTTGATGCATTGTTTT
Organism: Yarrowia lipolytica; assembly: GCF_001761485.1. NCBI lineage: Eukaryota > Fungi > Ascomycota > Dipodascomycetes > Dipodascales > Yarrowia > Yarrowia lipolytica. Next base: position 1,514,182 of record NC_090775.1, on the reverse strand, counting down.
ATTCGGCATTCTCCATGAAACTGTCAACTCTACTACTCTATACCACCCTCCTACTTGTAGGGTTCTCTGCAGCTGATCCCAATGCCGTTCTCCTCGGTTCGGCTCCCCCACAAAAAAAGTACTCTGATAGAGTCGTCCAGGCAACGCAGGCGACCTGGGACTGGATGAACTACGCCCTCCATCTATCTGGACTTGCCTCGTGTGTTGGTTTCCAAGGAATCCAAACTCCCTTCACTTGCGAGTCTTTCTGTGCTGACTACCCCGGTATGGAGCTAATAGCGGAGTTTGGGCCTCGAGATGTGGTTGATTTTTCCGTCTCCGGCTTTTTTGCAGTCGACCACAGCCGAAAGGAGATCTGGCATATCTTCAGAGGCACCGTTTCTCTCACTGATGGCATTTCTGATGTCAGATTGGACACTCTTCCGTTTGACGCCTGGGGTCCTAACCACGCCAACTGCTCCGACTGTCAGGCCCATGCTGGGTTCTTGCAGTCGTACAATTTGGCATACGCTCAGTTTGAGAAGAATATGACTGACACTTTCAAAAAGTACCCGGACTACTCTCTCAAAGTGACTGGACATTCTATGGGAGGAGCAGCCTCGTTCATCCACGGAATCAACATGAAAACCAGAGGCTATGACCCCTACGTGGTAGCTTCAGGCCAGCCGCTGGTTGGTAACCAAGCGCTGGCAGACTACAATGATAGACTCTTTTTTGGAGACAAGCCTGACTTCTTGAGACAAGACAGTGGTAGAAGATACTGGCGTCTAACTCATAAAGGGGATTTGGTGCCTCAGATTCCTTTCTGGTCTCCTTTTCAGCAACCCGGAGGTGAAATTTACATCGACTACGTGCTTTCCGATCCGCCTCTGGACTCACTCAAGGTCTGCGATGGTCAGGACAATCCCAATTGCAACTACTCGTCTAACATGGTGAATTCGGCTATCACAGGAACACTTCTGTGGGCCCACTTTCAGTACTTTGTTGTCTTTACGCTCTGTGGAGTGAACTATTGGTCCACTCATATCCATGGATAATGAGGGTGGACAAGTACCGCTACGGTACAATACTCGTAGTGGATTCGATACAGCTTCTTTCCATTCCCTTCCCATCTCTTTCTGTTTGTATACACTAATTAATTCAATCGATATACCAAAAGTCATTGGTAGCACTGTGTGAAAGAGCTGGACCAGTGGTTAGATACCATCCCCCCCATCTTTTTGTTAACATCTCAACATCTATACACATCCCCCACGCGCAAGCTCTGGAGCAGTGCTCTGGACCGTATCGTGGCGCTTTGAGACCATTGTCATAAACGTCATAAACGTGATAAATTAACTGCAGACTTCAATACTAGTAGACTCTCCTCATGACAATCTACTCCCCAGCATTTTCGATCGCGCATCGTCAACATGGTATGTACCAGCATGCATGGACAGACTTTACAAAAACAGATTGAAACCCCAAAAATACAAAAAAAAAAAATAATATAACACAAAAACACGGCCATAACCGACACTGAACAGGAGGGGAACAAGAAAAAAGAAGAAAAAAAAACCCAATACCCCTAAATCTCAAACCCCCAAACCCCCAGTACCCTAAAATCCCGAATGTTTTTTTTCTGCATTATACATTCATTAATTATAACTTCACTTGGGAAGAATAACCTGGAGATTAATGTACAGTATGTACTGTAAAAGGTTCATCTTGATTTGCGATTAGTCCAGGAAAACTTGAAAATGTTGTGTTTTAAATGTCCCTCTTGCTCTGTCATACATGCCCCAACTCCACTAACCTCCTCATATTCGCTCCACTGCCATGGCTCCGGCTCTCCTCACCCAGCCCAGATCAGTTTCTCCTGCTTTCAGATACTCTCCTTATAGACTACTGGGATTGAACAAAATTCTACTGAAAGCCTTTTTTTATTCTAATTTTATGTTCTTGGCAGCAAGGAAGAAAACTTCAAGTTCAAAGAAAAACAAAAACCATGCCACACTTAGTAAAAACAAGAGTCATAAATAAAACTCGACTCCATAGCAGCACTTTCAAAAGCTGTACAACTTACTTCTGCGACAGGAAAAGCACGTACAGTCGAGTGGCGCTTGCGTACTTCCTCTGTCAGTTCCGGTTGTGTACCAGAAGTGCTATCCAGAGATGTGCAGACTGCCAAACTGGAAAAGTCCGAAACGGGATATAAGACTTGCACCTTCGGCAGACAGACCAGATACAGCACTGTTGAAAGACATTAAGGATGACACACCAGGCTATGGTGAAGCGCTGGATATCTCAATGTAGGGCGGTTACTGCAATGTAGACGCCCTTCCAGACATAGCTGATACTGCGCTCACCAATACTGACGCTGACGATGCGTTGGTGGGGAGGTATGTACAGGTTGAGTCTTCTGATGCAGACTCGCAGGACGTTGAGATCGTGTGGGGAATGGGGATGAGTACGACTGTGATTGCGAGGATTAGGAAACATTTATCATTTATTAGTTGGTGACAGGTACGTATGCAAGTAATGTTCCATTCAGAGACCTTTAGACATTTTTTGTATCAGCATTTCTGACTATTAGCCTCGTTTGCAATCCCTGTAGTGTAATCGGGATGGATTATTTTGACTAATGACTAATGTCGTGTTGTTTTTTTGTTTTTTGTTTTTTTGTTTTTGATACACTTGTGCGTACTTCCTATCTTGCAACAAGTCACAACGGTTTGAATCTATGTAAATTTTCTTTTCACTTCTCCCCGTTTCGTAAAGTACTACATGTTGCCATGTGTATGTTTTTCCTGGCCAAAAGTTGCTGTCATGGCATACGTTTCTGTCTATGGGACTATGTTTTCATGTTTTTTTTCCTCCAACTTCCTTTCGGTGAACGTTCTCAAAACCGTTGTTGCATCATGTTATATAGAGTTCATTGTTACAGTAAAATTAAAATAAAAAAACATTAAAAAAACATTAAAAAAACATTCTGGCATCAACTTGACTGGACATGTTTACGGCATCGGAACTATTGACGTACGACTTTGGACGTATACACATTGGACGTATACACTTTGGACGTATAGAGAAATATATTGTACCGACGACGACAACGTCTTCTGACGTTTCAGATAAGAAACTCGCTGCAAATTATATTTTTAAATACATTTGTTTGTGAGGTGATCCCTTAGCTACATTGCAAGAAGCCAATGACACAAGTGTGCATCTGTAGATTGTACAAGTAGAAGTAACTGTAGCACACACCGATAAGTGCATACATACAACAATAATCAGCTTCAAAATGCGACTTGTTCGGCAACGAGGTGTGTTGGCGTTGGCTTTCGTCGCAACAGTATTCGTCTGCTGGTTGCTCTACTCGGTCAGACAGCAGCAAGCTCAAGACGTGTTCATCCAGGGGTCCATCAACACCCCGGTGGTCTACAACGCCCGCGTAATGCCTTACATTATCGACAATGATGGGTACTGCGGTGTTCCTGAGTGGCTGAAACGAGGTGTCTACGTTGCTGAAAAGCCCTGCGACGACGGAGTCGTGCCTGTGCCCTACGGCGAGTCGTCCTGGTGGTCTGTGATGGATGCACCAAGCGGAACAGGTCACGCCGGAGTCCAAGACAAATGGAGAACCAGCACAGTGGACAATAACACAAGTCTGTTCATGCATGCTCTATCGGAGTGCGATAAGGGCTCCCACATGGCTTGTCTGATCATGAACGTGCCCAAGGGCCCGTTTCACACCGTCAAAGACCCCCTCGCGGCTCTTACAGGCGAGACCATCAGTCCTTACACCAACGAAGACACCATCCATGTCTGTGGAAAGACGTACAAGGACTGTGTGGTGGTCCCTGGTGTCATCATTGAGCACCTGTTCTTCGTTGACTTCAACGAATCGTACAGCGATGCTCAGTTCGAAACGGCTGTGAGAGAAGCAGGCTATTTCTGGAGACAGATGGAGTGGTAAGTGAGAGGACCACGGCGGCCAAACACCAACCAACCGATCAAACACGAATAACACGAACAATTTCATCCTTGGTGGACACTCCCCGGTTCTCTCGTGGCGCACCAATTACCTGAGCAACAAGTACAAAAATAGACATGGGCACGACTCGACATAGACTTGAAACATTTATTCACTATCAGACAGATCGCATTCTTTACTTATTTCCATATAGAACCGGACTCTGTCCGAAGCAGTACTTTCGTATATACCACTTCTGGGACTACAGATACCTCGAATCGTTCAAAAAGATCTGGATCTCGAACATTTATGAACCGCTAGTGTCCCAAATCTCAGTTGTTTCTGTTGATTTGTCAATTCACTCTTGAATACTTGTCTGAGAAGCTCACAAGTTGCTGTACCAACAGTCTTCATTTCACAACTTATTCCGGACCCAGTACATGAAAAAGTCATGTTACTACACCAATAGTTGGATCTTCTGACCCTCTCTATCAACAGCAATCTGCATTTGAACTCCTCATTCAACTCACAAGCCCAGATGGAGTGACATTGTCTCACCCAGTATGTACATGCTCTAGCCTCTTGTCTCAATGTTGTCTCACAACTACTTATGTCTTAGTTCAGGAACAGGAACGAGGAGCAGCCGGCGTACGGCACTTGTACCAGTAAATTAGAAGCGTGAGGCCACTAAAGAACGAATACCAATAGTCTAGGGTGTCATCTCGTCTATGTACTTGTATTGTGTATTGGTATGTATAGCTCCTGTAGGTCTCTCGGACGAGATCTTGTTGACTGTACGAGTGCTCGTACTTGTATAAGTGCCTTTCAAACACTTCAGAGCTCACAGTCCACAAATACAAGTACTGTACTTGTACAAGGGTGGTCATGTCTCAGTCAGATCCAGTTCACAGCACGGCTCTCAACGTTTAAACCAGCAGTTGCTCAACGACATGTTGTATCCATCAACCTCCATACGCCTTATCAAGATCAATCCCACAGCTGATGGTCATCTACAAGTACATACTGGTACCTACAATCCAATCTGTAATCAATAAATAGTTATGCTAAGTGGAGTTTATATATAATCAGGCGACCCAGTTCTGCCAGTTCTCTCGAAAAGGAATCTTCATGGGGTCGGTCTTGGACTTGTTGTTGATACTAACAGAGCCCATGTAGTCGGTGAGGTCATTGACATGATCCTCTTCGTCCCGAGCGTATCCGTTATTCCAGTCGTCCTCCTCATCCGACACTAGATCGCTCCAGGACTTGCCGAGATTGAAAGACGAGGCAAAGTCCAGAGAAACGGACGCTTTCGACTTGGGAACAGCCAGAGGGGCAGATGGCACCGAAGTAGCCTGCGACTTGCGCAGGAACGGAGGCCGGTACACTCCCTCGGGCTTGAAGTTGTGCGAAGAAGACAGGTTACTAGACTTCTTGGCAGGCGAAACGCCAGAAGAAAGTCCCCCAGCCTTCTTGGCGGATGACGACAGAGCGCCCTTGTTCTCGTGGTTTCGTCGTCGCGAGGGCGGCACATAGACGGAGGCCTTGGACGAGTCCGACGAGGTGTTGGACAGCGAAGGCACGTCGAGATCCGAATCGGGAGGCGATCGCGACAGCTTGGGGTGAGCAAAGCCATTGTTTCGAGGGGTCTTGATGGACGTCTTGAACGGCTTCTTCAGCTGCTTGTCGGGCACCACCTCGTCGTCCATTCGGAACATATCCTCGTCACCCAAAGACTCGGGGTCGCTCTCTTCAGACAAGGACTCCATAGAGTGGGCCGACGTGGCAGTCCACTTTCGAGGGTTCAGCCGCGAGTGCCGGGCGTGTGAGACACCGCCGTTCGTGTTGTCCTTCTTGCGGGGCTTGTAGGACGACAACGAGAACCGGTGAGCGGGGGGGGTGAACTGCATGGTTCGGTCCCAGGGGGACTGGGACACCAGGTGCTGCTTGGGAGACAGCACCGTGGGGGTTCTCAGGGGCAGTCGAGAGGAACACGTGGTCACAACGTCTTCCTCCAGAAGCACCGGAGAGGCCAAAGAGATAGCAATGGCGGGGGTGCCAGCATTACCGACGTCGGTGTTATCAGGAGTAGGAGTGACATCGCCATCGTTGTCAAATGAGTCCTGGAAGTGCACAAACTGATGCGACGGAACGGACGAAACCACGTTCTGGTCTCGGTCTCGCTTATCGCTCAGAGTCTCGCTAAAGCCAGAATCGTAGTAGGGCACCGAGCAAGACATGTCGTCGACGGCAGCAAACTCTTCGAACTCCTCGTCGGTAGTCCAGGCGTTTGCCAGCAGAATGGCTGACCGCATCTCCTCCAGCGACCGATTGGCGGGGTCGATGGTGAGCGAGTGACGCAGCACAGCAAACGTGTCGGGTGTCATGGCCGGGAAAATGTCAAATAGCGCCTCCCGGTTAGCGGCAAAGTCCATAAACAGCTTATCCTTGCTAGAGGCCTTGGTGAAGGGGTTACGGCCGAACAGAATATTCAGCAGACAGATTCCGACGGACCAAATGTCAGCCTGCTGGGTGTTGTAGTCGGCCAGGGATGCGCCGTCAAACAGCTCGGGAGCCATGTATCGTTCTGAGCCGACGCCAAAGTCGCGGGCCTGGAGCTCGAACGTGGCCAAACCCCAGTCAGCCAGCTTGACGGTACCTGCCTTGCTGATGAGGATGTTTTCGGGCTTAATGTCCCGATGGTAGACGCCTCGAGAATGGCAGAAAATGAGGGCGTCGACCAGCTGGAGCATGAACTCGCGGGTGCAACCACTTTCCTTGGGGCCACGGCCGCCGGAAATGGCCTCATACAGATCGCCCTGGGCACAGTATTCGACCACGAGGTAGTTGACGTTACCGAGGGTGAAGTGGTCGAGTAGCTGGGCCACGTTTTTGTGTCCCTTGAGCGCCGAGTGGATGGCAATCTCCTGGTCGATCTCGGCCCGTGAGCAGTAGGCTCTGGAGGCATTAGGACGAGCGGCGGTGGGGTCTGGAGAATTGACCAGACACTTGATGGCTACGAGCTCATCCGTGTGGGTGTCTGTGGCCAGTGATACCTGTCCGTACGAGCCCTTGTTGAGGTCTGCGACTTTGCGGTATCGGTTGTTCAGGAGCTTTCCTGCATCGTATTCTGTGTATGAAGAAGTGTCCATGTCATAAGTAGCCTAATGTAGGTGGATGAGATGTGTGGAATGTGAGAAGATGTGTTTGAGAATGGTTGAGAGGATGGGTGAGAAGTGGATGTGTGGTTGTTTGGTTATCGGTTATTGATTCTGGTTCTGGTTCTTGTTTTGGTGGTTTGAAAATGCGAATGTTTTTGTGGAATGGTAAGTCGTTAATATGTTCGTTGTCGTAAGTGGCTCCTAGCCGTCGTGATGTCGTGTCCAATGGTTCTCTCGTGACTACTCTCAGTCGATGCTTTTCAGGTGTTCCTCACTGTGCCAATCTACTGAATTCCTATCCAAATGTTCCAGGGGGAACAGACACAGTCTCGCGGCTTGTGACGGGGTGCAGGGGCTCAAGAAGGGAGGGTTGGTGGGCTTGGGGCGTGAGCCTGCAGGGTTTTGGAGGTGGTTTGGGGGTGGGGGGAGTAACTTGTATGATGTTGTGCTGGGTGGTGCAGTGTGTCTTCTTTTTGGGGAAGCTTGGCTACTGTCTGATAAGTCACTCGATTGTGTGCCAACAAGGTTTCAGAGTTAGCCTTTTAGACTTGTACGCTCTTCTGCGGAATTCCATGACCAGACCTACCGTGGCGGTGGCAACTTGCAGCGTACATGTCGTCCTGCGGGGTCCCACAACAAGTGGGTGGGGATACGGGAGGTTACGGGGGCTGGGATTGGCGTGTTGAGGGGGCTACCGAGACGGCAAAACCCCTCGAAAAGTGCCCCCGTAGACCCCGGGTCTCCGTCTGCTGGGGCCGACTCCTCCACGTGGCCTCTCTACTACTCTTGCCGTCTCGGTTCCTCTGGAGACGCCGCGATAGAGTTGGACCAACAACAGACACACACTTGAAAAAGAAGCTTCCGGATGCAAAAAAAAAGGTGCGACTGACTTTTGGGACGCCTGACCTGTTGCACCGTTGAGGGGAGACAGCCATGTTGCTCGACTTCGATCGAGTGTGGACCGCGAGCGCCGTTCGAGCTGAAACAGGCCCATCGCAGTTGCGCAATTGTCAGTGACAGTTTTCTTGTTCCACTCAAGGGTCTGGTGTATTCGTGAGTCAGTACGAGTAATGTATCAGATACAACATTGTACAGTTTTTTTGTAGTCAGTATATCCAATATTTACAACAAAATATATACTGTACAACCAGCATAATAATATATACTAATTACTTGTAGGTACAATGGAGTTGATGCTGAATCCAACCAGACACCAGATAATGCTCAAAAACGACAAAAAGCCATCCAACATACATGGAAATCAAATCCACCACCCTTGGCCAGTGTTTGACACCTTCTACTTTGGTGCTAGACCCCGTCCTTAGTGTCGTTTGACCTCTCTTTTGGCTCTCCTCCGACCGTTACACTGTTTTAACTCTGCCTAAACAGCCACTGGTAGGTGTGGAGACATGTGTTGAGGAGGGGGAGCAGAGGACAAGGCGGCACAAATCCCAGCAGATGGAGAGCTGTCACGTGATACGGCGAACCGCAACACGTCCCGCCAATCTCCCGGCGCCATTTCCACAGCTCTACACACCCTTCACCGCCCAGATTCACGCCTCTGATTAGCACCTTGCACTTGTCAATTGATTTTGCTCCCGGGTAACTCCTGGCTTCAACTTAACCTTCCCTATCAAACGCTGTCGCCCCCAAGCTTGCGCTATCTGGAGAGCTCTGACGTTATCGCCTCGAGAGTGTTTGAGCACGCTCTCCATCCACACTGTGGCTGCTGAGCACCGGCGGAAAGAGAAAAACGTGGATTCGGGTGACGGGCGGGCGCCAGATGTATCGGTCACGTGACATGCTCTCGTGCCACGCTCTCGTGCCACGTGGCTGTTTCGGGTCTCTGCTTGCTTTCGCAAAGTTCCGGGATGTGGTCACATGGGTTTTGGTGAGTCAGAGGCGGGTGCATGGGTTCCGAATCGCTCCAAAACGAAACTACAAGCGGCAGGCAAATGCAGGCACGTGCTGCGACGAGCCAGGAGGGTAACCCTGTTGAGCGTAACGGTAGTCGTATTTTCGGTAGGGTAATCGCAATGATCGGCTAGGACCAGACAAGACAAGACAAGAAATTTTCGATTGTTCTTATAATCAGCCTAATTCAAGCTTCAATTGACATTTCATGATATGAGATTGGTGTGTTTAGGTGGGCCGATAACACAGCCAATATTCCGTCGATACGTACTCCGTCAATACATACTCCGTCGATACGTGTCCTACCACCGCAATTGCCACCGCAACTACAATCGTCTGTAGCGGCTATGTGCCTGACACATGCTTGATCTCATTGTGACTAAATATAAATCAGACTGTGCAAGTGTATGTATCGACCCGTTGATGACATGTTGCATTTGCCACCATAATATTAGCTGTTTTTCGCCGTATATTGTTGCCTCGACAATCGTTGGTGCCGTGCACTAATCTGAACTAACGACAATGTCTGGCAAATGGCCTCCTCATTGACTGGTGGCTGCGATTACCGTCGCCGTAACCGTCACTATCTGGTGAGCTAAATATGAGACTGTATATTAACTCATAATTTTAATATGTTTTTTATATTTTTTTTTATATTTTTTATAACATTCTGAGCATAACCCTTTTTATTTTATATAATAACCTACAAGTAGTGTATGTACTGTACATATGTAGTTAGTGGACTGTAACTATTGTACTTTCTTGTAGGTAGGTTCAGATAGGAAGGGGTAGCTGCGACATGTGGCATGTGATATACGTTTCAAGTCGTTTATTCCACAGACAAAACACGTGTCCAACCCCTGCCGCTGCTCTCAACCTCTTATCGCCCCCAAATCGGCCGTACAAGGGTTCCCCAGTGTCTACAACAACTAACTCTGCAATCGCATAATCTCTCAAGTCTAACTTTGAGCTCATATTTGTCGATACAATCCTAGATAGCGTCCAGATACTGCACGAGGTGTATCATTGTGTGTATTTAGTAACATAACAAGGGTATACAACCCAGTGAAGTATCGAACCGGGGACATCTGCGAGTACAGTACATGTACTTGTTTTCTGCCGCCTGTACATACTGGATGGATGGTGCATCAACGGCCTGTACCAAGTCCCAACATCACATGACCAGATTGCACATGTAAACTCAACTATACAATACAGACGCAGTACCAGTATCAAATCATCGCCACCGAACAAACAATGACTGCCACCGTTCTGGTCTTCTCCAAGGTCATTGGAACCGTGGCGCTGGGCTTCCTCACCGGCGCCGTGGGCTCCGCCTCCTACCTCTCTCTGCCCACCATCTCCCAGCATCTCTACTCCTCCGGCACCAAGGCTGATGTGTGCGATGCCCAGGAAAACCTGGACCGCCTGCTGGTGCGATTTGGCCGCATTGTCGGCCCCGCCTGCATCACCGCCTGTGCCTCGCTCTGCGTCAGCTTTGCCTTTGCCACAAAGTCCGCCAGACACCCCTATCTGCTCTACAGCGCTCTGTCGGTGCCCGTGGCGTGCGCCGTGGGCTACTTCAAGGCCCGACCTCTGGTGCGAGCCGTGCTAGATGTCGATGCCGACGCCGAGTCCGAGGCCTCGACTCCAGAGTCCACCGATACGGCGGAAACCTCACAGCTGGACAACTCCGTCTACGAGAACGTGAGCCTGTCGCCCAAGGTCAAGTCCAAGGAGGACGTGAGCGAGCGGGTGGAGGACACGCTGCACCGACGGGTCATCACCCAGAGCATCAGCCATCTCGGCACCGTCGGCGTTGCTGTGTCCGGTATTTTCGGCTTTGGTTTTATCATCTCCACCATTGGTATTTATGGAGATATGTACTAAGGAACGAGAGCGAGCACAGACCGTGACCGTGCCTGTACAAGCCATGCTCGTACCTGGAGGATGATCCGCGGCCACTATCGAGGTTGTTTTTTCGTGTATAACAGTACGTATTAGGTACACGTTTTTAGTGAATGAAGTTTTATGTCCGCATACACCCGACTTATCGTCAGCTGCTGTCTCAGTTGTGGAGGGCTTTTCGATAACATTGGGCTCATCCAAGCCATCCATCTAAGTTGGTTGCTTGTTGCTGAGTCAACGGAATCGTCGCGCTAGGTGAATTCTCCGTCATCCATGTTCTATCGATCTGACGCTAGTGCGAGAAAGAGTACGAGTACGAGTACAAGTTGTCTAGTCTGTGTTGGCACTGTCCTTGGTTCAGATACTTGTCACAATTATCATCACTAGATACGCCTCGGAGTCTTTTCATGTCACTTTGTGTGCAGTCATCGGACTTCTCGGCTTACAGTAGGGGTGCACAGTCGGGTTTTCGGAGTGAGGGGTTTGGGCTTTTTGGCAACCAATTTCATGTTTAAGGCTGACAGGCGATGCAAGTGGTGCGAGTCCAAGATGGTTGCTATCTTCAAGCTACCGCGTTTGTGGTAATTGGTAGTTCGGGTGCGATTTCGGTACTTATACACATTTTACCCAAAAAAATTAAAAAAATAAAAGAAATAAAAAAAGAAGGGGTCATTTAGCACCACGGACAAGTTTGGTCTTCGTTGCCCTGGCCGTCCTTCGGAGAAGATTCGGCTTGGAATGCAAGTACAGTACAGTACTTGTACACTGGATGCTCCCCTTGTGTGTTGTTTTGTCCTGTTACCGCAACCTCTCGTGCGATAAACAGCCATGTCCCCCCGTCGTCGGATTTTCGGCGGTAGCGAAGAACCTCCAGCTGGTATTTTTCATTTTTCAAATTTTGTATTTTTCTATTTGTTAATTTTTTTTTGAGAGCCTTCTTTTGAAATACACTCTGGAGCCAACTGCACAATTTACACGGGATGCAGGAATCACGAGGTGTCCACCGCACGGGGCCAATGTGTCATAGAGAGGCGGAGACCGGGCGTAAATGGTAGCAAAAACACGTTGGTTGGCGACCCTTTGGGAGGGGAGCGTCGTACAAGCCCGCAGCGGTCCCCAACGTCCCCCCTCTCTCTCACTCTCCGCACTACCACCCTACACTTCTGTCCCCCCTCTCGATTAAACATAGCATTTACTGTTGGTAACTTTGCCCTCCGCCAAAAGCCAAAGTAACAAAGTGTGCAGACAAGACCACCACCACACAGCACCACCACACCGCTTTTTTGGCTTTGCTGATTAACTTCCACCTAACTAAACTTAACTAGGATACTCGAGATTATCCAACACAACAAACTGACATGAAGTGAGTAACGAGTTACAGAAGCCCAGACACCCGCAGCGAGGACGCCAAGGCGATAGACGTGTTCCACGCCCGCGGATGTCTGCTTCCAGGCGTTTTCCAGGCGCTTTTCCACCACTTTTGACCCAAAAACCCCGACTAACCCCCAGCTCGTCGGCGCCCAGTCCGGGGCCCTCATCCCGGTTGTACCGGAGTATCAACTCGCGCGACGACCTTTCCCAGCAACGCTACGTGCTTCGTCCGCCCGACGACATTCACCCGCTAGTGGATCCGGCGCGGATCGGCGATTCCGTCTACCCAGACTTCTACCCATGGAAGCGGTCGACCGACGAAGAAGATGCTCGCATGGTCGACAACCTGCAAAAGGGCTACGCAGAGCCGCCGTCGGTCCCGCACGAGTCGCAGAGCGCCAAAAAGAGCATAGCGTCACTCCTCCGCATCAAATCCAACATGACAGCGCTGAGCTGCTTCATCATCACGGCCATGCACATCAGAGTCGACACGTGCCGAATCACAACCCCAGGCACCTTCAAACCGCCACCCAGAGTCACGCTTACAGACCACAAACGCGAGGCATGGCTCAAAGACCTAGCAAACCCGGCAGTTCCGCTCAGAAAGCTGTCCCGTACCATCCCACATGGAATCAGAAACAAGGTCCTGCTGGACCAGTGCTGCGCCAAGCGAATCGCTCCGTCAAGAGCAGTGTGGTTCGCCCGCTGCGTCGGCGCAAACGAACTGCGTGGTCTCAAACGAAAAGGTCACCACCAGATGGGCAACATGAGCGAGGCCATCTGGCTTCAGGAATGGACCGAGTGCGTGGTGGACGTGCTGCAACGGTCGTCGGTAGCGTTTCTCAGGGCCGAAGGCGAACCCCAGGCCCGACAGACTGCCAAACAAAATTTTGCATACATGGTCCGTCTGGCCATGCAACTCTACTATGAAGACATCGTCGATAAACATGCATTCCTCCAGTGGGTCGTGGGTCTTTTGAGCGATGACAACACAAAAGATACAAAGGCCGGAAGTGGTGTGGCTCCTGGTACTGGCGCTTCCACCACTTCAAAGCTCTCCAGCGTCGAAAAACTTCCCGTGGCTATTCTCATCATCAGAACGTTTTGGAAACCACTGCTCACTTTCCCCAACCTGGCCAAAAAGCTGGCCCAGAACCTGCTGGCCGAGCTGAGTAAGCTGGAAGCAGACGCGCATTCGGACAAGCCCTTCTACCAGCCTACAATCAAGGCGCTTTCGACGCTCGTTAACGCCCTGTTTGACGCCCAACCGGACGCCTTTGTCATGCCGTCGAAATGGGTGCAGCTTGGGAGCACGTTCGAGGCCATCGTGTCCGACTCGGAATCCACTCGTGTGCGAAATGAGGCTTTAGTTATTTCCGATACGCCAAAGACTCGCCGAACCAGAAACAAACAGGCAGTCATCATTTCCATTCTGGACGCTGCCAGAGCTCCCTTTGACAAGACACTGTTCAACCAAATTGTCGATACAAGGGCTGACTTTGGAACAATCATACAAACCATTCTTGCATGGGCAGTCTCAGACTCGCGTGTTTCTGTCGAGCGGGTCTTTATTGCGTCTCATCTGGTTTCACAGCTATCCGAAGGAGTGGACGGAGACGCAGTGCCCAGCCACATTGTACAGTTTCTACTGTCTGTGAAATCGCATCTAGACGTGCGAATCGACGATTTGTACGCTCTGGTCACAGAGCTCTGTGTCCTAGACATTTTCCAACCCCAAGATTACGTCAGATCCCTCATTTCGTCAGGAGTGCTGTACATTTCCCGTCTTTCTGAATGGGCCAATGTGCAGCTCGATATTTTGGGCAACCTGCCACTAGTAGCTGTTCCTAGCTCGTGTCAAGTGCAGGTTCGGTATATGGTTCGAAAGGTGGCCAAGTACGCCTCCTACAATGAAAACGAACTGCTTGAGCGCACAAACAACGCTCTGCGAGTGCTTCTTCCGGGTGTTTTCGATTCTCAGGCTGAAGATGTGGACATGTCTTCTTCCTCTTCTTCTTTGTCTGATTCGACTAATATTCCATACTCCGAATTCACCCAAAACACCCGCATTGTGGTCGCTGAAAACCTGTACACTTCGCTATGTGCAGCCGTGGAAAGAGGCTACGTTCCTACAACTCAGGAGTTTGCACAGTACCAGCTCATTCTCGAAAATCTGCATGCCTGGCGACTAATGTGTGCCTCTATCCAGCTCATTGTACCGAAATGTACCCAGTCGCATCTGCTGTATTTTTTGGCCAGCGCTACCCGGTACCAGTGGCAGGCGTTTGCTTGCATTGCAGATATGCCTGCGCTAGTCAAGGTATTTATGCACCAGTACCGGGGTCTGCGCAAGGTACGGGTATCACGCGAGCTGTGGGATTTGGTCCAATTTTCGGCCCAGCAGCTGCCTGAGCTCAAACCAGAGCTGGAGACACTGTTGAAGAACTCTTCTTCCCCTCAGCTATCGCCCATCTCCGAAGTCACTCCTCAAACCGATTCTGAGGCCACCAAAGATGTGAACCTACCACAGGCTCTCAACGATCTGCTGTTGCACTCGTCAGATGTCCGAACCTCGTGCAAGATGCTGGCCAACTACAAGGACGATTCACAGTTCAGCAACCAACTCATGACGTGGCTGAGAGACCAGGAGGTGTCGCTACAGCTGCTCCAGACGCTCGTCTTCCTCGTGGTGTACGAGTGCACCTGCATTGAAAAGGTCGGCGATTTGTTTCTTCAAATCCACAATCTCAGAGACATGTCTGGAGGTTCCCGCTTGCTGCTTTCGCTGATTGCACGTGACTTGACCCAGGAATACTCTCTCTCCACTACCGAGGCGTTTTCTCTGCAATTTCAGCGCAAGCTGTTTGCCGACCAGCATCCCCGCATCTACCTACGGCTCGTGGCACAATATTTATTCGAGCGAGAAGTGTTCCAGGATCCGCAGTGGCTGGACGATGTTGACACCTTTTGCAAGGAGGTGGCTGTGCATCACCCTGCGCTGTTTTCGCAGCTCATTGTGGACCCTGTGATTGAGCCCGACAATGCTGTGGCTGCCTCTTCTCTGCAACAACTGCTCAATCACCTCCTGAAGCTCGATCTCGGTACAGGCACTTCTCTTGCCGACGACCTGCAACAACTAATCACACATGTGACGCCCTTCAACATGTTTTTGGCTCAGACACAGCTGCGGCTACTGTTTGCGCATCGGGGCCGTATTTCTAAGGACCCTGTTGCCATGGACACATCTCCGGAACTCACCATCAATTCCACCACGCCCAGTACGGACACTACAGATGAGGACGTTTCTGTGCTGTTCCGAGTGCTGAGCGACCCCGGTCTGCTCAAACTGCCTCCGTTCTTTGGAGATCTGTTTTCCGAACTGCCGGGCGAGCTCAAGGGCCGCATTTTGGCCCGGGCAGAAACCACGTTTCTCACGTCGCCCAACTTTCCGCGAGTGGGCGAAGACAATATCGTGTCGCTTCTGATCGAGTTGGCAGATTCTCTGGCGGACTCGGTCACTGAAGACGTGTGTAAAACACAGACTTTTGCGCTGTCTTCGGGTCTGCAGCGACTGGTGGAGGCGTCTGTGCGTGAGCCCCATCCCCCGGGACTCGCAGAGGGCATTTCCATGTTCCTTAAGATTGCCATGATCCACGAAAAGTCGCTCATGGCCTCGGAGGACGCCGAGGTGACCATGTTGCGCAACCATGTGGTTGAGGGGCTGCAGGCGTTGTTGGATTCACCGTTTGTGGCCACCACGCCGGACCTCAAGGCCACGCTGCAGGACACGTGGACAGCTCTCAAGAGCGAGCTTTCCGAAGTGGCTGAGCCTGCCAATTCGGCCCCCTCAAAGGCTGGGCCTACAAGAGACCTGTTGCTGTACAGCACGGCCAACGACGCCTTTTCCGAGGTGACCGTGCGGTCATTTGACTTGTTGGAGGAAAGTAACCCCACCATGGGGGTCAATGACGCCGCTTTGAACCTGGCACTGTTTAACGCGACAATTGAAAAGCGCATGTAATTATTTATATATTTATAGACTGACGAGTGCGAGGGGCTGCGACTGGCCAAGGCCATGGCAGCGGTAGGTCCTCCGCGGAGCGCCTGGAGCGAGTTGAGTGTAGACACGATGCGGGTACAGTGGTCTTTACAGACCCATAGCATGGAACAATGGACATAAACGACAGTTGGTAGATGGAGGGAGAGGTGGTAGAAAGACTGCCAGAGGCACTGACAGCTCTTTGGTCCCTACGATACTTGAGGGTATTCCACGGTGTATGGACGAGTACAGTAACCACTGGTAACTGGGATTCTGTGAGACGATATCGGTGTATGCTATATCTCTTCTGTCCTTCGTCTTGATTCTTTCTCTTCATGTTGATCTAGCCCTAGATCCATCATAAACAGCTGTATTGCCACTGACCAGGAGGATCACACGAGCATGTAGATGTGTTTTGGAAAAAGAAACACCGATGTAACGCCATCACTCTCCTGATATACATTGTACCACAAGTGTGTAGGTACTGTTGGTCTAGTCATGAGACACTCTCGTATATATGCGAATTATGTAAGACCTACTTAAACAATAATAATCATAATAATAAATCCATAATAATAATATATTATTATATTTAGTACAGTAAAGGTAATGCTGGCTACTGTTGAAATCATGTAGTCCGGCTCTTGTAACCTCCCTTCAATCAACCACATGTCTCCTATTCCACCATCACAACATGTTCACCAAGTTGGGTCACTTCGGCAAAGTTTCACATTACTTCTTTTGGGCTTCCTCACCCTTCCTTTCTTTGTCTCTTTCCCCAAAGGGAATTGTTTTTCTGCTTCTATTTATACACGATGAGGGCATCTGAAGTACATGATCTGAGAGCTAATCGAGCGTCGAGCTTCGAGCGTAGAGCTTCTAGCGTAGAGCTTCTAGCGTAGAGCTTCGAGCGTAGCGCTTTGGGCGCTTCGTCGTAAGGAGAAATGTATCATATTAAATAACTTATGTATATACTGGGGTCAGTTTTGGATCGGGATTGGGTATCGCGACCGTAGTGAGTGGCCGGGGTCGCTTACTGCTGCTTCTTGGCCTTCTTAGCAGCCTTGGCGGCAAGTCGCTGCTGTCGCTCGGCCTTGGCGGCGGGACCGGCCTCGGTGTCGAGCACAAAGTCCCACCATCGGAACGACGAGGCGTAGTTGCCGGTGAAGTATCGATGGTGGTCATCGTGGTGGTCGGCACCGGCCCAGATGGGCAAGAAGTGATGCAGAGACACGGGGAACTCATAGCCAGAATGGGCGTCGATGGCCTGGAAGAGTCGCAGGGCGATCCACACAGACACGGTGAAGAGATGGAGATCACCGGTTAGCATGACCCAGGCAATGGGGATGCCCACAGTTCCGACACCAAGCAAAGCCACCTCAACGGGGTGAGCGTACTCGGCAGTCAAACCAAAGGGAGCGGCGTATCGGTGGTGCTGCTTGTGGATGTGCTTGTAGAAGGGACCGTAGTGAAGGCCTCGGTGCAGCCAGTAGTGCCAGGTATCCTCCAGCACAAAAAATAGGGCGAGATGGGCACAGATCTTCATCCAGGAGGGGAAGGGCACGTCGATGGAAATTCCGGCGTACTTGCAGACGGGGTAGAAGCCCCAGATGGGGATGGCCTCGACCATAAAGTGCGAGATGAGCACGGACTTCATGCACTCCCACTGCTCGGCCACAGAGGGCACCTTGGCCTCGCCCTGGATCTTCCACTTGTGAAAGTAGGGGATCTGGTCGAGGATCATCCAGGGCACGCACCGGCCAAAGTAGAGAATCTCGTGCAGCAGGAAAATGAAGATGCCGCAAGCAATGAGATCATTGCCCCACCACACAAAGTATGATGCCCACACCCGCTCGACAATGTTGAGGGTGTCGGCGTGGGCGTCGGACAGCTTGGCGTAGGTGCCGATGTAGGAGGCCGCGGGGGTGACGGTGGAGTTGATGCTCTCGAGAATCGAAGACATGGTGTGTCGAGGTGAGATATGGGACTCCAAAGGGTGGGATGGGAGGGCCTATAAAACACGAAAAGTATTAGCCTTTGCTCCTAACCCTGTCGTTTGCGTCGTATCCCGGGGGGGTTGCAAGATGTGTAAACTGGGATATTTGGGGGGTAAAGGGCACCAACATGATGGCACTGACACGGTGAGTGTGACTGTGTGGTTTTTTTCCGTGTATTCGTGTGGAAATGGTCCCCAACGACCCCCGCAAGCAATCATCTGATAACCCAAACGGGCTAAACATGCTGAACCTTCTGCATCCAAACTCAACATGTGAACACGTCAGGGGCGTCGCGACGGCACATCTGATTAGGGCCCTGGACGTGTTTTAGGGGGCCGTGGGTCTCGGATTTGTGCTCGCAATCTGTTCTTCTGTCTGCTTCTGACGTACTCATAACCTCGCCGGTCGAAACCGCCGTCCGGAACGTGGTCTAGAGTAGCATGTCCGCGATCCGCCATCGACTCGGCTAGATTAGCTTTTTGGTTTGGTAAAATGGGTTGAAAAATCAACATCAGCCTACTGATCCAACTCCCAAGTCGTATATGTCGTTTAACGGCCTTTTTCAGAAAAAATGCTGATAGGGTTTGGATATACGATGGGAGCGACGTGGGGGGCATCAGCTCAGCTGGAACGGCCCAGCGCCATGTGGGGCGATTCGGCGGCGACCGTGGTCCGATATATTGGTCCGATATATTGATGGTTTGGTCTCCTTGTTGCCTTGGGTTGGCCCCGGGTTGACTCAACAGGCCAACAAGTGTGTCCAAGCGTTACTGTAAAGTCGGGTTGTTGTTTACAAGGTCACATGACCTGCACCACTTACACTGCCCAACTTGCTTACATATAGTCTCGGAAGCACAGGTGGTGTGATGAAGAGGCCGTGCCCTGGATAGGAACATGGCATCATTGCTGGGTATGGATGAGGCTGCAAGTACGACGAGTACGAGTCGGGTGCCGGACCGGTGCTCGTCGTGGAACGTCATAGGTATGGTCAGCTAAGGTGTGGCGCAGTACAGCAATACAAGTGTGACTGCCATTTTTTATACTCACACCACTCAGGCGATTAGCCGAAGTACGATACAAGTAAACAATGGCACAACGGATAACGGCGTGGATAACGGTGGTTATTAGTTACAAGTACGAGTATGTACAGTACATACAATAGGTTTAACCAACTAGACGGTAAGCGATGGTGCGACCAACAGCGGAACAGGAGAGATACAAGTTCGTGTACCGTAGTCGTATGCACTGTACGAATAGGATGTTGGACTGTTTTCGTCAACATCAACAGCGACGGTTCTTTTTTATCACTTCTGGGAATAGGCTGATACGAGAGTACAGCATACGTACATATAAGACAGTGCGAGTGGTGCTGTATCGTACATTCGACAGTAAGATCAATGGTTTTTTTTTTTTTTTTTTATTTATTTATTTGATTTTTTTTTTTGATTTTTATTTGATTTTTATTTGGATTTTTAATTTGATTTATTTATTTATTTATTTTTTAATTATGATTTTGATTAAAATTTTCATAGATCGTCGATCAAACCTCGTCAAAAGTCTGCCACTTTCGGCCAAAATTGTCCGATTATTTTACCACAGCACAACTACAAAAAGTCGACGTTCTGTAAGGAAAAAGATTTTGCCATACGAATCAAATCAGCGTGAAATGTCCAATCAAATGATACAACTTCTGCAACCACTCTTCATGGTAAGACGCAATATTCATCACAACATTGGAGCGCATTGAATGTTCAAGACTATGGACTACTGTAGTATGTACCTTTACAGTGAGTATCATCGGCAGCTCTATGGACACCACGTCTCTTACTTGAAACTGTTCTTCTACATACTCGATACTGGCATCGTCCATCAAAACCAGGATTATGTTTGCTGCGACACGGGTCGGTCACAAGGTCCAAATAAATATTACTCAGCAATTCCTCCCGTTTTTCCATTTTTTTCCCAACGTATTCGCCCCTCCAGAGACAATCTGATAACCCACACACAAGCCTCACTTTTTGCGTCTTATTTTGGCCACCTTACCAGCCACCTTAGCCCTGTGTATTCGCCATGATTAAACAGGTTGTGGGAATGTTCCACTCTCGGGATCACGTGACTTGGTCACGACCCAGCCAATCAGACGCGCTTCAAAGGTCAGCATATCTGTGCACCTCTCAGATCATCACGTGATTCACCCTCCTCGTCAGCCAATCAAATCCCCAGCAAAGGTCAGCGAGACACGCCACTGATGGGTCACGTGCGTTATGGGACCAACCGGCCAATCACAGTGCCGGAAAAGGTCAGCGGGGGCGTAAGGTTAGCGAGAAGTCTAAAACATGTATACGAGCATGACATGGTGTGGCTAGTATAAAGACCTCTCCACACGCTCGATAGTTTCAGTATCAAGCCTCCAAGCTACACATCTGACACGAACAACCAATCGACCAACCAACCAACCAACCAACACAAACATCTATTAAAATGGCCGCCTCTACCTGCTGCAAGAAGTCCAACTCCTGTGTCTGTGCTATCGAAGCCACCTGCTCTTGTGGTAAGATGCCCGCTCAGCACTGCGACTGCTCCAAGGCTGCCGTCGAGAACGTCAAGCCCACTGACGCCTGCTCCTGCGGCATGCGACAGGCCTCTCAGTGCACCTGCTCCCGAAAGAACGAGGAGAACGCCGGTCTGATGGAGGGCGAGGTTGACTTCACCAACCTGAAATAAGCATCTTGTTTTGGACCCAAACTACAAAACCCCATCATATTTCCTGAGCTTTTCCCCAGAGACCTATTTATTCATAACATAATTGAGCTGCATTATTCACAACAGTAATCACTGTACCCGTAAATTGAGCGGCCAGCGACCGTTGACTATTAATTCATTTAATTGCATTTAATTGCAGTAAACCACATAAAATATGCATCCAACATGCACAAGCCACCTGCGAGGACATTATGGAGAGCTTATTTTGGAAATGGCAGAAACAGCAAAATAATGAAAAAAAGAGCACAACTAAATATCAAAATCAACTTAACAATACGCCAACAGATTCTTCTACATGAAGAATGTCGTATCCTCCTGCTTGATATATGCATGTATTTGCATGTATATATGTACGCCACATACTTCGTGCTTGCAAAATGTGACTACACCTCATCTACCATATCATCATCTATTATGCAATTGATGTACCTCTATCCTCCCCATCTAAGCTCCAATACCCCGCTTGCTGATCTTGACCTTGGCAATGATGGGCTCAGAAATACCTCTGCTCTGAGCACCGAGACCCTCGCCCGTGGTCCAGCCCATCTTCTGAAGAAGCAGACGTCCAATGTTGGAATCGTCAATGGCAGGAGCCTCATGACCCACAATCTCACCTTCTCGGTTATGAACACGGACAGCTGACCGCTTGGAGCCCTTCTGGTGCTTGGTCTCATACAGGTACTGCTCGGTTGAGTACTTTGCGTTTCGGATCACCAGCTTGAACTTCTTGGGGAACTTATCGTGAAACTTTTGGATGTAATTGTTGTTGTGGCACGACGTTCGGGAGGTTCTCAGCATGCTGACATGCTTGCTCTTCTGAACGCCGTGAATATCAGGCTTCAAGTGGTAGCATGCAGACAGCTTTTTAAGCACGCTTCGGAACTCGGCTCCCATGGGCGGGAAATCCAGAACCATGGGCTTGTTAGGAGCGTTGATGAATATCTCAATTTCCTTGCGGGCCTCCTCAACAGTCATCAAAATAGGGTACTTGGCATGCAAGGGGATGATACCTCCCTGCTTGAATTCCTTGGTGAACATACCCTGCTTTCGCATAGCCTGTCGCTGTTCTCGCTTGGCTCGTTTGGCAGCTCGGGAATTGACCCAGTGCTTTTCCAGCTGAGCCTGCAGCTCGGGATCGTTGACGCCAAAGTTTGGCACCTGGTTCTTGCCACGAGACTTGGTCATGGGGGGAGTGTATCCGTGGTCCATGAGCGCCTTTCGGTCGTCCACCTCGTCGTCAATCAAACTCTGGATGAGCGAGTCCATTTCAGACGCTTCTCGTGCCTTTTCATCTTCGTCGGAATCGTCATAGTAGTCGCTGTAATTGATTCCTTCCTCAGACAGATCAGGATCCTCGATATCGCCTCCAAGACGAGTCACATACCATCTGTACGCCTCATCGGGGAGCTCAGAGACAGAAACACCAAGATGCTCTGCCACCGAGTCTCGAATGAGATCCTCGTTCCACCACTCCTCCATATCAGCGTCCAGAGTGTGTTCAACCATAAACTGGTAGCCCTGCGAGGCTGCTCGAGTAGCAACAATGTTTCTGATGCACCCGACTGTACCATTTTCGGGCCACTCGTACTCCTCCTCGTCATCCTCGTCATCATCGTCAAAGTCGTCATTTTCAGAGTCGTCGCTGTCAACATAATATTGCTCAGTTCCTCCAAGCTGAGTGCCCAGAGCAGATCGGATCCAATCAATGTTCTCAGCATCGGAGCCCTCATCTTCGTTCTTGATACTCTCGATGTAGTCCTTGAGCACCTCCGGATCAATGTCGGAGTTGTACTCGGGAATATCCACTGCTCGAGGATCGGCATTGTGTCGTTTCTTGGAGGCGACAGACCCCACAAGAGTTGTGTCTGCAGAAACGGAAGCGACGGGTCGATCACTTATGACGGCTGTGGAGCTGGTCAGGGGAGTACGCGACTTTTCGGCCCGCTTCTTCTTGTTGAGGTACGCGAAATCCGTCTCCATAAACTCCATGTCCACCATATCGGGGTCTCCTTCTGTATCCATGACAAACTCAGCTGCTTCATCTTCTTCGTCGTCAGCCTCGGAGCCCTCACTGGGGTCTTCTTCCTTCCGATCGTCGTTGATGGTATCGTTGGCAACCTCGTTTATGGCGTCCTGCAGGGTAGACACGTCGACGGCGTTTTCGTCGGCAATCAGATCGTCATCAACCTCCTCGTCAATTTCGTCGTCTTCGTCGTCGTCATCTTCGTCATCGTCGTAATCGTCAACCAACTGTCCGTTCCCGTCAACAAGCATTTCGTCGTCGTCGTCTTCTTGGTTATCTCCATCATCTGCATAAGTCTCGGTGATGGTAGTCACAACTTCCTCATCTTCAGATTCTTGATCCTCGAGTTGAGCATCTGCACCGGTCACGTCTTGCACTTCAGGAATCACCTCGGGCACAATAATATGGATATCTTCCACCTCATTGACCACGTTGGCCTCCTCGACTGTAACACCGACATCCTTGAGCAATTTGGACGGATCATAGACCTCGGCAGATTTGATGAACGTGATGAACTCGGCGCCCCGAAGCGACTTGTTGAACATGTGTTCTCGGTTCTCCGACGCGTGTTGTCGAGAGTTTAGAATGGAGCTCAGCAGCGACGGTTTCTCGTCTCTCCAGCCATTCTTTTTACCTCCTCGACTCGATCCGCCGTTTCCACCTCGTCCACGTGATCCGCCGCGACCTCCTCGGTCGCCGGATCCACGTCCCCGGCCTCCACGGGCTCGTTTGGGCGTGGTGCGTCCAGACGTCCTCGAATCATCGTCATAATCTTTGGGCTGTGACGGCTTGCGGTTGTAGTTGAAGTTGATGGACTCGTCCAATTCGTCGTCGCAAAAGTTATGGTATCCAGTGGGCATGGTGATTCCTCCTCGTCCACCTCCTCGGCCTCCCCGGCCTCCCCGGCCGCCTCTTCCGCTCCGTCCTCCGCGGTTATTGAAGCCACCACGTCCGCGTGACGACCCTCGTTTTCCGCCTCGTTTTCCCATTCTGTGTAGTTATCGTTTCGTCTAGTGTCAGTTGAATGAGTGTCTGTCGTCTTTGGAAAGCTCCAGCGCCAGTATAAGTAGTGTTGCAAGTGGCGATTCCTACCGTCTCCAATTTTATGTGAGCTTGCTGCATCACCGAGTCATATCAAAGTTTGCACGTGTGCGGGAGGAAGAGCGAGTGGCGTTGGCGGAGGTGTTGACATAGTCGAAAGAGGAAGAGAGAAATTTGAAGGGAGACTCTGAAAGTATTGATTTCACCCAAAAAAATGGTGCATTTATATCCCCACATTTCTTTTCATGGCATCATCAACACTGCCACTTTCTTCCCCAGATCGTTAAGCTTAGCTCTATTATTAATGCTGGATATGGAAGGTGCTCCTGGTGCCAGGACCAGTTTTGCGAAGCGTTTTTGTCGGCCCGATTTTGCTCAATTTTTTGCCCTGCATAATTAATATGCAAGACGCGCCCGGCTATTAACAGTCTGTCTTCGTCAGGCGCATATTCGCCGGTATTTCTTCGGGTCTGATCCAGGTGGCGTATGCACTAACCTCACACCATGCATGAAATATGCACGAGAGATGCACGTTTCAAAAAAGCGAGCCGAAAAATGGGCCGTGAGCTGACCTCTGGTTATTTTGCAATGGAGGAAAGAATCTATAGAAACGAGGAAAAAAGGGGAAGGAGGGAAAGGAGGGGAAGGAGGGAAAGGAGGGAAAACGAGGTTCGGGCGAGAGAATAAAACTGTTAAAGTGATCCTCCTGGCTGTGGAGGTATTCGACCAGATATGGCATTCCCTCAAAAGGTATTCGTCCAGTTTACTGTAGATAGGAACTCATTGTCTGGATGTAAAAAAGATAGTGCTGCTCGCATGAGCTGTAACAAGAAAGATGATTTCTCGTTTTGGGAAATTGCTGCTTGGTTCATCATCCATTGAAGCAGATCAATCTCACAGCCGTGCTGCAAGATATCAGCTACAGACGAGTACAAGTAGTCCCGTATGAGTAGTCCCGTATGAGTACATACTGTACTTCATCAACACCTCGTACAATTGTACGGTAAAAAAGAACAGCCTGGTGGTATCCTTCAGCTCCAGATCCAGCAAGAATATAAACATGTCGTGTTTACATCGGAAGAACTAAAAGAACAAATGCAGAGCCCGAAAAGTCGACCAATAAACCAACAAGTGCTCTTAGCAGAGAAGCTCGCCTCCTCCTTTCCTGTTCAGCAACACTCATACCATCTTACTAAGCCTGATGCTATAGAAGTATCTGTATGGATGGCAGCGTAATAACACCCTCAAAAGAAAGACGAGAGCTCGTCGGAAGAACAATCATGACAATTAAATACCGTTAAAACTCCAGCTACCGCACAGATGTAGTACTCGTACTTGCACTTGTACCTGTCCAGTCGCCTACTCTAAGATTCAGACTCTTACCAAGGGGTTATGTTGATGGTAGCTGTTTAATTCAAGAGAGATGAGAAAGAACAGGACCATAAAGGTGTCTATCAAAGCCAATTGGAATCACTTAACAGCTCTCATAGCTTCTCTTTACTTACCATATTTCCCTTCTCTGCCTTGTGTTAAACACCTCTTACGCCAGTCAGTCATAACCCTCAGCGGGTTGTCTGACTCATAATGTTTCATCCGCTTGACAAGAGTGTCGTTTCTCCACGTATGAGTCATAACCAAAGTACTTGTACAAAAACGGGTCGAATCTACGCCATACAGTAGAAATATCGCGACTTTGCCGGGTCTTCCCCTAACCCCACTTGCGTAACCCTGAGACCAGTAACTCCCATACTGCAAAATTCTGACGTTTCCAAAAAGTAAAATCTTGGGACTCGATTCTCACCACGCGAAAATGGCTGAACTCGTTGATAAGATGAAGGAGGTGGTTTTGGGCGACAAGCCCGCTGCCGAGGCTCCTAAGGAGACCAAGGAGGCCAAGCCCGCCAAGGAAAAGAAGGCCGCCGACCCCAGCAAGTTTGGACAGGCCAAGCAGAAGAAGGTCAAGGCCCCCAAGGAGGGAGAGTCTGCCTCGTCTCGAGCTCTGGAGCTGGATCCCAAGCCCGAGTTCCTCGATTCGCGAATCAAGATGTTTGACGAGCTCAAGGTGGAGTATGACGCGTTTGTGGCTGCTCAGGAGCGAAAGCCCATTGTCGTGACTCTCAAGGACGGCACCCCCAAGGAGGCCACTGCCTGGGAGACCTCGCCCATGGACATTTGCAAGACCATTTCCAAGTCGCTGCCCGATCAGACCGTGATTGCCAAGGTCAATGGCGAGCTGTGGGACATGGAGCGACCTCTGGAGGGCGACGCCAAGCTGGAGTTTTTGGACTTCAACTCCGACGAGGGAAAGCGGGTCTTCTGGCACTCGTCTGCCCACGTGCTGGGAGAGGCCACCGAGCGACACTACGGTGCCCACCTCTGCATCGGACCCCCCACCGAGGACGGTTTTTTCTACGAAATGTCAATTGACAACGGCGACACCCACGTCCAGGCCTGTGACTACGATCCTCTGGAGACCGTGGCCAAGTCCGCCATCAAGGACAAGCAGAAGTTTGAGCGTCTGGTGCTCTCCAAGGAAAACCTCCTCAAGATGTTTGCTTACAACAAGTACAAGGTTGAGCTAATCCAGAAGAAGATCCCCGACGGAACCTCCACCACCGTCTACCGATGCGGTCCTCTGATTGATTTGTGTGTTGGCCCCCATATTCCCCACACCGGCAAGATCAAGGCCTTCAAGCTGCTCAAGAACTCGTCGTCCTACTTCCTCGGAGACAAGGACAACGACTCCCTGCAGCGAATCTTTGGTATCTCGTTCCCCGACAAGAAGCTCATGACCGAGCACCTCAAGTTCCTGGAGGAAGCTGCCAAGCGAGACCACCGAAAGATTGGCCGAGAGCAGGAGCTGTTCCTGTTCAACGACATGTCTCCCGGCTCGTGTTTCTGGCTCCCTCACGGCGCTCGAATCTACTCTGCTCTCACCGACCTGCTGCGAAAGGAGTACCGAAAGCGAGGCTACGAGGAGGTCATCACCCCCAACATGTACAACTCCAAGCTGTGGGAGACCTCTGGCCACTGGCAAAACTACAAGGACGATATGTTCACATTTGAGATTGAGAAGGAAAAGTTTGGTCTGAAGCCCATGAACTGTCCCGGCCACTGTCTCATGTTCAAGGCCCGAGACCGATCCTACAAGGAGCTGCCATGGAGGGTTGCCGACTTTGGTGTCATCCACCGAAACGAGGCCTCCGGTGCCCTCACCGGTCTCACCCGAGTCCGACGGTTCCAGCAGGACGATGCCCACATCTTCTGCATGCCCTCGCAGATCCAGTCCGAGATCACCGGTATCTTCGACTTCCTCAAGAAGATTTACACCATCTTTGGCTTTGAGTTCAAGATGAAGCTGTCCACTCGACCCGACAAGTACGTTGGTGAGATCGAGACCTGGAACGACGCCGAAAAGCAGCTCGAGGAGGCCCTCAACAAGTGGGGCGCCAACTGGGAGCTCAACCCCGGAGACGGTGCCTTCTACGGCCCCAAGATTGACATTGTCATCTCCGATGCCCTCCACCGATGGCACCAGTGCGCCACCATCCAGCTCGACTTCCAGCTGCCCAACCGGTTCGACCTCAACTTCAAGAACTCGGCTGCCATGGGCGAGGGAGAGGCCGACTCCGCTGCTTTGTACACCCGACCTGTCATGATCCACCGAGCCATCTACGGCTCGTTTGAGCGAATGACCGCCATTCTGTGTGAGCATTTTGCCGGCAAGTGGCCCTTCTGGCTGTCGCCCCGACAGGTGCTTGTCATCCCTGTTGGCCCCAAGTACAACGACTACGCCCAGGAGGTGCGTGACGAGCTCGTTGATGCCGGTTTCTTTGCCGACGTCGACAACGGCCCCAACACCCTGCAGAAGAAGGTCCGAGAGGCCCAGCTCAAGCAGTACAACTTCACCTTCATTGTCGGAGAGGAGGAGAAGACCGCCAAGTCGGTCAACATCCGAGACCGAGACGACCAGAGCAAGCAGGCCAAGGCCGCTTCCATTCCTCTGGACGAGGTCATTTCGCGACTCCACAAGCTCAAGGACTCTAAGGCTCTCGCCCAGGCTGGCGTTCTTGTCTAATCAATAGATAGGTAATCACGTATGTATTTGCTACGAGTACAAGCACTTGTACTGCTCCAAGTAGTAGAACCGATAGTTTCAGTCAATTTCTCAAATCAACAACCTCCATCCCCGAGGGGAGAAAGTCGAGGACTTCCTTGGTGTAGGTGGTGCCCCAGCTGCAGTTTTTGAACAACAGGTAGACTCCTCCGTGAACCAGAAAGGCAGCGTCGATACGATCAATCTCGTCGAGCACTCGACCTTCAAGAGGAGGACAGCCGGATATCACGGTGAGCTTCTGGTCGGTCACCTCCAGGTCCCCAGCTGGAAAGTAGTCCACGTCAAGGAACATACCAGGCGGAAACCCCAGGCGGTAGGAGACGCCGTTACCACTCCTGATGGGTATCGGACCAATCTTTGTATCTCTCTTTCCAATGCCGTAGAGCCGGAGTTTGGCTGCGCTTCTGCCACACACCAGCACGTGTGTTCCTGGCGGGTTGACGGGAGGGGAGGTGCTGTTTGTGTCCAGACTTTCGACGGAGCGGGCGGGGGACACAACCTCGGCAGGGGTTCCATCACAAGCTGTATTGTCATGTGGGAGTGACATATCATATGCTGTCTTGTCTGCGAACTCAATTGACAGCTGCTCTTGTTCGTAGGGAGGTGCCATCTCGCGGGTAGCAGTCTGGAGGGCCAAGTAGTGATGTTTCTCTCTTGTGCTGGACAGGCTGGCTCTCAGAGCCGTAGATCTCACGTGGAGAGAGTTGAGCTCCAGCTGGTAGTCATGCAACAGCTGCTCCATTATCACCATGGCCTGGCGGCATTTGTGTTTTTGGTCCTCCAGCTCCAGCAGCTGTTTGGTGATAAGTCGCGTCATGTGTGCACAGAGACCGATGTGTAGGAGTAGGTCAATAAAGTGCATGTACTGGCGTGTGTTCTCATATCATGACTTTATAATTTCAGGTGGAGGCGTTTGTGTTCCAATCTAGATAATGTAGAGATGTTTTTTTGACATTGGAAGGTGCATCTTATCGTGCATCTTGCATGCACTGATATGGGACCCTGCGTATTAGCAATGAGGAATACTGTACAAGACGCGGTTGACTGTAAGTGCAAGTGTGCTTGATTATGCACATGTATACAATATGCGGTCCATCTAATTTCCCGTACTAGGGAAGAGGAAGGGCGCATTGGAGCGCACAGATGAGTTTGGCTCACCAATATTACTTGTAGCTCCCCAAAAATGGAGCAATGGACACTGCTGAAATGCTCGGCTTCATAACTGACTTCAGTTTTCTCGAATGGAGACTGGAGTGGATAGTCAAGTAATATCTCCCGTCAGAATGAAAGGAAAGAGACCAAAGGACGGCCAGGGTAGTATCCTGTCGAGGAGTGGGGCGTACAGGCAGTGTCCAGTCGAGGAGCGGGGCGGTACAGTTGTCAGTCAGGAAAGACCACAGGTTGTCTTTGGAACACATAAGACAGCTGGTGGCGGAGTCAGACAAGGGGCTCAGAAAGACCTCCTGGGTATTCTCACCCACTCTCAACTTCAAGTAGAATTCTACCTCGGTCGTCGGGGTGGACAGATGTCGGGGAAGGGGTTATAAATGTGGGCACACCACATGAATATTTGGCAGAGCAGTAAATTCTTCTCACTAAGCCATTATTCTTCAGTAGGTCTCAGATACAGTACAAGTATTGTACGTCTCAGACGTGTTTCTCCACCTGGGTACAAGTAAGAACATGATACTGTCTGAGCTTCATAGGTGAAAGCTGGGACTCTCAGCGAATCATACCATCCAGGAGCGTGTATCGTTGAAAGTTTTTTAAGATGACTCTCTTAGTCCACTTTGTTCCAAAGACACAGTGTTTGATGGCAGAAAGACGCCCTGACACGCCCAAGACAAAATCATCCCGTTCTATAGCCCTGGGTCTACACACTGTGTAAGTTCACCCTGACTGTAGCCTGGAACTTGTATCGTTTTATTCATTCTCTCAGACTTGATATAGCTGCATTGATGACTCGATCGGCATAGTCTCCACTCCATTTCCAGAAACCAAAATGGCCCTCGACTGTCCCCGGAAAGAAGACATCGTCCATATCATAGTTGCGGTCCTCCTTGACTCTATAATTTGTGTAAGTAGCCATATCTGTAGCTTGAGTGGTGGAGGTTTTGCTTCCAAAGAAGCTTTCGCTGCCGTCGTTGCCCTGATGAGTTTCTCCACCATCCGACCATTGGATAATATGCTGAGGCTTGTATCCTGTCTTGTCCAGATGTTCCAGGTCCACCACCAACGGAACCACATGCTCATCAAAAGTGTGCCATAACAGTCCATTGTAGGTGAAGACATCTTCATACCACAAGGTCCATTCGTCGTAGGGCTGCTCAAACTCAGACTTGGCCACAACAACCCGGGTTCGAGCTCCCACATCAAGCCAATAGGTGCAGAAATAGGGATCTTCAACCTGGGTCAAAAACACAGCCTCTCGTGCAACATGAACCTTCATGGTTTCCGCGTTGAACACAAACGCAAACCCGTCCTTGTAGCTCATGCTGGGCTTCCTATCCATCACACATACCCGCTCCTCCAATTCGATGTCATAATAGACCACCATTTGTTTCTTTCCAGAGTAAAAACGAAGAGTTTCTGCCCCCTCAGGAAGCTCAATGGAGCATCCGTGACACTCATACACGTTATTGGTGGCGGTTTCTTCAAACTCCAGAACCCCCTCGTTGGCTATATCCACGTTGGTGGGCTTCACATCCAGTGTATATAGATCCAACATTGCTTGGCGGTTATTGATGTACAAAGATGAGCCGCGAAGAGCCAACAATTGCGGCTCTGCATCGGCAACAGACCGCAGATAAACCGAATCGAAAACAGACTGGTATCCTGGAGGTAAAGTCGTCACTTCCTCGGCTGTCAAATACTCAACTTTGCCAGCCTTGAAGTTTGGAATTCGGTCCAGCAACTCCACATGGTCATACTTGCCGCCATCAATGGCTTTCCGACGGCTCAAAACAACTTTTGCACAAAGAGCCCAAGAGTCCAGACTCGTATTATGTTCTCCAGGAGTCATCCAAGGCACTCTACTTTGCACCTTGCTGGCCAGAACCGACTCAGAACACAGTTCTCGCCACGTGATACACGTGTCTCGAAGGCTGACAGCGGCTGACAAATCACAGTGTCTCAAAATCTCGTTCTGTATCTCAATAGGTATCCGGTTCATGTTGTAGAATGTGTTCAAACTGAGATTAATGCACCAGTACAATATGTATCCATATTGTGAGAGGAATTAAGGTTTTTCAATGAAATTAAAAAAATCGGATATCTTGAAAAGTTGGCCAATAAACCGAAAAAAACCCAACAGAAATGCAGCTGAAGAACAATAATACCACCGCTAGTAACCAATCCCATTTCTGGTATACTTTGATTACTAAACCCCCCACTTTTGACTGTCTCAAACATTCACTTGTGTGCAATTCTTGTCATCAGTTAGCTATTTTACATTATTATACCGTGTCTTATGTTTTCGGGGACCCTTGATTAACCCGTTACCATCCCCTCCTTCTATGCCACCACCTTGGTTTCTCTCATGCCCTCGTTCCACTCCACCACATAACTTTTGCCGCTGGTTCCCACACAGATGACGTCACTCTCGAGATTCCAGCCTATACAATCAATGGGAGCCCCGATCTCCAGGCGCGCCAGAGCTCTTCCGGCGCCCTCCTCGGTGCATTCATTGTCCTCCAGTCCTGCCAGGTCCCACAAGACCAGCACGCCATCCATGCCTCCTGTCGCCAGCCACTTGCGGTCGGGCGAGATTTCCATGGCAAAAATAGCAGATTCATGCAGCGCCAACACCGCCAGGCAACGAGCGTTTTCAGGCAGCCACACACGCGCCGTTCCGTCGAGAGAAGCACTCACCACAAGACTCATGGTGCCAATGTTGGCACCTCCAACAAGATTGGCCGCGTTGAGTAACGGAAGCCATCGTACCACCATGACGGGGGCCGTGTGTCCGAGAAGAGTGGCTGTAGACGCGACCGATCGACCCTGCCATAACCGCACAGAGTGGTCATCTGAAGCCGATGCCAGAAGTAAACCCACGTGATCAAACTGAATATCGTTAATACCTGCCGAGTGGCCCTTGAACACTAGCAGAGGCAGCTTCTCACCAACCCTGCAAACCACAATCGAATGGTTCTCTCCAGTCATGACGAATGTCAATCCATCGATCCAGTCAGCATCAAACCCGGTTGTGATCGACTCAGCAGACTCGTGGCTCTCGTCCTTACCCCCCAGAGCAGCTTGGATATCTCCCACGACCGCTGACACTGCCGAAACAGCTGCCGAAGCAGGAGGAGGAGCCACCGTGAGGCTCAGATGATGTCGCACCTCGCCCGAAGTGGTATCCCACACAACCAGCGTGTTTGTGCAATCGATAGACAGCACCAACGAGCCCGTCTTATTCCATCTGACAGACAAAATCGGAGCTCTGTGCAAACTGAGAATGTGTCGTAGCTTGCCTTGGGCAGTCCATAATCGTAGTTGGCCATCAAACGCAGCTGTCACACAAAGCGTTCCGATTCTGTTCCACGACACTGCAGTAATATCCTTGTCGCCTTGGGGAATCGGCGAATGTGCGAGGTTTGTGGTTGACGCAATTTTGACCATCTTTTTCGTACTGTTGGTATCCTCAGAATCCACATCCATCTCGTCGCCGTGAGTAGGTAGTAAAGTCCCCGCCGTTCCCTCCTCCTCTTCTCCTCCCTTGTTGAGCACCAGTAACGAAGCAACTGGTCCGGCCGCTCCCGTTAATAACACATTCTTGTCAACCGGACTCCACTGGCATTGAGACACAGAACCCACATCCACCGACGGCGTCAACGAGATTATCGGCACCTCCTCGCGCGTCATGTCTTTTTGCGACGTTGCATTCTGTGTATCTTGTGTATTGGTTGCCCTGTCTGTCATGGTAGCAGCCACTACCTTCTTTATGTTGTTGTTGTTTGCCGGTGCTGTTAACGTTGGAGCCGTGGTAGGCAATCCAGGATCGATTTTAGTCACGGCCACATTTGCACCTGCGGTAATGTCGGACGGAGCAGCTAGCAACGCCGTGGCTGCGCCCTTCAAAGCGTTAGTCTGCTCCTCCTCAATCTCTGGCGTCCCACTGCGCACGTAGTCGTTCCCAAACAGCGAAAACGGCTTGTCGTCCGAGTCCACAATCGTGCCATCCTCCTTGACGCTGGCCTCCACCTCCATGAACTGGATTCCTTTCTGTGCCACATTGACTAGCGCTCCCAGAGGAATGCGGTTAGAGAAATGCTTGTCCAAATGATGGACGCCCGCCTCGCGCTGAAACGCATATGTTGTATGTTCGAAACCCGCCTCCTGCAGATACCGCCACACCAGGTAGTTTAGCTCGTCCGATGTGATTGACATGAGTGGTGTTTTGGGGGGTCTGGCAAAGTGGTGATGTTAAAAGTGGTGATGTTTTGTTGCACTGTAACGTTAAGGTTGGGAGGTTGGGGGGGGAGGGGGGATTTTGACGACACTTGTAAAATGCGCTGTAGAAGAGTGGAAGACATGGAAAGTGTTTACAAATGCTCCTTGGATCCATGGTTACAAAATGATATGCGAACATTACCATTTTACCCTCTCCTTCCACTGCCAAAGACACCTTCCATTACTCTGCACATAATATCACAATAGACGAGCGCGAAGCTTATTTCAAAGTAGCGAAAATACTCTCGGATCAACTCGTCTTTCCGAGGAAGCATTCAGTTGGGTATGGAGAGTGTTTTGGGTGATTGCGGATCCAGAAACTGAGTATTTGCGTCATTTGGTATCGATTGAACTTGGTCCGAAGATCATAGCTCCATCACAGCACGAGCTATCCAAATGACATGTTTCACCTTGTTTCAGCTGGGGTTTTATGGGGAAGGAGGTTGGGGAAAATTCGGGGTAAAATGGATAAAAAAACGAATTGACAAATTAAAAATTGTGGTAAATCTATGTCGACGGGAATGGAGCGACTGAGCTCTTCGTGGCCGTCATCAAAGTAAATAATGGCCGAGTTATACACGACGATCATCGGCGTATAGAGTTCAGGGTGTCGAGTGACACCATGTCGTAATACGTGGCATTACAGTCACTAGAAGAGGTTGAAAAAGGTGCTTGGAACCTTTTCAGGTGAAAAGAAGACATCTAAATGTCCCACAACCGTCAACATCAACTTTCTGGCTGGTAATGGTCGTTCTTCAAAAACTTCCAATTACTTAAAACTCTAACTAACGTTCTTAACTAAGGTTTAACGGGGTGCACGGTGAAACATGAAACGACATAGGGGCGGGCTATTTGTGGAGAGTGACGATTTTTTTTATTTTTTTTTGTTTTCACTTTTTTTTTTGCAGCAGATTTCGATCTCGTCGCCAACCGTCTGTTTTCCCACACTCAGGTCATCCACATAGCCACCCCTTAGGGTCTGACTAAGCACTCCAGGTTTAATAACTCCGAGGTGCTTAAACACGCATGTCCAAGTTGCGTCCTCCACTCAACCCAACATCCGCACTTGTACACGACACAAGACTCACGCCATGTCGCTGGAGCCTCCGAACCAATCGCTACGGTCGCACAGACAGACGGCCAACCCGCACGTGATGGCCGCGGCGGTCCAGAAGCAGAAGCCGTACATACAAGACAGCACACATCTCCAACTGCCCAATGTCGGCGATAAGGACCGAGAAAGGGTTGGAAACATGGTGAAGCGGCGGTTCAGCGCCCGTATCCCAGGTCAGGGCGTGCCCTATGACGCGGCAGCGGCGCCGAGCTTGCCCGTGGGTGCTGGGAGCATGATTGACGACGCTGTTGCTGCTGGAGGAGTTCCGGTGACAAAAAGCAAAACGATGACTTCTCCGGCCAAGGCGGCCCCCGTGGCCTCGGGCGCTTCAGGAATGCTGCTCAAGGAGGATCTGGACGCGCACACGTTTGTCACGCAGCAATTGGCCACCTCCAACGCTGAGGAGGTCGACCGGTTCGTGTCGAAACTCAAGAGTCTCAAATCGAGGCTCGTGGACGAACAGCGAGAGGCCATGTACACAAACTACAACTCGTTTCTGACCGTAAACAAAGAGATTCTGGCGCTCAACTCCGAGGTCAAGTCCTTGGGCCAGGCCGTCAGCAACTTCAACGTTGCGGTGTCCGCCATGGTGGAGGACGCTCTGGAATCCACCTCCAGTAAGTCGCAGGAATCGTCGCAATCGTCGCTGGCGCTGCCCGACTCGTCGGCCCGAAACAGAAACTCCATGGTCATGTTGGAAAACATGTGGGCCAACGAACTGGCGTCGCTGTTCAAACATGTAGAGGGAGCCGTCAAGTACTTGCCTGCTATTCCTGGAAGACACGTGGTGGCCGAGTCGGGCGCATGGTACCAGCTCAACGCCGCCACCTGGAAACCCCTGCGACCTGTGCACATGTTTCTGCTGAACGACCATTTGCTGATTGCAGCCAAGAACAGAAAAAAGGATAACATGCAGATGCAGCAGACCCAGACTCTTGTGGCGGACCAGTGTTGGCCGCTCAGCGACATTGAGTTTCTGGATCTCTCCGTTTCTCGCCGAGGAACCCATCCCGTGGTCCCCAATGCAGTTTCTGTCGTCTGCGGAGGAGTCACCTGCGTCTACCAGACGGAAAAGCCCGCCCAGCACGCCAAGGTTGTTTCGGCTTTCAAAAAGGTGGCTGGCGAAGGCAGAAAGAACGACACCAACAAGACCCAGCAGCAAATTCGGCTCAGAGAAAGTATGACGTACTATGCTGCTCGAAACCCGTCTCTTCGGGGTCACAAAGAGCTGTTACAGGGGCTCAGCAACTCCAAGGGCCACTCGAGGTCTTCATCGGTCGACATCACCGGCCGAACGAAAAATCTGCGAGAGATTGACGACCTGGTCAACGATCTGGACGTGAAAATCGCACACAGGCGGTTTGCCGAAGCCACCGACATCATTTTGGAAAACATCAAGGACGACAAGGAGAGCACCGACATTACACAGCAGGTGCTCGACATCAAACTGCATCAGCGTCAGGACGAGTTGGTGGCTCATCTCATTGATGATGTGGCTACAGACACATCCAACACTGCCGTCACACACGCTCTGGGTCTGCTGGTGCGTTTAGGACACGGAGACCAGGCCCGGGGAGTCTACCTGGAAACTCGAAGAAACCTCATTCACAAGCGAACTCGTCAGGTTGAGTTGCTGGGCGACATTCCTGGATATATTGCTCAGGTGGCAGTCACGTATTTCCGGTTGATCCGATCCACAGCCGAGGTGTTCCGAAAGTGCTACACAGACAACCATTTGGCGTCCAGTATTGCCGAGTGGGCCAAGAGCATGGTGGAGGAATTTGTGCTGCTGTTTGCTCGACAGCTGTATGGAGTGAAGCCCGACACTCAAACGTATCAACAGTGTGTCTCTATTACTAGACAGCAGGCTGCGCAATTGAGCGAGGTGGGTTTGAATCTGGACTACTTGCTGGATTACGTCTTGAGCCCAGCTCGAGCTAGCAAGGCATAGGCATGTAAGTACTGTATTTTTTATTAACGAAGATGGGGATGGAGATGGGACAAGGAGGAAGGAGGATCAGCGCAAGTCTGGGGACCGTATCAAGGGCCTGTTGACAAATCAAATGCCACAGCCAGTCTCTCCACGGCTTCAGCTTCAAAATGGACCCTTCGGATGTTCTATAGGTATTGTGATGGTGTTTCTTGGAAACGGTGTATGAGACTCTTACTAAGCAAACGACCTCGAGAGATGTTGCAATTTTGCTAAAAGTAGATCTGGTCGAGAAGCGGGTCACTAGACTTCAATAACTGTCTCTATTGGGCACTAGTTTAACGCCTTCTGCCTTACACATTGGTACATGTCAGACGTCTCAGTAATCTGATGCCTGATGTTTGATGATGCACAAGATCGAGGCGTGCTGTAAAAGTACTGTGTTGGACCTATTGCACACGGTATCACCTTGAGTTTGGTTGCTGTTTTTTTTTTGTCTTTTTTTACACAGTGGACTAAAAATGTCTATTTCTCTCACGTGAATTGATCGTATTTCTTCCCTTTTTATTCATTTAATGACGAATTTGTTTCTCGCCGGCCTGTATTCATTTCTGGAAGGTTCTGGGGGCGCCTCGTGC
This sequence comes from Yarrowia lipolytica, assembly GCF_001761485.1. NCBI lineage: Eukaryota > Fungi > Ascomycota > Dipodascomycetes > Dipodascales > Yarrowia > Yarrowia lipolytica. The sequence goes on along the minus strand of NC_090775.1, from coordinate 1,476,760 downwards.
CTTTAACTTTATGACAATGTCTGATATAAGTAAAGCTGCAGGAAGAGGAAAAATATCTTGATCCGGAACGCAACAAGTTACGAAAATACTCAACACGACAAAAAATGGACAAATTACTAGCATGGTCGGTTAAGCAGCAACAGGAGGGCACCAACGAGCCTCCACCAGACCCCAAGCTGCTGGCGCAGCTGTTTGGGGCGCCCGACGATGCCCAGCTCATGGTGCAGGCCATGGTGGTCATCACCCAGCCCGATAACAAGCTGGAAGACAAGGAGGTGGCGTTTGACAACTTTGAGATGCTGGTGGAGAACCTCGATAATGCCAACATGATGAAGAACCTAAAGCTGTGGGAGCCTCTGCTGGCGCAATTGAGCTCTCCTCACCCTTCTCTGCAGAAGCTGGCTGCCTGGGTGGTTGCTACTGCGACCCAGAACAACCCCAAATCGCAGGAGGCTCTTGTTGAACAAGGCGATGCCGGAATCAAGAAGCTGGTCGACCTGACTAGCCACGACGACCCCGAGGTAGTGGTCAAGTCGCTGTTTGCTCTGGCGTCTGCCATCCGAAACTGCGACGACGCATACAAGCTGTTTGAGTCTGCTGACGGTCTGAAGAAGGTCGTGGGCCACCTCAAGCCCGACGCGACCGCCCAGGTCAAGTCCAAGACCCTTGGAGTTCTCACAGGCATTCTGGAGTCCGAGACCGACCTCATGAAGCCCGAGGAGAAGAGACAGGTGTTCGATATCCTCGTCAAGGAGCTCGAGACCGACGACCACATTCCCTCGCTGGAACGATCTCTGCACGTGCTGGTGCTGCTCAACCAGAAGGGTTTCCCTTTCACCCCCGAGGAGACTGAGCAGGTCAAGAAGGCTGCCAAGAGGGTTGAGGGTAAACTTGACGAAGAGGATGTCAAGTACAATGAGGACTTGAAGTATGTCAACAACCTCTAGAAAGCCCGTGGTCGTTCGTCAGCAGCGGGCACACATCTAAATAAGACATGATTTATAGACGTAATGATTTAATTATATGAACATCAATGATACAAGGGAGTGGAGTGACTAAAGTCAGCTCAATGGCAAAACAATGATTTTACACCCAGCGACGGACGATTACATCTCCGGCTGCTTTCTTCTCTCTCTTCTCTCTCTCTCTCTCTCTCTCTCTCTCTCTCTTTTCAGATCTAGTTCATTATATACATGTCGATGGTCGTTTGGTTCCAAGGACTACTTCCACTTCTTCTCGCTCTCGGAGAAATCGTCGGTGGACTTGTATCCCTGTCGCTCCAGATCGAGCTGTCGGTCAAACTCAGCCTGGGCAAGTCCAAGACCCTGGCCATCGCTATCGGAAGAAGCGTTGGGTCTCTCGGAAATGGGAATCTGAGGAATACCAGCGTCCTTGTTGGGAGTGGGAGCAGCGGCGGGTCTGTTCCAGGTGCCCTGCTTGACGCCTGCATCCTTTCGGATATCGTCCCACGACTTGGTCAGAGGGGTGTCGGACTCCTCGACCTTCTCGGGCTCCTCTCCCCAGATGTCGTCCTTGGAGTTGCCAAAAGAGTCGCTGGCCAGCTTGTTCCACGGCCGCTCGTCCTTGGACTCGTCGTTCTGCTTGTCCTGTTCCGTCTTGGGCAGCGCCATCTGGTTCTGGGTGGGGGGCAGAGAGGTCAGGGTGCCCTTCTTGAGGTTGAGACGCTCCTCCATGTTTTGCAGCATCTTGGGGTTGGACAACGAGTTCTGGGGCTCCTCGGCGGTCATCTTGTAGTAGGCCCACCACAGGGCCAGATTTGAGGTGGCTACGAGCTGTGCGGCCTTGTAGGGGTACTCTTTTCCTTCAAACTGCTTCACCAGGTTGGAGGCAAAGTAAACGTGTGATCCGGCGCTGATGAGCATTCCTCCGAGGATCAGAGTACCGTAGGTGGCAATCTTTTTGCCGGGAGTGCCGAGATACTTCTGGGGCTTGTACTTGTAGAGGTAGATGAACCCCGAGAAGGCGGCCACGGTTCCTCCCCAGTCAAACGTCAGGGCGTTCATTTCAGCCCGGCCAATGGCACTGGCCAGCTCCTTTCGGTCCTGGAGGGTCAGGTGGCCATCAATGTCGACGAGTTCCCGTAGGACTTTCTCCGAGTTTTTGTATTCAAAGCTCATGGTGGGGTGTGGGCGGTGGTAGTAGAGGGTGGGTAAGTTGCTGGAGCACGTCTGGCGATATGATATGAGGGTTAGTTTTGAACTTTATGTATCGTAGATGAGGTGTTGGTGGAACAAGACCGACCCGGGTGGTGTCTCTGAGGCGGAAATAAAGCTGGACATTGGCTCTTTATATAAGACGTCTCGCCCACGGCCGTGTCAGTGACCCGACGCCCCACATGTTGCAGACCAAAGTCACCAACATGATGCTTTTTTTTATTCGCGAATTAAGGCAGCATTCAAAACGCTATCTGGAAAGTGGGGTGTCAACCAGTGGACTGAAACGAGCTGAATGGATACCGTGGCATCGTCGTGACGGGTCAATTATATCGCGGGTTTCCGTTGCTTGTCTCGTATTCGCCTCCCAAGTCGCCAACTTCAAAATGCGCGCTTTTTCCCAAGGCTGCTCGACCTGCACGACGATCTGAGGCGGGGTGGAAGGGGTGAAGGAGGCAGAGCAGAGACGTGAATGCGAGGAGGTTGCTGAAGAAGGTGAGTGTTATGGTCGGTTTTATAGGAGTCAGAGAGGGTCATTTATTGTGATTTTGGACTCATATTGTCAGACATTGTCAGATAAACGTCATCAATATCATCTCGTTTTCATGAACTATAGTGCATATCATTCAACTAAGTTACTTGGATTTTGTTAATGATTTGGATGCGGCTATTGGGACAATTGAAGTTGAATGTGCCCAGACAGGGCTTTACTTAGCTAACGGTAGAGGAATCAAATGCCGATATATTGTACTTGTAGGAAGTTTGGCTCTGTGTCACTCGTTTCGTGTCATTTCTTGCACTATATAAACACTCCATTTCCCCCTCCCACTGCATCTACATGACACTCGTGTCCCCCAACGCCACTATCACATAATGGCTACAGCATGTCGTGCGTCATCTCATAACAGCAACCCCACCCAAACTCTAATGCAGCAATGATAACGATAACGCCACTGCAGCACAACATGTCTTCTCTCCTCTACAAGCGACTTCTGTCCACAACACGCCATTTGAAAATGCCCGACCAGAAATACATCATTCTCCTCAAGGACGACTCCGACGCCGCCAAGGTCAAGGACGTCAAGGACAAGGTCTCCTCTATTGGAGGAAAGGTGACCCACGAGTACGACCTCATCAACGGATTTGCGTGAGTACCAACGAGAGGCGCAAAGTCCAAGGCTTTGTGTTATTCATGGCGAAGAGGTGTTGTGAGGACACGCGTCCACACGGGTCACGAGCCCATGAGGGGAATTCTGTGTATGTTTGTGCATTGAGTCAACGTGGAGACACCGTGATGTTTACTGTGGTCGCCACCGTGGAGCCGTGCGCGTCAATTGAGGCGTGTCCATTGAGGCGTGTCCATTGAGGGCGTGATGAGGCTCGGGTGCTATAGAAGGTGGTGATGTCTGTGGAACGACGGAGGAGATATTCGCACTTCGTGATTCGCTGTCCACGTTGCCTCTTCTCCGATTGATGTCGTCGCTGTTATGGTACCGTGCAAGCCACATGTCCCAAAAACCATCCACCATCACAGCAAATGTTGGAATTGATTGTCCTCCCTTTTCCTGTTGTCCACTTGGACCTACGCCCTAGCTTTCATACTAACCCAGCGCCGACATCCCCGCCGACCACGTTTCCACCTTTGAGTCCGACCCTAACATCAAGTCTATCGAGAAGGACCAGGAGGTTTCCATCAACTAGCTATCCAAGCTGTGAAGGATCTGATATGACGACTTTACGTACGTATTAATGACATACTTCTTTGACCTCGACAACGTAGCTCCCCCCAAGCTAACCAAGCTAATTCGTTATCTCGCATATCGGCAACTCTAATCGGGGGAGAAGGAAATATGAATTGCGACAAACATAGGTAAGTGATTCTTGGTGGGTGCTTCTCACACACAGGTAATGCCTGTTACCATTCTGTTTCCACTCGTTCTTTGTTTCTGTACTTATGACCAATGTTTTCGCGATCTTGGGTCTCAGATAAACCACAAGTGAGACAGTTGCCAAAGACTCTAAAAAGGGCTAAAAACAGCAGTGTGAAAGCATACAGGATGTGGTGATTGTATCTATAAGAAGATACTATTGCAACTGTCTATGTTGAGGGACAGATTACTTGTACGGGGGTGTCTGGTAGCTACAGTTCGATGCATGTATGAACAGGCTTATGCAAGAGTCTGGATCATAGTGTACATATTACAAGTATGTACAGTACACTGTAGTACATACTGTATTTGTGACAGGTGCCCCTACTCTTGTCGTATATATTGTTCTCATTGCTGACTTGTCTACACTATAGTCTCTACCGATCTCTGTGGATGTGTTGAAGTATATACTCTTCACCTGTAGTCATATCTGGATGTTGGCCAAGATCTCAACTTTTTTGCAACATTCGTAACTTGTCCTCAACTATACCATAGATCACCACCCATTTTTATTTCCCACCACTCATATCTGTTACCCTTCCTCCTGTGGCTTGGACTTTTCACACGATTTTTTTATTTTATTTTTTATCTCCTGAATTATATTCATGACATAGTATAAATTAAGCTTTTTAGTCATCCCCTTTTTTCCTCTGCTCACGTGCATCTCCCAATACTACCAATAAACTTTTCACATGACTGTCCCAATCGGGAAAGACAGTCACACTCTTCCACTCACACCTCTCCCAACCACGGTGGTAAAAACCCAGCTGAACTTTTCACTTTCACCATCTCCACAACAAACTAATCAAAAATGGGTCGAATGCACAGCAAAGGAAAGGGAATGAGCGCCTCCGCCATCCCCTACTCTCGAAACGCTCCTTCTTGGTTCAAGCTCACCCCCGACGCTGTCGTTGAGCAGATCATCAAGTACGCTCGAAAGGGTCTTACCCCCTCTCAGATTGGTGTCCTCCTGCGAGACTCCCACGGTGTCTCCCAGGTCAAGGTTGCCACTGGTAACAAGATTCTGCGAATCCTGAAGTCCAACGGTGAGTATTAATGGTTATTGGTATTAACACAGAGGTTGTGGTCCTGTTGGAAATGGAACAAAACGGGTTGAATGGTTTTTGCCGAGCTCAAATGGATATGACCATCCGCTACTGCTCGTCAAAGACCTTCTTCAAGTTAACTCCGTTTAACGAAAGTGCAAGTTTTGATGTGTTGTACGTCTCTTTCGTGCAACTCATACTACTCACTTTAGTCAACGCTACAACATGTAGAATCGTGGAAGAACATAGTACTCGTCAAACAGTGTGATTACTGCAGACGACACCATTTGTCTCCACACAGGTAACCAGAACCTCTGATTGGTTGTTTGAGAAATTACACATTTTGAACACTGCTGACAGAGAGGCCTTGCCCCCGAGATTCCCGAGGATCTCTACCACCTTATCAAGAAGGCTGTGTCTGTGCGAAAGCACCTCGACAAGAACCGAAAGGACGCCGACTCCAAGTTCCGACTCATTCTCATCGAGTCTCGAATCCACCGACTTGCCCGATACTACAAGTCTGTTGGTGTTCTGCCCCCCACCTGGAAGTACGAGTCCGCCACTGCTTCCGCTCTTGTCAACTAGAGTGTTTAGTGGTTGTACTTTACATAAAAATGAAAATGCATTAGCGCCTATTTATCATCAGGACGAAATACGAGAACGTAGTTCGAGTGTTTCCGACTCTATCTACCATGCTGTAAAAGAAGTGAGAACAACGTCCGAACAACCATGAGAGGAAGTAAACATGTGAGGATACCAGAACCTCCGGTCGAGTCGACCTAAAAGAATCTCCACTACTTGTACTTTACATTCTTCAATAATTCGGTTGAATCACTATTTACTATACTATACTACATACTATACATCTCCTTCAGTCCGTGCGACAGTGCGCACTTATTGAGCCTTGGGCTTGTAGCCAATCGCCTCAAGTCGCTCCAGCAGCAGAGGATGGGATCGGTGGTACGAGTTGTACAGCCAATCGCCGTCGTAGTTGCTGAGGTTCTCCTGGTGGATGGTGATCAGACTCTTGGCCAGAGCATCGCCATAGCCAAGGTCCTTGGAGAACTGGTCGGCCTCAAACTCGTTCTTTCGAGACATGCCGTTCATCAGGAAGGTGACACCGTACTGGATGGGGCTGATGACCTGCAGATAAAGGGTGTTGAACAGGTAGGCGGCGGGTCGGTCGTTGCTGAAGAAGCCGAGAGAGGTGTAAAAAGAGTCGTTGTGAGCAAACGCCAGGAATCCAAGAGTCAGAGTCAGAATGTTTGCGTTGCCGGCAAGCAGCGTCTGCAGGATATGGTTCATCTTCCAGTGACCGAGCTCGTGGCCAAGAATGGCCTCAATCTCGTCGGTGGAGCATTGCTCGATCAGAGTGTCGTACAGGACAATCTGCTTCTTCCAAGGCAAACCGGTGAAGAAGGCATTGGAGTGAGCGGATCGGGTAGAGCCGTCAATGACATAAAGGTCGGAAAGAGGGAAGTCCAGCTTCTTGGCAAGAGCCTCGGATCGGTCCTTGAGCTCGCCGTCCTCAAGCTTTTCAAACTTGTTGAACATGGGCATGATCAGAGTAGGAACGGCGTACATAAGCACAATCTGGAGAACCACAACAAAGCCAGTAAAGTAGGGGACGAAAGACAGACCAAACTTGATCAGAATCTTCTCAAAGATGCCAATGTACAGACCCTGGATGGTAAAAGAGAGGGCCTGCTCCTTGAAGAAGTCGAGAACAAAGGTCTTGGGGGTCATCTTGTTGAAGCCGTACTTCTTCTCCAGCACAAAATTCTTGTAGTAAGAGAAAGGCAGCTCCAGCAGGGAGCTAACGAGGCCAAAGACGTTGAAAGCAAAGGCGGTGTGAACGGGGGTTGACAGGGCGAGCTTGTGGAGGGTCTTGGCACCAAAGAAGGTGGCACCGGCAAGCTTGGGGGCGATTCTCTTTGTGAAGCCCATCTTGGTGACATGGAAGATTTTGGGGATGACGTTGAAATGGATGGTGGCAAGGAAATTGACAAGGGAGTAGGTGGAGTGGACGAAGGAGAACCGCATCTTGGCCATGGAGTAGTCGTTGGATTCAGTCAGCTTCTCCTGGGAGACAATACCCTGCAGGCTGGCAGGCACCTCGGTTCGCTTGTAGACCTGGTACTGTCTGTAGTTAAGGTAAGACTCAAGCAGGTAGTCGCCAATGGCGGTGCCCACAATGATCTGTCTCCATGGGACGTTGGGGCTGTCGAGTTTTCGAAGGTGCTGGATTAGTACGGAACGGAGGAGAATGGTCAGAGTGACAACTGAGTAATTCAGATGAGGGTATAGAGCCAGCCAGTCGCACAGGTGGCATCATATAGCAGGTCGTATAGAGCCAGCTTCCAGCGACACGACCACCAATAACAATTAGTATCCGACCGCATCATACTCCACCAACTGACAACACCACTTCAACTAGCGACACAATCCCATCAGAAACGCTGGCTCAACTGTATCTCACACAACCGAAATCTTTGCAGCATTCAGGTCTGGCACTGGCAACTGATCTTGACGACTGGCTCGATTTGGCTCACATTGTGTCGTGAGGTTCGCCACGCCGCCGGCATCATGCAGTCCATCGCGGAGAGTGTCAATTTGGCGGTAGAAACGCGCCTGGGGCCTGTTGGGGCGCGTCAACGTGTGTGTGTCGTGTTTGTAGTCGGTGCAAACGCCCGTCTGGCGCAAATACTCACTTCCATCGTGTGGTTGGTGGGGAATAGAACAGCGTGTTGTGAGGATTCATGCAGGCCCAGATAGGCAATTGTGGTTTATTCAGGCAACTTTATTTTCCCATTGATTACTGGGGGGGACTTCGATAGGTCCAGCTTTTTACGATATATTTTAAAATAAAGTCCGGAAAAACGGTACTGTGGGGTGGCTCGAAAAGCGCCAGAGAGTGCTCGAACGGACGAAAATTGGTTTTGAAAAGGAGTTGGAAGGTATGTAAATCACGTGAGTAGCACCCAAATGTGATTTGTGCCTTTTTGGTTACAAAAAGGGTCACTTTTGACGGTGGCATCGTGTGTACGCTCCGACCCCCAAATCAACCCTATAATGAAGGGAAATAGGGAATGCTCATACCCCGTTGGTACGGCTCTTTCCGCACGTGGCTCTCAATGAATGGCGTGGTCCGTGATTGTTGATATTTCGAGTAATTGTGCAAGTTTTCTTGTGTCCTTGCAGTACAGACAGTCATTGCTGATGATAATATATACAAGTAATAATCAAGTAAAATAACACAAGTGGATCAGTCCTGTACTCGTGCACCACCGTAATTTCGTACATTTCTCGCAGCCGGAGTAATATTTTTCCGAAGCTGGGGAGATGTACATATGAGCTGATCGGAGGTTTGTCTATACGGTCTTGTATTGACATTCCTGTCATTATTATCACCATGGTGATGATTAATATCGAATAACCCACGTGAAGGTCGACATAATTCCACTGAGAGTCATGAAGGTGAGTATGTACATAACCACTACTTTACAGGTTGTACTGTAGCTGTAGCGTTACTCGTACACTCGTGCAATACAACCAAACACATGCACTTGTAGACGGCTCAGAGGGATTGGTGCATACTTGAGAGGACACCATCTCCAGTAAACTCCGTCGGCTGTGACGTAAGCAGACGTATCTCCGTTCCGAGGCTCTCCACCTCCGACAATGAAACCCTATCCGTCCGGTGGTGTGACTTTTGATGCTGGGGTTGCAGAGGTTGCAGGTTTGGACGTTTTAGTCGAGTGCAGAGAGTAAATGTTTGCGTCAAGTGAGCAAATATCGTGGATACGACTCCACAAGGACATAGCAAGGCGCGTCTTTGCCGAGTTTTCTGTGTGTATGGCAAATGTGTAGTGTATCGTACACTGTGTATCCTGACGGGTCGGTCTGGTTGTTTGGCGTTTCACCCTCATTCGAGATTGGAGGTACGAGTATGGTACAAGTACTAGTGCGGTACAAGTACTCGTGCGGTACAAGTACTGTACATACTCATACTGTACATCTCACTCGTAGACGATTGATTCTGGTCAAAGTGACTTGTAATACTGTACAAGTACGACAGTCGCTGTCGTGGTCTTGATACAAGACGAGTACAGTACATACCGTACAATGACTGGAGCTGTTGTCCTGAATTGTAAAAGTATCGCATCTTACTCATTCTCGCATTCCACATCCTTCTGTAACCTCACTGGTGCCCAAGTCTCTCATTACGTCACGACTTACTTGTTGTTTTCAAGCAATCCGACCCCGGAAATGGCCATCCAGACGCACCCTGGCTTGTTTGAGGTCTGCCTCACCCTCCGCGCACCACATGTACGGACGGCCTGACTTCCGCTTGTGCTTGTTCTTGCTACTTGTGCGGATACTTGTACGCCACGGTGAGGCAGCGGTGCTCCCCCGAAGTGCAGTTCCCCCGTCCGTTCCGAACAGAGAACAAGTACAAGTGGGCAGCCAGATGAGGAGGAGGGGAGAAGGAGGAGAAGGGGGAGGAGAAAGGACCTTCTTTTCACATGGCGTTGTCCACATGGTAAATAATACCGCACAATAGACGGATCACACGGCCGTTGGAGCGTCTCTTGTTTGACAGGTACAGTACAAACACTTGTCCCTCGTACGTGCCGCGGTCGTACCTGTCTCATCACCACGCCCCTCTCCATTATTATTACCACCTGACATTTTGCATAACCGCCAAAGGTTGTTCCTCCATGTCGTCAAGGTCGTCAAGGTTACTCGTATCGGAAAAATGGGCCCTTGGAGCTTCCGGTATTAGCTGATGTCGTATCGTACTCGTCCTGTAGGTGTGAGCAGATCCATGCCTGCCATGAGTCAAACCACCTTGGACTCGGCCGCATCTAGCACCTCATCTTCTTTGTTCGGTCGTCGTTTCTTGCCCTGAATTGACCTCTCTTTGTTCGCAGCCAGCCGACAGACCACATATGGCCTGTGTTGTCTCCATCTCTCTGTTTTGTCGGTTAGTTGTTTTTGTCGGCTTTTCTGTCGGTTTTCCGACCCCATTTCCGACCCCATTTCCGCCCCATATTCTCGGCCCAAACGGGGCCCCAACCGCGGGTATTGGTTCCTGTACCTCCCCAAGAGCCGTGGATAACATGTCTCTATAGCCGCCGCCAGCGCTCCATATCCAGAGCCTCGTTCTATCACTCGGTGAACCACCTCATGGGTGGACGCCTACCCCTAATCTCCGACGATATGCTGCGTGCGGATGGATTTGGGTTTGCAGACAAGGCCCTGAGTTGAGCTTGGCTTGTTGGGAGACGGGTTTTAGAACGAGACAAATGAGGTTATACGAGCGAGCGTTTAGCCCCATCTGGACCGACTACTGTACGAGTGATCGTACTATAGCGCTGGTCTGTTTCCAACGAAGCCAATCGGAACCCTCGTTTCGACTTCGGCGGTGGAGATGAATCTCGCTCGCGGCAGACGGCCTCAAAAAATATCCTGGCCGTAATTTCAATGGTGGCTCTCAATGCCACCTGACCAATCATGTGCATGTATGCATCTGAATACGTGAAGATGCATGACCTGCATGGGCCGGAGGTGAGCCCTGACGGATTGGGACGGTGTGGAGACAATAATCGCCCATAGTCCATAGTTGTCTCACACGAGCGGATCGGTGGCGCCGTTGGCTCTCGTATTGTGGGGCGCTAAACCAAGTGTTTTCGATGGTCAGGTCGAGTCGAGACCTCGTGGCGAGCTTTGTTAGCACACAAGAAGAAAAAAATGAAAAAATGAAGGGCGAAATAAAAAGAAGAAAATAAAAATGAAAACTCTCGGACAAGGAATCCAACACAAGGAGCCCCAAAACAATACATTACACTTCCATCCATTCTTGTTGCTCTGCTCTGCCACAAGCTTAAGTGACAATACGAGTTGTGAAACACGCCGTCCGTGCACACTGGATGTTTTGGTTTTGCGAGAGAGTATCGTATCGTATTGTACATGCTGGCATCGCACATACCGCGAGGCAGGGGGCACGTTGCACAGTATCAGGGTCTGTGGTCACATGACGGAAGGAGCCCAACCTCCCGCCGAATCCCCCTGTTGTTTCCCATTCCCCCTCCCATGCCGGCCCTAGTCCAACTTTTCTTACTCACCAAACCTCCTATATTTGCTGCTGCCGCTTCTCCATGCCACATACCCTCTTCGAGAGCTTCCCCTCCCGCCCACATATGCAGGCCTCACGGACCCCATTGTTGTCGCCCCAATCGTTGCTTTCTAGGGCTCAGCTGCGTTTGCTCGGCCTCTCCGATTCTCTTGTTCTTGGTCTCCTCAGCCACATCCGCAAACAGAGCACGCAAAGACAACAAAACGGCGGCGTCTTTGTCTGCACCTCGCTCGCTCTTGGGCTCTCTCTCTCTCTCTCTTTCTTTGGGACACAGGCAGATGTGCATCTCCACCTGGGGTAGACGCGAGATGTATATATACACACCCAGATGCGAGTAGGTGTATATATAACTTGGACAAGCCTCACAAGAGGAATGTAACACCAATATCAAAAAAAGATACACAAAAAAGACCATCGCCAAAAGAAGAGAAAACAACACAGTCATGTCGGCAAAAAAAAGACACGATCTCAGGGTCCATGTCTACGGAGTGTGTGGCAGCATGCCCTCTCCACTACACCCGCCAACAAGTGGCATGGCCTACACCCCCCTCACATCAGGCCTGCCAATGTCAGCATATAAACAGCAGTTTTCGCCTTCGTGCGACTTTGGCGCCGCTTACACGCCTCTTTCGGCACGCCTGCCGTCCTACCCTCGAACGCCGCTTCATGCTGGATACCCCCAAACCCCTTTACACTCCGACTGTCCTCTGGACCTCAATGCCCCCTTCGAGCTGAGCAGCAAGTACCTCAAAGACGTGGACAACTTCTTTTCCACACGGCTGTTCCGCCAGAATGGTGATATCGCCTCCAAAGTGTTACCTCCGCCGAAACCGTCGCCACGGGCAGACTTTTTCAGAAGCGACAAACTGCCCCCCATCACAAAACCCATGCTCAACATGCGCGACTTTGAGAAGAACTCAGCAACAAAGGTCAAGGTTGCTCCAGAAGACTCGCCAAACTATACCACGAGTCCCGGCTCGCCAGGAAGCGAAAGTGACTCGTCTTCTTCGTCGGTGTCCACCACGGCACCAAGCTTTGCAAGTCCGCCGGCTAAGAAGATTGCATTCAAACCATACAGAGTGAAAAAGACGAAACCGGCCACCCGAAAACAGCTGGCTGTTGGAATGGTTGCCGGCCACGTGGAACTCCTCAAAAAGGAACACTCGACATCCCCTTCGCCCACAGACTCGCCGTTTGGAAGAGGAATGGCCCCCTCCACTAGTGGCATGTCGAACGTGGAACGCCTCAAGGCAAACCCTGACATGTGGACGCAGGCTACTCAGGTCAAAAAGGGTGTCTACGTGTGCACACACTGTCCCAGCCATCTGGGCCGCTTCAGAAAGCTGTCTGAACTAGCTGCACACTTTGACGAAAACAATCTCACCCGCCTGTGCAAATGCGACTTTCCAGATTGCGCATGGTCCATTGTGGGCTTCTCTTCTCGGTCAGAAAAGACCAGACACATCAAATCTCAGCATGCCAGTGCCCGATACTCGTGCATGCACTGCGAGAGAGTGTTTGCACGTTCAGACTCTCTCAAGCGGCACTTCAAACTCATCCACAACCTGCCTAACGTCACCCCCGAAGAGCTGCTTGCCATGCGAAGTACAACCTCTTCCGTAGCAGATGCTTCCTTGGCATATGACGATGTTAAGGAGGAAGAACAGGAGCCTGGTATGCCCCCTCCCTCTACAACCAGCGTCTTTGTGGCGACCCCTGCGTGACAGACGCACAGAACAGTAACTAACAGTTTTATATATATTCAACTTATTTATCTTTTTATTCACTACAATCAACTTGTAACCGATTTATTATCAATTTGCAGCTCATTTTTGGTGCCTAATTTATTTTTTCTCATTCGACCCACTAAAACAATGGCATAATTCCAAATAATGTTTTAAAATCTAATTATTTTTATTCTAATGATTCATTACAGCTATATACCTACAAGTAGTAAGCCGGGTTATTGGCGTTCAATAAATCTTACTCTTCTGAATCTTTGCGATGTGCGCTGCGGGGCGCTGTCGGTTGTTTGTCGACGCTTCGTCTAATTGATGTCATTGTCGTGGCTTTTTTGTCGACGCTTCGTCGACGATGATTACGCAGACTTCAGAACATATTGCTCCAGGCACATTTCTATTTATGTTAGAACCCAGGCCCCGTGACTAAGCCGACTGATGACTCAGCCGGGGTGGCCATACCGAAGGTATGGGTCACTTGCCGTCACTCTCAAGAAAGGTGGTATTAGAAATACATGGAATACAAGGGTTTTATAATGTTATCCAGGGTTGCCGGCGCAACCCCTTTGTCCGTGATTAGCAAGGCTTTGGCATATCGATATTAATGATAGCGTAATCCCACTGAGGGCCCACGTGGTGGCCCCTCGTCGTAGTCTCCGCTAGCGGTTCACGAGAGACTAATCAGGCGGCTATTTCTTAGCCGCTGATCCCTAACAATTTAACTTTCGCGGCCCGATGGTTTAGTGGTATAATTCTCGCTTAGGGTGTCCTAGGCAATTTGCGAGAGGTCCCGGGTTCAATTCCCGGTTGGGCCCATTCTTTTTTCTCCTACAACGAGGATTGTTATTTTTTGGAGAGGTATGCAGAGGAAGAGTATATATTGAAGAGGTGGTGTACAAGTACTTGTAATCTACTCAGATTGTCTGCATTACCTTTATTGGTTGTGTTTGATGATGCTAAGGCACAGTTCATATACTTGTAAAGTTGTGTTCGTATAGACAATGTATTAGTCAGCAGTGTACTTGTACAGATACTTGTACTTGTACAGATACTTGTACCGGTAAGGATTACTCTCGTAGAGTCGGACAGTACGAGTACAAAAGGTCTACCAGACATATACCACCTGACCATATGCCATTATATCTGTTGAACTCATCATTCCCATCGACATGGTCCCCACACTATTTGCATAGAGCTTCGCGTATGTATGCAAGGTGGTGGTCCAATCAGCAGGACACAATTGGTAATTGAGTGGCTCGAAAAAGGGCGGATGTTTTTGCGACATTCAGATTTGATCGTTTCAGTGAGATCAACAAGGCCAAACCACCTCTATATATACTGGCCAACGTTCTATACGGCCTCCAATCCCCCCTACACTTCATGTGACCAACCTTATGTTGAAAAATCACTGGCCTATCGAGAAAGGTTTAAAATATTGGATCATAACTATTACAGACAGCTAAGGACGCTTTTTTCGGTGAATATGCTGCGACTGGCAAAACTACAAAGGGCGATACCGTCACGACCGGGTCTATCGCGGGCCGGCGCCGGGTATGTGGCTCTCCTACACGCCAATTACAGCTCTTCGACGATTCCCAAACTGTTTCCTCCAACACAGACAGAAAAGAAGCCGACTAATCGACCCAAAAAGCGTGCGACAAAGCCAGGCAAGGGGAAGAAGGCAGATAAACCGCGCCAGGAAGAGGCAGCATCGTCGCCACAGCGGCCAAAACGCGCTGAAATGCCGCGTTTGAGGCGATCTCCCCATACCCACCAGACAGATCAACTGGTGTCTAAACTCAAGGAAATGTCGAGTCAGAAGGAGGTCGCTCAGACGGTGACTCAGCGAGGCTCTCAATACATGGAAATGAGGCTTCCCGAGGGTATTTACAAACTGCTGGAGGCCACTTCGGGCATTTCGTACTCGGTAGATGTTGCATGGGCAACTCAGGTGCTGCAGTTTGTGTCCAAGAGCAGAATCGACCCTAGCACTGCGCGGGCCATATACAGACTACTGGAGCCACGTGTAACCGAGGTGGCCGCTGGAGATGTGAACTCGTGGCGCCTGGCTCGGTACAATTCTCGATACGAGTACGTGAAGTCTCAGGAGACGTTTTTGCGGGAGAAGGAACATGTGACCACCGTGGACGGATTGTCGGGCGAGCTGGCGGAGCAGGCGATGGAAATTGATCCCAAGGGCGGCATGTACGGCATGCTACAGGAGTGCATGAACCTCGGAGTCGATGAACCCAGGAGAAACGCCGTGTTGTACACCATGCGAAGTTTTCTGGGCATCAAACATGATGAGTGGACTGGAAGTGAAGATCCAATCAGGTGGGTGGCTTCTGCGGATCACCACGATCAGCTGTACCTCTGGATGTGCGACAAGTACGGCAAAGAACAGGTTCTCGACAGGCTGGTGGAGCTGATTGGAGAATGGAACAAGCAGGGAAAGCTGGACGCAAAGAGCAACTTCAGCCACGTGGTTGTGCGCACACTCATAAAGGCCCTGATGGACAGAAGCCTGCATACACATGCGGTAATGGTGAGTCAGAAGAATGAGCACTTGTTGATTTCTAACCCCGTGCCGTTTCTACTCAGTCAGCACAAGCTGTACAACATGGCCGGTCCCATTTCTGTCGACAGGCCTCAGTCGTTGGAGTATTTGTGTTCGGTTGTCGAAAAGTCTGCTACTGTCAAAAGTGGACGTCTTTTTGCTGCCGCCATCAAGGCCGCTGAAAACCACGCAAAAAGCAACACTGAGCTCGTCTCATATCTCTGCGGTGTAGCGCTGTCTCGAACTCGGCAGCAGTACCAGGTAGCTCTTCTTTTGGCGCTTGTGGAGCGTCATTCTCTGGAGATCCCTCCGAATTCGCTGCTGGATGCCGCCTCCTACTGGACCAAACAGAACATTGACACTGCTCTGACGCTGTTCAAGGCCTTCTGTAAAACTCCTTCTCGAACCGAGCATGCCCACTACTCCAAGTCGACGAAATGGAAACACGTGACGTTTGAACCGCTTTCCAACCTCATTAGCAGACTTACCAGCAAACACAAGGCGTGGGAGAACCCCAAGCGCATCGGAGTTATATTTGAAGACATCAATTCGCTTCCCGAACATGCTCTCAAGGCTCATTTCCCCGAGATTCTCAAATTGTACAGAAAAGTGGCTCATTCTGTGTCCCAGGATTACGTCGGATACACTCTAGATGGCACAGATTTCAAAGTCATGACTGAAATGATGCTATTGACCCGGCTGAGCATCCATCTGCGACGCCAAATTGCTGCGGAAGACAAGCAGCTGTATTATCTGCGGAAAAAGACGGTTCTGGGACAGACAGACAAGGATCTGGAGAATGCCGAGTTCTCTACTCGTCTCATGACTCAAATGCGGGTCAAGCTGGCTCGAAAACTGACTGCTCTGACCAAGGAGATTGCCCGGAGACAAATGGTGGTGGATATTTCGCTGGCACAGGACATTTGCCGGGTTCTCAACGACGGCTCGTTGTTTGCCTCTTCTCTCAGTGCCTGGAGAATGTACCTGTCTCTGTCTGGTATTGTCCCTGCAGATGCCTATGCTGGAGACGGACGTCAGACGTATCTGTTTGAGAGTCCCAATGCTGCAGATGTTGACTGCAGCTTTCTGGTTGAGGGCAACGAGGAACTGTACAAGTCTCGACACGTTTCCATCTTTGAAAAACCTGCTGGAAGTCTCAACACCCTCAAAACTCTCGACAGTATTATCCTGATGATGAATGAGTTGACGCGAATTGGAGCAGAGTCCACTGTCAAGGACGCCACTCACGCTAAACAGGGCAAGATTCTCAACGACTTATTTACTCGAGCATCTGATATGATTGAGAGCGTGCGAAACCCGTTGTTCAAATACAAGTACAACCAGCTCGCAACGGAGGCTTACATTCGAGCTGCTGCGCACTACAACCGTCCCGGAGGAGTCGTGGTGTTCACCAACATCAACTTTTCGTCCTGTGACGGAGCCACCTGGTCCGCCGTGCTGTCCTCTTGCATTGACGAGGACGTGACCATGGTGTACCGCAAGGCGTGTGAGCGCAAGTTGAGCAACCAAGCCGAATTGCACGACGTCTTCATCCAGCGGAGCATCCAGCAGCAGGACTGGGACAATGTTGGAACCGGTATTGAAAATCTGTTTGCTTATGGCAAGTTCCCCAACGAGAAGACCATGAAGATGATCCTGAAAAACTCGGGAGACATTGATATCTTTGATCTGCTAGTCGAGGTCACGAAGGAGAGCATCCCCATCTACAACAAGGATACATCTCTGGAGATCCTGCAGGTGCTGACGTCGCACACTACCAACCCTAATACCGCCGTGGACTACTACAAGAACCTCCGCGACTCTCTGGGCTTTTCAGGTCTCGTTTGTCTCACGGAGCCTCTTTCTCGAGTCGATCCGTCCACTGCAACCTCCATGGTCCCTAAACTTCTTGCTCTGGTTAACAGTGAGGTGCCCCTGGAGTATCTCACCGAGCTCATGAAGTACGCTCCGGACCGGGTGTTTGAATTTGCATGCGAAACTCGGCAGAAGAATACTCTGCAAGACATGTCTGTGGAGTCAGTAGAGGCGTTTGTGGTGGCGAGTCTCAACAGCGGCATCGCCCCTTATTTGGTGTTCCGGTTCCTCATGAACCTGAGATCCGTGGCCACCTCTTGCATCTCCGTGTCGGCTCTAAAGACAGTGCTGCTGGAAATGGACCCCGAAGACGCCAAGAAGGAGTACCGGGAGTTTGTCGAAGACATCTCCAGGGGAAACATTTGCATCGACAAGCTGTGGGTCGCCAAGCACTTGCATCACGAGACGTACGGCTGCGATCTCCAGCCGTACTTTGATCCCGCTCGTCTGGACGACATCTCCGCCAAGGGCGAGTATCTGATCCCCAACATTTTTGACGGTCTCTACGCCGGTGCAGAGATCCCCTGCCATTCTGTGTTTTACAACTACACCACGTTCGACAAGGACCTGCGAACTGAGGGAACTGGGGTGGAACTGAGCACCCGCTTCGACGGCAAGCTCAAGGAGGAGTACACTAAAAAGTACACGGAAGCTTTCACTTGTAAATAGTAATTTATGCATTTCTTATGATAGGACAAGGTAGTTAGAGCTCCTCGTTCTTGTACATAGGTTGCTATCCCTACTTGTAGTTATTGGTAGAGGTGGGTTAGACAAAACAAAAGGATAGCAATACTCACCAGTGAACCTCATTGAATACTACAAATTTATTTTTCTGGTTTTTCCCCCGTTACTAGGAAATTTCCCCTTGCAGAAATGTTCGTCAGCATTCGACACCCCATGCATTAAGTCTGCGCGCGTGCATATATAGCAACGCACTCAAACCTTGGACTTGTACTTGTTTTCTCATCACCTCGTTACAGCATGTATCTCGGACTGGATCTTTCGACTCAACAGCTCAAGGGCATCATTCTGGACACAAAAACGCTGGACACGGTCACACAAGTCCATGTGGACTTTGAGGACGACTTGCCGCAGTTCAACACCGAAAAGGGCGTCTTTCACAGCTCTACAGTGGCCGGAGAAATCAATGCTCCTGTGGCAATGTGGGGGGCAGCTGTGGACTTGCTGATAGAGCGTCTGTCAAAGGAAATAGACCTTTCCACGATCAAGTTTGTGTCGGGCTCGTGCCAGCAACACGGCTCTGTTTATCTCAACAGCAGCTACAAGGAGGGCCTGGGTTCTCTGGACAAACACAAAGACTTGTCTACAGGAGTGTCATCCTTACTGGCGCTCGAAGTCAGCCCCAATTGGCAGGATGCAAGCACGGAGAAGGAGTGTGCGCAGTTTGAGGCTGCAGTCGGCGGTCCCGAGCAGCTGGCTGAGATCACTGGCTCTCGAGCACATACTCGTTTCACCGGGCCCCAGATTCTCAAGGTCAAGGAACGCAACCCCAAGGTATTCAAGGCCACGTCACGGGTCCAGCTCATATCCAACTTTCTAGCATCTCTGTTTGCCGGCAAGGCGTGCCCCTTTGATCTTGCTGACGCCTGTGGAATGAATCTGTGGGACATCCAGAATGGCCAGTGGTGCAAGAAACTCACAGATCTCATCACCGATGACACCCACTCGGTCGAGTCCCTCCTTGGAGACGTGGAAACAGACCCCAAGGCTCTACTGGGCAAAATCTCGCCCTATTTCGTCTCCAAGGGCTTCTCTCCCTCTTGTCAGGTGGCACAGTTCACAGGCGACAACCCAGGCACTATGCTGGCTCTCCCCTTACAGGCCAATGACGTGATTGTGTCTTTGGGAACATCTACGACCGCCCTCGTCGTAACAAACAAGTACATGCCCGACCCCGGATACCATGTGTTCAACCACCCCATGGAGGGATACATGGGCATGCTGTGCTACTGCAACGGAGGTCTAGCACGAGAGAAGATCCGAGACGAGCTTGGAGGCTGGGACGAGTTTAATGAGGCGGCCGAGACCACCAACACAGTGTCTGCTGACGATGTCCATGTTGGCATCTACTTTCCACTACGAGAAATCCTTCCTCGAGCAGGTCCCTTTGAACGACGTTTCATCTACAACAGACAAAGTGAACAGCTTACAGAGATGGCTTCTCCAGAGGACTCACTGGCAACCGAACACAAACCGCAGGCTCAAAATCTCAAGGACACGTGGCCGCCACAAATGGACGCCACTGCCATCATTCAAAGCCAGGCCCTCAGTATCAAAATGAGACTCCAACGCATGATGCATGGCGATATTGGAAAGGTGTATTTTGTGGGAGGCGCCTCGGTCAACACTGCTATCTGCAGCGTAATGTCTGCCATCTTAAAACCAACAAAGGGCGCTTGGAGATGTGGTCTGGAAATGGCAAACGCTTGTGCCATTGGAAGTGCCCATCACGCCTGGCTTTGCGACCCCAACAAGACAGGCCAGGTACAGGTTCACGAAGAAGAGGTCAAATACAAGAATGTGGACACAGACGTGCTACTCAAGGCGTTCAAGCTGGCCGAAAACGCCTGCCTGGAGAAATAACTAACTACCACACCAACACATATGAAATAGATGGAAATTACATACATAGGTAAACTAAACCAGCATGGCCAAAAGAGGAGCAAGGACCAGAGCACCCACCTTCATCTTAGTAGCAGAGTTGGCCTGGGGAGTCTCAGGCTCAGGGCCGGGGGTGACAGGGGACTCAGGAGTAGGCTCTTCAGGTCTAGGAGCAGGAGTCTCGGGCTCAGGGCCGGGGGTCACGGGGACCTCAGGAGTAGGCTCTTCAGGTCTGGGAGCAGGAGTCTCGGGCTCAGGGCCGGGGGTGACGGGGGCCTCAGGAGTAGGCTCTTCAGGTCTGGGAGCAGGAGTCTCGGGCTCAGGGCCAGGGGTAACGGGGACCTCAGGAGTAGGCTCAGGCTTAACGACAGGCTCCTCAGGCTTGGAAAGCGTCTCGGGAGTAGGCTCGGGCTTAACGATGGGCTTCTCAGGAGTGGGCTCGGGCTTAACGATGGGCTTCTCAGAGGTGGGCTCTGGCTTAACGATGGGCTTCTCAGGAGTGGGCTCGGGCTTAACCACGGGCTTCTCAGGAGAAGGCTGGGGCTTGGTAACCAGGGTGGTAGGCTTAGGCTGGGGCTTAGGAGTAGACTCGACTGGAATATCGGTGGGGTCACAAGGGAGAACAACGGTAATAGTCTTGTTGTCAATCACAGTGACGACAGTGGTGGTGATATGGTTAGTGGGGACAACGGTGGTGAGAGTCACAGGGGTCTCAGAGCAAGTGTCCATCTCGCAGACAGTGACGGTCTGGGTAACCACGGTGGTGATATTGGATGTAATGGTCTCAGTATCGCAGCCGTCATCGCAAACAGTCTCGGTCTGAGTGGCAACAGGGATGGGGGTAGCAGGTCCACAGTCGTCATCACAATCAGTGACGGTCTTCGTAACAACCACACAGCCACCATCATCACACTCGGTTACAGTCACAGTTACAACTGGGATGGAGGTGGCAGGCTCACAGCCGTTATCACAGTCAGTGATAGTCTGGGTAATAACGGGTTCGGATGTGACTGCAGGGGAAGACTGAGAAATGGAGGAGGTCTCTGTAGTGACAGTTGGCTCAGAGGAGGTTTCAATGGGGGTGGAAGAAGTCTCAACAGGGACAGGCTCGGAGGAAGTCTCAACAGTCTCTGAGGAAGTCTCGGCAGGGATAGAGGAAGAAGTCTCAACAGGCTCGGAGGAAGTCTCGACAGGGACAGAGGAAGAAGTCTCAACAGGTTCTGAGGAAGTCTCGACAGGGACAGAGGAAGTCTCGATAGGGACAGAGGAAGTCTCGACAGGGACAGAGGAAGTCTCGACAGGGACAGAAGAAGAAGTCTCAACAGGCTCTGAAGAAGTCTCGACAGGGTCGGAGGAAGTCTCAACAGGGTCGGAGGAAGACTCGGCAGGGACAGAGGAAGAAGTCTGAACAGGCTCGGAAGAGGTCTCGACAGGATCGGACGTCACGGGGATGCTAGAGGAGGTCTCAGCAGGGTCAGAGGTGCTGGTGGGCTCGACAGTGGTCTCAACGGGCGTAGAGGAGGTGGTGATCACGACACAAGCAGTACCATCACCAAGACCACTTCCTTCGAGGCCGAAGCGGGGCGTGTTGTCAACAAGGCCATAGTGAGTACCAGTAATGCTCTTGCCAGCCTTTCCTGAAGATCCAGCCTTGGTCCAGTATTCATACTTGACCTTGTTCTCATAGCAGTCGGACTCAGCGATGATGTTGGAAGGAATTGTGAGATGGACGGAGACACCAGGGGGAACGCCGATGATATGGCCAGAGGCGGTGGATCCACTAACACTCTGAATTTTCACCTTGCTATTGGCTGCGTGGCCGGTGTACTTGGTGGTGCCGCTACTAGAAACAAACTCGACAATCATGTTGTTGGTGACGGAGTTTTTGTTGATAAAGGAGAGAGTGGCAGAGTCAAGCATATCCTTGAACTCGAGACGGGCCCAGGGCGTAGGGGGGAACACAATGGTCCACCAGATGATACCACCATCACGCTGGCCGACCTTCTGAGGGGTGTTGGACACAGTCATTTTCAGAACATCAAAGGTTGCGGACAGGTCAGCGGCCTGAATGGAGTTCTCACCAAAGACAGCGTTAGAGTTGTCGAGCCAGGTCTCAATGAAGATCTGACCGGTGACCTCCTCGCACTTGTCAGCCACGTAGTCGGTGTAGGTGCAGGTGAAGGTATGGTCCTCGTTTGTGCACCGCATAATGGTGTCGCCGGCAGGATCGACAACGTTGAAGTCGAAGGGAGTGGAAGTGAGGTCGACCTTGTCATCGACGTCAAAGGCGAAGTAGTCCTCAGGCTGGACATCGTCAGCAGAGGGCTGCAGACCAAACAGCAGCTCCAGCATCCACTTGTCTGTCATCTCGCCCGCCGAGGATCCAGTGTCTTTGACGTACATTTTGAAGTCGTCGATGGGGGAGGCCACCTGTTTGGCGAGAGCCACAGTGGCCAAAACGAGTGTAGGGAGTAGGATCATGGCGTTGGGTGACGAGGGTATTCATATTCATGTGGAATTTGGGGTGTTTAAGTACTTGTAGACAGATTGGGGTGAAGATGAAAAATACACAGTGACGCAAGGGTGCCAGTACACACCAGGTTGCAGACATAACAACCCAACCTTCGGCAAACGCCAGGAATGTTTCTAGCAATATCAGATCTATCAGACCGCAGTTACATGTCTATTTTGGGACAGGCGCATCAACTGATGTGATTGCACTTGTGTTCTTCTCGGTGGTGTCTTTTCATGACATTATCTCACATGAATACGACACTCTAAACGGCTGGTGGTGCAGCAAAGAAGGGTGGATGGAGTGTGGCGGGGTCGGGCCAATTCTCCTCTGTCCGTGGTAATCTAGATTCCAATCGGTTGGTTTGAACGGGTACTAGAAAGCCGGCAATTTCGTCGTCAGACAGGCGATGGGGCTGTGGGCCGGGGTGGAATAGGGGCCTGCTAGAGTTCCGATTAGGCAACCTTAGCCTGGAGTTTAAGTGAATATGTATTTTCGGCCGGACCGGACGTAATACCAGTCAGAATGTAGGGGTGCAAAAGCCGGGGGGTTTCGGCGCGTTTTGCTTTTAATAATTGGGGCTTCATACGACCGCCTGGAAGTAGTTGCTTCTCAAACACGAATACATCCCGTTGGAGTAGAAAGAGGAAGAGGAGAGGAAGAGGTTGCAGATTAGGTTGCCATCGAAATACAGGTACGATGCGAATACGATACGAGAACGGTACGGTACGACGAGATACGCATGTGTCTTGAAAGATGCCAGTCTAACACGACATTTGCGGAGACGAGGGGGGTAAATCTTCGGTGTTGCGCCTCGTGGGCCGCACAGGTGAGACAGGTGATGGATAAGTTTTGTTGTCGGATCAAATGGGTCATTTTTCGCGACGTGCATGGATACACTACAGTATGTATGTACGTACTCGTACCAACTGACAATTTAATCTCCCCTACCTGTGACAAGCAGTGTTTCAATATGGGATTCTAGAAGAGTCTGGAGCCATGCTACGAGGAAAACGACTGAGATAGACCGTTGTAGAGCGATGCGAGCGATACACAGACATCAACCAACAGGCTCAAGAGCGGTACATGTTGTACTGGGATGATCAGCTTGTTATATGTGTGCTATCAACCAGTCAAATGTAAGTGCACTGCTGTTATTCTCGTAGGTATACTAGTCCACTCAGTACGGGGTCGTAATATTGCGTAGATAAGCCCAGAAAGCCCCACCAAGCTCGAAACTTGATCGAAAACGGGTCTCGTACGCGACATGCCCGACCAGTCGTAGAGCCAGGATCCACCTAGTCAGGATCCACTTGGCCCGAAGCGGTGTCTAGGCTGCCCAGAATCGTCGTACGATTATAAGAGACTCTATTGAACAGTATATCGTAGTACGAGTATAATACATACATATATTAACAGTACACGATTCAACCATAGCAACTCTGTCTGGGCGAGGAATGCTGGACGTGAAACCTGACGCCAATTTGAAGAGAATAGGCAGGTTTCATGGCAGACGAGGCCGTATTGCACTTCAATTTCGACAAGTATTTGCGGTAATTTGGGGCCAAACAAAGCTGATGACACTTTGGTCTGAAAGAGATGCATTTTGAATCGAGACTTGCAGTGCCAAGTGACATACATCTCCGCGTTTTGGAAAATGTTCAGAAACAGTTGATTGTGTTGGAATGGGGAATGGGGAATGGAAAAATGACTCAAGTATCAATTCCAAAAACTTCTCTGGCTGGCAGTACCTACTGTCCATACTACTGCATTTTCTCCAGTCAGGCCACTCTATACTCGACGACACAGTAGTAAAACCCAGATAATTTCGACATAAACAAGAAAACAGACCCAATAATATTTATATATAGTCAGCCGTTTGTCCAGTTCAGACTGTAATAGCCGAAAAAAAATCCAAAGTTTCTATTCTAGGAAAATATATTCCAATATTTTTAATTCTTAATCTCATTTATTTTATTCTAGCGAAATACATTTCAGCTACTTGAGACATGTGATACCCACAAATCGGATTCGGACTCGGTTGTTCAGAAGAGCATATGGCATTCGTGCTCGCTTGTTCACGTATTCTTCCTGTTCCATCTCTTGGCCGACAATCACACAAAAATGGGGTTTTTTTTTTAATTCTAATGATTCATTACAGCAAAATTGAGATATAGCAGACCACGTATTCCATAATCACCAAGAAAGTTCTTGGGCGTCTGGTGTAGTTGGTTATCACATGCGCTTAGCATGCGCGAGGTCCCCGGTTCGATTCCGGTGTCGTCCAATTTTTTTGCTCCCACTCCACATTGTGGAGTACAAGTAGTACGTGCTTGTACATTTCTTTTGTGATTCTACTAACGAAATATGCATGTACTTCCTAGTAAATTTCACCCTTGTTAAGAAAATCTACTTGTAGAAGTAGCTCCTAATGTTCGTACAGTACATACCGTACTCTCTACAATAAACCACATCTACAAATGCACTTTTTTGCAATCAATACATAATCTTTATTCATACAATAAATACCCGCTTGTCTATTCCTCATCAAGCTCGCAAATGTCATCATCCTCCTCCTCTCGGAAAAGGAAGGGCTTGAGAGTAGAGGCGTAGTAAGGAGGTCGGGGGTCTCGGGCAGGGTTCTGCTCGTTGACCTTCTGGAAGTAGTGTCGGTAAGCGTCACCATCGTAGCATCCAATAGGAGCGTTGATGAAGTAGTCGGACAGGTTGAAGGCATCGGTGTAGCCAATGACCTCCTCTCGCACAGTGGTGCAGTACTTGTTGACGAGCTCGGTGACGGTGTCGATATCCTTGGGCTCGAGGAAGCCCTCTCGCAGGAACAGACCAGAGTCCTCTTCGATGGACCACAGGGCAAACAGCAGAGCCAGGTTAAGCAGGGGCTGCTTGATGGCCTCGCCAGCCTCGGTGTCAATTCGGGAGAAGAAAGCGGCAATGAGGTGTCGTCGTGTGTGGACCTTGGCGGCCTGGAATCGCTGCTGAGACAGAACCTCAAAGGCCTGGTCGGCGTTAAGACCCTCGCCAATGAGCTTCTCGTACTGGTCGGTGGCTCGGTTGATGATGTTACCGGCAGCAACCTCCCAGGCCTCGACGAGGACCTTGGGGTCGGTGAGAGATCGGCCATTGAGCTTAGCGTTGGCCAGATCCTTGTATCGCTTCAGGTAAGAAACGGCGTTACCAACAGGCTCGCCCTTTCGCAGAGCAACGGCAGACTGGATAAGAGCTCGGCCGGCAGAAAGGGTGAGAATGTTGTTGTCACCCTCCCAGGTGCACTGGACAACCCAGTCGGCGTAGGCCTGGCCGAAACCGTTGTATCCAGAGTAACCGTGGCCACCGCAAGCCTGTCGGGTCTTGTCAATGACGTCGGCACAAGCCCAGGTGGAGAAGGCCTTGAGACCGGCGGAGACGGAGAAGAGCTCCTTGACGTCGGAAACAACCTCATTGAGGCCGGCCTTGTCGTCGGGCTTGAGGTCGTCCATCTTAAGCATGGTTCGGGAGAAGAGAGCTCCAACCTCATCGGCAGTCATCTTAAGAGCATAGACATAGGCCAGAAGAGGCAGAAGTCGTCGCTGATGGTAGGGGTAGTCGATGATCTTGGTCTCGGGCTGGCCGGGGGTGGTGGAGAACTGTCGTCGAATGCAGGCGTATCGCAGAGCAATGGTGATGAATCGCTTTCCGACCTGGTGAGAATCAGAGGCCATGGAGACTCGACCAGTGATAAGAGAACCGTAGGTAAGCTGAGCCAGAGGAGGCTGGGTCACGTTACCCTCTCGGTCGACCTTTGTGTACTTCATGAGCAGGTTCTGTCGGGGGATTCGCACGTTGGTGAACTGGATCCATCCGTTATCGATACCGTCTCGGCCCATCTTCTTTCCGATATCACCAATAGAGATACCGACCTTGAGGCTGTGGTCGTTGATGTTTCGCAGCTGGACAACAAAGGTCTTGACACCGTAGTCCTTGCCCTTGACAATGAGTCGGGCGAACACGACAGTGTGGGTGGCGGTGTGGGCGGCTCCTCCAATCCACCACTTGGTGGCGGCAATGTGAGGGGTGTTGATGATGAACTCGTCGGTCTCCTCATCGTAGATGGCGGTGGTCTCGAGACCAGCCAGGTTGGAGCCATGGCCCAGCTCGGTCATGGAGAAACATCCGTAGAACTTTCGCAGGTCTCCGGCTCCCTTGGAGATCCAGTGGCCAAACTGCTCGGCAGTTCCGGTACCTCGGACGGCGCCAAAGAAGAGGCCGTAGTGGACACCAAGTCGGGTGTAGGTTCCCATATCGGCGATACCAATGAGAGCAAATCGCTTCTTGATGTCGTCCTCGGGCTGATCACGCACAAACAGAGACAGCTTGGCGACTCGCTCCATGGTGAGCTCTCGGATCTGCTCCTTGTTGAGATCGTAGTAGTTGTCGTTGTTGAAAAGAGGGTCTCGCTCAATCTCCTCCATGATCTGCTCGTTTTTGAGGGTGTTCTTCTCGCCACCGTCGAGGAAGTAGGTCATCTCTCGCACGGGGAAGGAGGTCTTGGCTCGCTCCTGAGCCATGGCCACGGGGGGCTCGGTGAAGGTGTTGTACTCCTTACCGTTGATTTCAATGGTGCCAGTGTTGTTGGGGTTCATGGCGTCGTTGCTTGTGTGATTTTTGAGGACCCATCCCTTTGGTATATAAGTATACTCTGGGGTTAAGGTTGCCCGTGTAGTCTAGGTTATAGTTTTCATGTGAAATACCGAGAGCCGAGGGAGAATAAACGGGGGTATTTGGACTTGTTTTTTTCGCGGAAAAGCGTCGAATCAACCCTGCGGGCCTTGCACCATGTCCACGACGTGTTTCTCGCCCCAATTCGCCCCTTGCACGTCAAAATTAGGCCTCCATCTAGACCCCTCCATAACATGTGACTGTGGGGAAAAGTATAAGGGAAACCATGCAACCATAGACGACGTGAAAGACGGGGAGGAACCAATGGAGGCCAAAGAAATGGGGTAGCAACAGTCCAGGAGACAGACAAGGAGACAAGGAGAGGGCGCCCGAAAGATCGGAAAAACAAACATGTCCAATTGGGGCAGTGACGGAAACGACACGGACACTTCAGTACAATGGACCGACC
Source organism: Yarrowia lipolytica (assembly GCF_001761485.1). NCBI lineage: Eukaryota > Fungi > Ascomycota > Dipodascomycetes > Dipodascales > Yarrowia > Yarrowia lipolytica. Next base: position 1,449,043 of record NC_090775.1, on the reverse strand, counting down.
ATCTCCAAGCCAGGGTTATTCCGGTATCACCTTGGCCGTAACCTCCCGCTGGTACCTGATATTGTACACGTTCACATTCAATATACTTTCAGCTACAATAAGAGAGGCTGTTTGTCGGGCATGTGTGTCCGTCGTATGGGGTGATGTCCGAGGGCGAAATTCGCTACAAGCTTAACTCTGGCGCTTGTCCAGTATGAATAGACAAGTCAAGACCAGTGGTGCCATGATTGACAGGGAGGTACAAGACTTCGATACTCGAGCATTACTCGGACTTGTGGCGATTGAACAGACGGGCGATCGCTTCTCCCCCGTATTGCCCCGTTTCTACGAGTGCCGTACGAGTACGAGTACAGGAGGTACAGTACATTCCGATACTTGCACTCCCACCATTGCTGTATATCTCTGCTACTTGTGGTATCAAATCCGCTACTCGTAGTGGTTTTTCCACTTGTACAAATTCTATCCCCCATGACCACCAACCCTTCTCCCGATCGCCAGTCTCACTTGGCGGAATCGTACCATTCGCCTACCCCTTGTGCACTCCACCTCGTCCTCGGCTCTCGGCCTATCACTTGTTCGTCTTGTGGGATGGCATGCAGGACGATGCAGATGTCTACTTTCTGAGCATGTGATTGGGGTGGGGGGGGGGGGTGGGGGAAGCAGAAAAAAAACCAAACAAAGAGGCGGATACACATATAGAGGAGACGGGTCACGTGAGAACGGGCGACATTCACCACGTCAACAGTGCCCTTCGTCACGTGACAGCCCTCCCCCGATCCGCTGTCCCTCGGTTCTGCTCGTCTGGCGCTCTCCATCTGACACACCTAACGGCGGCTTCCCCGGACCAACAGAGTTCCAAACGGTGCGGGGTTTATGTAGCCAAAAGCAGAGTGTGAAAGGGGGGAGAAAAACAGTCAAAAGCGGAGATAAAATGTGGGGGCAGATTCAGAGAAGCGGGGGGCAAACAACCACGTGTGAAGCCGGGAGGTCACGTGGCCCAAAAGCTCCAGTTCAGTCACGTGACCGTAAAAACACATTCCACTCACTCCAGTCCAGACACGTCCCACCGTGGTCCGGACTAACTCTGGGGTTTCGGGACCGGAATATCTCGGAGTAACTCTTACCAGCAATCACTCTACAAACAAGAAATGGCCGACATCGGCAGATGCGACATTGACGTCATTGTTGGAAGTACATACAGTACTACAAGTAGTACGAGCAAGGAGAGAAACAATCGGGACATGTTGATACTGTACACGTATAGATTGTGATATCGTTAGGAGTACTTGTAGAGGCACCCTGACTTACCACCAATGAAGCAATTTACAATAGCTCAAGAAAAAGTTGGCTCGAGGATCCGACTCCCAGGTCACGTGCTGCTTTGTCATGTTATTCGTCGTATTCCAACTGGACGGACCAAACTTTGGCGTCGGCTCGTTGCTTTTTCGGCCGAGGTACATTACGTAAGCTGGCAGACCAGGTTGCATTGGACAAGAACCAGAAGGTCTGAGTAAGCGTATCGTGATATGTGGTTTGATAGCTCTTACAGGTCTGCAACTGTTAGACGAAGAGAAGAATGGGTGTTGTCAAGTTGGTACTTGAACCCGAGTGTACTGTTGTTTTCCAGCTGTTTTGGATACATTCGGAGCAGTGTAACAGTATGTACAATACTTGTGTTCCTGAACTTGTTGAAATGGTGCCAACTATCCAGGGAAGCTTCAATGGTCTCGAGATCTTGACAACGGCCTCGAGATCTTGACAACGGCCTCGAGATCTTGACAACGACCAGTATGAACTGTACAGTATGTATGTACTGGAGGGTACGCACAGCTCACGAGTGAAAGTGTCTAAAGATCTTTTCTCTGGTGAATGACAATAGAACCAGTGCTATATTCCGACAACAAATGTGGTACTTGCAGCAATACCAATACGTCATAATCACAAGGGGTGGATATGCAGTGTATAGCTACAATGGCCCAGTTTGGTGAATAGGTCCGATCCGCGGCAGCTACGAACAAGTCCATCAATGCGCCGTATCGTATCATTGCAACCGCATTTCACCACCAACTACAAAAAGACCTGCTCTTGCATCACGGAGGTGTCAAACCCATACTCAAAGTGTACAAGATTGCACAATTGCACCATCACAGCAAGAGTATTTGGATTTCAGGGCCAACTCAGAGAGGACTTGAACGCATGGAGAGACATCTGGGACCCCTATTTCTGTTATTTTGCTGACATGTGATAATATCTACTCTACTTCCTTTCGTTCACTAGTTTAGCCGGCTTTCTTAAACGAGTATGTACAGTATGTATAATACATCGGTGGATGTTCCAAAAAGAACCCAATTAACCAGCTGTATTTCTGCATAAAGAAATCAACGGCTTCCCGCTCACTTTTGGTCCACATATTCTCATCGGCCCACCAACAAGCGGCATAATGCTACTTGCAAATAGTATATCCATCATGCTGGAGCTCCTATCTACGATACACACCTCCACTCGGTGACGTTCCCAACAAAAGGACATTTTCACTGGGGTGTGGAATAAGTGACCGTCTAGCCGTTTCATGAGATAATTTCTCACGTTAATTGTTTCGCGACTTGCGGATTCCAGCCCACATTAGTGTGCTCTGTACCCCTGCAAAGCGCACTACATACTGCACTGCACTCGTAGTTGTAGGATTTATAATCACTGACCCTGAACTTGAGGGGTTTGGGTGGGACTTAATCAGGTGTTGAACAGTGGTTAGATGTAGGGACTCACACTGTTGAGTTCTGTCACTTTCCATGTCGCACTGTGGTAGCATTCCTCTTCTATTTGCCCCCCAATCCATCGTCTAATTAAACGATTTTTGTTTCTTTTTTCTGACGTGCCTGAAGCTATTTCAAACTGTAAGCTGATTAAATCGACTTGACCGAGCTGACATTCGCACCCATGGACTTTTGTAGCTTCCAGACCCGTCTCTATGGATGAACACTACAAGTACATACTGTACTCGAACGGCCGAGCCCTTCACGACACTGATTACGTCTTGTGGCTCCGAGAAGGTGAATACCGCGCTGCTATCTGCGGCCCAGATCAAGAAGAAAAAAAAAGGACACACAGATGGCACTAATCACTGTGGTGCCAGCCGTGCACCTGTCAACTAGGGGTAGACATGCTAAAAAGTGTGGGCTAGGTCGGGCTGCTCTCTGAGTGTTTGAAAAATATAATATATCCGCAAATATTGGAAAACACCCGATCATGTACTGCAGAGATGTCTTTGGGCGGTTTCTTGAGTCCCTCAAACACTTTTTTCTCAAGACGTTTTTCCCTCCACCAATAAGCGACGATTAGTCAAGCATGATTTTCCACTTTACTGTACAGTTGGGCACGTGCCGCCGTTTGGTTTTTAAAACGCTTATGCATAAGCGAAGTGCCGAAGGTTCAGGGATGGAAAAATAATCATAATAAAAAACCTCCCGAAATTAAAAATAGCCAACGAGATTCACGTCTCGCCAGAAATAGGGGATTGGTACATATTTACAGAGACTTGCATTGCTGATCCACTAAAATTGACACGGACGGGCTTATTCATCTCGTGCGGCAAGGCACGGGTCTTTGTCAACGGCGTAAGGACGGCGGAAGGACGGCGGATCTCCCCTTTTCTCGCTCCAACGCATTCCAAAGCCGCAAACAAAAGGCTTCCCGCAGCTGGAGAAGCCGTAAATATTGCTGATATTACACAGCCGCAGACATTTGTTTACCAACGCTCAGAGTCTACATTTGTTCCAGACCTCGTGTTGTACTCGTAACTACAGATGGAAGAGCATGAAAAAACCAAGTGACTGAGCTCTTTCTCACTCTCTAAAGAAACTAAAAGACTCAATTCATTTGTCAAACCAAATTAACCAGTTCTCCTTCTTTCCCCTCCACTTTTCCCCCTATCATTCTCGTCTATTGAGTTTGGCTGTTAATCTCTGTGAAATGAAATGCAAGGGAAATACAAAAGACAAGCACTCACGCCCAACATCTCCGGCAATATTGCGCCATATCTGTCCGATAATGAACACTAACAACAGGATGACAGCCGGCAAGACAAGTTTATCACCTTGCAGACGGGGTCAACAATCATGTATTGGGGTAAAGATGCACTAAACAGACGGAGAACAATGGAACCAATTGAAAGACACGGCGTAAGGGCTCCAGAAACAAGGGGAGACGGAAATGAATGCATATTGACACCCGAAGATTTATATATACTCACACGACTCCCTGAAAGAAGCGGTTCTTCAGATCAGATCATACCAACCACCCAATGCTTGTCTTCAACCTTATGCTGGCCGCTTTGGCAGCCACCAAGGAAGTTCCCAGTCCCATTGACTCCTTCTCACTGTTCCCCAAGAGCTCCCCTGACTCCGACACCGGGAGCGTCTCCGATATCTAGGTTTTCAACTGTGGTTCCAGTACAGAATCACTGGAGACTCTCGTGGAGGCAGGAGATCACTTCAAGTTCACCGTCGATGAGTCCCTCTACTTTGGAGGCAAGGAGCTGGCTGCTGATGAGATTGACGACGCCAATAAGGTACTTTTCAAGGTTGTCAGTGACGGAAAGAACACCTTCACCTGTACCTACACTGACCACGTGACCAACTTCGACTTCTTCAAGGGAGACTTCTCCATCGAGTCCTACATCAACACCGATGGGTCCTTTACCAAGAAGGAGAGCCTGGACATCTCAATCTTTGGTCACGATCTCTTTGACTTCAAGCTGTCCAAATCCGTCAAGCTCACCGACTTTGATCTCACAAAACCCTTCAAGATCGGAAAACGAATTGGCGACGAGATCGGATGGGCTATCCGATACCCCTACAGCCCTTACAACCGAATCGAGGGCAAAGACCACCTCCAAGGGCCAGCTCTTCCCCAAGCTGCAGTACGTCTACGACGATTACACCCTCGGCTTCTTCGACAAGGCTAACATTTTGAAGAAGCTGACCAACCTCGAGTCCAATCAATACACCAGCTTCACCGGCAAGCTGCTCGAGAACATGTATAACATTGTCTTCAGCAAGATCCCCAAGGATATCGTTCTCTTCTTCCAGTTCCGTGCCCAGATTATCTCCAAGGAAAGCAAGTACTGCAACTCCTTCCAGCTCGAGATCTTCGACAAGCCTGGAAATTCAGGTGGCCGAAAGGGCGACAAGTCTACCCTGGAAAGCTGTCTTGAGGGTGGAAGCAGCGATAGCGGTGCCCCCGGCGGAAAGGGTAAGTGGTGGGAAAGTGGAAGCCCAAAACTTCCTCGTCTGCTGTAGTGGAGCCCGAGACTTCTTCTACCGTGGTTGAGCCTGAGGGAGAAACCCCCCCTGCATACCAATTCCTCCAAGCATCACCCCCCCTCGCCCTACTTACATTAAGAAGATCACCAAGGAGCGTCCTCCTCGCCCTACTTATATTAAAAAGACCACCAAGGAGTGTCCTCCTCATCCTACTCATCCTCACCACACTCGCACCAAGTCTTCTTCTGCTGAAGAGACTTCTGACATCGTCGAGACGTCTTCCACTGACCCTATTATCGAGGCCGAGGCTTCCACCACTTTGATTTCTGAGACGTCCATCCCTGTCGAGTCTTCCGGCGTCGTCGGGACTTCTTCTGCTCCTGAGCCTACTATCGACGCCGAGGCTCCCACCACAACCGCCGTAGAGACTTCGTCTGCTCCTGCCCCCGAGTCCTCTAGCGAGTCCCCAATTGTCCCCAGAACCTCTGTTGAGTCTGCTGTTGTTCCCGAGTCCTCCCCTGTTCCCGGATCCTTTGTGACCGAGTCTATCCCTGCCGAGACCTCCTTTATCCCCAAGGGGTCTGTCACCACCCTATCTGCCTCCGTGACTTCCGTGCCCGACGAGACTACCAGGTTATGGCGAATGTGGCGAGGCCACCGTGACTGTTACCACTGTCGTTCCCGAGCAGCACACCACTGCCACTGTCGTCACCGTCATCGAGGACAAGACAGTCACCATCACAGTTCCCTGCGAGACCACCTCTGCCATCGCCGAGCATACTTCTGAGCCTGTCCCTGTGCCTGCCACTGTGAACGCTGACGAGACCACCACCACCTACGTCACTATCATCACCACCCAGACCGTTGAAGAGAAGACCGTCACCTTGGTTGTTCCTTACGATACAGCCACCAAGGAGATTAAGCCAACTCCTGTCTCTACCCCCGAGAGTCCTGAGGTTCCCATCGCTACCTCCGAGGGCCCCGGTCTTTCTCCTGAGGCACCTAGTCTTTCTCCTGAGGCACCTGGTCCTCCTGAGTCTCCCGAAGCCCCTGTTCATGCTCCCGAGTCTCCCGAGGCTCCTGCTGCCACACTCGTGTCTCACGAGTCTCCCGAGTCTCCCGAATCTCCAGATGCACCAGATGCCGCCTCTGAGACCCCTTCCGACGCCTCCGAGACCCCTTCCGACGCCTCCGGGACCCCTTCCGACGCCTCCGAGACCACTGTCGACGCCTCCGAGACCCCCGTTGATACCCCCGAGGTTCCCGCTCCTGCCCCCCAAGCTCCCGGCACTGTGCTGCCCATTTCCGTTGCTCCTTCCCGGATCCCCGACACCCCTGTCAAGTCTGGACCTGAGCAGGCCAACGGCGCTTCTCGAGCCACTACCGGCTCTCTTCTTCTTTCTCTGCTCGCCGTTCTGGCTTAATCCAGTGAACCTTTCTAAACACCAATAACATGATTAATTGTATAACCAGTAGTATTGTAGCTCAGCACCAATGTCGTGGCAACTTCAAAAGTTCCCCAGTGTACTGTAGAACATTCATGGAGGTGGCGTAGCGAGGAAGGTGGCGACTCGAGTGTGTGACGGTGACTCCAGGAGATCACTTCATTTGAGAACAATACAATCACATGCTGATTGCGGGTTTGTAAGACAAGTATCGCGGAAGGAAGTAAGGTATCAAGAAGATGAATGGGCGACAATCAGCCTGTCTGGTATCAATTGATCGTGTGTCGAAAGTTGAAGTGAAGTTCAAGAGATGTTGGAGTTAGTTTTAAAATGGGTAAAGCCTTAACCACATTTGTTGAGAAGGTGACGAAAGATGATAAGACGATAGAGAAAAGGGGGAAAGAGAAGTAATTAGTTGATTCGGAACTTCTAAACGGACTTGAGAGATGGTTAGTCAGATCCGACTTTGGTGGGACTCTACGGGAGTATGCTGTGTCTACAATATGTACATGCACATGCGCAAGACATCTCTGGGGCTACAAGTGAGTAGATGCATACTTTGAGTCGCAAAAGTGCTAATAATGTTCTGTTCAAACCCTCATCCACACTCAAGCACGATTCACGTACTTGGGTTCATTCATATGTACATGCACTATCTGTAGATAGTGTCGAACGGCCGGGTATCGTTGAAACACGAATCCCAGACCTCATTGACCACCTGGGTGGCCTGGGCCTCGTCCTTGCAGCCCGGATTGGCCATGACAGACAGAATGGCTCGTCGCTTGGCACACTCCTGGTGTCCACGGGTCAGCCGGGCCAGCTTGCCCTTCATGAGCTCGTTCATCATTCGGCACTCGCCCGAGAGCGTTGACGCCCGGATCTCGGAGCACGCGTGGTGCTTGAGATTCATCCAGTCCACCTTGAACTTGGTGTTGTCGTAGTAGTGCACCATTTCGTGGGCCAAGGTGTCCTCCAGATGGGATCGCGACTTGACGTGGTTCTGGCACACCAGAATGCCGTACTTGGGGTGGAATCCACCGGCCTTGAAGTCGTCGCAGTGGTCGCAGAAGACGTTGTTACTGGAAATGTCGCCGCCAATCTTCTCAATCTGATCCTTCATGAACCGCACCGTGGGCGAGTATGCCATGACCCACTGCTTGTTTTTCTCGCAGCTCAGACACTCGGCGTATCGCTCCTTGATCAGACGGTCCTGCTCGTACTGCACGCTCTCTTCAGCGGACATGAACCCCGTCTTGTACGCCATGGTCTGTCGCCACCACTCGAATCCTGAGGGTAGCGACGACGGATTGACCACGGGCAGAGATGGTGCCGGCTCTGTTGCGGCCACAGCCGGAGTAGCCACGCTTTCGCTCACGCTGACGGTCTCGGTAGGCTTGTCGCTCATTGTGTGCTGGATCTGTAGTACGGAGTGGCTTTGCAGAGATGCACCGCGGTTATGTAATCAGAGGTTGGGAGTGGTAATTTATCAGCAAAAATTGGCTACAAGTAGTGAAATTTCAAAAAAAATTAAATTAAAATTAAAATTAAATTTCAAAAACAATAAAAAACAAAAAAACCTCCAGAAAAAAGACAGAAAAGAAGACAACAAGAAAATATCAGTGATATTCTGCTCCGAGAAAAGAAGTAATCTCGGAATTTAATGAGACAAAATCCACCCTGTTGATAAAATCATCAGAATCCCTAGTGCAAGTACATACTCGTGCTGTAGTCGTAAAAGCGCTCTAAATCGAGTCGAAATCATTACAGAAGAGCAATAACGTCCTCCAGAAACACCTAGAATGCTCCAAACGCCTTTCTTCACTTCTTTGAATCCCTTCTCTCTCTCTTCTTCACTCCTCGCCTTCACAGTGCCCTCCAGATCGCCACCATCACCACTGCCTATATATGCATAAGCTTCCAATTTTTTTGTCATGGCTACAACACACATTTACACAACACAAGCGCAATGAACATCTGGGTAGCAGCATCGGACGGCCAGCTGGACGTGGTCAAGAACTTCATCGAGAACGACGGCCTGTCGCCAAACGCCAAAGACGAAAACGGATACACCCCCGTGCACGCAGCAGCCTCGTACGGCCACATGGATCTGCTCCGGTACTTGATAGACAAGGGGGGCGACATCAACGTGACCGACGAGGACGGCGATACCGCTCTGCACACGGTCGAGGAGCTGGAGGTTGCCAAGAAGCTGGTGGAAGAGTTCAAGGCCGACTTCAAGGCCAAGAACTCGGACGGCCAGACGCCGTTTGAGAAACTGCAGGAAGAAGACGAGTTCCCGGAGTTGATACACTACCTTGCTGGTCTGCAGGGCATTGTTCTGGACACTCCCACGGCTGTTTCCGACGACAAAGAGATGCCCGACGTCAAGTACTCGTTTGAAAACGAGGCCGACACCGAGGCCGATCCCGAGAAGAAGAAGCAGATCGAGGAGATCATGAAGAGCGACAACCCCGAGGCCGGTCTGCAGGAATTTCTGCGAAACGCCATCAATGAGCAGCAGGCTGAGCATGGAGAGGAGAAGCGACGGAAGGAGTAAACTACCAATGACGAAAGGGACTGGCCGAACCAAACCAAGACCAGGAACGATCAACAACTTTTAGAGAGCTCAACTATCACGATAGACAGCTGTCCCAACCACCCATTGATACACTATCGCTTCAGCTGTTTCTATAACTAATTGATACGAATGATAATTATAACTCTTGTGGGTGAAAGTTGTACCAATCGACTCGGAATATCACGCTGATTCCATACTTGCTTGACGTCCATGTCTTGGTATGTGTTTGCCTTCTCAAGCACAATACGAGTATCTTTCTCTTTGTAGCCATCTCTAGATACGTTAATATATATTAATATGTACATGCACTCGTTCTTGCAAGCGCTAAGTTTTACTGAGGAAGCCAGAGAAGGCCTCCTTGGGGATGTTGACTCTGCCGGCGGTCTGAAGACGGTTCTTTCCAGCCTTTTGGTTCTTGAGCAGCTTGGCCTTTCGCGACAGATCGGCGGCATGCAGTTTGGCCAGCACGTCCTTCTTTCGGGCCTTGATGGTCTCTCGAGCCAGGATCTTGTTACCGATTTTGGCCTGGATGATGACATCAAACTGGTGCCATCTCAAGAATGTTTTGAACTTTTCGACCCAGTCTCGAGCCCGAGTTTCGGCCTGGGAAACGTGCATGACTTGCGACAGAGCGTCGACCACCTCGCCGTTGACACACATGTCCAGACGCACGAGCTTGGACGCCATGTATCCGTCTTCTTCGTAGTCCAGCGACGCAAAGCCTTGAGAGGCAGCCTTGAGCTTGCCAAAGAAGTCTTCGACCAGCTGGTTGAGCGGAATTCGATACTTGAGCAGCACCTGGGTCTGGTTGAGGTAGTTCATGTCCACCTGTTCACCCCGGTTTGCCTCACATAGAGACATGACCGAACCAATGTACTCCTGAGGAAGAGTCATGGTGCAGGCGACCATGGGTTCTTCGAGAGACTGAATCCGGGCCTTTTCAAGCTGCAAATCGGGGAAGTTGGCAGGATTGTCAATCTCCACAATAGTGGGCTCTGTCTCCTTACCTCTAGGGTGGTAGACTACTCTGTAAGGCACACTAGGAGCAGTAATAATCACGTGAGCTCCATGCTCCTGCAAAAGTCGGTCTTCAAACACAGAGGCGTGTAGGGTTCCCAGGAAACCCATTCGCCAACCCTGGCCCAGAGCCTGGGAAGTGGCCTTGGTCATGGTCACGGATCGGTCGTTGAGAGTGAGATGCTGTAGAGACTCTTCCAGATCCGCAAAGTCCATTCCTTCGCCGGGGAAGACACCCACAAACACCATTGGCTTGGTCTCAGCGAAGCCAGGTAGAGGCTCGGCGTTGGAGTTGACCTTGATGAGAGTATCTCCGGTGTGAGCTTCACTGGACGACTTCATACCCAGGGCCATGTATCCGACCTGACCAGCCTTGAGTTCCTTGGTCTTGACAGAACCGGGGTACATGATTCCGACCTCCTTGACGTCGTACTTTCGTCCAGTATGGTGAGATATGACCTTGGTACCTCTGCTAACAACTCCGTCTCGAACGTAGGTCAACAGCACAACACCCAGGTAGTTGTCGTACCACGAGTCGACAATGAGCGCTCTCAGCGGGTCCTCGAGCTTTCCGTCGGGTCCGGGAATGTTTTCTATCACGTTGGGCAGAATCTGGTCCACGTTGAGTCCGGTTTTGGCACTCACTTGCAGAACATTGTCTGTAGGCAGTTCAAAGGTCGATTCAATCTGATCCATGCTTCGCGGGATGTCGGCCACCTCCAGATCAATCTTGTTGATGACGGGCAGAAGCGTGAGATTGAGAGAAAAGGCCAGAAAGAAGTTGGCCACGGTCTGGGCCTGGACACCCTGACTGGCATCAACCAGAAGTAGGGCTCCTCCACAGGACGCGTACGACCGCGACACCTCCGCTCGAAAGTCCACGTGGCCGGGGGTGTCCACCAGATGCAGCAGGTAGTCCTCGCCTTTGTGCTTGTACAGCATGGTGCAAGTCTGGGCCTTGACGGTGATTCCTCGTTCTCGTTCCACGTCCAGCTTGTCCAGAAACTGTTTCTGCCCTCCTGCGGCAATCACGCCCGTCAGCTCCAGCAGTCGGTCGGATAGCGTGCTCTTGCCATGATCCACATGGGCCACAATCGAGAAGTTTCTGTACCGTTCAATGGGGATGGCTGCGATTCGGGCCTCCAGCTCCGGACCCGAAAGCGCCGCGATTTCGGGATCCACACACAAAGAGTAGCGTCGAAAGAAGGGCAGCCGCGGGGCCCGAACACACGGACCCCGCCATGCCGCCCGGGTACTTTGCAGCAAGCCTTTCCACATCTCCAGCGTCGATTCGAAAATTTGGTGGAGCTTGGGAAAAGCAAAATTGGGTTTTGCCTTGATCTACTGTACTATGAGAATGTCATTTTTTTGATGGTAATTGTCAGCGACAAGCGTGTGTAAGAGGATATATCGAGACATTAGTTGCGTTGAAATTGCAGAGCTGGAAAGGTAGCTGTTTGCAGGTACAATTTTTGAACGAATTTGACCAAACGCGGGCTATTTGGGCACGGCCTCTTGTACTGGTACTTGTGGTCGTTTCACTCCGCCGTTACGACACCGACTGCAACCAAGATTTTGACTGGAAGTGGCTCTACAGTCGTTCTACCCGTGCGTTACGGTGTGATGGCGGATCCATACACAGCTGGAGACTGCTCAACAGCGGGGTGGTTAGGAGCGGGGCGAGATGGAGAGTCGGAAAGAGCAGAAAAGTCGCAAAAATACCGACATTTTTCTATTCCGGCCTCACTTTTCGACCTCTATCTATGAATACTGCCGTTACGGCGTTTTTTCCTGCCAACTTGTATTCGCAGCCCGCACAATAAAGTTACTTTTCACTCGACTAACATCATCGACACATCACCACCACCACTCAACCATCTGAAAATGTTGTCTGAACTGCTGCTGCTGGCATCCGTGGCCGTAGCCGCCGAGTTCAAGGAGTTTGACGCCACCAAGGAAAAGGTGGACGCTGTGATTGGCGAGACCAAGGCCGCATTTTCCGAGGGCACCGGCACCATGACCGAAAAGGTGCTGGCATTCATCAACAAGATCTTCGTGCACCAGACCGAGTACACGCCCGAAGCGTGGGCTGCGCTGTCCATCAAGGAGCGACTGTTGCACTACGATTGGTCCAAGGAGGCCTTCATTGTCGCGTTCATCGTATTCTACGTGGGTCTCTTCTACCTGGGCTCTTCTCTCAACAAGAAGAAGATCAACGGCTGGGTCGACGCCAACAAGGCCGTTCTCGCCAGCCAGTTCTACCAGGTGGGTGCCAACCCCGTCGGAGTCAAGGACCGAAAGATTCTTGTTGCCGACACCCCTTCCAACTTCACCACCTACGCTACCGGCCGAATCAACATTGATTCGCTGACCGCCAAGGCCAAGCTCAAGACCCGACAGAATCTGCTGACCCTCATGTTCGAGTACGTCTTCTCCTTCTTCATGGACGCCGTCCCCGTGCCTACCGACGAGGTGACCATCACCCTCAAGATCAACAAGAACGCCAGCGTGCCCGACGGAATCTGGGCCATTGTGCACAAGGACGCCATGCGAAAGGCCCGAGAGGACCAGTACTTCCTGTCGCTGACCAAGACCTCGGACTCGGACAAGCTGCCCGTCTCTTGTGTCTTCATGTCCGAGAACTCCGAGCTCACCGAGAAGCTCTACAACCCTGCTCTCAAGGAGCTGCTCACCGAGACTGCTCCCTACTTCCGGTACCTGGCCATCACCGACCTGCCCTCCGAGCGACCCAACAAGGCCTCCGAGTACGAGAAATCGCTGGTTGGAGCCACCAAGACCGTGGTGCTCAAGCTGAACATTCCCTCCGGCGCAACCGATCTAGCCAAGACCGCCCAGCTGCTGGAGACCGCCATCAACCTCGTAGATACCGCTACCAAGCTGAACCTGCGACCCGAGGTGGCCAAGAAGATCCGAGCCACCCGAGAAACCGAGATCAAGAAGATCCAGAAGGTTGCTGATGAGGAGCGAGCTGAGGAGGAGGCTGAGAAGCGAGCTGCCGCCAAGAAGGAGGCCGACACCAAGGCCATCTCTTCTCTGTCCCCCGAGGCCCAGCGAAAGGCCGAGCAGAAGCTCCGAGAAAAAGAGGCTCGAAAGGCCCAGAAGAAGCAGACTCGAAAGGGTTAGTTAATGAATAATGTTTGTTTGAAAGTGCTCTCCACGCTACTCAGGTCCGTGCGTAGGTGGCTGTAATGTTGGTCGCACCCTAATAAGTTATCAACTAACGTTTAAGAACTACTGTAGTGAATTGGATAAAACTAGTCGTTTTGTTTTTGCCACTTTGCCACTATCTCTTTTTTTTATATATTTTTTTTTAATTTTTTTTTTGGTTAAAACCATAGTGGGCATAGTTGACTCGGTAGTTGGAAGCAAGTTAAGGTTACGACTCTGGCTCGTGAAATGGAGATACCCTGACGACCACGTTTTCACCAAGAAGAATCCAGGATGCGGGCTCTGTGATAAGGCCATCATTCAGGATCTGCACGAGCATATCTTCTGCAAGTGCGAAGTTCTTCTTTCCATGTTGACCAAGATGAAGATTCCGTCAGTGGACTCTCTAAAGGACTGGATCTTTACCGAGTCGAAATGTGGAGTACTCCCCTCTTTCCCAGGGCATGTGAACAGTGACGCCCCCCGGAAACATCAACAAGTCAAGACACGCAAATATCTGCGGGAATTGGCTTATGGGATCTGGAAGATGGAGAGATCCCTCCGGTACTCAGGGGACGACGCCACCCTGGGACATGTCCAACAGGGTTTGCTTCAATTCCTGAAGGAAGCCCAGATGTGTTTCTACGATGGACAACCGCCAGCACTTCACGATGAGCGAGAGTAGAGACAGTAGCAAGCGTAAAAGGCGGCCGAGGCCACCGAGAGAACAGCGTAGCAGGGCGCGTAGTCACCACAGGGGACGCAGAACCAAACCAATGACGAAGAAGAACCACAAGGAGACGTTTTCAAAGGCAATGCAAACGAAGAGGGCAATGGAAGGATTGAGATTAGAGAACTGGAGACTGGAGTGGCGTTTTCCCGATGAACGAACAAACACGCGAAGCTATGTGGACCAACATACAACACGGACTGAACCAGGTTTTTTTATGATTTTTTTACTGGAAATAGGTACGTGCCATGACACTAAACGTGTTTAATTAGTAATATTCGTGTATGCGTACATTCATTTCAAAGGTTATTCTTTCACAGCAAAGTTATAATTAATGAATGTATATGCAGAAAAAAAAAAGACGAGCTATTTTGCTGAATACTCATCCGATTTGCAATCTGAAAAGGGGAATAAAGTCGCTCATTCCTTATCCATCTTCCACCATATTTGAATTTCTCTCCCAGCTCTCTCCTATCTCCCCACAGCTGGTTAGCAACTTTTCAGCCGTCCCCTGCATTAAGGTTGGCGGTTTAACTTCCAACATCCGATATTTATATTTGCCGGTATCACCATATCTCTTCAGTGGCAACCATTTCTCCTCTACACCACAACTAACGCCACCCACATGCTTCGAATCAGACAGGTTCGCGGCCGATGGCCCGCGCCCGGTTCGCCGCCTCTTTTGCGGGCTCAGACGCTGCCCACACGAAAACTGCACCTCACACACCTGCCCCGTCATGTGCACCATCTTCCCACGACTCTGGGAGACAACAAGCGCCACGTGTCCTTCTTTGCGATCCTCGGCAAGGCCGTGCGGGTTCCCGCGGCTCTGGGAGGCGTCATGGTCGGCGGAGCAGCCTACGTCAACCACAAGGTGAACGAAGCGACCGGGTTTGCGTCCGACAAGCTGAATGGCGTGACCGACTGGGCCAAGGGCGCCGTGGACGGCATTTCCGGGTTTGGAGAAAACACCGTCAACAGTATGAAGGACTTCATGAAGGAATTCAGCCAGGCCAGAAGCGAAAGTGCTGCTGAAGGAGCAGACGCGAACGCAGCGGGAGGAGAGGGCGCTACTGGGGGAGAAGGAGGCTCCGGAGGCTCTGGAGGCAGTCCCAATGGCGGAGGCACCACAGATGCTGCTGCTCTGGCTGCCGCGGTAGGAGCTGCCACATACGACAACTCCGAGGAGGAGATTGTTGCTCCCAGAACCAACGACGAGGCCATCATGCTTCTGACCAAGAAGATGATTGAGATTCGGGCCATTTTGTCGCGGGTGCAGGAGTCGGAGGCTCTCCAGCTGCCTTCCATCGTTGTCATTGGCTCCCAATCGTCCGGAAAGTCGTCTGTGTTGGAAGCCATTGTGGGTCACGAGTTCTTGCCCAAGGGTTCCAACATGGTGACCCGACGGCCTATTGAGCTGACGCTCATCAACACACCCGATTCGGCGTCTGAGTACGGAGAGTTCCCTGCTCTCAACATGGGCAAGATCACGGACTTTAGCATGATTCAGAGAACTCTTACTGAGCTGAATTTAGCTGTCCCTGAGAAGGAATGCATCTCCGACGACCCCATTCAGCTGCATATTTACTCACCCAATGTACCCGATCTGAATCTGACTGATCTGCCCGGTTACATTCAGGTGTCTTCTCACGACCAGCCTATTGCTCTGAAGACCAAGATCCAGAAACTGTGTGAAAAGTACATTCAGCCTCCCAACATCATTCTGGCCATTTCTGCCGCCGATGTCGATCTTGCCAACTCTTCGGCTCTCCGAGCTTCTCGAAGAGTTGATCCTCAGGGCGAACGAACTATTGGTGTCATCACAAAGATGGATCTCGTCGACCCTATTAGAGGATACAACGTCCTCAACAACAAGGAGTACCCTCTGAGCATGGGTTATGTCGGAGTTATCACCCGAGCTCCCTCTGGAGGTCTGTTCCGACGATCTTCTCGAGTCGGAGAGCTTGTTTCAGCTAACGAATCTGCCTTCTTCTCCCAGGCGCCCGAGTACAACGGCTGCGAGGTCGGCACCAATCTGCTCAAGGAAAAGCTCATGTACACCCTTGAGAAGACGCTTGCTAAGTCGCTGATCCCCACTTTTGACGCTGTGCAGCAGGAGCTCGAGGAGGCCACTTATATGTTCAAGGTGGAATACAACGATCGGTCGCTGACTCCCTCTACCTACCTTGCATCTTCGCTGGACGCGTTCAAGCAGGCGTTCAAGGACTTTTCTAAATCGTTTGACCGAGATGAGGTCAAGAACCTGCTTCGATGCGAGCTGGACCAGCGGGTTCTGGATCTGCTGGCCCAGCGGTACTGGAACAAGCCCATTGTGGAGCTGCAAAATATGACTGTGGGCGACTTTGCCCAGGACGTTCCTCTTTCCAAGCTCTCCACGGCCTCCAACGACGATCCCCACTGGCAACGAAAGCTGGACGCCTCTACCAGCACCCTCACCAAGCTTGGTATCGGCCGTCTGAGCACCAACCTCGTCATCAACTCTCTGGTGAGCGACATGGAGCGTCTGACTTCGAACACGTCGTTTGCCGGCCATCCTTTTGCATACCAAACCATCCACGACGCGGCTTCTTCTCTGCTCAACATGCGATACTACAGCACCGCCGAGCAGGTTGAGAACTGTATCAAGCCATTCAAGTACGAGATTGATATGGATGACCGGGAGTGGGCTCATGCTCGAGATCACTCCTACGTGCTGCTTAAGGAGGAGCTTCGGCAGTGCGAGCAGGCTCTGTCTTCGCTCAAGTCTAACATTGGCAGCAGAAAGTTGTCGCAAGTGATGACTTTTGTGGACAAGACTCGGGAGCAGCGAATGAACGGCAACTCTGTCGTTACTCCAGCCGAGGGCACCGAAGCATACGGCTTCTCTGCTGCTCTGTTGCAAAAGGGACGGGAGGGTCTCTTTCTGAAAGACCGAACTGAGGTGCTCAAGATGCGAATGGCCGCCATCAAGTCGCGCCAGTGCAAGAACAAGGACAACAAGTACAATTGTCCCGAGATTTTCCTTAACGTGGTGGCCGATAAGATGACGCAGACTGCCGTGTTGTTCCTCAACGTGGAGTTGCTCAATGACTTTTACCACAACTTTCCTCGGGAGCTAGACATGCGGTTTGGCCAGAACTTGACCAAGGACCAGATTGACAAGTTTGCCAAGGAGGATCCCAAAATCAAGCGGCACATTGAGCTTCAGGAGCGAAAGGAGCTACTTGACGAGGCTCTGCATAAGATCAAGGACGTGATTGCACTGCAGGGCGCGCGGGAACGAGGAGAGCTTGGCCAGCTCCAGCAGCGAAACTTTAGACGATGAACCAGAGTAGATAGGATGTATATATTATGATTTATGAGTAATTAGGTGCTTGTACGGAAGTGTGTACTGTATGTAGCTAAGCTGTGTGTTTACATTACAGATGCCGATAGTCCCGTCTCGGGTCGTTCTCTCTGGCCTTCAGAGTCAGTCGTTTGCCTTTTCGTGGATGGTTGAGTTGGGCAGGAATTTCCCAGAAAAGATTGTCGTAGATGACTGGTTCTTAGCAAGCGTCGTCATCGTCTCCAGTCTCATTTCTTCCCTCTTCAGTCTCTTCCCTGCTTCATCTCCGGCTGCTCCTCTTCTCTCTTCCGCAGTCTGTTCCCAAGGGTACTTCATGTCTAGCAGTCGATTCACATTGTTGAACGTGTTAACACGTGCTCAATGAGGTCTCTGACCCTCTCCTCACGTCTGGCCAGTCTTGGTGATATCTCCAACACTCACATACCGGTTCATACCTTCACCAGTTGCTTCAGGATCCGGAAACGTCAGGGTTCCTCCTTAACGACGACCCTGGAGCTTCCAATGGCGGGAAAGTAGCAGTCCAAGACCGTTAGACAGCGGTTTCAACCCCACACATCATATTGTCAACCTCCAGATTATCAAACAACTCGCTGCGATACCCCAAATCGACCCTGAGCCGCGATAGACGTCCAGCCAGAACCACGAAGAGATAGCCATTGTGGTTTAAAACTTGATATCGAAGTCTGAATAGGCTGCCCGCTAAGTCAGGCTAGGCGGTAGAGTGCAAATCTGAATGTGGATACCTCCTTGTTGGCATAACGTCGCATAGCGTCTGCTTGTGGGGGTAGTTGCTCGATTAGTGGCAGGGGTCTGTGTGGAACAGACAGTCTGCCCTTCCCTCGTAAGATTCAAACAGCATGTGAATCAGCTGTTCGTTCTTACCCATGATTCTAACAGACCCCCTATCGTTGCAGACTCTGGTTCCCAAGGGGGACGTGGCAGTACAACCCTCATCGTCAGCATCAGCCACATGTTTCTCTAAGCCAGTGGTTGGTTCGATACCGTTAGAATCAGCACCCTCTGTCGCCTCCACGTCTGAGATCTCCTTGAGCCGTATCCTCACGCCCTCGCTCTTGTCAATTTGAAGCACCTCGTTGCAGTCCAGAGAAGCATCCATCTTGAGATCTTTCAGCAGGTAAAGATGATTGTTTTTGTCATCCAGAGTCTTGTCGGCGAAACAAGCAGTCTGGCGCCCTCTTGCCAAGTCCACGCGTCCGAACCACGTAAGTCAAGAACCATGAAACTCGTGCCAACGCCTCGCCAAAATCTCGTCCAAGCTGTTGAAAGCGCACAGCCCTCGGAGCAAACCTGACTCAGCGAAACGCAGGATCCAAGATCGACAGGAGAGTCGAGCGACCAAAAGTCCAATCAATTGTATGACTTTGATCGTCTGAGACCTGGGGATTCAATTGGATGCCTGCCATTCTTCTGGCGTTTCTTCTGGAGAAGTTCAATCGACACACGTGTAACATGGACAATAGTTGAACAAGAATACTTTAGGACATGGTCTCAAAATGCTGTATTCAATTATGTTATTGCTACTGATGTCGTAACACCAACCCTCTATATACTGTACGGCCACCCCCCGCGCCTAGAAAGGCATGTACACGGCAATGTACTGGTTGTAGAGATCGCCGACGAACCCGACGGTGGGACCCATTCTGTTGTACTGAATGATGGCTCCCACGGTGGCAGCAAAGTATGCGTACAGGCCGTATTTAAAGAGGTTCTTGGCCCAGGTGGACTTCACGTTGAGGAACTTCTTGAGGCCGGCGCTCACGTGCAGACCGGTGATAGTAGCAATGCCAAACAGTGCAAAGTTGCCCAGCAGTCTGTGGTGGTCGGCCAGGTGGCCAATGTAGTCCAGAGACACGTAGGACGAGTCGCCGGAGACGTAGAGTGGCACCAGTCGGGTGACGGCAATGTGTCCGGCAATGATGGGGGTGAACATCATGCCTGTGAGTGAAATCTTGGAGATGTATTTGGAGGCCTTGAGCTCTCCGTACTTTTGGTAGTCGTGGACCATCTTTCGGATTCGCAGACCCCATCCGGATAGCAGGTGGGCCACAATGGCTCCGTACACCAGAATACTTTCGGCGTAGGGGGCATGGTAGATGGCTCTTGTGAAGGACAAGGTCTTGTTGGCGGCGTCCATGCCGAAAAGCGGCGCCACAATCACGGTGGTGGCATGTAGGCCCAGGAAGGCGGTGAACAGGAACGCCGAGTACTTTTGGGTGCCTGTCAACAGGTGGTACAGCCAGCTGTTGTTGGCGGGCAGTGGTTTCTTAGGCTCTGCGCTGGGTGTAGCGGGCTCGTTGGTGCCGGGCTTTCTGCTGTTCAATTGTGCGGCCTTTTCGTAGTTGGAGGGCACGGGGTCCACGGATCGCAGATCGGCAGAGGTTGACATTTTCAGAATGGTTTTCACACGACTTTTCCACACCGTTGGCAGAAGTGAAAAATGATGGAGTCAGACAGGCTTATTTTGGGACATGACTGATTGGTCAGATTGTGCTGCACCACCCCGCCTGAGATATGCGCCATATGTAGAGTGAGCAATCTTGTTTCGGCGCAAGTGGCATTGTTTGATGAGGAGAACTGAGAGAACGAAGGGAGACCAAAAGGAACATTCAGAGATGAGATAGATGATATCCGAGCTCCCATCGCCCAAACTGGAGCCACTCTTAACCTGTGGCCGCACTCCTGATAAGCCGGCATGGCATATTTAACTCCGCGGATGCGTGCGGAGCTTCAAACGCCAGTGAGAAAACCCCCATATTCGGGGGTTTAATGGACCCAAGGTTTAGCGAGGTGAACTGAGATGCTGAAGACGATGTGGTTCGGCAGCTTATCGGCAGCTGTAAATGGCTATTAGCATCAATCAGGTGGTCACTCCAAACAGAATGCACTTTTCCGATTTCTTATCGGGTTTCTGGATCATGAGATACCTCCCTACAGTGCTCGACTGGCAATCACCGCTTAGCCGTGGAAGCTCGAGTTGTCGATTCGTAATACCATTGTGACGATGATTCGCTTCCGAAATTCAAACCCGCCAGGAACGATACCTGACAAAAAGTAACAGTACATGTTCTTGAAGTACCCAGGGTCGTCTCCATCAGGATCAAGAGACTCTCGGTATTGTACAGTACATACCCGTATTCGTACTCGAGATTATCCTCTCTACCTCTATCGTTACTGACAATGTACATACTGAATAAAGGTGTGCTAGTGTCTCGCGTTGAGAGGAGCTCCTCGAGGCCGCTTTTGGTCAGATCATAGACATCTCGGGCGAGTACTCAAAGATCCACTCCAAAAAGGAGCCGTCGCAAACAACTGGCTTGTCCATATCAAACAATGTCTTGAGAGAGACGTTGGTGATACTTCCTCGTATAACGCCATCAATACAGCTCTGTAAGTGTCAAACTTGCACACATGCCGACTCAAATGTCCAACTACAAGTGAAATCTGAACATGAGGTTTGACGTAGTCATCGCTGGATAACTTGCATTCACATTTGGAGACTATAATGGCCATACTTCAAGCTTACTGTATTCGCGAAGGAAAATATTGAGACCCAGAAAAATTTCGGAGTCCATGCCTATTTTTCCCTACGCAGCCTTCCCGGAATCTGCTCACGTGACATATCTGGCCCGATGTTGCTGTTCAACGACACTTGTTTGCAGTTGCGGCCATATCCTGGTGAAAATACGGCTTCCCGTCCGATCAGCCATAGTCAAGCACCAGAGAGCCTAGTTAGTATTGTAGTGGGAGACCATACGAGAATCCTAGGTGCTGCAATTCTTTTGCCACTTTTCTGTTCCGTCTCCAACCTGCTTCCACATCCAGGACATCCAAAAGGGACCCGCTGAAGAGCGAATCTCCTGCTTTTTGCCATCGTATAACACACACATGTTTTTGCTGTTCTGCAAACCCGGATTGTGCGGCCTCAGAAGGCCGATACATCTTTCTTCTACGTTCCACTGGATCAATTTGCAATTTTCAATGTTGGAAAATTTGAAGTTGTTTATGCAGGGTGAAATTCTTGGCATGGCAAATTGAAATCGCTAATATGAGGGTTTCTGAGGTCTTCTCAGCAGAAAAACATCAAGCAATGATTGCGACAATAAATAGTTTGGATCGTCTTAAACCCTTATAGGCCAAAGACGTTTGCTTCTGCTTTGATCAGCTTCTCTTTTTTCCCAGTGCTTGCAGGTTGTGCATGTTTGTGCATGGGTTATGCGCGTTTCCTGAACTAAAATGAGCTCGGCCTGGGGATATATATAAACCCCTCTAGACTCCGATATTTTCCTCAGGGTCAGACTAGTTTATTCTGAGCCATTCTGGGGTCAGGAGGTGCCTTTTATAGCCTGCTGGGTGCTGAAAGCACACCTGTCCACACCACAACTAACAGAGATCTGTCTACGACGAGATCTGTCTACAACAAGGACATTCATTTTTTTTGTCGTCCGCTAGAGTTGTCATTTGGCAATGCCGTGAACTTCCAGGATCTCTTGTGTCGGTTGAGAAGGCAATGACGCGCTATGCACACTATTTCTAATGAAGAGAGTAGGCGCCATAGATATGGTCAGGGCCAAGTAAGTCTCACTGAAGCAATGAGCCCACGTTCAGAGCCACACAAGAGCCAGAGCTATTACGTCAGTCACCAAAGCTGAAACACCATCGTCAGAGCGAATGCCAGAGCCGCCGAAGAGTAGAGCCATTACGCCCAAAGAGCATTGAGAGCCACACTGGTCAGAACCACAGCAGAAATACCAGAGCCAGTACCATTCCAAGCAACAGCCAGTAAGTCCTATCAGGCTATGCCGTATGAGGGCAAACACCGAAGCCACAAGTTCTGAAAGGCCATAAGAGCATGTCATCATTTATGAGCAATTAAGTCCAAAGAGCAATAAGAGCCATTCTCCTGGACAAGTGCCAATGAGTCCACAGATGCAGTGAGAGCTAAACGCCAGAGCGGAGCAGGCCATAGAGCAGGCCATAGAGCAGGCCATAGAGCAGGCCATAGAGCCGAGGCCAGCTAGTTGCCGACAAGAGCCAGAGCATGAGCCGAGTCCCACTATTCGAGAAGTAGGTGAAAATCCCAACCTCTTGGGTCAATAAATCATGAACCAAGAGTCCCACCCGATATTCAAATTGTAGTGTAGAGATAAGTGTTGAGATTAGGAAAATCATTGACTGGAACTACAGTATTATCTCCAAGGTACGAGTTCAAGTGCGTACAAGTGCGTGCAAGTAGCTAGTACATACTCATGCTGTGTACTTGTAGTTGAACATCTTCAAGCGTTTCTTCAGAAAAATACCTACATCGGGGAAAGTGTCCTTTATTGTAATCCAGACCAAAAAAAAACACAAGATTCGCTCCACAACTGCCCACAAAATTCCGCCAGCTGCAAAAATAATGACATCCGAGAGATTCGAACTCTCGCCTCCGGAGAGACCAGGATATTGATTCAGCTACCTGAACCTGGCGCCTTAGACCACTCGGCCAGAATGCCCACTATTAACACGCATTTATTTTTATGCTACATTTAGATCATGCTGATTATCTAATCATAGAAATTAAAATTAAAAAAAAAAGTATTTGAGTAGAAAAAGAAGTATTTCTCTAGAATTAAAACAAGAAAGAATACTAATTCTATGATTTATTGACGCCAATAACCCGACTTAGAAGTGTATAACTGTGTGAATCATTAGAATATTTTTTTTTTTCTGCATATACATTCATTTAATTATAACTTTGCTGTGAAAGAATAAAAAAAAAAAAACCTCCGTTTGATTTTGAGTCCGATAAGAGAGTTGAAAGTGGTAAATGGGTTTAAATGGGAATATTGACTATTTAAAATCAGTATGTTTTCTGAGTTCACTACAAGTAGAAGGGTTTTTGTGAGCAGTGATCTGAAGAGATGTTATAGTTGTTGAACGGAAAGTACATATGGTACAAGGAGTTATATCCAGTATTTAGTGGAATTGGCAATGAACAACGACGATCGTGAAATTGGTCATTATTGTACCTGTACTTCCAAATTAACCGACACACAGCTCACGAGAGAGTCTTTCCCCACTCTACATCACTAGAATGGTTGCTATATCCTTCTAAGATATCATTTCGCCTACAATTTCTCTGGTATGGAAATCATTAAATAAATGAGTATATAGCCGGTCAGTCGGTAGAAGAACCGTTGTATGGCCGGGGAGAAAGAGTATAGGTGGTGGGGGTGTAGTTGACGGAGGTGGATATGGGAACATTGCTGTAGACGGCCCCCCAGTCTCTCACGGGAGTAGCACCAGGCACGGCGTTGAGACCCGGGTCAATGGGCTCGATTTGAGGAGCTCCGCCGGAGTAATCGGCTTGAGCAAGAGAGATTTGAAGGTTGGGCAGGTCGTAAACCACGTAGGCAGATCGCAGGAAAGAGTCGCCCAGAATGAGGCCTTCGGTGGAGTTACCGTTAGGAGCAACAAGGAATCCATAAGCCTTCTGGCCGTTGGGGTAAATAGCTACCGTGTTGAGGTCATCTCCAGTGTATGCCGGGGCGAACAGTTGAGCAGCCGAGACCTTGATCTTTGCTCCCTGCAAATTGTACTCGAGATACTCGTCCTGTAGCTTCTGCAGCTTGTATTCCGGAACAATGGCTCCGTAGTCGGGGTCAATGTCAATCCCCCAGTCCTGTAGAATGGTCTCGTAGGAGATGGTAGGCAGGTATGTGAGAGTAGTTCCACTGTCGAGAAGTACCTGACCGGGCACGTCTAGCGCGTTGACGGTCTTGTTTCTGGTTTCGCTCTTGATATCCAGCCTTGACAGAGTCACCCAGAAGGCGTAGGAGGAAATCAGAGGGACAGTCTTGAGAGGACCGGAAAAGTGACTCTTGTCGATACCACCAAACAGAATACTGCCCTGGGTGGCCTCAAGATCGTCCAGATAGAGAGAATAAGTGTACGAGCCGATGTCTCCATTGAGATACAGACTCTTGGGCACGTTGTTGTACTCCTTTTCCGCAGCCTCCAGACCGGTCAGTCCGATTCCCAGAATGGCAGGAGTGGCAGTGGTATTCTTGGCTAGGCCAAATTGCTGCTTGGGGATCTTGACTCCCTGGATAGTGACGGTGTCTTCTGCCCAGTCGCCCTTGGCGTAAGAGCCGTCGCCATAGCTGATGCCAAACTTTCCTGGGAGAATATCTTTGAAAGTAGAAGAGGCGTTGGTGTTGAACAGTCCATACTGCTTACAGCCTCCGCCAATGCACAGATCAGACGAGTCGTAGAGCCACAGATCAGAAGAACCGGTATCTACCTGCACCACAAACTCCTGTTCAGGAGAACCCACCTGGACCTTTGCAGAATACAGAACAAGATCATTTTCCACAGGAATGGCCAGGTCGACCTTGAGACCCTTGGGCAGAGTGATCTTCTTCTGTCGGATGGGGCTGGAGCTGGTGGTTCGAACAAAGTCTAGTTGGATGACTTTGCCAGCAGACACCGCAGCCAGGAGAGTAGTGAGAGCGAGGATGGAGAACTTCATTGCTGATGAGAGCAGTAAATTCACCCCAGAATCGAGCTGACATTATATATCAACATCACCCGCATGAAATGGCTTATCACCGAGACGAACGGCACGAAGATCTTTCAGGTGGAGAAACTTTTAATTGAACTTTACATGGTTGAATAGATTCTAACAAGCTAAAAGGGTTTGACATGATTCAGGGGTATAGATGGTGAATGAGTGTACCATATGGCTACTACCGTATCAAAAATCCGTGGTGGTCCATTTCAGCTAGTTTCAGCAACATCCATGCTCGTATGTGGCCCCTAAAATGATCAGTCAGATGCCAAGGCATCGCAGGTACAGCGCCACGGCTTGGCATCTTGGCTTAGAGTTGCAATACTAGGTGCGCTTCTCGAAAAGCCGTACAGTGACTGATAAGCCACTCTGGACAGCCGAGGACGACACAGGTACACGCAATAAATAAGCCATTGCGTAGTTGTGGCGTCGGGGGTAGTTAAGTCGCAAGAAAAAGTATACGTGCGGGAAACAGTATTAACGGACCTATCATCTGGAGCCGTGTGGGCGCCGCAATCTCGTCTTGGAGCGGTAAATGTCTCGGACCACCCACCCACATGAGCCAGGGAACACATCTGTTTACTTCAGGTACATTTTGCATGCGCTCATCGCAAAAGCAAGACCACAACAATGACTAGATGGGCTAGAAATATTGTGGTAATTGTAAACATAGAAACACCAGAAACAACCCGGCAACCAGCCCAAGTCGTTGTATATCTCTGTCCATCACACGGTGCTCGTCCTCCACCCCGTAATGGAACCTATAGAAGCCAGTTATCAATCAGGCACACCGAGGCCTATGCACGATAGACTCAGGGGATATCGTTGGACACGATACGCAATCACCAATGTCGCTTCGGCAGCCAATTACGCCATTGACGGGGCGGGGAGCGAATTGCCGATGTCTTGGTCCAACACAGATGATTGGATAGTTTGACCCAGCCCCGACCGCGTATAGCTGATGGGAAGCGAATCACAGCGCACTCGCGGGAATACACAGCAGCGCCAATGCCATATCTACTCTCTCCACCGTACCTGGTATACATTTATTACTCATATGTTGAAAAATCAAACGTCATAGGCTCGAACATTGTTGAACTGTTAAACTGAGTGGTGTTCTCGGCCGAGTGCTGCTGTGTTAAATAAAAATGTGCTCTGGACTACTCCAGATCAAGTTCTCCGACAATCTCGTCGTACATGTCAGTGTCGGAAGAATACGTGAGATCATAATCTTCTTCGTCGTCACCGTTGATCACATCGGACCTCATAATCTTGGGCCCCAGCGTAGGCGACAGAGAATGCCTCCTTGCGTTGAGAGAAATACATGCGACTCGCTTCATTCTCTTATTGAAAAAGAACCAGCTTAATGCCCACAGGGCGCCAGGCTCGTCGGCGAGAATCGTGGCGTCGGGCGTGAAGGAAAAGATTGTGCAGTTGTGCATCTCGATGCTCTTGTCCAGTACGTCCCACATCCGGGGCGGGATCGGCATACCCAGGCCGAACAGCACGTTGTTGAAGGACGAAATCACGGCCGATGCGCTCGGCTCGCGCTGAAAGTCGTCCGGCTGTAGCACGGAAAAGTCGTGATTAGGGTCTGACGCATTGAGAATCGCAATCAGATAAGCAAACACCTTCCTACTGGCAGTTTCGCTCATATCTCCAAAGGGAGAGGAGAGTAGAGGCGATAGCGAGCCGACAGAGACGCCTGCTCTCGAGGAAGAATAGGTTCTTTGCTTGGGCACTTTGCTCACGCCCTTGGGGCTTCGATTGCTCATCTTGCTGACGCTGCTGTCCAACGATTTGCCGTATTGGTAGTAGTTGTCAAAGGTGAGCACTTGTGGGGGAGAGAAAGATGTGCCGAGGGTGGAGATGGAGGTGAATGAGTCGAGCGCGTCTTGATGGTACGACAGCTGCTTGTCGAGCACCTTGTACAGCTTCTTGTCCGAGGAAGCGGGTTTGGTGGTGTACAGGTCAATGTTGCCGGAAACGTGGCATTCGGGTGTGTCGAATTTGAGTGCTGATGCCACCTCGTCGAGTGTGTGATCTTGTATGAACTGGGTTAGTGTGAGTTGATGGGTTGTGAGATGGGGGAAGAGCAATCACGGCACAGATAGAGAGACTAAGATGCGCATCTGGGTTTGTGGTTGGGCTTGTGTCTGTGTCGCTTGTCGAGAGCACGGTATGTTTGCGTGTACCCTCTGCGTGTTTCTCTGTGTGTGTCGCTGTGTGCGCCTTTCTGTGTGCCTCTCTGTATGTCTCTGTGTGTCTATCCTCGTGTGTATCGACAACTCTGTCTGCTAAAATCGACTTGCACATCCTGAAACCTCTTCTTATCACCACACCACCCCGGTAACACGCGCTGAGTGATTTTCGTCGCGTGTTAGCCGGTGTCTGAGGGATAAACATTCAAGAAACACCCCTTCATCGCCAACCTCGACTGATTGAAGGGCAAAAATCAATCGCCACAAACCCCCCTCGGTATCCCATTTCGTCCCCAAGACGTCCGACCTCGCCAAACAGCTTATCGAACACAATCTCTGTACCGTCTCCAACCACTTACCTTCATTGTGATGTGTGTTGCCGGCGGCTTTGTGTAACTTGGGCGGGCCGTGTGAGTATTGCTGAGTGTCGTGGAGGGTCGAATCGACGGCGTTTGATCTGACTAGGGTCGTTTTGATGTTCCTTTTCCGGTTGTGGGACTGGCTGAGTTTGAGTCCAAATGTATGTCATGTCAGGACTGCGTGGTGGATGTATAGCGCCTACATGCATAGTCTGATCAGGTGGGGAAGGCGTGGATCTGGACGGGGGGAAGGAGGAGGGAGCACAGATAAGACCACCGGACGGCTTAGTAATACAACAACGGCCCCGAACCGCTCCCCTAGCCCATATCGCCGTCTACATGGTGCCCTAAACCTCCCCATACTCTGATAGACCCCCACAAACACGCCCCATAAACAAGGTCCCATCATTATACCCGCATCGCCCGTCTCACCGTGCCGCCAATCACATAAGCTTATACTGCCACAATGGGAACTCCCACTTCTAGAACGGGACGCAGCAGCAGAGAACGTGCAGTGTAGCGGTGGAGTTTGAGCGTCAGGAAGGCTGGTGATCTGGTGTCCTAATGAGTCACGCCGTATTTGGCAGAGATTTAGCTGTCTTAGACGGTCGTCGAGTACTCGTGCTCGTATTGTACTCGTACTTGTAGCTCCAGGTAACATCACTTGGATATTGCTGTCATTCTAAACTTGCTGTTTAATTAATTTATTTAGATTGGGAGAATAACAAATGGCAGTTATTTTATGTAAAAAAAGAAGATATTTATACAAGCGACGAGGATTTATACATGTAAAATTTGCGAGAAAACCACAATTTTTTGTGTTATCGGGAATTACTTTTGCAAGTTTTTCCCATTTTTTCCCATTTTTTTCCAACTTTTCCCATTTTCCCCAATTTTTCCCATTTTCCCCAATTTTTCCCATTTTCCCCATTTTCCCCATTTTCCCCATTTTCCCCATTTTCCCCTTTTCCCCATTTTCATGATAGCAAAAACATCACCTCACTTCACCTCTTACCTGCCACAGTGGACCCACTCGTCCAGTCCGAGATTTTCCGACCGACAATCCCGGCAACAACACCAACGAGATCTACCCGTACCCTGAACGGTTAGTAAGCACAATCTGAAACCAAACCCAACCTCCGTTACACCTCCAACCCCAACCCACAGAGATCCAGACAAGGCGCAGGCGCTCTTCCTTGCTATCGTGACGTCAGATTCACGTGATCCCGCTGCTTCCTTATAATGGGCCTCTACGACACTAAGCCGGGCGGTCGGTTGAAACTCAAGGGCGACAAGGGCAAAGTAACCAAGTCGAAAAAGAAAAAGATCTCCAAGACGTCTTCTCCAGCACCAGCACCATCCTCATCACCACCAACAATGTCACTGCCTTCAGCCAAGGATATCGCCAAGTCTCCTCACGATACAGAGCATGCCAAAGAGTCCATTTCGGAGACTCCTCCTTCTGTGGAGACCAAGGGCGCGATCCCTATTCCGGGATCGTCCTCCAAGCGAATGGACAAGGCCAAGATTGCCGCGAGCACCTCGCCAGTGGAGACCACCCGAACGCCTAAAGAGCCGTATCTGACTGACGCCCAGAAGAAGTTTGAGGAGGCCAAGAAAGAGAGAGTGAGTATGCAAGTGAGCGGACAGGGGGGATGTGGTGGCCGATCGAAGGTCGGCTTTCACCGCACATTATCTGCGTTTGTTCAGGCCTACAGTAGTAGAACAGCAGGGCCGCATTTCGATCTCGAACAAATAACACTATCATTTTGAGCGTTGACTGTCTGGATCAGGATTTTTCAGCGGCATCAAGTGGGGTCAATATCGTCTTATTTCTGCGTTGTTGAACCTCCTGTTGTGGCAATGTGTACTGTCAGAAGTCGATGTTGGTTGACAGACTACCGACAAGTGGTTTACAATGATCTTGGTCAGCTTTGAAGGTCAGCTTTAATGGGAAGACCAGCTTCTATTACTTGACTACCGACCTACAGTTGTCCGCCGATATCTCTCCAGACAGACAGACGACACACTCTTCTGATCCTCCCTACCAGGTAACTTCAGGCTGTCTAACCGCCGTAAGAATATACTAACCCAGCTCATGGAAAAGATGACGAAGCAGAAACCGTTCAAGGAAAGAGTGCAGGACTACAACGACCATCTGTCCAAGCTGACGGACCAGAACGAGATGCCTAAGATCTCGGGTTAAGCGGTGCCCAAAAGAGTGGTTGCTGATTATGGATGGCGAAGCAACCACGAACGGAAAACAGCCAAGCCCACGATCAACCAGCCACGATCAACCAGCCAAGCCCACGACCACTAACAGTATCACGACTACTTGTCAGGTGTCAAAGTTGAGTCAAACTCATGACTAATGGACCAGCTCAAAGGATCTCCATAGCTATGTATTTTATTTTATTCTATTCTATCTATTGCAATGCCGAACTCAGTTACCACAATTCATCCTGGAATGCGTAAAAACTTGTACATCATTGGTTCATCATTCGTCATTATAATACATGATTATGTGGTGTCTGCGGACATGTTAGTTGATGCTGAGGTCGTCGGGGACAATGGGTCGCTTCAGTGATGTGTAGTTATTGGATGGCGACGTTGGATGTTGTATACCCGCTTGACTCGCTTGAGATGAGACTGCGATGGTAAAGGAGCCACCTCAGATGCTCCAGAGACTTCACGGAGGTGGAAGAGCATGAAACGAAGCAGAACATCATTTCTGACCCTTGTGAAATCGGCCAGTCGCTCATGACATGCACTCCTGACCGTTATTTGTGGGTCTCTTCATAAAAAGTACTCCGCAACAGGCTTTTTCATGGGCATACCTTCATTTCCACCCACATCTGCATCCTTGGCATGGAAGACCTTGTACTGGCGTTCCATGGAATCTGTGATTTCCAGCACCGCCGCCACGTTTCCGCACCGATAGCAGTAATTTGGTGCACTCCAGACCGTGACCAGCGACTGGTCAAACATCTCCTTGTATCCCTCCATGACCAGTTGATGAGCCCGGGCAATAAGAGTCGTATTGTTGATCTGGTTGAACTCGTGCACGGGGTTGGGTCCAAACAGGTATCCTGCACCTCTTGGCGACACTCCCCAGGATGTAGCGAGCTCCATGGCCTCATCATCTGCATCCTCCACACTGTCATCTGGATCGCTCCATAACAAATCACACATAGGCCCGTCGTGAGGCACCTCCTGCTTTCTATCGATCAGTCGCACGTGATCCAGCTGCTTGACTGTCGGACTCAGACCTCCATGCACACAAAACACTCCTCCAGGACCGCCCACAAGGGCACTGAGAGACAGATAGTCAAACACTCCACAACATAGTCTCCACACAGAGGCCGAGCCGTACTTGCGCAGACACTCGTCGTAGAAGCCGTAGACCGTGGTGATCTGCCGACTCTCGTGGTTGCCTCTGATCAACGTGATCTTGTCGGGATATCGTACCTTGAGACAAATGAGCAGCAGAAAGCATTCCAGAGAATAAAAGCCCCGATCGACGAAATCGCCCAGAAACAGATAAGCTGCATTCGGAGGCTCTCCACCCCCAATCGCAAACAGCGTCAGCAGATCGTGAAACTGCCCGTGAATGTCTCCACAAATGACCACCGGAGTGTCCACCAGCTGCACGTTGGACTCCTCCACGAGAATCTCCTGCGCCTTGGCACAGATTTGTCGCACCAGCGGCTCAGGTACGTGTTTGCACTCGTGCAGCAGCTCTATCGCCTCTTCGATCGAGGTCATTTTCGAGCGGGTGTGGGTGTGTCGTTCCTGCGACGTGCAGTGTGATTTACTTCGCATTACACCGCTCAACGCGCTGGGAGTAGGTTTGCTTACTAAGCACAGAGGAGGAGGAGGAGGAGAGAAGGCCCCCAGCGAAATGAGCGGCTAATAAGAGGGCGGCGGGGAGGAAGAGACACACACATCTTATGCTGTCACGTGATACTACAGAGGAGGCTATTATCCTCCTAATATTTGGCCTGGTGAGATGTAGTGAGATGCTACAGGTGAGGGAGATGATTGACGAGTTTGGTGTTTCTTGTGAATGTTCACAAGAGATCTATGAGATGTCCGGCTGGTGCTAGCGGTCTGAAAATGGATGTGCATGGTAACTCGACAACGGAGATTCGGAAAAAGTATTTATTTTTCCAGCAGCTGACGCAGAACTTTCTACACTCACATTGTTCTTAGTGCCGTGGGATGGCCTCGGGGTTACTAAGCATGTATGGCCTTGGGGTTCTTAACCTGAATGGTCTCGGGGTTTTTGATCATGTATGGTCTCTGAAGGTCTAAAGAGTTGCACAGTAGCTAAATCGGACATGGGGAGTTGATTGCCGTTTTCCATTTTCCCGTGTAGAGTCTTGATATCTCTCTACAGTCGCATTCCACTTCATTGTACGTCCCCCCCCAAGTTTCATGCATACGATTACATAAAATAGTATAACTTCACCCTATGTTTTTCACACCACCACAGTCGACACGAACATGAGCAACAGATCAATTACTCTTCTTCAGCGGGTGGACAATGCCACGGAGCAGCTGAACTCCAAGTTCACGGACATTGTCAACTCGGCCAAGGTGTCATCCAAGGACAAATCCGCGCTGGCGATGGAAACGTACCTGGTAGAAGAGTCGACTTCGGCCATGGTGCGGTCTCTGGAAGACCTTTTGTTTGTGACCCGCTCGCTTAAGGAGGCGTGGATCTTGGGACAGATTCGGCCGGTTGTGAACAAGCCCGAGGACGGCGGCGAGGGTCAACTTGCCGACGAGCTGCTTGACAAGATTGAAGATACTTCCGATGGGGTCGATAAGGAGACGGCGTGATTGTGTGCAGCGTGATTTTGTGCAGTCGCGTGACGAGCGGGCGGGGGGAGCGGTGGGGTGGGAATGTGGAATGCTACGTCGGGGGCTACGGATGCTATGGGGATGGAGCTATGGGGACGGGGCTATGGGGACGGAGCTATGGGGATGTAATGGGTGGTACGGGATGCGTTGTGGAATCGTGGAGGTTACATGTGTGTCTGGGACGGTCAGTCTGTTTATCATGACCGCCAAGTTAGCTGTTTGGGCTTGTAGACCCCGGTTGACCTTTCAGGCTATCATGGTCCACCACAGGGCTCTACTAGCGTGATATCAGACCAGAGCAGATTGGATGATGGACCAGTGCCAGGACTTGGACTCTTTCCACCAGTTGCTGCCATTCAACCAACCGTATTCACCCACACAATGCTGTCTCTGTGGGACTGTCTCATGCTGCTTCTGCGCAGACTTCCATGCCTGCACATGTCATTAGTGCGATGCTGCGACAAAGTGAGCGGTCAAAGAAGGGTACAAGAACGAGCGACCGCGGTGCGATGGTCGGTTTTCTCCCACTACAAGTAGCTTGAGACCGCTCCTCAGCAATGGGTTCTTACCGAGACCCAAAAGCTGGTCCCGTCTACGTACGTAATCAATTCCTTAGTCCAACTTCATGACATCATAGTCACTCATACTTGCACGTCACGTGCAACAGCAATGTCGAATCTTCTCCACAGCCACAGCCTCCTTCCCTACAGACACAGCCTCGTCTCTCGTTACTAACGTTGAGGTTCCAGTCTCAGGAACCGTCATTGTGCATAAAAAAAAAGGATTTTTAAAAAAAGAGTGCAAAAAACCTTGTCGACAAACACGTTCAAACATAGCACACAGACCACCCATTACATACAGCAAAGAGACACAGGTTTGTTGCTAGACAAAGGCGTTGTCGCGCTGCGCCTGTCTCTGCTCGTTTCCATCTATTGCAGCAATCTTGGTCCTGCGGTCGCCTGTCATCTTCTCAGGATGTCCCGTGACAGTGATGCATGACATGTGAAACGTTCTTTGTTCGCGGTCGGCTGCTGTCACAGGAATGTAGCCTTGAAGGTGGGATGGTGGGGTGTATGAGGAGGTGGATATGATGAGAGAGACCGCCAAAACACTCGAAACTACATGAAAACCGGCGCTTCTGAATATAGCTGCTCGGATCGCCTTGTTTCTGATTTTTTCTGATTTTTCTGGATTCCTAATTCTTGCTAGTTTCCTGATTTTTGCTATTGATTTCTTTTTTTTATTCCTGCTACAACCATGTATGTACTGTATGTACAATTGTATTTCATTTTTGCAATCGGCAAACGGCAAACGAAAAAAGGAAAAGGAAAAAAATAATTGAAAAAAAACAAAAAAACTACAAAAATAAAAAATGGCGAAAGAACTCCCGCTATAGACACTGTAGAAAATAAAACACGTCATGGAATCAGTCTCTAGGGGGTCGGCGATATGATTCTCCCTCGAATCACATGACCAGCCAACAGCTCTCGGCTCAGTTATCAGTCTTCGTAGTCTTCAGTCTTCGCTCGCAGTCTTGCTCCGATCGACCAACTAAAACACGTTTTGACGTTTGCCACAATAAAAGACAAAAGATTGCAGATTCCAGCCGTGCGCCATGGGTCCAAAAGGGCAGGAGATGTGCACAAAAAGTACTGAAGTACAGGCTTGCTTTCCGATTGGGAAATTGGCATCTGCAGAGTGCGTTGGCAGTACAGTTCAAGTATGGTATAGGTAGAGTAGGAGTACAGTACAAGTACGATAGAGGAAATGTGGACACGGAAAGTTGACAATCCAGACCTTCCATGGTCTTGTCGCAACTTTCGGGAACAAAAAGACACTTTTCTCTGCCACCTTGCTACTCATCCAGTCTTCTTTCTTTCGATGCATGGCGTAATTCAAGGACGACTACTGTCTTGTCTGCCTTGTCTTGTCTGTTCCGACTTTGAGAATAGCAAGGATGGCAAACGAAATGGGCCCACCAGACCCCGATTCTCCACTCCACTCTAGTGTCGGTAGCGTCCCTAGCGTGGTCCTAGACTGCTTGCGGACGCCTCTAAGTCGTTCTCCAAACCGCACTACCGTACAAGTAGTCTTATCGTATGCAGCTACGGGAGCAAGAGCAATGGAGCAGGACTTGCAGAGCAACGGGTGTAATGGACCCCCTCTCGGACGTGTCGAGCTGCTCTTCCAACACGTATCTTTGGGCTCTGTCGATCGACTGTGCCTGCCTATTATCGTAGGTGGAGATGACAATGGAACCTTGAAGGGACCTGTCTTGCAAGGGTCCAAATGGCCGACAAGACGAGCCAGGACGGGAATAGGGGGTCCACAGCATGCCTCTCGTTGCGACGGTTCCAGCAGACCTATTTGTATCGCTGACTGATTATTACGGCGCAAACTAGACCCCTACCGGGTTTGACAGCTTCTCGTGACGAGGGCTCCACAGTGTTTCTTTTTAGAGTGCACTCAAAAGTATAGCGGGGGGCGGGGGTGGATGTAGGGGCGGTAATCTGGCGTTCAAAGTAGCCATATGGGCCCTTTTGACGCGTTGAAGTCGATTTTACATCTCAAAATTGCCAAAACGTACCTCCAACGCCCCCGTTGACCACCCCCCAAATTGTTTGCACATTCCTAGACCACATTCCTAGCACCACCGAACAAGCAGTTGCATGCATAACGTTGCATTGCAGGACTCTCCAAAACTTAAACCTTCCTATTGTTCCCCTGAACCTAAATCCGTTTGTGTAACGAGCCCGTTTGTGCCCCCCGTCTCCATGTGCGTACCTCACATATTAATACGTGGGTGGGCCCTGTAGCAAAAAAGCCCAATTGTATTGTCCAACTTAGCCGACCCCTCGACACTACCAAAACCTGATTCCGAAATGGCTGCCGACAACGGAGAGGCCAACACCCAGGACACCTCGGTGTCCAACATGGTCACGACGTTGATTTCCAACGGAGTGACGCTCGGCGTGTTTTTCATTGCCTTTCTCATTCTGCGACCCAAGTTCAAGCGAATCTACCAACCCCGATCGTTCCTGCCAACGGTGCCGGAGCGAGAGCGAACCGAACCGCAGGCCGTGTCCCCGGTGTCGTGGCTGATGCAGCTGTGGCACAAGAAGGACTCGCGAATTCTGGAGGAGGCCGGACTCGACGGCTACTTCTTCCTGCGATACATCCGACTGTCGTTCATCATTGTGGTTGTGGGCATTGTGCTTCTGTACCCCATTCTGCTGCCCGTCAATGCCACTGGCAAGGGAGATGCCGGGGGTCTCAACCTGCTGGGCTTCACAAACATTCTGTCGCCCTCCGAGTCCAACCGATTCTACGCCCACGTTCTGCTTGGCTGGATCTTCTTTGGATTCTGTCTGTTTATGATCTACCGAGAGTTTGTCTACTTCATTTCCATCCGACAGGCGGTTCTGACCTCCCCCGCCTACTCCACCCGACTCTCGTCGCGAGTCGTGCTCATCACCTCGCTGCCCGAAGACTACCAGGACGAGACCGAGCTGCGAAAGCTCTTCCGAGGCGTGCACACCGTCTACGTGTCGCGAAACTTCAAGAAGATTGAGAAGAAGGTTGCCGAGCGAGAAAAACTAGCTGGCAAGCTGGAGGGAGCCGAAAACAAAATGATCAAGATGGCTATCAAAAACAAGCTTAAGGCCGAAAACAAGGGCAAGACCCCCAAGGATCTGTCGTTCCAGGACGGAAATATGTCCACGTTTGTGCTCGACAAGAAGCGACCCACTCACCGACTCAAGTTCCTCATTGGAGAGAAGGTTGATACCATCAACTACGCCCGAACCGAGGTGGGCAAGCTGAACCGAGAGATTGAAGACATGCAGGCCCATCTAGACCAGAACGACAAGCTAAACTCCGCGTTTGTGCTCTTCAACACCCAGGAGGACGCCCAGGTCGCCTACCAGCTGCTTGCCCACCACAAGGCTCTGCACGCTGCCCCTCGATACACCGGTATCTCTCCCGACGAGGTCATCTGGTCCAACCTGCGAGTCAAGTGGTGGGAGCGAGTCACCAAGGCCATGGTTGTCAAGGCCTTCCTGACCGCCCTGATTGTGCTGTGGGCCATCCCTGTGGCTGTGGTTGGTTCCTTCTCCAACATCAAGTCGCTGACTGGTCTTGTTCCCTTCCTCGACTTCCTCAACAACCTGCCCTCGCAGCTGCAGGGTCTGGTGTCTGGTCTGCTCCCCACCATTCTTATGGCTGTGCTCATGATGCTGCTTCCCATCATCATCCGACAGTGTGCCAAACAGGCTGGTTGCCCCACCACTACCCGGGTCGAGTACTACACACAGAACGCCTACTTTGCTTTCCAGTTTGTTAACGTCTTCCTCATCACCACCTTTGCCTCTTCTGCAGCTGCCACCGTCAAGGCCATCAAGGACAACCCAGGATCCGTCATGACGATGCTGTCCGGTAATTTGCCCAAGTCGTCTAACTTCTTTGTGTCCTACATCATGCTGCAGGCCCTGTCTTTCCCTGGTGGTGCCCTGCTGCAGATTGTCGCTCTGATTCTCTTCAAGCTGCTCGGCACTCTGCTCGACAACACTCCCCGTAAGATGTGGACCCGATACAACATTCTTGGCTCTACCTCCTGGGGAACTGTCTTCCCCATGTACACGTTCCTGATTGTTGTTTCAATCGCCTACGCGTGTGTCTCGCCCATCATCCTTGTCTTTTCCGCCGTTGGTTTCGCTCTCATCTACCTCGTTTTCCTCAACAACCTGGTATACTGCGAGGTGCCTGCTGATGGGCGAGGAATCTACTACTCTCGAGCTCTGCGACAAACCATGCTCGGCATTTACTTTGGCCAGATTTTCATGCTGGCTCTGTTCATTATGGCAAAGTCTTGGGGACCGCTTGCTCTGCAGGTCATCTTCCTCGTCTTCACCTGCTTCTTCCACAAGACCATGCTCAAGGCCTTCAACCCTCTGCTGGACGCTGTGCCCATCAACCTGATGCGAGAGTGTGCTGTCGGCGCCCCCGAGAAGCAGCGTCTTCTTGATGCCCCTCCTCGTCTCTCTGGTGACGTCTTCTCTGACGCCCATGCCTACCTTCCCGATGAGCAAGGCAATATCAGGGCTACACATTCTGCCAACCTGGGTGTTCCTCAGGAGCACCCCATTCTGTCTTCTGAGAAGGATGGCGTTGAGACCGATACTGAGAAGATTGCTACCACCACCAACACGTACACCTCGTACGACGGCGGTGAGGATCCTCACTACCGACCTCCCACCCACCAGTCGACCATCATGCAGTTCCTCAGTCCCTACGAGCAGCTGGCTCCTCGACATCTGCAGAAGACTTTCCTGACTCCCTACTTCCACGAGCCTGCTGCTCCTCTGACCATTGAGCAGGAGAAGGCAGCCTTCCTGCACCCTGCCACATCTGCTCCTGGTCCTCTCATCTGGATGGCGCAGGATCCCTATGGACTCTCTACCGTGGAGGTTGAGGAGACTGAGGCTGCTGGGGTGGATGCCACCGACAAGGGAGCTTGGTACAAGATTGAGGAGGTGAACAAAAAGGGCAAGAAGAAGGAGGCGATTGAGTTTGCCGAGCTTGGCCACATTCCCATCTGGGACACTCCTGTGGATTACTAGTTTTTGCGGTTATAGATTTGTATATTAGGCGTTTAATTTAATTTTATTTAATGAAGATCAGAGGGGAGAGGCTCTCTGCCATACAGGCAGGGACATGTCTCACAAGCAGCGTTTGGTGTGCTGCACGAAGATGCGCTACTCGAACCTTGCTACTTCGCCGTCATCACTCACACCATGGAAAACGAACATATGGAGCCCGTGGAAACGGAAGCTGACCAGCAACACGATGGCGAATCGATGGAGGCGTACCGACGAGTCCAGGGCACGATTCTGACACTCACAGCGCTAGCCAAGGGAGTAGCCACTATCGACTTCTTCAAAGAGGCGTATGGCGTGGAGCAATCCCTCAGCAAGAGCAACGGTTTGGGATGGGCTCTGTTCTGGATTTCCCTCATCAGCGAGCTGGACAGATTTGGACAGTCGCTCCGTGACAACTTGTACGTCATTTCCAAGGACAAGTTCTACTCTAACGAGACGCCTGTGAGCTGGCAGGAGCAGCTGCTGGGCCAATTCGCCGCAGACACCATCAACAACGTTTCGTACGTCATCTACATGTACTATGTGTACAAGATCTCTACCGGCTGGCTCGTCACCTTTGGAGCTATCCAGTTGGTCTACATTGTTCTTGCTGGCGTTGCTGGTGCCTATTTTGGCATAGCCAACAAGCAGCGGGTCGAGTAGATGTAACCAATGTATTTTTAGATTGACAAGAGGGTGTAGATGTAGTTGGAGGTTTTTTTTTCTATCCTTTACTGATGTTTTTCTATTTTTTCTAATTTTTTAT
Source organism: Yarrowia lipolytica (assembly GCF_001761485.1). Classification (NCBI taxonomy): domain Eukaryota; kingdom Fungi; phylum Ascomycota; class Dipodascomycetes; order Dipodascales; genus Yarrowia; species Yarrowia lipolytica. The sequence goes on along the minus strand of NC_090775.1, from coordinate 1,410,100 downwards.
TTAAATCACTCTTTCTAATTTTTTTTTATTATTTTTTTATTCTAGATAAATACATTCCAACCACTTGAGCCTGAAGACACTGTTATACCGGCAAATCTGATTCGGATGCGGTTGTTCAGAAGAGCGCATGACATTCGTGTTTGCTTGTTCATGTACTCTTTCTGTTCCATCTCTTGAACGGATAAATATATCTACATTTTTTTTCTGTTTCTAATGATTCATTACCGATTTTTTTTTTTTTTTATTCTAATGATTCATACAGCTTATCTTTCACTTTCAGCTCACCATGGCCACAATTAAAATCTGTCAAGATCGGTCCCTTGGCCCAGTTGGTTAAGGCGTCGTGCTAATAAGAAATTAGCCTCTTTGCAACGCGAAGATCAGCAGTTCGATCCTGCTAGGGACCATTCTTTTTGGCCCTTATCCGGTCTTTTCGTGTACTCCGTGTGAGTATCTCTTCTGGTGCTGGTCTACCAGTGCCATTTTTTCCCCCACTATTATAGCCTATTTTCAAACTCACTAAAATTCCGAACCACGTTTCGAACTTAATGTGACTGCTGGAGGGGCGCTGGAGGGGTATGTCTAGGGCCCCCCAACAGGGCTCCTTCCTGCACAACAGCTTCTTTCTTCCTACAGTGCACACTCACAGATACCCTGGAGCAACACGCGAACCTGTGGGTGGAAACAGACACCCGGTCGGCCGCTCCGAGATAGAAACACCACGAGCCGGTGGATTACTATACCGATTTCCACGAGATGCACCATGCCACCACGACCCTTCCACGGTAAGAACGTGGATTACTACACAGATGTCATTCCACCAGATACCCTCGTCACGTCCCGACTACCGAGATAGCACAGACCGTTGACTATCTCCAAACACGCACAAGCCCTCATTCTGCTCTTCGCCTGTGACCTGGGCGCAGCCGGATGCTGGATGCCATGCGACTCCAGTTCCGGTGCACTACCCGGTAGGCTTCTTTCTGAGTGAATGCTCGTTGGTGTTGTCAAACCAGACACTGACGATCCCTAGACACGTTGAACAGACAGCCTGGCACCCGTCAGCGTACGATCCACCGGGAGACAATACGAGGTGCTTTGGAACACGAGTAATGACACTAAGCTATACTACGTTTTGTGATACTGGTCACAGCACGCAGGCCACATGGGCTACTTTCGACCTCCCACGGCTACTCGCACAGTCGCGATGGTACCTCTTGCTATCAGAGTTGCATTGCATGGTTTGAGACTACTGTCGAACACGCTACATTCACAAGATCAGTCACACTAATTCATTGGTCTTAAGAGTTATAAACGAAGGTTGCCATCAAGGCTGGAGAATCTGAATCACAAGAAGCTGTTTGGCAGATATGGCGAATTAAGATCGGCCAAATCGACCACCGCTACCCCACATGTTGTTGCCGGATCCGCTTCCCCACTTGTTGTTGTTGCCGAATCCGCTTCCCCATTTGTTGTTGTTGTTGCCGAATCCGCTTCCCCACTTGTTGTTGTTGCCGAATCCGCTTCCCCACTTGTTGTTGTTGCCGAATCCGCTTCCCCACTTGTTGTTGTTACCAAAGTTGCCGCCAGGGCCGTTGTTGTTACCGTCGTTGTTGCCGTTGTGCTTGCCTCCGCCGTTGCCGTTGTTGTTACCGTTGTAGCCTCCGGCTCCGTTACCGTTACCGTTGTTGTTGCCGTTATCGTAACCGTTGCCGTTGCCGTTGTTGTTGCCATCGTAGCCAGCAGGACCGTTGCCGTTTCCGTCGTTGTTTCCGTTGGCGACACCGTTTCCGTTTCCGTTGTCGTTTCCGTTAACACCGTCTGCGCCGTTCTCGTTACCGTCGCCGTTACCGTTCAGGATACCGTCTCCGTCACCGTTGTCGTTACCGTTGGTGCCGTACTCGCCGTTATCGTTTCCGTCGTCATTTCCGTTCTGGAAGCCGTCACCGTCGCCGTTGTTGTTGCCGTCCTTTCCGAATTCACCGTTTCGGTTTCCGTCGTCGTTTCCGTTGTTGGCACCATCACCGTCACCGTTGCCGTTGCCGTTGTTACCACCGTCACCGTTTCCGTTTCCATCGGTGTTACCGTTGTCCAAACCGTCACCATCGCCGTTCTCGTTACCGTTGATACCGCCGGCGCCATTGCCGTTACCGTCGTTGTTACCGTTCTCGTAACCGTCGCCGTCACCGTTGTCGTTACCGTTGATACCGTGGTCACCGTTGCTCTGACCGTCGTCGTTACCGTTGTAGTCTCCGTTGCCTACTCCGTTGTTGTTTCCGTCGTGACCATCGGATACATCATTAATGGACACGTCGGAGGGGTCGACCAGCGCGGGGTCGATGGGGTGGGGGACGGGGTGGTCGGGGTTCCTTGGGGTCCCAGTGGTGCTCAAGGGTCCTTTGGGGTCCACAGTGGGTGCTCGGGGTCCTTGGGGTCGACAGGGTCCTTGGGGTCCCAGTGGTGCTCGGGGTCCTTGGGGTCCCAGTGGTGCTCGGGGTCCTTGGGGTCGACAGGGTCCTTGGGGTCCCAGTGGTGCTCGGGGTCCTTATGGTCCCAGTCCCAGTGGGTGGGCTTGGGGTTGTCGGGGTAGACAGTCTTGACGATCACCTGGCCCTGCTCAGTCTTAGTAACAGTAACGGTAGCAGGCTCCTTCCAAGAGGTGACAGTGTTGGTCTTGGTGACGACAGGAGACTCCTTCCAGGAGGTAACGAGCTGGGTTACGATCTTGGGGTCACAATTGTCCTTCTGGGGTCTGTAGTAAGGCCAGGAGTCATGGTGGTAGTAGCCACCTCGCTTGTTGAGGGCAGCAGAGTCCTCCATGTTGGAGGCAGCAGGGTGGGCAGCCACGAGGGCGGCAGAGAGGGCCACAGTCTTCAGATATCGCATTGTTTGAGAGTGAAGAGGATTCGAGTTGGAGTGTTGGTGAGGAATATGAGAGTGCTGATGGCGCGTCTTATATAATGTTTTTGGACAACCGGATCAACACATGGTGTTTGCTCGTGGGGTTGGTGTCCTCCGTCCAATTGGCAGATCTAGAACCAATGTTCTTAGCCCCCTCTGGGTCCAGAAGCTCGCCAGGCGGAGGGTCATTGTGTAGCTTTGGGAAGCTAGACGAACAAACTGCCAAGGTGCACATTCCCTTAGTCGCAAAGGCTCCCTTCTGGCGATTGGATCACACTAGAGCAATTCTGCCGTGAGTGCCTGTGGCGGGCGAGGTGCAACTCTCTTGATTTAGGCACAAGATTAACTACCAGAGTTTTGCAAACACTAGGCGCACGGCGACAAATGAAAATTGATTGGAAATCGATTGAAAAAATTGGTTGGACAATTGATTGGGGAAGTCCGCATTTGTTTAGGGTGACCGAATGGGGCTCTTGTTAGCATTGCTTTGGTTTAGACCCAAGCCAATATGGCAATTTGCAACGCATCAGTCT